>NW_022900935.1:59237594-59244414 GCF_012274545.1 Fukomys damarensis | reverse complement strand
TTTTTTTTTTTTGAGACAGGGTCCCCCTGAGTAGTTCAGGCTGGCCTTGAACTCACTATGTTGCCCACGCTGGCTTCCAACTCAGGGCAGTCTTCCTGCCTCAGCCTCCACAGGCATGTGCCCCCACGCCTGGCACTTGTACTCTTTTTTAATCCCCATATTACCCTTCTAAAGACAAATACTATTCTTATTTTAGGGACAAAGAACCTGGAGTTTTTGTCACATAATTTGCTTAAGTTCCCAGGTTAGGCTTCAAACCTAGACTGGTTAGAGAAGAGCCCATTGAGGAAGAATTGCTGACTTTTTCTCTTTGTTTATACATACACAGGTGTCTTTCTGATACACACACACACACACACACACACACACACACACACACGCACACACATGCACACACACCTGTAGCTGTTGTCTCTAAGTGACTGGATTTCAGGTGGCTTTTTTGTTTTGTTTGTACGTACTCTCCTGTGTTACTTTACTTTTAAAAGAACACGTGTGCGCGTTGGTTTGTTTTTTTTGTTTTTGTTTTGTTTTGTTTTTGAGACAGGATCTGACTGTGTAGCCCAGGCTGGTCTCAGTGATCCTCCTGCCTCAGCCTCCCGAGTGCTGAGACTACAGGCATGTGCCACCACACCCGGCCATGTGTGCATTTTATTAAAATAGTAAAATTATATTCTAATAGACATGTTTCAATTCTAGTTTACTATGAAAGGTAGTCCAAGAAATTCAGGTGGTTTGCTCAGGGGTTGGTTTGTTTCTTTTTAATGGCTGGGGTTTAATCTGGTTGATGCGTGGGGGGTGAGTGTAGGGGGTGTGGGTGTGAGGGAGGGAGAGACAGATCTCAGATCTCACTACGTAGTCCAGGCTTGCCTTGATTGAACTCACAGCCTAACCTAGGCTGGCCTCAAACTCACGGCTATCCTCTTGCCTCAGCCTCCCCAGGGCTGGGATAACAGGTTTGTGCCACCACACCTGGCTTTGTTTTGTAGTACTCTGAACTAAAAATAGGGCCTTTCCACTGAGGTGCATTCCCAGCTTTTTTTTTTTTTTTCATAAATTTTGAGATGGGCCAGGCTGGATCTTGGAATCCTGCTTCAACCTCCTAAATGCTGGGATTACAGGCATATGATACCACACTGGCCATTAGTTTTATTAATGTTATTCAGGTATACAAGTTTTGATAGGAGGTGGTCAATCAGGGATATTAAGTCACAAGACTCAGCCCATAATAAATGGGAAGTGCTTATCTGCTACTACTTCAAATTCAGAACTGTTTAAGCTGTCCCAGAGTTCAGCTGCAAACCTAATATAGTAGTAGGATCGATTGTCTCTAGGTCTTTTGTCCATTCTTACACATCTGTAGTCTGTCAGGATTAACCCTAAAGACAGACCTGTGTACCTGTGGGTAAGGAATGCTTTTTGATAAATGAAATTTTGTGATTGTGCTATTGGCTAATAGTTAGATTTTTAAAAAACAGCCTTGGGCAAAGCTCATCACGGTCTTCACTGTAAGAATAGTAAGGACTCGGGCCAGGGATTTAGCTCAGTGGTTCTGCCAACTGCCTCACAAGCATAAGGATCTGAGTTTGATCCCTGGTACCAAAAAAAAAAAAAGAATAGTGAGGATTCTTTCATTTCTGTAAGTGTGCTCAGTGAGGACCCCTGGGAGAGCATTCCCTTTGGATTCAAGACTGAGAATAGGCATATTTTCCCAAAACAACTTCCTAAAATCCTTAGGATACTATAAATAATGCCTTAGTATGGGCATTATTAAGCTTAGAATCTGCCTCAGTCTTATTTCTAGCAGCAGTTCCTAGAATTTCTATTTAACATTTTTCTCAAAATAGTTACTAATTATTAGCAGTAAAATATTGAAAGTTTTCCCCTTCACCTTGATAATTGCTTTTATTTTCAACTAATTTACTTTTTAAAAAATTTTTTACAATTTTTATATTTTTTGGTTTTTTGAGGCAAGGTCTCCCTTTGTAGTTCAGGCTGGCCCTGAACTCACTGTGGAGCCCCAGGCTGACCTCATACTTGCTGTGATCCTCCTGCCTCAGGCTCCTGAGTGCTCGAACTATAGCTATCTGCTGCCACAGTGGGCAACTAATTTACTCTAGTTTGACAATCAGCTTTGTTTTTTTGTTCTTTTGTTTGCAATATTGGAGTTTGAACTCAGGAGTGTTTTCCCACCAAGCTACACCCACAGCCCTTGTTTTATTTTATTTTATTTTATTTTATCTCATTTCATTTTGAGACAGGCTCTTACTAAGTTGGATCTCTGTTCCTGGCCTAAGTAGCTGAGATGCACCACTATGGCCAGCTGTCTAAGTTTTGTCACTATGCATACATTTTTATAGTGCAGTATTATAAGCGACTTAATAATACTATATGTTACCATTTTCCATATTAGTTTTACTAATTATATTTAATGATTATCTAATATTCTGTAGTTGACTTAACTGTTGCCCTGTTGGTTGGCTGTGTCACTTGTTTCTATTAATAAGTTGTTTCATAATCTCAAGGGATGTTTTGATACTTATGTTTCCCTGTTGTCCAAAAGTACTGAACAAATGGTTTCCTACTTAGGATAGTTAAATGAGAATGGGCCGTAATCTCTAGTCAGAATACATAATAATAGCAAGGCTAATGTTTGCTTCATTCTCTAGTCTTGTTTTACAAAAGAACATTATTTCAAAGTTTGACAGTGTTTTATAGGACTTTGGTAACCAAATTGATGAAATCTTAAACATCTTTGGTATTTAAAATGCTTGATATATTTTTTTCTTATGTACATCTTATTTCATGCTATTCTTTCAGGTGATTTATTTGCTTTAGCTCTCTGCCTGGAGGTGAAATTAATAAGTAATTGTGATACCAGGGAAATTTGGTGTATATTCATAGATAATGCTGCAGTTTTAATTCAGTTTTTCTCCTTTGAAGTAGATGAATGTCTCCTGAAGGAGACACCTGCTCACTCAGGTGTGGAAAAAAATGAGAAGACATAGAAACAGACTTTGTTTAGTTTATACTTCACATGCTGAAGGCTTTTGAGAAGAAAGTAGAGTAAGATAATGAAACGTTCTTATGTGTACTCATACACGTTACAGTGCGTCTAGATGTTGGGGTTATGCAGAGCACTTCCTACAGAAGGCAGTTGTATAATGAATATTTTTAACAAGCATGTATTAATTTTGTAATCAGAAAGGCCATAAAAACAAAAGCACTAGAGTAATTTTCCAGATGTCAGTTTATAAGTCAACAGATATTTTAGGACCAATTTTGCTTTCTAACAAGGAAAAGAAAAATGAATGGGCACAACTTCCTGGAGCAAATTCTTTTCATATTAAGATTCTTCTTGATACAGGCAGTACCACTTCCTCTACATTGTCTGGGGCCACTATCTATCTATACTTTGTGTAGAATATGTAATTGTAAACCAGAGATATACTCAGCTCTTTATAAGTGAATAGATGGGCATAAAACTGATTTTTCTGCTAGATTTCTGGTTATAGCTGGCTTATCTGTCCCCTGTACCTGTTATGTAAGTCATATACTTTCTTATGTGTCCACTTAAATCATTTTCCACACTAGGTCAGAATTGATGTAGCCAGATTACAGAGGTGTTGTTTTTGTTTTTGTTTTTTTGAGACAGGGTCTCACTATGTAGTTGAGTTCTAGAAGTGGAAACTGATAGAGTCTACAAGTGTTTCCTTGAAATTAGTTGTTTGATTCCTTTCTCAATTTAGTTTACTAGTGTAGAAGAAACACTACTTTTAAGTTGTTCATAAACTTTAACAGTCATAATCAATTCAAGAGCCTTTATCTGCCTTCTTTGAGCTGGTAACATAATTTTTTTTTTTTTTCCATACTGGGGATTGAACTCAGGACCTTTCGCTTGCAAGGCAAGTGCAGTGCCAGTGAGCTAAATCCCCAGCCCAGTTTGTAACATACTTATTACCTACGTGAATAGCTGTTACCTTTAAAATCCTTAGTAATAATTTTCAAATTTAACCATTAGTTTATTTGATATTGTGTTTATTCTTTTGGGGAGGGGGCTGAGACACAGGGTCTCACTATGTAGTTGAGACTGCCCTGGAACTCACTATGTATCCCAGGCTGGTTTTGAACTCAACAGTGATCCTCCTGCCTCAGCCTCCCGAGTGTTGGGATTAAAGGCATGCACCACCATGCCCAGCTCTGCATATGCTTTTCTACACTTCACCTCATCCCTATTAGATATTAAGAACCTGGCAGAAAGAATATGCTTCTCACCTGTACATCGTCAAGCAGACTAATGAAAAGATAGTCTTATATAATTTGCTTTTGATTTGACTTTTAAATAGAAAAGATTTTTATTAGCACTTACTTGGTTTTTTTAATGCACAAAAGATAACTACAGCCCAATCTTTTTTTTTTTTTTTTTTTTTTTTTTTTGGTACCGGGGATTGAACTCAGGTTCTTGTGCTTGCCAGGCAGGCAGCGGAACAGCCCAATCTTAATTGGAAATATATTATGGCACTCCTGGATCTGGATCCAGGCAATCCTTTTGTCTCAGTCAGTTGAGCAGGCAGAACAATAGGTACTTGCCACCATGCCTGGCACATTTTTCCTTTTACTATATTTACAGCTATACATTTCCTTCTGATACCTCACTTTTAACTGCATGTTGTACATTTGTATAGGTAGTTTTGTTTTGATTCATTTAAAGTATTTTCGAATTTCCCTTTTTCTTTGGCCTATTGGTTATTTCGGAGCATTTTTAATTTTAACATATTTGTAAATGTCCCAGAATTTTTTCTTATTGATCTCTATTTTAAATTCCATCGTAATTTTAAAATATACATATTTTGTGTTATTTCACTCCCTTCAGATATACTGGGGCTTGTTTTATGGCCTACTATATTATCTTTCCTGGAAAATGTTCTTCCATGTTTGAAATGAATATTTTGTTCCTGGTTGGAGTCTTCCATAGATGTCTGTTAGATCTAGTTAGTTATTTTTCATTTTCATGTGACTGTGACATGATAGTTGTAGAATTTTGATGAATTCTTAAAAAATTCATATATAGTATCTTGATGTGAATTATATCAGTGAATTTTTAGTATCTCCTAGGTAAAGGGTACTGTGCTTAGTGATGAAATTGATACAAAGACTGAGATTTGAGATTAAATAATATTTTATGTAATGTTTAAAGAGTTTTGGGCTGGGATTTGGCTCAGTGGTTTCGCCACCTGCCTTACAACCGTGTGGACCTAAGTTTGATCACCAGTACTAAAAGAAAAAAAAAGAGTTTTGCTGAGGTATGAATTGGGTGTTTTGAATGAAACAATCTTAGTATAATGAGTATTGAACTTTTTTTTTTTTTGGTACTGGGGATCGAACTTGGGACCTTGCACTTGCGAGGCAGGTGGTGGAACCACTGAGCTAAATCCCTGGCCCTGAGTTGGATTCTCACTGTGTTGCTGCTGGTAGCTAGCAGTGCAGGTGTGTACCGTTGCACCTGGCATACTGAACAACTTCCAGAGGTAATTTAGAAGTTCTCATGATTGCTTTGTCCATGCAAATATACCTGGCTTATTGAGGACCTTTTGTTTCTAACTTTAGCAAAACTTGTCAACTCTGAAGGGCTGTTGGCTTATCTAGAATACTTAAACTTGAAAGTTAAATTGCCTTTCAGAGTATTTGGCAGAGATAGAAAAGTAGACATGAGCCATATTGATAGCAGCATGGCATATGCAAGATCCTCAAAATAATTATGACACGTTTTACATTTTGTAAGAGACTTGAGGTAAGTTCCTTCAGACTTCATGTCCATTACTTCACTCTTTAAGGAAATACTCTATTTTTAAAAGTTTCTAGGCAGGCATGGTGGTGCATACCTGTAATCCCAGCACTTGAGAGGCTGAGGCAAGAGAGTCAGCATAGGCTCGAGGTCAGCCTGGGCTGCATAAGTGAGACCTTACCTTAAAAAAAAAATGGGGACTGGGAATACAGTGACACCACACCTGCCACACAAGTGCAAGGTCCTGAGTTCAGTTCCCGGTAGGGGAAAATAAAAGTGGGGAGGAGTTTCCACTATGAATTTGTACTGTATAGAGAAAATACAGAAGAGAGTAACAGTTAATTAACTAGAACTCTTCATGTTTTGAACATCACCTGAATATTAATATCAGTGTTTTAGTAACTTCAGAAATGGAAATGGTTGTCTTTTCTCTATCATACAATATTGTATTTTACAAGTTTGTAATTTATAGTGGTATATACCTAAACCCTGCTAGCTAGGTATTATTCTAAAGTTAAAGGCAGATCAAAATAAGTGGAGCTGGGCAGGGTGGCACACACCTATAATCCCAGCACTCAGGAGGCTGAGGCAGGAGGATTGCTGAGAGTTCAAGGCCATTCTGGGCTACACAGAGACTCTTGTCTCATAAAAAAAGTAGAGAATGGAGCTAGGGGTGTAGTTCAGTGGAAGAGGGCTTGCCTAGCTTGCCTAGCTTGCCTAGCTTGCCTAGCTTACCTAGCATGGTTCCATCTCCAGCACTCCAAAAGAAGAAAAAGATTAAGTAAATTAAAAAGTCCGTAGATCTACAAACATGTATTCAGTTAATGTAATTTACCAGATATCAGTATGGAAGCCCCAAGACCTATGGTTGATACAGGAGGATCTTGTTTTCTGTGTTCTCAACCTAGGATCCCTCTTTAAGGAAGAAGTAAAACTTGTTTGGGGTGTAATTCAATGGTAGAGCATTGCTTTGCATGTGCAAAGCTATGGGTTTGGCTCCAGCCTGGGAAGAGGTTTTTTTTTTTTTTTTTTTTT
>NW_022900935.1:59232870-59237521 GCF_012274545.1 Fukomys damarensis | reverse complement strand
TTTTTTTTTTTTTTTTTTTTTTAATCAATTCTTTTTTGCTGACTGTATCTCAAGTCCTTGACTAGTGCCTACTATATTGCACAGTGCAGGATGTTTATATAATTGTAGAAAGTTTTATTGGGTATCTCTGCTGTAAATGTTACCTTAGTTACTTTCCTCTTTGCATAGACACAGTACCGAGCACCCACAATTTAAAGGAAGAAAGGTTTATTTTGGCTCTCTTTTCAGTACATGGTCAGCCAGCTCCAAAAAAAGAAACAGCAAGTCAGAGGGTCTGGTGGAGGAGAGCTGCTCAAGTCCAGGGAGCAGAGTGAAAAGAGGAGTTGAAGAGGGAGATGTACCCTTCAGGTCATACCCCATAACCTGCCTCTTCCAACTTGATCCCACATCCAAATCCAGGCACCTTCCAGAAGACCACTTGTGATTGCCTGAGGCTTGGGAGCATTTAGATTTAAACCATAGCACCTCTCCTATCACTATGTTTTGGTGTTCATAATATTTAGATCACTTTGAAATACCAGGGTTCATATCTTTCCTCTCATGGCAAGCTCTTGGTGTTTACTCTAGTCTTTGGAGGTGAGAGGCCCTTGGGCAGAATTGATAGGGAAATAAAAGTAGAGTACTGCTGTGGACTAGGAGTAGAATTAGGGTGGAGCTTCCCCCTTTTCTTGAAACAGGGTCACACTGTGTAGTTCAGGCTGGCCCTGAACTCACTGTGTAGCCCAGGTTAGCCTCAAAGTTGTGGCACTCCTGCCTCAGCCTCCCCAGTGCTGGTATTACAGACATTCACCACACCCAGCAAGTCTTCCCGTTCTTGCAAGTCCCATCCCTGTCTACATTGCCCCTTTCTGGTGAACCTTCAATATCCAACCTCCTTCTCTATGGTGCTGGCCTTCTTTCACCTGTGAACTGTGCACAGGGAGATCTGGGGAACTATTGCACCTAGTACTGATCTTGACCAGTGAAAATAAAATGGAAGGACAGAAGAGTCCTCATACAAACACTCCCGAGGTGGCCAGTGAGATTTCTTGAGTCCAGTGCTGCCTCTAATTTGAATGCCTTTGCCACTGGATGTGTAATGTGGTCTCGGGTTAAATGTGCAGACAGCAGCAGCTGAGGCACATCCAGAGAGCAGAGGCAGCGTTTCTTTGAATTCAACAAAACCATAATTATTGTGTTTTCTTTTCAGAACTCTGTTTTACGCAAGTACTCTTAGGAAAAGTAAAGCCTTACTCTAACTGTAGATAGTCATTTAGAGTCTGTGTTAAATTGCACCAGAGTTTTGTACAAAATTTCTTAATTTCACCAGAAAAGCTCTGCAGTGTTTTGTTGCAACATTTTTGCCAATGATGTCAAAAATAATGAGTCAGGTGATTTTAGGGGCTATATTTAAACAAAATCTGGTCAGTTTTTAGTTGTTTAGTTTCCTTGCACACTGAGCTGTCTCATGTTTCTGTTTCTTTTGTCTGGTACAGTATAACCTTCAATATAAAAAGTCAAAAGATGAGGTTCCTTTTTAGACCCTAAACTTAGACTTTACAAAGCTTAATTTAACCTTGGACACCTCTCATCCTTTCCTCCTTATTTCAAGCAGGCCCATGCTCCCTAAGGCTTTGTCAGTACTTTCTTCCTTCAAGGGCCCCTTCACAGCCCCTTTAGCACATTCATACCTCCTGCCCAGATCCTGTTGCTTGGATCTGCTGTGCCTTTGGAGAGAGTCTTGGGTGGTACCTTCAAACATGGTAGCTGGATGTGTTGGAGGGAAGAAGCGGGTGGAAGTTGAAATCCACCCCATTTCTGTCACCAAGCATTGTCTTGCTAGAGTTAGGCTTGGTGGCCCCCCCCCCACACACCAGAGTCTGGATTGAGCCTAGGTTCTCACATGTGCTAGGCAAGCATTCTGTGACTGAGCTGCAGCCCAGTCCTTTTAATATAATTTTACCTTGAGACAGGTTCTTACTAAGTTGTCCACACTGGCCTCAAACTTGTCGTCTTCTGACTTCAGTCTCCTGAGTAGCTAGGATTGCAGGCCTTTGCCGTTGCATCTGGCTCAGGCTTGATGTGTCTCAGATCTTTTGCCTTTATTTGGGTAACAGAAATAAAAACTCTTAAATTTTTATTGTAATTTTTTATTACCATATTTTTTGTTACCACCTTGGTTATTTTCCTTGACCACTTTTTTTATTTTCTTCTTTTACTGGGGATTGAACTCAGGACCTTGCACTTGCCAGGCAGGCAGCAGCACCACTGAGCTAAATCCTCAGCCCCCTGACCTCTTTCCCTTTGACTTTTTGTGAGGTGTAATTATACTTTACTGTGCTTACAATCTAAAGAATACTTCATCAATTTGATTTTAAGTCACTACCCAATAAATACTCAATTTCCACCAGTTTTTGTTCTTACACATTTGTTTTATCCAAAGTCACCAGTAATCAAGCTTAGGTGAGAAATATTACCATCAAAAGAGATTTTAACATACACTTTTCTCACTGAATTTGTTCTTTGTCCTTAAAGTGTGTGAGAAACAAAAAATTCACAGGAATAGTTTGAAGTTACTCAGATGGTTCCTTCTGTATTACATAGTTTATACATCATGTGGTCTTAGAGAAAGTGCTAGAGAAGAGCCTTGTAGGGCACTGTGTGGGAAGAGGAATCTTTTCTCATCGTATGTTCTGTTCCATTTAGTTTGTTGCTAAAAGTGAGATGGGTTAAGGGAAAGACTTTGTTCATGTTTTTCGAGCTTTGCCAGAACACTTAGCTTAACAAACAGCTGTTTGAACTCTAGATTGTGTATCTGCATTTCCATGGATGCTTTGAGACCTCTTATTAGCAGCACTGCTCAGACTGACTGGTATGCTTCACAGTGCCAAACATAGCTGTGGCCAGCCTGGAGTGTGTCCAAACCGAGCAAGATTCCAGAGTCAGAAGGGACACGAGGTGTGCATTCTCTCTGTCAGAGTTGGGATGTCTTCACAGTGACTGTCGCATGGATCTTACATGCTTCTGAATACTTTTTCATAAAATATCATTTCAGTTCCTCTAGATCCTGAATAGTTTCAGTCAATAGAGTGCTAATAACTTCTTCTTTGTTTTTTTGTTTTTACCGGAGATTGAATATAAGACCTTGCACTTGGGAGGCAGGCACAGTGCTGCTAAGCTAAATTCCTGGCCCAGCACTAATAATTCCTGAAAGGGGTCCACAACCCAAAAAACAGCAACTGGTTGTGATGGTGCACACCTGTAATCCCAGCACTTGGGAGGCTGAGGTAGGCCTAGGCTATATATTAAGTTTGAGGCCAACCTTAACTACATAGTAAGACCCTGTCTCAGAAAAATAAATAAAATAAAATAAAGTGTGCCCACAGAAGCCAGCTGTTGGAGCATATGCATACTAGTGGTAAACTTGGACATTGTGTGCCAGTGAGCTGTGTAAACATGCTGACCATGTGCTATGCAGTAATGAGTTTGTATCTCTAGTCAGCCTGAGCCTCAGAGTTAGACATTTCAGGCGGGAAATTTGGCTCAGTGGTTCCGCTGCCTGCCTTGTGAGCACTGGGGCCCGAGTTCGATCCCCACTATCACCAAAAAAATAAAACAAACAGAAAAGAAACCCCAGACATTTCATTCATTCTGGATACCCGTGCTGCTTTATTAGCACTGTGAGGGGCCATGTTTTGAATAAGTAATGTTATCCTTGAAACTCTCCATTTGGGACCAGGGGTTTAGCTCAGTGGCATCGTGCCTGCCTTGTTAAGCACAAGGTCCCAAGTCTGATCTCAAGTATCAAAAAATAAAAGAAGTGTCCATTTGTTATCTGGGCATGGTGTTGCATGCCTATAATCCCAGTACTTGGGAGGCTGAGGCAGGAGGATTACCACAAGTTCCAGGCCAACCTAAACAGCATAGTAAGACCCTGGCTCAAAGAACAGATAAACAAACAAAACTGTTCCTTTGTTTTGAGATGGTTTTTAGTAGTAGTAGGAACATTTGCATTAGCTGTCAGTGTGTCAGTAATGTCTTAAGCGCCATCTGTCTCATGCCCAGGACCATCCTTAGATGGGTCAGCTAGAGTCAGAAACCAGTGATTGTCCAGTACATGGTCCATGTCTCAGTCCCACATTCTGACTTACCATCTGAGTGCCGAGAAACAAACACTTTTTTTTTTTTTGGATGTTGAGTATTAAACCTAGGGCCTTGCAAATGTTAAACAGGTGTTCTACCACTCAAGTATGTACCCAGTCAACCTCCAATTTTAGTTTAATTTTTTCAAGACAGCCTGTGTTGCTCAGGCTGGTCTTGACCTCCTCAAGCGATCTTCCTGGGACCTCCTCAGGCGATCTTCCTGGCTCAGCCTTCACAATGCTAAGACTGCAGGTGCATGCTGCCATGCCCAGCTGTCCTTAATTTTTTATCTTTGGTTCATGCCTTTGTTGCATAAAGAAACACTGAATTTTGCTAGTTAGCTACTGTTCCTTGTTTCAGCTAAACATTTAAATTGGTCTTTGTATGACCCATTTTTAACTCAGGTTGAAACTATCTAGTGATGTTGATGTAACAGGAAGAAATCATAAATCATTGCATTTCTAAGATCTCTTCATATACTGTATATAGGCCAGTTGGCAGGTATGGGGGCTTTTTTTTTTTTTTTTTT
>NW_022900935.1:59212921-59232805 GCF_012274545.1 Fukomys damarensis | reverse complement strand
GGGGTTTTTTTTTTTTTTTTTTTTGAGACAGGGTCTCTATGTAATCCAAGTTGGCCTTGAACTCTCAGCCATCGTCCTGCCTCAGCCTCCCCACTGCTGGGATTACAGGTGTGTGTCACCACGCCTGGCTCTCAGCAAGCTTTTGGGTTTGTGCAGAGACAATTTCAGTCTGTTATGAATTGAGTTGAGCTGTTGAGGCAGTCTATACCTTGGAATAATATGTGAGGAAGGCAGTTGTATGAAGTACATATTTTGGTTGAATATAACTAATGTAGAGAAATTGTGATATGATGGAACGATTGTCTGCTATAAATAGTTCTGGACTCCATACTAGGAAATGCTTCATGAAACTATAACTCTTATCTGCATAATGCAGCTTTCTAGTTAATAAGCCTCCTGAGTAAAGGTGGGCTTGAACATGGGAATGCCTCACTGAAGTAAAGCTTTCATGAGAGGCAAGAACATGAACTCTTACTGAGCTCCTGCTCTGTGGAGCCAGCAGACTGTCTACAGATACACTTTTCTTTATTGTCTCCCACCTCTATGAAAGAGCATTTTTCAATTGAGTTAACAACCAGAGAGCATTTTTTCAAATGAGTTAACAGAGACTTACAGGGATTGTCAAGTAACTTGTGTGAAATTACCCAGCTACTAAATGGGAAAGCAGAACATTTGAGCATTTTATCTGCTTCAGATTTGAACTGTGGACCCATCAGAAGGGGCCACCTTGATGAAACAGATAGCAGCATTTTCTAGTACGTTCTAGAATCCTGGGTTTCCCAAAGCTTTGTTTTAGAAAGATTACTTGGAGTAGTAGGGATAGAAGTGGGGAAAGATGAAAGATCAGAAACGAAGTGCCTATGCTAGAGCAGCCCTGGAGGTAGCTCAATGTAAAGAGCCTAGGTACCCCCCCAGTACCAAGCAAGCAGTTTTGTTTCAGGCAAGCTAATGCAGAATGTTAGTGAAAGTGGGAAAAGAGCTAAAGTCTGGAGGGTGTTACTTGGGAAAAAATAACTGGAGTTGATGATTGGATGGATTGGGTGAGAGAGATTCTGTTTAGCCAGAGGGTTTCTGTACTTCGAGACTGGGGAGATAATGGCAGCACTAACAGAAAAATTGGGAGTTAACTAATTATGAATGTGCAAGCATTGAATTCTACACCATATGAAAAGTTTTGACTGGAGCCAGTTATATATGTATATACACACACACACACACACACACACACACACACACTGACTGAAAATACTGTGGACAGTTTGGAATCTTTGCCCACTACTGTATTAAATAAACAATAATGGAACTTGACTACTTCTTCACAAGGTAACATCTTTCTGCATATTTTCCATTAAGAAGCTGAGGAACCTTAGGTTCCCCTGAGATACTATTGCTATATGTATATACACACACACACACACACACACACACACACACACTGACTGAAAATACTGTGGACAGTTTGGAATCTTTGCCCACTACTGTATTAAATAAACAATAATGGAACTTGACTACTTCTTCACAAGGTAACATCTTTCTGCATATTTTCCATTAAGAAGCTGAGGAACCTTAGGTTCCCCTGAGATACTATTGCTTTAGGCAATTCCTATTTTATGATTTCTTTTTAAACTGAATAATTGATGGGATTCCTACCATTTGTGACAGTTACTAGACCCAGCAGTCCCTCTTCTAAGTACAAACCCAAAGAAGATTGAATCACCATGCAAAGACATCTGCTGTTCCATATTCATTGCAGTATTCACAATAGCCAAGACATGGGAACAATCTGCATGTCCCAACAGTGTATAAAGAAACTGTGATGTAGGGCCAGGGATTTGGCTCAGTGGTTCCTCTACCTGCCTCGCCAGCACAAGGGCCCACGTTTGATCCCCAGTACCAATAAAAAAAAAAAAAGAAAAGAAAAGAGATGATCACAGAAACTGTGATGTGATGCACACACACTCTGGAGTATTACTTAGCTATAAAAAGAAGAGCCTGTCATTAGCCAAATGTGGACAGACCTGGAGGACAATAAACCAAACAAAGGAAATTGCATGATCCCACTTACATGTATGTAGAATCTAGAAAAAAAGGGTCAAAACTTCTTACCAGGATGTAGGAGAGGAAGTAGGGAAATGTAGGTCAAAGAATACAAACTAGCAGCAGGTCAGATGAGTGAGTGGAAAGATCTAATGTACTAAGTGAGAGCTGTAGCTAATAGTATGGTTATTGTTAGAGTTTCTGTTAAATAGATTACAGCTACGCTTGGGGGGAGTGAGCAACTATTTGCAATGGCTATGTTAATTTGCTTCACTATTGTCTCAGTCGCTTTTCTTGTTGCTGAGACAAAAATACCACACGCCCAAAGATAATGGGGGAGAGGTTTATTCTAGCCATCATTTGGTAAAGGTTTCAGGCCATAGACAGCTGGTTCCAGGGCACAGTAGCATGGCAGAGGGCACCGCAGAGAATAAACAGTTCCTGTGGCAGGCACAAGACATGGAGCAGCAGTAACAAGCCTTCCTTTTCCTTTTATCCTATCCAGGGAATAAGCCTATTGGGTGATACCACCCATACCCAGAGTGACACCCAGAGCTATGCTAAAAACCAATCAGCAGACTGATTTAGTACTGCACACTCTTAATCCCAGTATCTCACCCAGGATCCAGCCAGCTCCAAAAAGCCCCACCTGTGAGTGCATGTGGCTTTGGAGGTTCATCTAGATACAAGCCACAACCACTATAACAATTATTTTACTGTGTATGCTGTCTTAGTTACTTTTTTCTTGTTGCTGAAGCAAAATACCTAACATCCAAAGTTAAAGTAGTTTATTTAGCTCACAGTTTGTAGAGGTATCAGTCCGTAATTGGCTGGCTCCAAGGCAGAGTGCCACATGGAAAAGGGACATCAATTTTGCAGACAGAAGACATTAAAAGCAACAAGGGGCCTTAACAGTGTCTTTCTGCCCCTTTTGTCTTACCAAGACTACTTAGAGCAGGTAGCACTCACACCCTTAATCCTAGTGCCCTTGAGCCTAGCATAATCAGTCCCAGCTCACACACACAGTCTAGATCCAGCCACCTCTGAAAAAGCCCCACCTGTGACTGCATGAGGCTTTGGGAGAACATCTAGACACAGGCCGTAACATGCTACATACCTTAGATATGCATCATAAAAAGTTTATTTTAAAGGAATATTGACCTATAACCTCAGCACTCAGGAGGGAGAGGCAGGAGGATCGTAGAGAGTTCAAGGCATGTCTTGAGTTTGACGTCAGCCTGGACTACATAGTGAGAACCTTCCCCCCAAAAAAGACATTGAGGATTATATGCAGGAAGTAAGGTAGGCAGCTCATACCAAATTTAACTTTATGTTTCTATTAGTATATAGTTGTCATACATACTGATGACATTCAGCATAGGGAATTTGTGGTTGTTTTGTTTTTAGTACCAGGGATCGAATTCGGGTCCTTGCGCTTGTGAGGCAGGCCACCGAACTGTTGAGCTAAATCCCCGGCCCTGCATAGGGAATTTGTACCTGTACGTAATATATCTTAATTTTTTTCCCATTCCCTTCAACCCTTCTCCTCCCTGTTTACAAAAGCTTTGTTTCCACTTTTCTCTTCTGTTCTCTTTTCCTTTACCCTTTCTTCCCTTTCTTCCCTTCCTTTTCCCCCCTCCATTGTTCCCCTTCCCATTTGAATATGTTCTTCCTACTTCCCAGTATCTGTCCTCCATTATGCTGCTTGTTTAGTCTTTGGGTTTCTCACACAAAAGAAACAATGCAATGTTTAAACTTGTGTGTCCCATTTATTTCACTTAAGATTATAGTCTGAAGGTGCATCCATTTTTCTACAGATGATTCAAGTGTATCCTTTATGGCAGAGTAGTACTCCATTTTACATTTTCTTTATCCATTCATCTATTGGTGGGCTGTTTCCAAGATTATAAACTGTCCTGCTATAAACATAGGTATGCATATATCACTGTGGTATGATGCTTTTAACTCTTTTGAGAAGATAGTAGAACAGCTGGGCCAGATGGAACCTCTAATTTTAGTTTTGTGAAAAGTTTCCATACTGATATCCATAGTGGTTGCAACAGTCTACACTCCCACCAGCAATGGAGAAGGGTGTCTATTCATTTCAAATGCCCATTTTTGGATTGGGTCTTTAAATTGATATTTAAACTGATATTTTTTGAGTTCTTTATATATTCTAGATGTTAGTCCTTTGAAAAATAACTGGTAAAAAAATTTTCCCTTTTTGAATGTCTCTTCATTCTATTAGTGGTTTCTTTTGCTATGCAAAAGCTTTTTAATTTGATGTGATCTTAGTTGTTGATTCTTTGTAGTTTCCTGTGCTGTTAGGATTTTGTTCATACAGTTTTTGCCTATAGGTATGTCTTCCAGAGTTTTACCTGTTCTATCTTCCAGCAGATTCAGTGCTTCTGTTTTAATATTTAAGTCTTTGATTCATTTCAATTTTGGCTTAGTGCGTGATGAGAGATATGGGTCTAGGTTCAGTTTTCAGCATGTGGAAATCCAGTTTTCCAGCACCATTTATTATTCTCTTTCTTCCAATGAAAGTTTTTGGCCCTTTTGTCAAAGGTAAGGTAGCTGAGTGTGCTTGGAGTTGTGTTTTGGTTTTTTGAGACAGGGTCTCACTATGTAGTTGAGACTGACCTGGAACTTCTGCATCTTCTGTTCTGTTCCATTGATCCTTGAGTCTGTTTTTATTTTTGGCTAGTACCATGCTGTTTTTATCACTGTACCCTTGTAGTATTAACTTCACATTAGGATTGAGGTGCTGTGGTGGTTCTTGATCAGTGCCAAGATATACACCTTTCACTGTACTCACTGTATTGTCCCCTTTTTTTGTTTGTTTGTTTTTGTACTGGGGATTGAACTTGGGACCTTGCGCTTTCGAGGCAGGCGGCCACACTACTGAGCTAAATCCCCAGCCCTACATTGTCCTTTCTAGTAATCATTATTTTATGATTTGTTCTGGACATTTTAAAAGTAGAAATCATCCTAACAAGGTGTAGTGTGGTACATGCCTGTAATCCCAGCACTCAGGAGGCTGAGGCAGGAGGATTGCTTTGAATTCAAGGCCAGCCAAGGCTACATAGTGAGTTCAAGGCCTGCTTGAACTACACAGTCTCTGACCTGTTCTCAAACAAAACAAAACAAAGCCCTCCAAAAAAGTAGAAACCATTCTGCATGTGAAATCTTTTAAAAATATTTTCCTATCATGTTAAACCAGTGTTACTGTTGTTTGCAAATAACAGAATGTGATACTCATTCTGACCTAAACAGTAAAAGGGATATTGGCTTACATAATCAAAAGAGTTCAACAGTAGAGATTAGACATGATTTGATCAAAGCTCCAACCCAACATTCTCTCAGATTTTTTTCCAGCTATGCCCTGTAAATAACATTTGTAACAGCTGCAGTGTTTCATTGAATGTGCCCTAATTTAACCATTCCATTACTGTTAGATATTTTTGGATGTTTCCTTTTCTCCTCCTATTTATGTTAACACTTAGGTGATCATCTTTGTTGTACTAGAGGTATTTTAGAGAAAGAATAAAACCTGACAGCCAATTAGATGTTAATATGAAAGAGAAGAAAAAAGAGAAATAATTGTGAAAGTGGTGTTTCTACATGTCTTTGGTGAGTTTGAGAGAAGGGAGATTTAAGCAAATGATAGGTTTGGATTTAGCATGTGGAATGTGAAATCCATTTTTTTAGCTCTTCTGTTTAGATTTCTGATGCTTCTGAGCATCCTTTGCCAACAAGCAACAACTAGATATTATTTGTAATTATTTCTTACTGTTTTATAAAGATTTGCACTGATGATGCTTTTTTTTCTCTTTTACCCCTTATTTTCTGTCTCCTATAGTCCCATTTGATTTACTTTTCACCCAGATGTAGATTGTAGATGTTGTTTTTCAGATTAAAATAAATAATCCATGACTACCACAGCTGAATAAGGTAAAACTTTTAAGGCAGTGTCTTACCAGAGTAACCTGTCCCTACTAGCCCATATAGTTCTATTAAAAATGCAAAATTTCATATATTCTGAGTAAAGAACAAGATATTTTCTATGCCATTACTTAGAGCAAAGTAGAATTCATCAAAGTAGAATTTAGAATTTTCTTGGTTACAAGGTTCTCTGCCCAGCAGAATTAAGTAATTCTAACAGTGATTTTGAGGTTTTGTTTTGAGACAGTGAAAAGTAGAAGACCTGGTGTCTGCTGAGCCATAGTTTGCCCCCTCAGTGGATTCTTCCCGGTTTAAACAAAAGCATCTGGGTGGGGCACAGATGGAGCTGCAGTAGGATTGGTGTCAGACACCTGCCAGCTTGTGGAGCTCACAGATCTCATTATAGCCATCCCTTGATACTAGAACTGCTAGAGAGTGTCCTAAAAATAAGGATGGCCAGTAGTGGAGGGAAAGCTAACAAGACAAGTTAGACCTTTCTTTCTCTTCGTGTACTGCCTTGAGAAGTTTGGGTGTTAGGTTCAAAACAGCAAGTAAAGTCAATTTTGATATTTTCAGACTGTTGTTTTCCAGAAAGTGAGAGAAGTTAGTCCTCTTTAGGGATTAACCTGAGTAAAATAAGTAGTTGGTAGATTTTTTTTTTTCTCCTAAGCACATGTCAAAGAACCCAGGTTACACCCCCCCAATTGGAGTAAGCCTCTTATTCTGAGATCATTGTCCAAAACAGTCTCAGTCTGAAATAATTCTGTCCCCTCAGCTGCAGAAAGCACAAAACTGTGAATAGAAATGTAGCTGCGGAACTGAAGTACTTGGTCAGAAATAGTATCGATAGGGCCAAGGATTTAGCTCAGTGGGACCACACCTGCTTTGCAAGTGCAAGGTTGTGAGTTCAATCCCCAGTACCAAAAAAAGAAAAGGGCGGGAGCGGGTAGAGAATGAGAATGGATAGCTTGACTTGTACCTGTAATCCCAGCGCTGGGAAAGCTAAGGCAGAGGATCACCAAGAGTTCAAGACCAGCCTGAACTACATAGCAAGACCCTGTCTCGAAATCAATCAGTCAATCCAAAAAGTATGGATAAGGGGAAGTAAAAAAGATCAGGATGCCATATGTATATGTACTAATCTCCCACAGTGAGTGTATTTAATATGTATCACAAACATACTAAAAAGAAAATTGTTCACAAATTGTGTGGATAACAGTCTTTGGGGATCATATATATACAAGCACATGGAAAGAAGTCTACTTAGTGGTTACAAATGTGGACTTTGGAATAGGTCAGACCTGGTATCTGATTGGCTTATTTTCTCTACAAGTTATCTGGTCTCTTTAAATGGACCATAGATTCTTCATCTGTAAAATGGGATAAAACCTACCTGTCTTACAGAGTTGTGAGGATGAAGTGACCTAATATGTCATAAATTCTGGCATATGATAAATGTTAATAAACTTAAGTTGTGTGATTTATTAAAGGAGAGACTAACTCATTCTTCATATATGTGATAAAACTAGAGACACTGCCCTAATGGACGTGGCCTAGAGATACATGCCTCATGGTAGTGCCTTTAGCTGGAATTCGTTAGTGGAGCAGGCCTAGGAAGGAGAGTGGGATGGTCACCCCACAGGTGATGGGCCTTCCTCTAAATTCTGAAGGGCGTGGTAAGTCTCAGGGGATGGAGGTGGAGGCCATAGTGTTCCGGGCAGGAGAGAACATAGACAGTGAAGGGATTGTAGAGCATTCCACTAGTCAGAAGGAGGGACTTTAGTGGGAAAATGGGGAGCTCAGATGCTGAGGTAAAAATTGGGCTTGATTCCTTAAGGGTAGGAAATAATCCAAAGATTTTAAACACGGAGATAATATCAGACTTATATTTAAGGAAGAAATTGTCCTAACAGTGTTAGAGGGAACTCAGTGAGGACATTGCACTCTTCCACGTGGAGATGGTACTAAGATGACGCGGACCTAGAGATGCACGGAACCAGGCTGAGGTGGATGTATGGAAGTCTGACAAAGGCTGTGCTACTATGGACTGGGGAAGGCAGTGGAGAGAGGAAATACTATTGGGAATATCCAGCGTTCTGTTTGGTTATGGTTAAGTTTAAGCAAGATATACAGAAAAGGAGATTTATTAAGCAAATGTATGTGTTGGTTTGAGCTACAGCAGTGATGGTGAACCTTTCAGAACTTTCAGTGGTAACATACAGCCCGCTGTGGCATGCCTACAATAGATTGCCACCACTGACCTAGAGAGATTTGGACGCATCTGGGTAGAACATAAGCAGTAAAAAGTTTGTGGGGGGATCATGAAAGTTTGTGCGGAGATGGGCTTTTCTAAAGTGAAACTGTAGCATTAGAAGAATACCAAAAAGAGAACCCTAAAGAATGTCAGACATTTGAAGAGGAGCCTGGGGGAGCCATGCCTTGGAATATCCCTGCTGTCCCTTAAGCCAAAAGAGGTTATTGTACAGAAATATCTTAAGTTGACTTTTTGGTACAAACCCCATATCATCTCTGTCTTTGTGTTCTTTAGCTGATTTGCTGTGGAGACAAGCTCAACAAAAATTCAGAGCTGTGATTTCATAAGAGTAAGACTTAGTAAAGCATTTGTAATTATAATATAACATGCTTCCCATTTGTTGGTCAAGCGTTACATCTGCAGTTGTTCTATGCACAGTCCATGACATTTTCCAAAGTGGAAAAGGTAGTCCCAAGAGAAAGTTTAGGAGAAGATACTGCTGTGAGTGAAAGTCAGACTGGCCTATTCTCTCTGTAACAGTCATAGAGGTGACCTGGCAGTTACAGATTGATGGGCGGGTATTGGGGCATATGCTGACCTGAGAGGATAACTAGGTGAGACACTGCTCAAAACATTTTAGAAAGGGTCTCTTGATTTTTAAAGTTAGGCAATTTCTGCAGTGGAAAATAATCTCCCTGTTCCCCCAAGACAGACAACACACACACACACACACACACACACACACACACACACACGTAGTTTGTGACGAGAAGAGATTATGAAACACGGTGTCCAGGACAACTCACAGCTGGGCTTTTAAAAGGGTTTTTACTTTCTGCAGGGTACGTTCCTAGAGCACTCATTTTCCCTTCTGTCTCATTTTATTATCTACCTCACACAGTTCTTATTTTTTTCCTATCCATCCCTGAGACATACTATTCTTCCTTCCTGTACCCCTAAAATGGGAAGCTGTTAGCACTTAATGCTAGTGCTTTATTTGGCTGTCAGTATTTGTCACATTACTGGTTGGGTGAGCTTTGGCTGGAGGTGGGGGGCTGTCCTGCCCTTTTAAATTTAGCCCACACACCATTGTACTTAGGTACCCACACAGGAGCAGAGGCAAGCTGGCTGGATTCTGAATGCAAAAGCATGATACTGTGGGTGGAGCATATTATAGTTTTAGAATTTTTAATCAAGACAAAGCCCATGGGCCTGATGGGGCCTGTGAAGTAGACTTTACAATCCATGGAATTTTTGTAACTTTGGTTTGTTTTTCTTGTCTTAACACTCACCAATTTTAAATGTTTATAATATAGATTACTTGATACTTTATTACATCTTGGTCAAATCAACCTGTTTAAAAATACCATTTGCCTCCCATGGTAATATTTTCTGCTTTATGTGAGTTCTAAGTAATTATTAGAGTAAATGAGCATTCTCCAGAGGGTGATTTTTAAAACATCTTTCTGTGCATAAAATACAGATACTAGTACGGTACATAAATAGATACGTAGTATATCTGTGGTATCAAAATTTGTAAGCAGTTTTAAAGATAAAATATCTAAAGAGGCTGATGAGGGGAGCAACGATAGAATATCTTTTAAAAAACAAGAGGCCTAGGGTGTAGCTCAGAGGTGTAGAGCACACTCCTAGCATGCAAGAGGCACTGGCTTCCATCTCCAGTACCCCTCACCCGCCAAAAGACCCAGACTTGCGAAGCTTCCCTGTTCAGGATCTGTAGTACCCAAAGTCAGTGTCCCTTGGAGGGGGTTAGTACACCTGCTTCATTTTTCATCTCTAGAACTGACTAAGGGTGGTAAAATACTTCAGGTACATTAGACACTTATGGGTTGTTATGGCACAATGTATGTTTTTGGGTTTTTTTGTTTTGTTTTGTTCAAGAATACAAATCATACTTTAGAAAATATATTTAGAGCCTGGGTCCCAGCTATGTGACAGGCTAAGATAGAAGGATTGCTTGAGTCCAGGAGTTTGATGGTAGCCAGGGCACATAAGACCCATCTCTTGGGGGGGGGGCTCACTACATTTCTCCTGCATCAGCAAATGTAGAGATTGCTTTAACCACTTATTCATCCAATTATTTAAATATAGGATAACAGTAGTAAAGCATTTGTAATTATAATATAACATGCTTCCCATTTGTTGGTCAAGCGTTACATCTGCAGTTGTTCTATGCACAGTCCATGACATTTTCCAAAGTGGAAAAGGTAGTCCCAAGAGAAAGTTTAGGAGAAGATACTGCTGTGAGTGAAAGTCAGACTGGCCTATTCTCTCTGTAACAGTCATAGAGGTGACCTGGCAGTTACAGATTGATGGGCGGGTATTGGGGCATACGCTGACCTGAGAGGATAACTAGGTGAGACACTGCTCAAAACATTTTAGAAAGGGTCTCTTGATTTTTAAAGTTAGGCAATTTCTGCAGTGGAAAATAATCTCCCTGTTCCCCCAAGACAGACAACACACACACACACACACACACACACACACACACACACACGTAGTTTGTGACGAGAAGAGATTATGAAACACGGTGTCCAGGACAACTCACAGCTGGGCTTTTAAAAGGGTTTTTACTTTCTGCAGGGTACGTTCCTAGAGCACTCATTTTCCCTTCTGTCTCATTTTATTATCTACCTCACACAGTTCTTATTTTTTTCCTATCCATCCCTGAGACATACTATTCTTCCTTCCTGTACCCCTAAAATGGGAAGCTGTTAGCACTTAATGCTAGTGCTTTATTTGGCTGTCAGTATTTGTCACATTACTGGTTGGGTGAGCTTTGGCTGGAGGTGGGGGGCTGTCCTGCCCTTTTAAATTTAGCCCACACACCATTGTACTTAGGTACCCACACAGGAGCAGAGGCAAGCTGGCTGGATTCTGAATGCAAAAGCATGATACTGTGGGTGGAGCATATTATAGTTTTAGAATTTTTAATCAAGACAAAGCCCATGGGCCTGATGGGGCCTGTGAAGTAGACTTTACAATCCATGGAATTTTTGTAACTTTGGTTTGTTTTTCTTGTCTTAACACTCACCAATTTTAAATGTTTATAATATAGATTACTTGATACTTTATTACATCTTGGTCAAATCAACCTGTTTAAAAATACCATTTGCCTCCCATGGTAATATTTTCTGCTTTATGTGAGTTCTAAGTAATTATTAGAGTAAATGAGCATTCTCCAGAGGGTGATTTTTAAAACATCTTTCTGTGCATAAAATACAGATACTAGTACGGTACATAAATAGATACGTAGTATATCTGTGGTATCAAAATTTGTAAGCAGTTTTAAAGATAAAATATCTAAAGAGGCTGATGAGGGGAGCAACGATAGAATATCTTTTAAAAAACAAGAGGCCTAGGGTGTAGCTCAGAGGTGTAGAGCACACTCCTAGCATGCAAGAGGCACTGGCTTCCATCTCCAGTACCCCTCACCCGCCAAAAGACCCAGACTTGCGAAGCTTCCCTGTTCAGGATCTGTAGTACCCAAAGTCAGTGTCCCTTGGAGGGGGTTAGTACACCTGCTTCATTTTTCATCTCTAGAACTGACTAAGGGTGGTAAAATACTTCAGGTACATTAGACACTTATGGGTTGTTATGGCACAATGTATGTTTTTGGGTTTTTTTGTTTTGTTTTGTTCAAGAATACAAATCATACTTTAGAAAATATATTTAGAGCCTGGGTCCCAGCTATGTGACAGGCTAAGATAGAAGGATTGCTTGAGTCCAGGAGTTTGATGGTAGCCAGGGCACATAAGACCCATCTCTTGGGGGGGGGGCTCACTACATTTCTCCTGCATCAGCAAATGTAGAGATTGCTTTAACCACTTATTCATCCAATTATTTAAATATAGGATAACAGCGGGGATTTAGCTCAGCGGTTCGGTGGACTGCCTTGCAAGCGCAAGGACCCGAGTTCAATCCCCGGTACAAAAAAAAAAAAAAGCAAAATAAATATAGGATGACCAAAAATTGCAGTTTTTTTCATTAATTTTCATATCATAATATAACAGGAAATATAAAGACTAGATTTTTATCACATTTATTCAATACAAGAATTGACTGGCTGAGCCGGGCGTGGTGGTGTAGGGCTGTAATCCCAGCACTCCGGAGGCTGAGGCAGGAGGATCGCTGAGTTCAAGACCAACCTGGGCTACATAGTGAGACCCTGTCTCAAAAAAACAAACAAACAAAAAAAGAATTGACTGGCTGAAATGACAACTAACCAAGTGATACTTCTAAGCACACTGCCTGAGTGATGATTGGGATGAACTGTTAAGTGGTTAAATATGAAAATAAGCTAAAAAAAAAAAGGACTAGAGAAATGAGTATTGTTTTAAGTAAGCTTTATAGATAGAGTTGCTCAATTAGTAACAGACACTTAATAAGCATAATATTTTGCTCATGAAATCATGTTTTTAGAGACATTAAAACTCATTTGGGAAGGGTTTTTCTTCCTAATTTGATTAAGAAATTTATTTTTCTTCATGCTAGATCTCCCCTTTCCACTGTGAGTTTCAGGATGGTTCTTCAGTATGTATTTAGAGTATATATTTCCCTCATGCTGCTGTTTAGGATGGCTTCAGCACTCTGCAAGCAGATAACTCAGTGTAGTGTCTGTGATATGCTAAACCTGAGATGTGAGAGAAATCATTTCTCCTGATAAAGCAGTTGGTAAGGAGCTGACAGGATTTATACTGGCTTTTTTATTATTTATTTATTTATTTATTTATTTATCTATCTATCTATCTATCTATCTATCTATTTTTTTATTTTTTTTGAGACAAAGTCTCCCTGTGTAGTTCAGGCTGGCCTTGAACTCACCTGAGTCCTCTGCCTCACTTCCCCGGTGCTGAGATTACATGCATGTGCCACTATGCCCAGCTTATATGGACATTTTGAGAACCAAGTGTCTGCGCCAGGTTTTTGTAAGATATCCCTCTCCCTTCCCATGCATGGTAGACCATCTTCACCTGTTTTTATGTCCTTGTATTACCTAGGGAAAAACATTTACTTGAATCATTGCCACCCACCCCATGCTTTAGTTTTTTTCTTTTTCTTTTTTTAAAGTAGGAACGTTTAAAAGAACAACAAAAAAAAGTAGGCAGTTTAGCAAAATGTTTGGGAGAACAAGACTGCCGAATTTGAAGTAAATTGTGATTTCACTTTTTATTAACTGTGTTTAGGGCCAAAGCACTTGGCTTCCCTTTTTTTTTTTTTTTTTTTTTTTTTTTTTTTTTGTGGTGGGGTGGTGGTGCTGGTGGAGGAACTGGGGATTGAACTCAGAACCTTGCGTTTGCCAGGCATACACTGGTGCCGTAGAGCTAAACCTCCGGCCCACTTGGCTTCTTTAAATCCTGATTTCTTCACCTATAAAAGAAAAGTTCTGAGAAGAGTTGTCTTCAGTGTACATGTAAAAGTTTCAAAACATGTACATGGTATGTTGTGCCTTTGTAAAATTCTCACTTTAACATAAGACAACATAGGGGCCAGGGATGTAGCTCAGTGGTGCTGCCGCGCCTGCCTTGCAAGCTCAAGGACCTAAGTTCAGTCCCCAGTACCCAAAAAAAGTGAAACATAGGATATTGGACTCTTATTTTACAAGGAATTTATCTGAGGCTCAGAAGCCAAGTGGCAGGAGCCAGAGAGCCAGTGCCATTTGGTTCCCATGCTTGTTTTTTTTTTCTTGCCCTTAGATTGGGGTCAGTTGCTCCTTACTGCACAGACACATGTGGTAGTGGTACTGCTTTGCCATCCCTTGTGACTCAAACTCAGTTGCGTTGGTAGAGGATTGTGATTGTGTGGGTTCTTAAGGGTAGTTCTGTGGAAGCTTTCTAAAATTAATTACCTCACTCATATTTGTTACTTTATGATAAGAAAAAGGATTGGAAAATCTCCTAAAATAACCATCTGGTCTTTGAAAGAGGGTGTTGGGATTTAAATTACCAGGAATTGTTCCAAGACACATATAAATCGGGTCCCTGTTGTCCAGAATTGTCTTTCTAAGCAGTAAAGAGAGAGAGATTGAAGGAGCAAAAGTGACTGCAATCTGTTCAGAACTTTTTTTTTTTTTTAAATACTGGCAGCAAAACCACTGAGCTAAATCCCCGGCCATCAGAACCTTTTTTTTTTTTTAGATTTAACCTATTAAAAAGCGCATGCTTATTGTGAATAAAAAGAAAACTAGACATAAACATTCATTATATAATATTTATGTACTTAAATCCTCAGTTTACATTTGAGAAATAGTTTATCATTTAAGACAGAAAGAATAAAAATGTTTTTGTAGCATACTGTTTCTTCAACAAAGAGTTTTCTTTGCAAGACAAGTAAAACTTTTATTGACTGCTCTTGAAAATACCACAGTTAACAGATGAGGCTTCAGTCCTTAGTCAAATTTAGTAGAGAAGACAGGTATTATAATTAAAATATATTGAGACAAGCATGTTAGTAATGGTGCAGTGAAAATAAAGTTCATGGAAGTACAGGAAAAGAGGTCCTTAAATTAGGTCTTGAGTTTGCCATTTCAATCAACAGGAACAGTTTATTAAACACCCTGGCAGTTGTGAAACTGCAAGTAGCTGTAGTACTGTTGGAACTTGGAGTTCAAGGCAGGAAGAAACAGGAAGGTTCATCTAGAGCAGTGATGACAAACCTTTTAGAGCTTTTGATGGCACAGTCAGCTGCGGCACGTGTGCCATACATAGGTTTGCCATCCCTGGAGGGTTAGGTGAGGGCTGGATAGTGGAAAGCTTCATGTTCAGTGCCAGTCTCCTTTGTGCCAATTTAAAAATACTGTTAATTTCCGCCAAATAATGGTGGTGTTCGCTGTTAGTCAGTGGTGAGGTCTCTGGACAAGATCTTCTCCATGTTTTAACTGAAGTTAGTTATTAGATTCACTGCCCACACAAGTTAAGTATAGAGGGAAAAAAATAGCTTTTGTAAGTAAATATTTAAACTAAAAATAGTCCACAAGACCCATTTAAATGAATTGATGCCAAATTGCATTGTACTTAAATTTTTTGCGGGGGGGATAACTTCATTTTTAACTTAAAAAAAAAAAAATTGGTGCTGGAGATAAAACCTAGGCCTTGCATGTATTAAGCATGAGCTCTACTTCAGAGCCATACCCCCTAACATTTGTACTAGGGGTTTTTTGTTTGTTTGTTTTGGTTTTTCTGGGGTTTTTGTTTTTGTTTTTGTTTTTTGTTTTAAGACAGGGTTTTATTCGTAGCCCAGGCTGGCCTCGAACTCAACTGTGATCCTCTTGCCTCAGTCTCCTGGGAGCTGGGATTATAGGTGTACACCACCATGCCTGACTCCAGTTAAAATAATAAACTTTTTATTAGTTTAAAGATCTAATGTGTGTTGCTAAGTATCTTTCACATTATGAGTGTTTTTTGACCACAGTTTCAATAGGACAACAGGGACTGGGGATTTAGCTCACTGGCTCCACTACCTGCCTCGCAAGAGCAAGGACCAGAGTTCGATACCCAGTACCAGGAAAAAAAGAAAAAAAAAAAATCAGTAGGATAACAGCCTCTTTCCATTTCATCTACACCATACTGATTCTCTATTCCCTTTCAATGTTTGTTGAGTATTTATTATATTCAGGGCCTTATGTTAGAAGGGAGAGAAGCAAAGATAAACAGGGTCTGTAAATTCTAAGGGATGTCACATAGGATGTGAGAATTTATTGTTATGTGAGAATTTATTGTTGGCAAAGATGTGTCCTCATATCAGCAGTGACAGAGCTGTCATTTGAGTGTAATGGACAATACAACTGTGGCCAAGCTATCTCAGGAAAGTTGCTGGCATTGGAAGTGATGTTCAGCTGCTTTCCCACAGCCACTGCAGCGGGATCACTGCACACTCACCCTAAAAGTAGGGTCTTCCATTTCCAGGCTGCACCCGTATCAGTTTTAATTTCTAGATTGCACTATGAACACAAAGCAGGTAGCACCATAAATTTGAGGAGTGGAATTTTGAACATGAGAGTCTGACTGCTTTTCTTTTAAGTAAACTTGATTCTTCAGAGCAGTTATACATTTGTAGGTAAGTCTTAAATAATGAGAGTTTCTCTATACCTCACACCCAGTTTCTTCTGTTGTTAATATGGTATGGTCCCTTTACTATGAGTGAACCAATATTACCTAATATACATACTATATTCACATTCCCTTAGTTTTCCCCTGATGTCTTCTTTCTGTTCTAGGACCCCATGTACGATGTTCTATCACATTTAGTCATCATGTCTCCTCAGACCTCCTCTTGGCTGTGACGGTTCTGGCTTACACATTCATGGTGCTAATTCTGGTTACTGGATTCAGAACATTCTGAAGGGAGAAAAGTGACAGTGGAGAGACGATTAAGAAACCAGTGCCAGAGTGGAGAGGCATGGATGGCTTGGGCTGGCGCCATAGCAACAGAACTGGAGAGAAGCGTTCTTTCTGGCTGGGGACATGTATAGCTGTAAGACTGGCTGAGAGAACTGAGGGCGTGAGTATAGAGCAGTGATGGCAAACCTTTGAGAGCTTTCAGTGATAACAGCCCTCTGCATTTGCCACCACGGGTAGAGAGTCAGAAGAAAATAGGCCCAGAGGCACTTTAATATTTAAATGTTAGTGAGATGAGAAGAGACCAGTAAAGGAGATGATTGGTCAGTTAGGTGGGAAGACGACTTTGGAAATTGTCCTAGAAAGCAAGGAAGTGTGAATGGTGAAGGAAATGGTCGTTTCTGTTACATGCCGCCTATAGACCAAGTCAGGGAGTACACTGTTGGCTTCAACAGCAAGAACTCATGGGTGGTGGGTGTAGTGGCCCTCCCCTGTAATACCAGTACCTGGGAGGCTGAGGCAGGTGGTTTGCTAAACTTCAAGGCCAGCCTGAACTGCGCAGTGAGACCCTGTCTCAAAAAAACAAATAAAGAACTCATTGGTGATCTTGATGAGTGGTGATATGCAAGAGTGAGCCTGGAGCAGGTTCACAGGGAAAGGAGCCTAAGAGGACTGCTAGGGAGTTGGTAATGATCTGTGTCTCAGTAGTGGTGTTTGTGTAAATTTTACACCAAAATGCCACAAACTTAATATTTAGCTAGATTTAATAATGTATGTGCCAGTATTTGAGGGAAAGTGTGCTAATGTCTACAACTTTGAAATTCATCAGAAAATGAAATGGACTGATAGAAGAATAGAGGGGTATATAAATGGATAGATGTATAATAAAGCTAGTATTGTTTTGTTTTTTAAAAGCTAGTATTGTTAATGGTATAAGTGGCAGATAAATGTGTGTTGTGAAACTGTGTGAGAGTGCACGCGCACCCTGAGCACTGAACCCGGGATGTTAACATATGTTGTACCACTGCGCTACGCTGATAACCCTATAAAAATCCTTTTCAATTTGTTCTGTGTTTGCATTTTCATAAGAAAATGTTGGGGATACAAAGAAAACGTGAGAAAGAACTTTGAGACAAGGAATATAGACAGCTGTTCCACCAAGTTTTATTGGAAAGGAGAGAGCTGAGACAGGAGAGTCAGAAGTCTGCTTTCACCACCTCCAAAGATGACAGTTAAAAAATAGCATTTTTCTTTACCAGTAGGAAAGATACTATAAAGGCCAAAAAAAAAAAAATTGAAATATTGATGTACAGGAAAGGAAAAAAACCAGGTAAATGTCGTTGAGCGAGCAGAAGATGAACTCTACATTAAGACAGAATTTTATTTTACTAGGAACATGGACAAAAGTAAGAATATAGGATCCAGGCATGGTGGCACATGTCTGTAATCCCCAGCACCCAGGAGCCTGAGGCAAGTAGATCACTATGAATTTGAGGCCAACCTGGGCTACATAGTAAGACCCTGTCTCAAAACAAAACAAACAGTAAAGGACATTGTCAGACATGTATGACCTCAGAAAGTTTGCTTCCCAAATAAAAGGAGCCTTGAAAAAGTAATGATGCACTGAAATAAAAGCCCAATGAAATCTAAATCTCAGTGCCTCCATCTGAGGAAAATCCCAGAATGATGAACTTGTTGAAAGTGGAGTCTTTGAGAAGAGTGTTCTAGACAATTTTACACCATCCTTGAAAAATTATAACATGAGACTTTACAGTATAAAGTCCAGAAAAGCCAGACATGGTGGTACATGCCTGTAATCCCAGCACTCGAGAGGCTGAGGCAGAATTGCTGAGAGTTTGAAGCCAGCCTGGGCTACGTACAGTAATGAGTTCAAGGCCAATCTGAACTACATAGAAGACCCTATTGCAAAAAAAATTTTTTTAATTAAAACAAAACAAAACAAAAAAAAACAGCCGGTCGTGGTGGCGCATGCTATAATCAAGCACTCAGGAGGCTAAGGCAAGAGTTCGAGACCAGCCTGGGGTACATAGTGAGTTCCAGGTCAGTCTCACTACATAGTAAGACCCTGTCTCAAAAAAAAACAAAACAAAAACAAAAGCCCTTTGCTTCATGGAAGGGAGATTATAAAGACCACTTGATGGTATTCTATAGTGGCAGACAGTAGTCATATCTTTGTTGATCACAGTATGGCTAATCATTGAGATTTGGGTAACTACAGTGGTGCCTTGGTACATGAACTTAATTTGTGTTGTGATTTGGGGAAAGATGGCCATGGTTGTATTTGTCTCTAATGTGGAGTTTGTGAATGGAAGCAGAATTTCATCAAACATTTGAAAACCAAACTGTTTGTGAACATTGCATTCCTGAATCGAGATATGACTGTATTGTATAAGGCAAGAGAGTGAACATTTTATGCCTGGTCACCCTTCTTTTGCAGGCAGCTTTAGTTCAGTGGCCCACCCAGAATCATCAAGTGGTACACGAGTTTCCCTTTAAATACCACGTGAAGTCAGGAAGTTGCTCTTGTAGTCTGGAATTGAGGGTGGCACACTGATTGTTTGCATTAATATATCCTATTATTTAGCCCTTCTAGTCCCTTTCTTTGCACGTTGTGACATTTTCTGTAGGATGAAAGTGCTGATTTTCCACAAGGAGCAGTGTGTAGGTGCTTAGAGAGATAAAACTATAGGCGGAGTGAGGCTAGGCTTGTCTTCTTTTGATGGGACATGCCAAGTACAGCCCCTGCCCCCAGGCCTTTTGGGACCTGTTTCTTCTGAGCCTGGAGCCCTGCAGCTGCCTGAAAGAAGCCCAGAGCACAGTAATTACTAGCAAGGCCTCCACTCTGATAGCAGAAGGAGGAATGGCAATTTAGCTGTCTGTTAACAACAGTTATATTTGTCTCCAACCCATTGGAGATACTCAGAAAAAAGTTGTTACACCCCAAACTTTAATGCTCATTTTCTTCATGAAAAGGTCCCTATTTGGGGCTTTTGAGCCCCCAATGTCTACTTTTGGAAGTAGAGAAAGTATACATGGTAAGGAGTAAGAATAAGTAATGGTCTGCTAGTCTAAATGGCATACTTCCATAGATTCTAAAGGCTCTCATCACATTGGAGCCATTTGAATTGGTTATCAAAAAGCAATGTCAGATTTGTGCAGCTGTTTTTAATTGTATAACTGTTAAAACAACACCTTTGGGCCGGGGATTTAGCTCAGTGGTGCCACCGCCTACCTTGTAAGTGCAAGTTCCAAAGTTCGATCCAGTACCCC
>NW_022900935.1:59194501-59212713 GCF_012274545.1 Fukomys damarensis | reverse complement strand
CAAAAAAAAAAAAAAAAAAATCACCTTTGTCCTCAGAGAATGGAATCATTCTTCATAACTGAGATTATTCCTTTTATACATTTTTATTCTTTTTGTTTGCTTATAATAAATAATTATACTTTTTAGTTATATCACCTTGAGAAGCCTGTGAAGTAGATGAAATTTGATTTCTCACCCAGTACTGTAGCAGGTCTCCTTTTCTTGCAGAAGTACAGAGGGAGATCTTTTGGTTTTCTGGTTGGTTGGGTGGTTGTTTTGAGACAGGGTCTCGCTATATAGCTGCAGCTGGCCTTGAACCACTGTGTAGCCCAGGCTGGCCTCAAACTCAAGGCCATCCTCCTGTGCACCACAATGTCTGGCACAATATGGTTTTATGGAAAGTAATTTGGCCATGTGTATTAAAGACCTGAGTTTTCATGTCTGCTCACCTGGCAAGGGCATACTTCACTCTAATAAAACCACCTGTGATGTACAAGAAAGCAAACAAGGATGCAGTGAGTGCTTGAGTCAGTGCCAGTGCTATGTCCTGAGGATCAGCTTACTCTCAAAGTTGCTGAGAGGAGGCAAGATGCATGTACGAAGCTCTGTGATGATAAAGTTCAGGGCGCTTTGCTGAGTATATGTTTGTTGTTGTTGTTAAGAGTAGGAAGAATTTGAGAGAAAGATAGCTTCTGTCTAAGAGAGATAGAAGGGGAACTGGAAAGTGGGTTGCCCCTGCAGAATGTATCTTTAGGAGACCTAATCACGCACAAAGATGGGAATCAAGGAAAATCCCTATTTACATGGTACCACCAGGGAAGTTTTTCTTGATTCCCCTTTTCTGCCAGCAGTGGTGGTTCACACCTATTATCCCAGCTACTTGGGAGGCTGAGGCAGAAGGATTACAAATTTAAGGTCAACTTGAGCTACTTAGCAAGCACCATTCCCAAAATAAAATTTAAGAAAGCAGAAAATACAGCTTAGTAGTAAAGTATCCCTGGGTTCAGTTCCTAGTAGTGCAAACTAGTGGAACTGTGTGGTAACCCACACCTGTAATCTCAGCAGTTGAAAGGAGGAAGAAGGAGAATGACAAGTTTGATCCCAGATGGCCAATTCAGGGGATATAGCTTAGTACCAAAATTTTTCTATCAGATGTCTGAGTCATAAGCACAGAGGTCTGGAATGAGCCCTTGATTTAGTTATTCCTGGCCAGCCCACGTGAAATCATGTCCGTGAGGGTTTCAGGGCTGTGGAGCTCGTTGGCCTTCCTGCGGATGGTAGAGGGGCAGAAAGGATACGTTGGCCTGTCTGTCAGACAACGGTATTTCTCTGAGAGAGTGACATTGCTGGCCAGTTACCTAGAAGAGATGACTGCTTGATTGAGTCATAACCAGCTGTCCAAACGGCATGTCATTGCCATTTGTCCATTAAACACAGGGCAGCTTCACAGAAGGGTGGAGTGTAGCCTGGCAGAGGACAGCACGCAGAGTATGATTAAACAGTGGTTCCTTCTTAAAACCAAATTGGGCCGGGATTTAGTTCAGTGTTCTGCCGCCTGCCTCACAAGCACAAGGTCCTGAGTTTGATCCCTGGTACCAAATAAATAAATACAAACAAATAAAAGAAGGAGAAATTGCTTGCTTATTCTACTCTGTAATGCAACCCTGCGTCGCTTTACCTTTAGGTGTTTGCTCTATATCTAGACTATTTGAAATTACTCCCTTTCTAACTCCTCCAGATACAAGTTGAGCTTTCCACATCAATCCCACAGCTAATTTGGAAATAGGTTACCATGAATTTCATGTTGTTCTTCTGTTAGTGAACAAGATAAAAAGAACCATAGCTAAATAGATATTGTTAAAGTAAGCAATAGTTTGAGATTGTTTTGGTTATTTCTAGTTAGGAAGTTCTGATACCATTAGTAAAGTTTACTTTTCAACTTAAGGAATGCTAACTCTCTCTCCCTCCCCCCCTTCCTCCCCCCCACTCTTTTTTGAGACTGGGTCTTGATAAGCAGAATAGGTTGTCCTTGAACTCACTGTGTAACCCAGTCTGGCCTCAAACTCATGGTGATCCTACTGCCTTGGTCTTTCAAGTGCTGGGATTACACTGCACTGCACTCAGCCACCACCTTCTAATTAGTGAATGAATTTGGCCAAGAGAACAATCCATCCTTCTGTTTGCTTGACAGCAACTTGGGGGCTCTGCCATACTCCTTTCACTCAGTTCTGTGCTAGCTGAGCAGAGCTGAAGTTGCAAATAGGGAGTATACTGGAGTTCATTCACACTTTGTCCTGGAAATTTTCCTAATATACCCTAAAGTGAGGTTAGGTGGCTTTCTTTGGCGTCTGGAACCAAGATATTTTCTGTTGAATTGATACTTGCCGTGGCACTCAGAACTGTACCAGCCCTCAGCACCCACCTTACTTGTGCTGCAGGTATGTCTTGCCAGGCTCCAGGTCCTGTGGAGAATGGCCCTGGCTTCTCCTGGCTCAGGCTTTACTCTGGTTGCACAGTGCTTTTCCAACACAAAGCATCATGATTGTTGTTGGACTTCTCAAATGACTAGGCTTTCTTTTCCCTTTGAAACTCCCTAATCTGTGTGTGTGTGTGTGTGTGTGTGTGTGTGTGTGTGTGTGTGTGTGTGTGTGTTCCCCCTTTCCTTTCTCACTCTGAGTCTTGCAGTTGAGATTTTGACATTCTGAGAGAAGTCAGCTCCAAAGTAAAAGGCCTTTCACAAGTCAAAAAACAAAATGCATTTATTTTAAATGGAAACTCTGTCTTTGCTAGGAAGAGTTTATTTTGGGGTATTGCCTGTGCATTTAGGTGTCACTTCTTCCAGATTTGTCTGGATGGAATAATATTGTCACATAGATATGAAATACCTTCCTGTTTTGTTAAAATATCATGAGCAGCTTTTTTGAATGATAACTGAACCCAGAGGGGTTGAGGAAGGCATTCACTGTGGGTTTTGAGTACTATACTGTGTCTCAGAGAAAGAAATATTCTGTACACCTGCCTCACAAGTGCAAGGTCCTGAGTTCAATCACCGGTACAAAAAAAGAAATATTCTGTAATTTGGTCAGTCTTTATTGTTCATCTCCTAACAGATAAACAACATAAAGGAAATCATACATTTCAAAAGAATGAATGAGTGGTCCTGGGCTCCTAATGCAATCATTTGCACAGCACTTCTCTCTACATGTCTTTTTTTTTTTCTTTTTTTTTTTTTTTTTTTTTTTTTTTTTTTTTTTTTTTTGGTACCAAGGATCAAACTTGGAACTTTGCCCTTGTGAGGCAGGCGGTGGAACCACAGAACTAAATCCCCAGCCCTCTCTACATCAGTCTTGCTGTCATTCAGTGGACAAATAAAAAAAGATCAAGGTCTTCCACACTGTCTTTTATTAAAACATTGCTGAAAGAGTGGTCCTTATAAGATAAACTCTGTAAAATGTTGCATGACGCCTGCCTTGCAAGTGCAAAGACCCAAGTTCGATCCTCAGTACCAAAAAAAAAAGTCAGTTGCAAGTCAGACACACAGCCTGAAGCAGGCATCTTCACATTTCCAGGAAATGCCCAGGCCCCAGTGGGATTAGCAGGATATCTGTAGATACAGAGCCACACTTCCTCTCTAGTTCAGCCAAGGCATTGCTTTCCTTTATCCACGTCATATTGAGATTTCTCTCTTCACCTACATTCTACCCACTCTACACAGCACTTTTTATCTTGGATTTGCAGCTGACAGTAGAAGATGCTGTCAAATTGTGACAGACCAAACCCATTTTGAGCCAAGAAGAAAAACAGATATTGATCCTAAGTGTACCTAATTCGTCTATGTAATCCCAAAAGGAAATGCTATTAGCAGAGAGCAGTCAATATTTTTTCCATCTTATAAAAGTACACACAGGTGGACTTGGAGAAAAGTTTTAGTGTACCCCTTTTTAGCATGGCCACATGGTAGTTGTTTGGCAGTGGTGCCAAGTTACTGAAGATTGTGTAATTCTGGTGCTACCTTGCTTGATTTTGCCTCTCCTTCCCTGGGGGACAGACTTATGACAGTTTTCTTTCTGGATCTACTCAAATTCCTCTTTCTAACCAGGAAATGCAGAGCATGAAAGCGTATGGTGTTCTTTCTGTTGTCTTTAGACCCTGCTTTCTCTGTGACACTGTATGCACCTCTCAGAACATCACCCATATGCAGTCACTCCCTCAGAGTATGCCCGATACCATTCTGAGAGCTGAGGAGAACACAGATGAGAACTGGGCGTGGAACTAGCTTGCTTTGGGAGCTTGGGAGTTTGGGAGTGACCACCATGCAGTGTAAAGTGATGGTAGGTGGCTATGTTAAGGGCTTATGTTGTTATTTGCAATGCTCTGGTACTTTCACTGACTGAGGTCAAACCCCAATACCTGGACATTTGGTGGCCTTGGTCTCCTGATGCACTAAAGAATGTTCTTGCGAATTGGTTGCTGGTAGGAGTACCTGCTAGGTATAAAAGTAACCATCGAGGGGCTGGGGATTTAGCTCAGTGGCACTGCGCCTGCATTGTAAATGCAAGGTTCTGAGTTTGATCGCCAGTACCAAAAATAAACAAACAAAAAAACAATTAAAGTAACTATTGGGAAAAAAGGCACTCAAAAAGTGATCAGTGCTTTTTACCAGCAGCAGATTGGGAGTATAGGATTCTCACCTTCCTTGCTTTCATCTTTGTTATTTTGGGAGGAGAGTGCTTGGATTGAATCCAGGAAGCACTGAGCTACATCCCCAGCTCTTCCTTTTTATTTTAGTTTGAGATGGGTCTCACTAAAGTGTCCAGGTTGACCTTGTGATCCTCCTGCCTCAGCCTCCCCAGTAACTGAGATTGAAGATGTGTACCCAACACACCCAACTTTAATTTTTTTTTAGAGGTGGTAAGGTAAAACCTTTGACTATTCTGTCACTAGTGGTCAGAGGATAGATTTGACCAGCAAACAGCATGCCCTTTGGATTCTTAGTTTGATAAATTGTTTTAAAAGAAAATGGCATTAACATACCCATGTTTCTAGCAGCACAATTCATAATAGCTAAATCTTGAAAGTGGCATTTATGTCCATCACCAGATGAATGGATAAAGACAATGTATTTGTACACAGTGAAGTACTGCTCAGCTATAAAAGGATAAATTTGAAACATTTATAGAAAAAAATGAATCTACCTTGAAACTGTAGTGTTAAGTGAAAGAAAGACACATAAGCTTAAACATTGTATTGTTTCTCTTATATGAAAGATAATAGGAAACGGAATCTTTTTGCAAATGGGAAGGGATTAGCAAAATAGAGGGTGGGGAAAAGGATGATGAAAAAAGAATTACGGTGTGTCATGTGCACAGACCAACTAACTGCCATGAGTGTCAATATTATATGTGCCAAACACGTACTATATTTTAAGAAAGAAAATGGCATTTTAAAAAATCAAGGGTTTTAGGACTCCTAGATCCCCAAAGAAGTGAGGCCTCTGGAAATACCCATTTAAATATTAAAATATCATTTTGTAGCATGGATAATACACTTCTGCTGAGGACAGTGATAACATAAAATAAGATGAATGGCCTCTTGATTTGACAAATACTTTTTTAAGTGAATAGGTTTTCTCTTAGTCATTTAATAAAACAACACTACTTGGTATTTACATAGTTTCATAAATCTGCCCAAATCAGGAGAGTTTTTATACTTTATGAATGCATTTCATTTCTTCTCACAGCGCTGGTGTTAAGGGCCATACACATCGGCTGGCCTGACTGGGCAGCGATTTTCTGCAAGTTTTCAGTGAGTCACGGCTTCTTTTGTAACTCAGAGGAGGCAGCCCGCAGGCAGGCTTGAGCACTGTAGCTGTCTGTGTGTCTGGTGAGCAGATGGAGGCCACTGTGGGACCAGAAACCTTCACCATCAAACCGTTTTTAAGTTGGCTGTCGCATCACGAAAGTGTGTAATGCTTATCTGCATCGTGGGTGTTTTTCATGGTTTGGCACAGGATATCAAGCAGCATGGCCAAGATGTTTCTCATGCTGAACAAAACCTGTAGCAGATGGAGGTGGCAATTGTAAGGCACTTCTTTACAGTGTTGGTAGTGAATCAGTGTGGCTCCAGACTGAGTCAGTACCTGCACTTGAAAGGGTGACAGCACTCTCACAGCTTCTCATAAAATATGTAAAAGGCAACTGAAGAGAATTGACTTTAAATGGCTCTCCTAGTCAGGGGCCTGTAGAGTTTCTCCTTGGGGGTTAAAAAAAAGTCTTTACAAAAGAGGGTGTGTGTAAAAAAGTCTTTACAAAAAAGAGTGTGTGTGTGTGTGTGTGTGTGTGTGTGTGTGTGTGTGTGTGTGTGTGTGTGTGTGTGTGTGTGTGTGGCTCTAGGAACTTGAAATTACGTGGTAGGGGTCACTGGAGTTCTTGAAATTTGTCTTGAAATCATGTTTCAGTGTCTGTCCTCCTCTGGGATTGGTTGATTGATACTCATCCTGACATTGCCTGCGTCTTAGAAGGACTGGGAAAACTTGAATTTCTGTAATGTAGGGTCTAGCTGTGTATGGTAGTTTTGGTTTTTGATATGTTGGAGCCTAAAAATGTTTAGCTAAAGAAGGGCAAGTAAAGAGGATTGAGATGTGTTATATACAAGTACGGACTCCCCACAATGAAGGTGATCATTATGCAGACATGTACTAATACAAAGTTTTTAAATATTTACCTGGGCTGGTGGCGCCCACCTATAATCCCAGCTACTTGGGAAGCTGAGTCAGGATGATCATAAATTTGAGACAAGCCTGCGCAATTTACCAAAACCTTTCAACGTAAAATTTTAAAAAGGGATATGGAGCTGAATGTGTAGTTTGGTGATAGATCACTTACTTAGCATGCTCAAGGTCCTGGGTTCAATCCCCAGTACCACCCCTCAAAAAAATCTTTCATACACTGTATCCCAGGCTAGCCTCAAACTCATGACCCTCCTATTTCAGCCCTCTGAAAACTGGGACTGTAGGCATATGCCACCAGTGCCAGTAAACAAATGCTCTTATACAAATGAATTGCGTCACAGATTGCTAGAGCTTTAGACAATTTTCCCTTGAAGATATGTTGAACACCCTGCAAGCTGTTAGTATTAGACCCTATGTTGAAAGGTTTGATGGGACTCTAATTAGACAGCTATTTCTTTTAAAAGAGAGAAGAGGGGAGATATCATGATTCTTTTTTTGTTGTTCATTTACAGATGACTGATTATATTTAGTCAAGAAAATATCCCCACATTTCAAAGGGCAGCTGGGCGTGGTGACACACGCCTGTAATCCCAGCACTTGGGAGGTTGAGGCAGGAGGAGCTCTGTGAGTTCAAGACCAGCCTGGGGTACATAGTGAGTTCCAGGTCAGTTTCAACTACATAATGAGACTCTGTCTCAAAAAACAAAATAAAATGAAAAAACAAAATCAAAAGGCAACAGTCTATGTACCAGACACTTAGCTTTTTAAAAATAATTGTAAAAATGTAATTCTCTTTCATGCTATTCTTATATAGAAGGGATAGGGAAGAGAAGTAGTCCTTCAATTGTGCAACTAAAATTTTTTCTGAGCCAGGCATGGTGGTGCACGCCTATAGTCCCAGCACTCAGGAGGCTGAGGCAAGAGGATTGCTGCAGGTTTGAGGCTAGCCTAGGCTACGTAGCAAGTTCAAGGCCAGCCTGAACTCCATAGTGAGACCCTGTCTCAAATAAATAATCTTTTATAAAGAAAGAAAATAAAATCTTTTATGAAGTAAACACAGTTGTCTTGAATGCATGTGTTTTCAGTCAGGACCTAATTTAGAGAAGGTAAAGCTTAGTCCCCTGGGATTGGCACATTTTGTTAGAACTAGGACTGCTACTTTATCAAGCAAAGAATCCATTGTGAAGTAAATTTACCCACCAACACAGTAGGAATGTCGGTGTCAGGGTATAATGTTTGCTATAGCACTTACTACATTTTCTTATTTAATTTCCTCTGTGTAAAGTGTTATACTTTTATACTCAAAAGAACCAAAATTTAGCTTGCATGGAGTCGTTGATCACTATTCATGAGACTGGAATTTGGTTTTATGCATTTAGGCTCTGGATTACATCTTGGGTTCTTGGTACCAGATCAGGTGAATTCTGCTGGTCTCAGACCTCCATCTCCATTCGTGTGTGTGTGTGTGTGTGTGTGTGTGTGTGTGTGTGTGTGTGTGAACATGCACATGAGTGCTTTCCTTAGGATCAAATGTAGGGCTTTAGGCCCACTAGGCAAATACTGCATTGCTGAGCTGCACCACTCACAGCAAAGAGTGCCAGGGAAGTTGAGAGGAGGAGATGTTGAGGATCTGAGGGTGTTCAAAGACCAGGCTCTGAGCCTCAAAACAGTGTTTTTGGGCCAGGGATTTAGCTCAGTGACACCACGCCTGCCTTACAAGCTCGAGGTCGTGAGTTTGATCCCCAGTACCAAAACAGACAAAATAAAACAAAAAAAGTATTTTCATGGCTGACTCCTGTCCTCATTCCCCATAGCCCTGCATCCCAGCCCACAAGATCTACATCTCATCACTGAATTTTTTCATTTTTCTTTTTTTTAACTGTTCAGAAAATTTCCAATTGTTAGTGGTATAAATGGAAATCTTGCATTGCCAAGCCATCTTCTGTGGGGAAGTGGTGACAAAAGCAACTTCCTTCTCCTCAGCACTATATCAGGCTTAAAGCATTATTCGTGAGGACGTACTCTTTCATCTAGAACCTGTCTTCATAGGCACCTGTTATGGCTGCAGTCTCCCCCTCACTCTATTTAAATTCATTTATGTTTGTTTGTTTCTTTTGCTGGTTTGTATGTAAAAGCATTTGACTAAAACTTAATTTTTAAGCATCTTTTTAAGTTACACCATCCCAGTGTCAGGGCTTTCTCGAAAACGCTGGTTAAGAAGTTTCTCTCCTGCGGGCTGCTGAGAGATTCTGTGCTGAAGGAAAGGCTAGGAAGCCTGTCTTTCTCAAGCCTTTGTCTTCCGTTTGACTTTGTAAGCAACAAAATGCCTCTTTTGGTCGCAGCACAGTTTCGTGTTTTTAAGTGAAGATTTTAAAAATTATTACTATATCTTAATATGTTTTGTATCATCAGTCTTTAATAAAATGATTCTTTAAAGGGGAAAAATTATAGCTCTGATCACCATGCTGTTGGCACATGTGAGACTTGAGAACAGTGAAGCTGCCATGCTCAGCAGTAGCTAATTTTTTGTTTGAACTCTTACTGTTCATATTTATTAGCTCTCACAGGATTTGTCATCCTATTTTGTGTACACATGCACTTAAACCTGGTGACTCTGCCTGTGGCCCGAGGCTGACCAGCAACACAGATCAACACCAGCGGGGCAAAGCTCCTTAGGTCAGGCCTGTGGACAAGAACAAGCCTGGATCGATCATCCGTGCACTTGGCGAGTCATCATTACCTGACAGCCCGTCTGCCCCTGTCACTAAGAAATATCTATACACAGACCTAAGACACTTTAAAGCACTCCATCTTCTAATTTGGCTATGAGTAGAGCATTGTTTATCTTAAATAAGTCATTTTGTAAAGAATTTTACCAGGGCCAGAGATTTAGCTTAGTGGTTCCAGCACCTGCCTCTCAAATGCAAGGACCTGAGTTTGATCCCCGGCACTGAAAAAAAAAAGTAGAATTTTACCAGCTTCCTTTTTGTAATGTGGTATGGAGTAACTACTATGTACTAGTCAGCATCTCCTTCACTTGCCATTTTAGAATAATGCACACATCTCCATTCACCACCACACCACTCCGCCCCTTCACTCTTGTCTCCTCTTTTGTTTGTATTTCCTGGTATTGGGAACTAAACCCAGGGGCTTGTTGCTGAGCTACATCCTCAGCCCTTTTTATTTTTAAATTTTGAGACAGGACCTCACTAAGTTCCCCAAGCTGGGCTCAAATTTATGCTCTCCTGGCTCAGCCTCCCAGAGTTAGGGATTACAAACTTGTACCACCATGCCTGGCTAGGTTTTCTTTTCTCTTTCAGGGTACCACCTTTATGCCTTCTGCCCTTTTGCCTTTTGTTAAAAGTCTAGAATTCGGGCCAGGGATTTAGCTCAGTGGTTCCGCTGCCTGCCTTGCAAGTGCAAAGACCGGAATTCGATGCCTGGTACCAAAAAAAAAAAAAAAAAAAAGGTCTAGAATTCACAGTGTGGCATTTATCCCAAGTTCCTTTCTGGTCCTCATATTATCTACAGCTTAGTCTCAGGGCCTGGCCTGTCCATGTGATTCACGGGAGGCAGCTGTAGATTCATTTGGAATCGAAGGTGAGGATACGATTCAGCCTCGTGCGCACTAGGCAAATGCTCTTCCACTGTGCTGTACCCCGGCCCTGAATGTGATTTTGAGCTACATGAGGTCACTGGTTCATAACCTGGGTTAGCCATTTCATTTTTCTAGATCTGTTTTCCCCTCTGTAGAATGCAGTGGCTCAGTTTATCATCTCAAAATCTTCTACCTGATTTGTGCTGGTTGGCCTGTGTGCTTCTAATATTACCAACCTGGGCACAGTATGGCCCTAGATGTTACTGAAGTGGTAGGACTTGTCATGCTTGGTCATTAAAAGTAATTTTCCAGGGCTCAGTGGTTCCACCACCTCCCTCACAAGCACAAGGGCCCAAGGTCAATCCCCAGTGCCACAAAAAAAAAGGTTTTCCAGTCGGGCATGGTGGCACACACCTATAATCCCAGGACTCAGGAGCTGAGGCAGGAGGATTGCCAGTTTGAGGCCAGCCTAGGCTACATAATAAGTAAAATTTTCCCATACACGGGTGTGTGACTGTGCCCACACAGCAGCACTGTGGAGCTGCTTGGTGGACGATCTGTTCTTGGAGTAATCTAGAAAAGCAGTTGAGAAATTTCAGGATTGGATCTCTCTGGATTCTAGGAGATCTCCAGAAAAAGATAAAAGTTCTTCCCTGTTGCTCCTTGCTTGTATTGTCACCCCACTCTGTCCAAGTTGCAGTCATATTTAATCTCTGTCGAGTTCCATTCTCTGATGTCAGTGTGTGCTGTTTTCTAGACTCTCCTAATTTTATTTCCTTTCTTTAAAAAAAAACTGATAGCTACACCGGGCACAGTGGCACATGCCTATAATCCCAGCACGGCAGAGGCTCAAGCAAGAATGTCCTCCAAGCGCAAGACCAGCCTGGTCAAGGCCAGCCTGAACTGCATAGCAAGACACTGTCTCAAAACAAACCAGTAAAAATACTTTTCCTTGTCATGCTTTCTGATTTCCTTCTTTACGGGGGAGGGGGTTGAGTCTGGGGTTGGGGGTGATTCACAATATATAGTCCAGGGTGGCCTCAAACTCGAGGCTTTCCTCCTGCTGCCTCAGCCTCCCAAGTGCTGGGATTACAGGCATGCACCACAACACCTGGCTCTGCTTTTCTTCTGAAGATTTAATTTAAGATGTTTGCAAGGCCGATTGTCAGTTTCTAGAGACAATTTATTTTTCTTTTTAATTTTCAGAGTTTAACATAATGCTATTTGAAGTTACAAGTAGTCTTACCTCTGTAACTGATAATACTTGAAATAAGACCTTTCACAAACCTAAGACAGCACACGTTGTCTTGTGGCTACACTTAGAGGTGAAGAGAAATGGTTGATATTTTCTTGTCTTATTTCTTCTCAGGTTTTGAATGAAGAATGTGATCAGAATTGGTACAAGGCAGAGCTCAACGGGAAGGATGGCTTCATCCCCAAGAACTACATAGAGATGAAGCCACACCCGTAAGTTGGCCCCCTGCTCTCCCAAGGGGGAGCCCACCTGCTTGTTTCATATACTGTTTTTAAATTGAGACCGCTGGGTGGATGTCATACTGTTTATTATTAGGGAACTAACTCAGCATGTTCATTTTGATAATAGTAGTATGTAGTATGCAATGATAGTATATAGTAACGATATACCTTTTAGATTAGTAACTGTTGGTGATCTTCAAAAATAAAACTATTTTTGTAAATCCATAATTATTAGTTTTTTTATAAAACCCTTGGGACCAAGTGTGTTTCTTTTTTTTTTTTTTTTTTTTAAGTTTAAAAAAGGGGTGTTTATGCTGGGCATGGTGGTGCAGTCCTATAATCCCAGCACTCAGGAGGCGGGGGCAGGAAGATCACCACAAGTTCGAGGCCAGTCTGGGCTACACAGTGAGTTCAAGGCCAGCCTGAACTTGGTAGTGAGACACTGTCTTAACCCAAAAAGAAGTAGGGAAGGTACTTACTACACAGTTCTGTGTTGATGTGTTTGATGATCCCTTGGGGGGGAGCATCTTTAATGTTTATATTCCCAGAACATAATGATTGGCATATGATAGTGAAAGATTTGTTCTTTCACCTAAGTGTTCCTACCTTAGAGAGAAGGAAATACGCTCTCCAGGCTGCTGAGAGCAGTGAGCATTTTTAGTTACCTCCAGCCTCCAGCCCTGCTTTATATTGTTAATGTGGCACAGTGGGACCCTGGGGACCCGCATCTGACCCATCACCCTGTGCTTGGCCCTGTTCCCGTCTCAGAAGCAGTCACTTGCAGGCCTTGTGAGTATTGGAAGCACAGGCTCATGGCACGCAGACTAGAATTTCACAAGGGCAATCAGTGTCTGCTTGGTTTAGTACCAGCAGTAGGACTTGTGGATGACTCATCCCACGGTGATCAGCAGCCCACTGTCCCCTCCCCATCGTCACAGTCCCAAGTGTACCTGCCACTTCTTTCCCCTTAGCTACATTATACTTTATACTTCTCCAAATGTCAAAAACGTGTGTCATTGAGCCAGAAGGAGCCTTCAGGGTCATCTGATTCATCCTTTTTTAATCATACAAATGAGGAAGACTTCTAGTATTTTATATTTCGACACCAGTATTTTATGAATGTAGCTCTCATTATAAAAAGCCCACAGTACAGAAAACTGTAGAGTAGGATATGAGCTTGTCCAGAGGTAATCAGTGGTAGCAACTAAATGTGGGTCCAACACTGCCTATGAACTAAACCCCAAACCTGTTCTGAAAGAATGATTGTGTTCTATAAAATGAAACATGATTTAGGGGCCTCCTCATAAAACTTATCAGTTGAGTTCATGTTTTTGGAAATTTTGTGTTTTCTACTTATTTTCCATATAACTTACCTTGCTTTTGAATATAGTGGCTCAGTAAGTACTTTTTTATTTGATAACTCAGGCACAAATTCTTTATTTATTTTTTTATTTTTTTACACTAAGGATTGAACTCCAATCCTTGCATTTTGAGGCAGGCAGTGGCACCAATGAGCTAAATTCCCGGCCCTGCAAATTCTTGATAGTAAAACACAAAAGCCCTGGTGAGGCTGGCAGGAGGATCGCCTGGAGTTTGAGGCCAACTTGGGCTACATAGTGAGGTCAAGGCCAGCCCACACTGTAATGCACTGCCTGTCTCAGAAAAACAAAAACAAAGCAAGAGCATTACATCTTCGAAGGTCTACATACATGAGACTCCTGGAGCCCCTGTGTGTGGGTTGATAATGCCCTCCCTTGAGTTCCCTGCAGAACAAGACCGTCACTCCCAGGTTACTCAAAGGCAGGCCCAAGTGGCGACTACCCAGAAGCATGAATTTCTCATGGACTTTATATGCTATGTCCTAAGCTCAGCTTTGAATTGTTACAGCCTTTGAGTCTCAGAATTTGTGTGAGGAGGTTGTGCGGGCTTTTCCTGGACAGAATTGTAGATACATTGTGCTGAGGAGGCTTTGGGCAGTGGTTCCTGGGAGGGAGAGGAGCTGTGCATGGTACATCTTTTTAGGTTTTTTTTCTTTTTTCCTCATTCTTTCTTTCCTCCCTCCCTTCCTCCTGCCTTCATTCATTCATTCACTCACATACCAACTCAATCATCCATCCATCCATCCATCCATTCATTTGTTTTTCTGGTAGTCCTGGGGATGAAGCCCAGGGCCTTCACCCTGACCTACATGCCCAAGCCTACAGACACACATTTTTTGGGACAGGGTCTCACTAAGTTGACCAAACTGGGTTTGAATTTGTCATTCTCCAGAGTAACTGAAATTACAGGTATGTGCCCTTGCACCTACCTTACTTTTTTTGTTTTTGCTTGTGGTTGTTTTTTTGTCCTAACTATTGAATCCAGGGCCTTTGCGCTGAGCTATATCCTGAAGCCCTTTTTTCTTTTGTATTCTGAGATAGGGTCTTCCATTGCCCAGGCTGACCAAGAGCTAGAATATAGCTCAGTGTGAAGGCTCTGATTCATTGCCGTACATACACACACACACACACACACACACACACACACACACACACACACACACACACAGGACAAGTTTAGATGAGAACTGTGGTTTACTGCCTTCTGCATTAGATCCAGTGATAACAAAATTAACTTGTTTCTTTTAATTTTCATGTTTTTAGACTGAGAAGGAATTTGTCAGAGCATCAGGCTATAATTTTTACCTTAAATAAAGTGCCTATAGCTTAAAGTTCTTCTTTTTCTTCACATTGTTTCAGGTAATAGATATTGTCAGTCTCGCTATTAAGAAAAGATGGGAAATAGAGGGATGGGATAAAAAAGGAATTAAGATGTGTTATGTACATGTACCAACTCCACACAAGAAATATAATCATTGTGTACTGTAAACATGGACTAATAAAAACAGAAAGAAAAAAAAATATATATATAGGAAAGGCCAGGCATAGTGGCACATGCCAAGCCAGGAGGATCCCAAATAAAGCCCAGCTTGGGCAACTGAGTGATTTACAAGACCCTGTTTCAAAATAAAAAAGGGGCTGTGGATGTCGCTCAATACAAAAGCTATGGGTTCATTCGCCAAGTACTGCAAAGAAAGAAAAGAGAGGAGAGAAAAGAAAAACAAAGCCAGCTTCCTTAGAAAGCTGTGGTTACTGACCTTGATTGGAAAGTCACTGTGCCTTGACCATTGTCCCTGACATAACTTTGTGGGCGGGGGGGCTTTGGAGTTCCAGTTGATCAGGAAGCTTCAGCATTGGGTCTTCTGGGTTCTTACAGACTGGCTGCAGGATAGGCAGGGAGCCTCCACTCTGAGCTCTGAAAGGAAAAATTAAAATCTGAAAAACCCTATTTATGCAAGTCTATCCTGTTGCTAAAAAGACCATGCTTGTGCCTGTGTAGAGCTGTCCCCGTGTGGGACTGCTGAGTGGCCAGACGTTATAGGTGTTGGATGTCATAGCTGCAGCCTCGGACTGTCCCCCTTTCTGGTTGGAGAGGAAGTGGGCGGTGTGAAATGGAGAACCACCTCACCTGTGCATTTGCATAAGCACATTCCACACTTAAGATGCCTGCGGGAGTTGTGTGCGCTGGATGTGAGCACACAGATATGCTCTTTGAAGTAAATGCAGGTGGGTGGGAACCTATGGCACACCACAGTGGGAAAGTGAACAACATCTCCTTTTGGCTTTCTCTCGCTTTCCCCCAACATCATCCCTGGTACCAGGGATTGAACCCAAGGCTTTTGCACTAAGCTACATCCCAACCCTTTTTATTTTTTATTTTGAGGCAGGACCTCACTAAGTCTCTTTAAATTGCCAGGGCTGGGGCTTGAATTTATGGTCCTCCTGCCTCACCCTCCCAGAGGGCTGGGATTATAGGTGTGAGCAACCACTCCCAGCATACCTTGATTTTTTTTTTTTGGAGACAGGGTCTCACTGTGTAGTCGAGACTGACCTGGAACTCACTATATATATAGCCCATGCTGATCGCGAACTCACAGTGATCCTCCTGCCTCAGCCTCCCAAAAGCTGGGATTACAGGCATGCACCACCACACCTGGCATACCTTGCTATTTCTAATGTAATGCAGACCCATTTTTTAAAAAAAGATTTATAGACTGTTGGACTGTAGGCATGTAGTTGCACAAAAATATCAGTGTTAAAAGCAGCCTGCCCATGTTTGTAGCAGCACGATTCATATTAGCTAAATCTTAGGTCAGCCTGAATGTTCATCAGCAGGTGAATGGATAGGGAAAGTGTGGTGTTTACACTCGGTGGAGTACTACTCTGCCATAAAGAAAAATTAGCTTGAGTCATTTGTAGGAAAATGGATTGAGATCATAATGTTAAGTGAAGTAAATCAGATGCGCAAACTTAAATATCGTATGGTTTCTCTTACACAAAACCCAGAATAAAAATAAAAGATAATAGAAAATAGGGAGATAGATCATTTTCAGAGCGGAAGGGAATCAAGAGATGGAGGGACCAGAGAAGAAGCGGAGTAGGGGGTGAATCAGAAGAATTCAGGTGTGTTACGTATGTGTTACCCACCCCACTTAAGGAATGTGAACATTGCCTACTGCACTCGGGTACCGACAAAAGGAAGAGGATCCGAAAGGGAGGGAAGGGAGGGGAAAGGGAATGAAAAAAGGAATTAGGATGTGCTGTGTACATGTGCCAGCTTCCCACAAGGAATAGAAACATGCCCTACACACATATACTAATAAACTAAATTAAAATAGTAAAACTTTCTTATAAAAAAAAGCCTGTCAGGCTAAGGGTGTAGCTCAGTGTCAGAATGCTTGCCCTACAATACATGAGGGCCTGAGTTCCATCCCCAGTACCACACAAACTCTTTTTTTTTTTAAAGCTTACCAGATTCCTAAGTGCTGCAAAGTGCTCTGAGAACGTAGAGTGTTCGCAGTTAGATGTCATAACCGAAGGACAGCTCAGCCTTGCTGTGTCATGTGGACAGCTTTCCAAGTGAGAGCACCTGTGTATTTCCTGAAACAGAAGCAGACACCCAAGAAGTTTCTGTTCAGTTAAATTGTCCTCACACTTAATTCTTTATTTCTTGGTTCTGCAAACTTAAAGCATAGATGCCTTTATTTTAATTATAAAAACTCCAATTAGGGTATTTTCCTATACTGTAATTTGCAGTTAACTATAGTGTTTTTGTTTTGTTTTGTTTTGTTTTAACTGGAAAAAAATTGAGTTGATTTTTAAGAAAGCTCTGCAACTTTAGGCAGTTATGGAATTGTGCCCATAAAGAAAGGCCTAGAAACATGCATACTGCTGCCAAAAGTTGCTGCCTCTAGGGGACTGGGGAAGAGTCTGGCTTGTTATTTTTACTTCATGCACATCTAGGTCATTTTAACTTATATATTCATTACTTTATGCCTTAAAGAGGAGCTGCCTAGTGGGAAGCTCTTGGGTCTAAGAGGAGAGAGAATTGCTGCTAAGAACCTGCACCCGCCCCATGTGGAAGGCCATGGTGGGCCCTCCTGTGGCGGTAGCCAGACACACATCACACACAAGTACAGTGTACCCTCAGAAATACCAGAGACCAGATGATATTTGAATGCCCTCAATACTGGTATCTGTCCTTGTCATCTTTCAAGATCATACTAGTCTGTTACTATGGGGTTTCTCTTGAGTGCGCGCACACACGCACGCATACACACACACCCGTGAGTGTTTGTAAAAGCAGGAGGATGCCTTTTGCCAGCCTCTCTGTAGCCTAGCATCAGAGCATGAAAAGTGAGGAAGACCCAAGTCAGTAGATTGAGGGGTATTTGGGTTCCTAAGGCAGCTTCTGAATGTCTCTCCTAGCAGCTCCTGTCTTTCCAGTAACATTTCAGAAATATCTTGCATTACAGCTGTGTATAAGTAAGATAGACATAAAAGGTTTATAGCTTTAATAGAGCGGCACCTTTGCTATTATATTTTACATATTAAGTGAATACAAGGCACCACATAAGATTTCTGTCTTTGCTATAAATGTTTTTGCTTTTTAAAAATAATGAAACATTGAGAATGATTGTGAAAAGAGAACATTGTCTTCATAGTTCCTCCACCCAAGTTACTAATGGTTTGCATTTGAAGTAGCCAAGCAGCAGTGACCTTGAGCCCTTCAGAGGTGCCCCCCTTTCCTCCTGGCAAGCCAGGGGCTGCTTGCTCCCACAGTTTTCCATGAAGTCAGCCACATTATCTGGCCAAAGTGAGCTAGCATTGGGAGAGGTAGAGTCTGTAATTTGCTTGAAATAACAGCTCTTACATGTGTGTGGTAAATTATGTTACCGATGATGTGGGTTTGAGGGACTTTCAGTCTGTCTCGATACTAGGGATCAAACCCTGGGCCTTGCTTATGCCAGCCAAATGCTCTACCACTGACCCACATCCAGGGCCCTTCCCAATGGCTTTTGGTTGATTTTTTTTTTTTTTTTTTTTTTTT
>NW_022900935.1:59181989-59194408 GCF_012274545.1 Fukomys damarensis | reverse complement strand
TTTTTTTTTTTTTTTTTTTTTTTTTTAACTGGGAATTGAACTCAGGACCTTGCTCTTGCCAGGAGATGGCTTTTAAAAGCCAAGTGCTGAAGTGACCCAGAGAGGCTCTGAGGAATGCTGCTGACCTTCCTTACAGGTGGAGGCCGCTGTCTCTGCAGCTCTTTGGAGAAGTAGCCCTGCCTTTAACTTCTGGGACCTGCAGGTTTCCTCCCCTGTACTTCATTCCCACTGTGGCAAAGCTGCAGCCTTACAGAATGTCTGCAGGAAGGGGCCTGTGTCCCTTGTGTCATTTGTCTTGTGTTTCATGTCCGTAGCACCAGGTTTTTCCTGGGTCCCTGTCTGATGAGTCAGCTGAGGGCCAGTCTGCTTTGGCTCAAGGGACCCATTTTCAAGTGTCTTCCTCTAAGTGACCTGTGATAGTGCCTTGCTTGATGATTCACTTTCTGGAAAGTGAAGTATAGTGCAGCCAGTGGAAGGTCAGTCTCTTGGGGGAGGACCCACCCCATGTCCTTGCCTCAGGCTTGGTGAGACGAGGGTAAAGAGCAAACTGTCCCCTGGCAACGAGTGTTCTGTTACTCACATTAAGGCTGGACATCCCGTTTCTTGGTGGGGAAGCAGATGTTGACTGGCTTGCCTTCCTTCCTTAGGTGGTTTTTTGGCAAAATCCCCAGAGCCAAGGCAGAAGAAATGCTTAGCAAACAGCGGCATGATGGGGCCTTTCTAATCCGGGAGAGTGAGAGCGCTCCTGGGGATTTCTCCCTCTCCGTCAAGTAAGTATTTCCTGCTCTGCTTGCCTGGAAGCCTGTCTCCTGCTGGCTGAACTGTCAGGGTTCTGGCTATGCACAAGCTCTAGTAGAGGCTCAGTCTAATCTGTATTTAATTTCACATTAAAATCCTAATTTCTGAGCTGGGCCTGGTGGTACCGCCTGTGTCCCAGCACGCTGGGAGGTTGTGGCTGGTGGATACTTAATGAGACCGTGTCTTAAAATAAAAAGGACCGGGGATACAGGTCAGTGGCAAATCACCCCTGTGAAGAGTCCCCAGGCCACCACTCCTGAAAAATCCTAACCTCTGACTCCTAGTAAAAATTAGTTCTGGCTGCACAGGCTTTAGATTCTTCAATGGCACAAGTGTAGGAGCTGAGCAGCAGCCCTGAGACTGCACATAGCCACTTTTCCCTAATCCCCACCAGTCTTAGTTCCTGCCCTTAGTGGGATTCCTGCTGTACACTCCGTGTCAGCTGCCTTTCCTGCCTTCAGCTGACAGCCACTTAACTCCACACCCCCATCCTAGCTCTTCACATTAAGTTAAAAAAGGTAACTACCACAAGGGCCTTCGGGTTTTCACTTTGCTGGCAGTAAGTTCAACTGTGGAAGGGAACCCGTAAGCCAGAACTCTAGAAGACTAAGGCAGGAGAATCGCATTTGAGCCCAACCTGGGCAGTTTAGTAACTTGGTGAGATGCTGTCTCAAAATTTTAAAAAGGGCTGGGGGAAGGGGAGAAAGGCAGGAGATATAATGCAGCTCAGGTTTAAAGTGCTGGGTTCAATATCCAATACCAACAAAAAAAATTGAACGTAGCCCATATTTGGTGGTGTACCCCTATAATCCCAGCAGTGGGGAGGCAGAAGGATCACTGCAAATTTGAGGCCAGCCTGGGTTACATAATGAATTCAAGGCATCCTGGACTGCCTATCAACACCCTGTCTCAAAAAAATAGAAAAACAAAAAAATGTGGAAGGTAGATAGTAAGCAGGCAGTAGGGAAAACGAGAAATAATGGCAACTATAAATTAGAATTTTAAGGAGTCTGAGCAGAATATCTAATTTGTTTTTTGAGACAGGGTCTCACTGTGTAGTTCATACTGCTTTTTTTTTGAGACAGGGTCTCCATGTGTATCCCAGGCTAGTCTCGAACTCGCAGCAATCCTCCTGCCTCAACCTCCCAAGTGCTGGGGGGATTACAGGTGTGCGCCACCACACCTAGCAATTTTTCACTTTTTTTTTTTGGTACTGGGGATCAAACTCGGGCCCTTGTGCTTGCGAGGCAGGTGGCAGAACCACTGAGCCAAATCCCCAGCCCGATCTTTTTTTAAATGAAGTATCAAACTCGGGCCCTTGTGCTTGCGAGGCAGGTGGCAGAACCACTGAGCCAAATCCCCAGCCCGATCTCATTTGTTAAATGAAGATTTTAAATTGTCTTTTTCAGACAGGTGTGGTGGCACACACCTATTAATCCCAGCACTCAGGAGGCCTATGCAGGAGACTCCCAAGAGTTCAAGGCCCGCCTGAACTACACATGGAGACCCTGTCTCAAAAAAAAAAAGCACCAACAGTAATCATTTTCTCTGTCACTTTTAGTCCTTTTCTAGTAAATACATCATCATAGGAAACCCTCCTCCAGGAATCTTACAGATCACTTCATTTATATACAAGGTAGTGATTAGGTTATATTACATTAAAATTATTTTTTTTTAATGAGCACTATAAATCAGTTTCCCAGTTACAAATAATATAAAGTATAAGACTTCCACTTCAAAAATATATTGGCGTGCTCACTTCAGCTGCACGTATGCTAAAAAATATATTGGAGTGCTGGGCATCATGATGTATACCAGTAATCACAGCACTCAGGATGCTGAAGCACAAGAATCATTGTGAGTTCAAGACCAACCTGAACTACATAGAGAGAGACCCTGTCTCAAAAACTAAAAGGGTTGAGGTATCTTACTTTGCTTTTGCTTTTAGGACCATCTTCTGCTTAGTGTGTGGGATTCTTTGAAGTGTAGTTAAAAATTTATACTTGTCGGACCAGGGATTTAGCTCAGTGGTTCCACTGCCTGCCTCACAAGCACAAGTTTGCAAGTTGGATCCCTGGTACCAAAAAAAAATTATACTTGTGGGGAGTATTTTTGTTTTGTTTTGTTTTTGTTTTTGGTACCAGGGATCAAACTCAGGTCTTTGTGCTTGGAGGCAGGCACCGGAACCACTGAGCTAAATCCCCAGCCCTTTTTGTTTTGTTTTTGTGGTGCTGAAGGTTGGACCCATGGCCTTCCCACTGAGCTAAATCTCCAGCCTCCTTTTTTTTTGTACCGGGAATTGTACTTGGGTCCTTGTGCTTGCAAGGCAGGTGGAGCAACCACTGAGCTAAATCCCTGGCCCTCCAATCTCCTTTTTTATTCTTTATTTTGAGACAAGCTTTCACTAAACTATTTGGTTTGGACTTGCTATCCTCTTGCCTCAGCCTTCCAGATTGCTGGGATTACAGATGTGCACCTCCACACCCAACAGTTGTGTTCTTTGTTTGAGAGAAGGTCTCACTATGCAGTTCAGGCTGGCCTGAACTCACTGTGTAGCCCAGGTTGGCCTCAAACTACAGCTGTCCTGCCTCAGCCTCCCAAGTGCTGAGATTACAGGCATGCCCTTTTTCTGAATAAAGATTTGAGAGTTGTCAGATGATCATTGTGCTACTTCACAAATAAATATAGTTGCAGTATAGTTTTATTCCTGACATACGCAAAAGCGAAACGATGTAATTATCAGTTTTCCTCTTGTAACAAGGCCTTTTGTTGAGAATATGCAATTAAGGACCTAATAGAGGACATTTTAGGGTGAGTCTATAGAATTATCTTGGGGGTTTTCTTATTTTTGTCTTGTTTGAGGATAGGCAGTAATAGGGATCAAACCAAGAGCCTCACACCTGCTGGGCTGTACCACTGGAGTTCCCTGCTACATCCCAGCCCCTTTTTTCTTTTGAGATAAGGTCTCACTGACTTGTCCAGGCTGACCTGGAATTTGAGGTCCTCCTGCCCCGGCCTGCTGTAATTGCCATTTTAATTTTTTTCATTAGCTTGTAAAAAGCTAATGTGTTATACTGACCTAAATAGAACTGAATAGCTAACAAGAGCAAGCAGTTCATCTGTAGGCAGTGGCCAGCAGCACTGGGCGTCATGCTGAGCCGCAAACCTGCCTGTCTGTCCTGCACCAAGAAGACCAGACCATTCCTTCACTTCGAGAAGTCGATGCACTTACTATTTCAGAAATAAAATCTGAAAGAGACATCACTGTTGTCTTTTAACAACATGAGAATTTAAGAAACATCAAGACTCTGAGACACATTTCTCTAGTTTCAAGATGTTTAGAGTCTGATTTAAGACACTGGCTGACGTAAAGCATACTTTCAAGGCTCATGCACTGGAGTCCAGCCGTATCAGCCCAGTGCAAGTGGCTGCTGCGGCCAGAAGTGCCCCTGGAGCCCTTGCTGGTGGAGCTTTCTCCCCATCCCTACTGTCTTCTTGCATGAAAAAGCAGTACAGTCGCCTCCCTGCCCCATCTGCAGTTCCACTTTCTTTGGTTTCAGTGACCTGAGGTCAGCTACAGTCCAAAAATATTAAATGGGAAATTCCAAAAATAAACAACTCATAGGTTTTAAATAGCTTTTTACAGTGTATTGTTATAATTGATTTTATTATTGTCTTACTGAAAATTGAACTTTATCATAGTCATGTACGTGTATTTGTGCAGGGGAGAACATGGTGCATATTTGTAGGGTTTGGTATTTGCGCTTTCTGGCATCCACAGGGTATTGGGGCAGTCCTCCCTAGAAAAGAGAAAACATTTGTGTGTCTGGTCCTTGCTGAAGCTTAGTGCTGCCACCTGCTGGATTGGAAGCATTTGGTTTCTCCCGGCTTTTAAGCCTGAAGGAGAGAAAACTGCATTTCATTGAACAAATGTTCACTGTGTGCTTTTTGAGGGCTCTGCAATAGACAGGATGGGAAAACCCTTGCTGAGCTTCTGTTCTGACCGGATGTCACTGTGACAGATCCCATGGGCCAGTACCAGTAGCTCTTGCTATTTGTGCTGACCAGTGTTAAAGGGACTATGCTATCCAGCAACATAGGGGTTTTTTGGTTTGGTTTTGTTTTTTGTTTTTTGTTTTTTGTTTTTTTGATACTGGGGATTGAACTCAGGACCTTGTGCTTGCCAGGCAGGCAAGCACCACTGAGCTACATGCCCCACCCAATATCAGGTTTTTTTCTTTGGTACCAGGGCCTCTTTTATTGTCCCAGAATGTCCTTTGGTCCTGACACCATTTACCCATGAAGAAGAAGAGCTGAACTAAAGTTCCTGAATGAAAGCACAATTTGGATCTTGCTCCCAGTTACAAGAGAATTATTTGAAGTATTTCCAGTCCTTCCTTACCTTGCTTTCTCTCCCATCTTTCTTAGTTTTTAAGTATGGCATCATATTTTAATAATTTTGCCTCTGAAGACATCAGTAATGCCACAGCCCTTGTACGTAAGGCTCTGCTACTCAGCAGTGCAGGGAAGAGGTGTGCAGTGGGTTAGAACACTGTATCTTAAAGACATCTTCAGAATTAGGCTGATGGGTGGGATTTTTCCGCCTATGAGGATTCTTCAAATTGTTACTAGTAACCTGGGGCTGAGTATTGTTGCACATTCCTGAGGCAGGAGGATCGCTGCAAGTTCAAGGATCTCTAGTGAGTTCAAGGCTAATCTGAACTACATAGTGAGACCTTGTCTCAAAAGAAAAAAAACCTAGTAACTGTCAGTCATGAAGGGCACCAGGGATGCCCATGATTGTCCCAGCTCTCTTCAGTTACAAGCAGCTCACCGTGCAATTCCTGCACCCTCAGGCTGTGAGGAATTGGTGAGAAAAGTGGTTCTCTCCACACCTACAAGCCAGGCAGCCCCTGCCCAGCCACTCGGATCCCTGTGACCATTCACATGTGTTTCCCTGCCTCACAGGTTTGGAAATGATGTGCAGCACTTCAAGGTCCTCCGAGATGGGGCCGGAAAGTATTTCCTCTGGGTGGTGAAGTTCAATTCTTTGAATGAGCTGGTCGATTACCACAGATCAACATCCGTGTCCAGAAACCAGCAGATATTCCTACGGGACATAGAACAGGTGCCGCAGGTGAGCCTGAACCTCCATTTCGGGTCAGTTCTAGCAGGAATACTAGCTCCTTAGCAGGCCAGTCCCCTCAGAGAGTCACTTCTGGAGCTGCTTCACGAATTACTCAGTGTCACCTTCATTCATGGGAAGTTCTGTCGTCTAGAGTGTTTGTGCCTTTTCCAGAGGTGCCCTCCAAGCCACGCTGCTGCCTAACCACCTGTCTGCCTAGGAGATGGCCCTTAACACTTCCTCCGTAAGAACACCGTGAGGGAACTCACACTTGGGAGGGAGTAGGTCCGTATTCACTCATTCCTACTGCCGATATCCCAGCCATGAGCTATGGCTACTTACTTTACTCCAGCTCTAGGGCTTTGGACCCCATAAAACCTTGAGAGCATTGTAAATGATAGGAACATGAACCTTTTAAATCTGTAAACAAAACCCCAATTCTGTCCTGCAGGCAGACATGCTGCTCCCTACTTGATGTGGCACATGGCCGTGCTCAGAGATACACACACTAGTGTTTTGAGCATTGGTGGAAAATTACATTAAACCCACCCCGGGTAAGCTTAGGACATGTAGGAATAGAGAGGGTACTTCAGGCACTGCTCCCCCAGCACTGGCAGGATCTGCATCAGGAGCGCCATGTGTGTTTTCCCTGCTCCTCTCTTGCAGCAGCCGACGTATGTCCAGGCCCTCTTTGACTTTGACCCCCAGGAGGATGGTGAGCTGGGCTTCCGCCGGGGAGATTTCATCCACGTCATGGATAACTCAGACCCCAACTGGTGGAAGGGGGCTTGCCACGGGCAGACTGGCATGTTTCCCCGCAACTACGTCACCCCTGTGAACCGGAACGTCTAAGAAGCAGAGAGAATATTTAAGGAAAGTGAAAAATTAAAAACACAAAAGAATTACACCCACAAGCTGCCTCTTAACAGCAGCCTGTAGGAAGCTCAGAACATCTGGCTGGTCACACTGGTGACCCTCTCACTTTGGTTGGAACTTTGGGGAGTGGGAGGGGGATTGGATATCAAGATTTACTTATTAAGTTTTTATTACAGATTCTCCACACTGCTCCTGTTTCCCTCCTGTGTCTTTTTTCTCATCTTTTTCTCCTGTCCTTCAGTGCATGACATTTAAGGCCACGTATAGTCCCAGCTGATGCCAATAATAAAAGAAAAGAAACCAAGTGGGCTGGTATTTTCTCTATGCAAAAAGTCTGTTTTAGTGGAAATGACTGAAAGAACAGCCGTCTCCATGATTTTCATATATATACACAAAAAAGGAGTGGGCCGGGTGGCCTGGGGCCTGTGCTGCAACTCCGCCAGAGGAGAGCCCTGGACCACTGGGGGGCGTAGAATGTGGAGGTCGGTGCTCTGCTGCCACGTGGCTTCCGGAGAAAGTCAGACTGCAAACCTGCGCCTCTGCCCACTTCGGCCCCTCCAGATGTTGTTTTTTCATAGTGCCTTTTTCCTTCTTTCAAGGGTTGCTTATGAGCAGTGTTCTTTGTTTTGTTTTAAAATAAGTTAAAGACAGTCCAGAGCTTTTCATCCAATTTGTCTCCTACTCTGTGTAAATATTTTCCCTCATGGGAAGGGAAAACAGGGTAGAGAAAGGAGACAAGCAGAAGTGGAGGGTATGGGCAGTCTGCCTGTCAGCCAGAAGTCTTTGCGGGTGCAGCTTTAATATTTGTGAGCCCCACCCCCAGAAGTGATGGAATCTGTCTGCGAGGACGTCACAGTCCTTGACCTCCAGGTCTCAGGTGTGGTCTACTCCTGTCCCCAGAGACCCCCAGGCACAAACCCTGGGAGCCAGCAAGCTGCAAACACAGAAGCTAGCGGAGGGGATAGCTTCTAACTGCCTTCCTTAGCTGTCCCAGTCCCACTGGGGTGGGAATTACAGTGCTTGCTTTTTATTTTTCTTGCTCTTAAAATGAGACCCTAGCTTTTACCTGTGAGTCCCCTGACCTGCAGGGCAAGCACTGGGACAGCAGCCAGTCAGAGCAGGCTTGTGGGTCCATCCATTCACGCGGGCCGTGTTAGCAGCTGATCCCACCGTCCACCTCGCAGTAGGAAGGGTTAGAGGAGGCGTTGGGAAGACAGGAAGGCCACAGCTGCTGCACAGCTCTCTGTCCGTCTTCTGTCAACTTCTGGTCCCTCGTGATGTGCCTATAAGCCATTCCTCCCCCCAGCCCCTCTTCCATCTCTCTTCCTGGAAGTTGGTGGCAGTCTTAGGCCTCAGGGCTCTGACAGGTCGGCGGCATCTCCCTGGACTCGGTATGGAGATGGACTCAGCCTGGAGCACAGCAAGGCCCAGGCATTTCCTGCCTCAACCTGGCTTCCTTTCATCCTGCTGCTCCTCTTGCTGATGATAAAGAAATCTCTGGCATTTTACACCTGGACCGTTTGATTGTGTTATTTTGGAATTGGTGTATATCATGAAGCCTTGCTGAACTAAGTTTTGTGTGTATATATTTAAAAAAAAATCAGTGTTTAAATAAAAAGACCTATGTACTTAATCCTTTAACTGCGGATAGCATTTGGTAGGTAGTGATTAACTGTGAATAATAAACCTACAATGAATTCTTGTGAATAATAAACATGCAGTGAATTCTTCACTCTGTATTTTTCTTCCCCCCCTTTTCTTAAGATAAATTTCAACTGAAAGAGGTTAGGTCAGGGAGTCTGGACTCTTGGGTCCTTACTTCCAACTTGCCTAGCTTATATTACCGTTGGGGAGCAAGTGGGTTGACCACCTGGGCCTCATCTGCACTGAACTATGTTTCTAAGGAGTGAGCGCCCCTCCCCCCTGAACTTGGTTGATCTTCAGAATTCCTGGGAAGTTTAGCACTGTGGATAGGATGGCAAACTCTACCCTCAGATCTCAGGACCTCCCGGTTGAAAATACAAACAGCCACTGTGTTGCCCAGACTGCCTTTGAAGTCCTGGGCTGGAGCCATCCTCCTGCCTCGGCCTCCCAAGCGCAGGGATTACAGGCAGGCACCACCATTCCTCTGAGCATGAGAAGCTTATAGACCACCGCCACCCCCTTTTTGTTTAAGGTCTACTTATTCAAACACTTTATTATAAAATTAAACTCTGAAGATGTTTACAAAGTTGGCTCTTTTTTAAATTTTTTTTAAATCAGTTGATTAAGAAAGACAACTCTTCGATGTTTAATAAGGTAGAAAAGGTGAGACTATAAGGTTTTGATTTGGCAAAATATAATACAGTGCCTTCTGTTATCTTCAGCTGAAGAGTTTCCCAGTTCAAACCTGGTAGTGTTTCTCCTGTGCAGACCACCTTGGAAGCAGGTCTTGAGCAAGAGCTGTGGGAGAACAGTGCTGAACTTGTCTGGCTCTCCCCATCCTCTCTGTCCTGAAGGAATGAAAGGGGTCTGTGATAGAATAAAGCAATTTCAACATGCTAAGTAGCTAAGGCTCATTTGGGGTGACCCTTGCAACCACACAGTTCTCACTGGCTGGCTATAATGGACCTGGTGAGATTTGGGGAGACGACAAAAAAAACCTACTTGCATCCCTTTCTTTTCCTTCCCATGTCCAGGCTGGCATCAAACTCACTATGTAACCCAGGCTGGCCTCAAACTTGTGGTGATCCTCCTGCCTCAGCCCCTTGAGTGCTGGGATTATAGGCATGCATCAGCGTGCCCAGCTTTACTTGGATTTTGTTTTTTTTTTTTTTTTTTTTTTTTTAATGTACCAGGACAGGACCTTGCACTTTGGAGGCAGGCACTGGTACCACTAAGCTAAATCCCCAGCCCTTCTAGAATTCTCGAAGAAGCTCATTTTGTTTCAGTACTGAGGATTATTGATGGAAACCAGGACCTTTGCACTGAGCTATGTTCCCAGCCCTTTTTTATTTTGAGCAGCATTTGTCTTGGGTCTCCAAGTACAGCCTTATTAGTCTTGGATTAGAGATTTAAAAACAGTCCTTGGGCTGGGGATTTGGCTCAGTGGTGCCACCACCTGCCTCACAAGCACAAGGACCCAAGTTCCATCCCCAGTACAAAAATAAAAATAAAAACATAGTCCTTGTCTGGGTGCAGCGGTGGACATCTGTAATCACAGCTATTGTGGGAAACTGAGGCAGAAGGATTGTAAATTCAGCCTGGGGAACATAGCTGAGTATGAGGTCCTGGGACCAGTCCCAAGTACAATACCATGAGAAAGTCACAAACAGGGCCCCAGGTGTTGCCCCGTGCTGCAGGCTACTGGGGGACTGGGCCCGTGTCAGTGCCCCTTTAACATCCTGGGCTGTGCTAAGGAAGCAGTGGACCAGCTATGGCCCTTCCCCATTTTCCCTCTCACAGGAGTGTTTGGCTCTTGGTAGCAGTTCTCTTCCTGCAGTGCATGACGGCGCTGGGGAGAACCCTGCACATCCTTCACAGACCAGCGGCCACCCCCTTCCACTCCTCCACAGCAGGAACTCCTCATCTTGAGTCTTCTGAAACTGGAAGCACCCACTCTAGGCTTCTGCTGGACTTGACAGAGAAGCATTCATCCTGTACTTGTATTGCTATGCAGGCCTCAGCCAAGTGACTCTGAGAGGAAGTGTGGACAGCACACAGGCCTGGGGGCAGGAAGAGGGGTACTTGGGAGCAGATGGGAAGTTATGTTAGCTTGGCCTAAATGCTCAGTGAAACTTCAGGGCTGAATCCAGAGCCTTGCACAGGCTACACAAAGAACTTGCGTGAGCTACACTCCCAGCCCTGGACAATTACTAATAGGACAGTAGGGCTGGGCTGCAGCTTGGTGGTAAGACCATGTTCAATCCCCAGTGCACGCACGCGCGCGCACACACACACACACACACACACACACTCACCCTGAAAGTGGACATACAGAACAGGCGGGGTACAGAGGCAGCAACGGTGTGTGGTGCCCGACAGCCCAGAAGGCGCCTGAGGACATGTGGCGGTGAGGCCTTGGATGCAGCATGTGATGCTCACAGTATCTGTTGACAGCAAAGGCTTCCATCAGTCTTTTAGACAAGCGTTTTAGAACCTGGAAAGGCCAAGGTCACACTGGCTCAGGAAATAGGGGTCAGAATGCCCGATCACCTGGCCAGTCAGCCACACCTTGTAGCCAGTCTCTTGGCTCGGAGCGGCCTTGTGCCAAAGTGCTGGCACTCGAGGGGTGTGTGGTTAGCCACACGGCCCTCTACCTCATCTCTTCTGCTTTGGCTACAGGCAGGAGAGCCAGCAGACAAGGCCAACGTCAGCAGGACTTGCCGCAGGTGACCTGATATAGCTGAGGTGCCACTGACTTTTGGGGCATCTTTCTATGTTCAGGGCCCATGCTGGGAAGGAACGGATTGTGGGAAATGTGGGAAGCCCTGTTATAAATGTTAGATTTTAGCCAGGTGCGGTGGCACACACCTGTGCTCCAGAGACTGAAGCAGGACGATCAAAAGTTCAAGGCCAGCCTGGGGAATGTAGCAAGATACTGTTTCAACATCAAAACAAAACAGAAGGCTGGGGATTTAGCTGAGTGATGCTACTGCCTGCCTCACACAAGTGAAAGGTACTGAGTTTGATCCCTGGTACAAAATTTTTTTTAAGTCTAGGGGTGTAGCTAGTGCTCTCTAGTTCAATCCCCAGTAGCACTCGGGGTGGGCGTGGAGTGGGGGGGATGTTAGAGAAGGAAATGACTTCCTGGGCACTGTAATCTCAGCACTCTGGGAAGGTGAGGCAGGAGAATTGTAAATTCCAGCCCAGCCTGGGTAATTTTGCAATTTAGTGAGACCTTGTCTCAAGAAATAAAAAAGAGCCAGGGATGTAACAGAGGTCCCCGGTTCAGTACCCAGTACCACACACCCACCCACCTACACACACACAGTCTCATGTTCTGCAGTGCCCATGATACCATGTTGCCAGCCTGAGGACCTGTGGGGAAGGCCTCAGAACCGTGACACCTGTCAGAGGCCGAGGAAGACCACCGGGGTAGGCAGAAGCAGCTGAGAGGACACAGGCTCTGCAGGGGAGGGAGGGAGTGCTGGGGTGGAGGTGAGACAGCACCCAGACCTGAGAAGGTGCCAAGTGCAGGGAGGAAGAGACACAAAGGGGTCCAAGGAGCCCTTGGCACACAAGGCAGAGGCCAGACCAGGCAGGGAAGCTACAGGGAAGAGCCATAATGAGCACCCTATACGGTGCATCTGTTTATTTTTATTTATTGGGGTGGGGGGTTGAGGCAGGGGTCTCCCTTTGTAGTTCAGGCTGGCCCTGAACTCACCAGCCTAGGCTGACCTAGAATTTGCAGTGATCCTCCTGCCTCAGCCTCCCAAGTGCTGGATTATAGGCTTATACCACCATGCCTGGCTCTGTTCCTTTGTTTTTAAGAACAGCTTTGTTGAGCTGGGTGTGGTGGCACATGCCTGTATTTCCCACAATTCAGAGGCCCAGGCAGGAGGATCGCTGCAAGTTCAAGGCCAACCTGAACTACAGAGACCTTGTACCAAAAAAAAAAAAAAAAAAAAAAAAACATCAT
>NW_022900935.1:59156732-59181902 GCF_012274545.1 Fukomys damarensis | reverse complement strand
ATATATATATATACACACACACACACACACACACACACACACACACACACACACACACACACACACACACATGGATACAACTAACACATACAGCTCACAGTGTAAACCGATGGTTTTTATATTACAGCTGTACACAGGTCTTCACCACAGTCTACTTCAGAGCATCGTCACCACCCCCAGAGAAACCCAGTAGCCTTTAGCAGTCACTTCCCACAGCCCCATCTGGCTCCTGCCACTCTGCTCTGTGGTTCTAAGACCTTGCCTGTTCTGGACGTTTCATATAAATGGAATCATACATTCTGAGGCCTGTGCATCTGGCTTCTTTAGCTGACCATAATGTTTTTTACAGTTCATCTCTGTGGTAGTTCATATCAGTACTTTCTTCCTTTCGGGTAGAATAATATTCCCCTGCGAGGCTCTGCTACCTTCTGTTTTACACACGCATTGTTGAGAGCATTTGGATTGTTGCACTCCGGTTTTTATGACTAACACGGCTCTGAATGTCCACGCACAAGGTTGTTGTTTTGTTTTGTTTTGATTTGTTTCAGTACTGGGAGTTAGTTAAACCCAGGGCTGCGTTCTCACTGGATTATATCTACAGCTCTTGATTTTTTATTTTGAGACAGGGTCTCGCTAAGTCACTAAATTGCACAAGCTGGGCTCAAACTTGTGATCCTCCTGCCTCAGCCTCCGAGTGCTGGGGTTACAGGTATACACTACACTCAGCTTCATGAACAGGATTTCCAGTGAGGATTTTTAGCCTACTGGGGCCAGAACGGTGGGGAGGGGCAATGTAGAGATGGTGCAGCCTTCCTGGTGAACCCCGGGGCATCTGGAGGAATTTAGAGAGGGCGGGGAACCTGCAGGGCAGGGCCAGCCAGGGGTGGGTTGGGGATAAAGGTGGGACAGCTCAAGCCTGAGGTGGGATGTGGGGGAGAAGCACTGCAAGCCTAGCAAGGCCTCCAACTGCAGACTGAGGAAGCACAGTCCCCAGGGACCATGGGAGGGGGTCAGGAAGCCAGAGGAGCAGAGCGGAGGCAGAGGCAAAGCCGGAAGCTCCAGGCTGTAGGAAACACAGGGATGTGCCCAGGCCCAGACAAGGGCAGTCGGCTGATCCACTGGCGCAGAGGGTGAGGAGGGGACCCTAGATTCCTACTCCCTGGGAGTACAGCCTACAGGCCCAGGACCTCAGGCTTTAGTCCTTGCGGTGAGACCAGGGCTCCTAACCCCTTCCTGCTGCCTTCATCTGTTTAAAAATCAAACCAGCAACAATGTCACCTGGTTGGTCTGAGGATACAACATGAATTTGAATGTGTTTTGCAACTTTGGTTGTGAGTGCGTGTGTGTGTTGTGTGTTACTGGGATGGAACCCAGGGCCTTTCCACTCAGCTACCTCCCCAGTCCTGTTTAATTTCATTTTGTATTATTTTAAGATAGGGTCTAAGTTGTTAAATTGCCCAGGCTGGACTCAAAATTGGAATCCTCCTGCCTCAGCCTCCCAGAGTGCTGGGATTACAGGCATGGGCCACCACACCTGGCTGTTTTGCAGCTATTAAGTGCAACGTGACAGGCACTGGCTCTGATCCTGGCATCCAGCCCACACTTGGTCTAATTCTTTCCCATTGGTTTGCCAAGCCCTCTGAGTCCTTGGCTTTAGCCAGGACCCTAGGCAAAGGTCTCTCTGGTCCCCTTTACCCTGGCCAGTGTCCTCTCATTAGCGTTCTGCCCCCTCTTCTCTGTGTGTCTACTTATCCCCACCTGTTACCAAGAGACTTGACCCCACAAACTCCCATCTCTGGAGAACCCCCTCCAACCTCCAGTGAACTATTTCACCCCTGCTGTCTCAAAAATCGAGCACCTGTCTCCCACTGCCATGGTACGTGTTCGCCAGGCTGAGGAGCTGCTCCCTGACTTCCTGGCTTCCTGCCTGCCCGAACCCTTTGCCCTCATGGGTCATGCGAGGCCAGCAGGGGCTGAACATGTCCACAGCCAGGAGCAACAGGGCAGCCATCGGGCCCCTGTGCCCACAGCGGCCTTGGGTAGGTGAAGCTTTCTTACTATGCTTTTAGAGCAATGAGGTCAGCCACCTTGCACATGTGACCTTCCGAGGCTCAGGTGGAGACACTCCGATTGTAAAAAAACACCTCGGCATGGTTGGCAGGACTACCCAGGGTGACCTGCAAGGTAGGAGGCATGAGGTGGTTAATCAGCTGGTCAGTACCCTGCCACCAGCCGGCGCCTGCTCAGCCCTGTGCTCATGCAATCTTTATTTTTTATATTTATTTCTTAATGCTGGGGGTTGAACGCGGGGCCTCTTGCGTGCTAAGCACGTGATCTACCACCGAGCTATACACCTAGCCCCCATTTTTTTTTAATGTTTAAATGTTTGATCCACGTGAAGCCGGTCCCGCCTATCTGTGTGAGGCGGACAGGCCCAGCTCTCTTTTCCAGATGGCTGCACGTCTGGGCAGAGAGGATTTCTTAAAGGGTCCAGGGGGTGAGGTGCAGCTCAGCGGCAGAGCTTGCCTGACATGCTCGAGGCCCTGGGTTCCATCCCCAGTCAGTTTGTAAGGTCTCTGTCAGCTCTCAGATGTGAGACTCGCTGTGTTTCCCGGCAGTGTGTGTCAGGTCCCGTTTCTGGGCTTTCTGCCCCTCACTCTGTCCATCTGCCCCTGGGCTGTGCTATCAATCAGACAGGGCCGTCCTCTCCGCCTGCCTCACCTCGGAATTTTCCTGGCTGTTCTTCTTTGTTTAAATTTTCAATGTAAACTTTGTCCTGGGGCGGGGGGCTTGGTGTTTTTATTTGGATCATGTTCAGTTTACAAAGTACCTTCAGAAGAACTGACATCCGCAGGACGTTGCTCTTCCCTGTCCAAGCACCTGGTGCTGCCTCCCAGTCCCGCAGCCTCAGGAGACATCACACACTTGTCCTCATGATGTTTGTTCCTAGATACTTAATCTGTGCTGACTTAGATCAGACCTCCTCTCCCACCTCACCTTCTCGTGGGTAGTTTGTAGATGTTCCTGCTTTGTCCCTGAGCCGCAGGACACAGTTGTATGCGTCACGGGGAAGCCCCACGCTCCCCTACTGTTTCCAGTCCCCTCCTCTCCCCTCCTCTCCCCTCCCCCTCCCCCTCCTCCCAGAACAGCGAGGGCAGATTCTGAAGGGGGAATTTTTGTCTCCGTGGTTCAAGCTGGACTTATGACGGGGAAATAACGGCCTTGAAATTTCCTTTGCTCCAACATGCCCGGGCCTGTCCTGCCTCACATGCCTGGCTTAGCTGAGCCCACCGGTTTACAAATATTCAAACTCAGGTGTGCCTTACGTGTAACCCCACCCCTCCCCTCCCCTCCCCTCCCAAAGAGCAAATCCTTCTCCGCTGAGGGCTGCACAGGCCCGGTGTCCGACGTGCACAGACTGCTCCGCTGGTGTAAATAAATAACGCATAAATAAAGCGTTCACGTTTGTCTCTGCAACAAGCTAAAGCAACTGGATGGAGTTTTGCTGTTTCAATTCCCCCCTCTGGGCAGATGACCAAGGCAGATTGTTACAGAAGGAATCGGTAAGTGACACACAGACAGGCGGCAGAGTGGAAGTAAAATAAAAAAGGTGTATTTGTCGACAAAGAGCAATCCCACATAAAGCAGAGCCCGGATCGATCCAGTACTGGGCTACAACTCCTTCTTTTATAAGGTTTTACAGCCTTGATCTCATTCAGGTGGTTACACTTCGTTTTCACAGTTCGTATTGCTGATATTCAAAACATTTGGGGAGACTGTTGAATTTCAATCCGGATATAGCACTTCTTTGTTAGGGGAGGTTACCTTTAAAATTCATCTAGTTATCTGTTCTAGCTCAGGAGAAGGGGGTGTGTCTGGTCAGCAAGGTTAACCATGGTTCTTTTCATTTAGAAAACTTGAGTGAGGGCTGGGGATTTAGCTCAGTGGTTCCGGCGCCTGCCTCACAAGCAGAAGGGCCTGAGTTTGATCCCTGGTACCAAAAAAAGAAAAAGAAAACTTGAGTGAGACTACATACCTCCGTGCCTGTTGATTCTGAACTAAACCAAGTAAGCAACAGAAGTTATTTTGGTTTGGTTTTTTGAGACAGGGTCTCACTATATAATTGAGACTGACCTGGAACTCACTATGTAGCCCAGGCTGGTCTTGAACTCACAGCGATCCTCCTGCCTCAGCCTCCGAGGGCTGGGATTACAGGTGTGCACCACCACGCCCAGCTTGTAGGTTTTTTTCTAAAAAATTTTCTCTATCAAGATGACAGCACATTGTCTCAGTGAGGATCATCCATTATTACTACAATGAAAGTTCAGTCTGTTCCAAAGTATTACTGGAACAAAATTCAAAACACATTGTTTTTGTTCCTGCTGGGCTTTGTGGAGTGTGCCTGTAATCCCAGCACTCTGGAAGGCTGAGCCAGGAGGGTCATGAGTTCGAGTTCAGCCTAGGCAGCTTGGTGACTTAACAAGACTGTCTCATAAAATATTTTGTTAGTTCAATAGCACTGCACCTCCTGGCAAGTGAAAGGTCCTGAGTTCAAGATCTGGTACTGAGAAAAAATACATGGCCTCAAAATTTTGGCAATTCTCCTGCCTCAGCCTCCCAAATGCTGGGATTACAGGCATGCACCACCATGCCTGGCTACATCTCAAATTAAAAAAAAAAAAAATTAAGGAGCTGGGGATGTACCTCAGTGTGAAGGCCCTAGATTCAGTGCCCACCCCAAAAAAAATCTGAAGAAGGAATCCAAGCTCTTTTGCCAATGCTTTCTGGCACATATTTCGTTCTCATAGTTCAAGAGGCCAAAATGAAGGCACTGGGCCAGGGATGTAGCCCAGTGGCACCCACACCTGCCTGATAAGTACAATGTCCCTGAGTTTGATTCCCATACAAAAAACAGACAAAGTCAAGGTGCCAGCAGATTCAGCACTTGATAAGTTTTCTTTTTCCAGATTGTGGACAGCTGCCTCTCACTCTGTCCTCACGTTGAAAGGGAGGGAGGGCGACAAAGAGAGAATGGATATGGCATACACTCTGGAATCTTCCTTTTCTTCATGTCCCCACCTTCATAAACTCATCTAAACCAAATTACGTCCTAGTCAAAACCTAGGGCTTTATTCCAGGCTCTGCAACCGAGACCCTTATCCTCTGAATACAATCACATCAGGGGTTAAGAATTCAACATATAGGGGTCAGGAATGTAGCTCAGTGGCACCGTGCCTGCCTCACAAGCACTAAGTTCTGAGTTCAATCCCTGGTACAGGAGAAAAAAAAAAAAGAAGTCAACATATAAATTTTAGGGAGAGAAAAAGATTCAACTAGCCAGGCATGGTAGCATGTGCCTGTAATCCTACACTTAGGAGGCTGTTTTTTTTGTATGGCAAGTCTTATGACCCAGCCTCTTCTACCCTGGAGTTTCCCTGCTTGGGTGGCCTCTGGACCCTCTGACGCTAATTTGGGTTGCACTGTGGAGGCCACCTCTCAGGCCTGGCATCACGGTACTCTGGAAGGCTCTATGCTCCTTGGAATTTTGTAGGCACAGCTGCCAGTCCAGCCTCAGACAGCTACTGTGGACTTAGATTAAATTAAACCACTATGATTAGCCTAGGCACAGTGGGCACAACTATAATGCTAGCACTCTGGGAGGCTGAGGCAGGAAGATCTCAAGTTTGAGCCTGGCCTGGGCAATTTAGTGATTTAGTAAGATCCTGTTTAAAAAGGGCTAGGGATATAGCTCAGGGTAAAGGCTCTGGGTTCAAACCTCAATACTAATAGAAAAAAAAATACTATTATCGTGGACTCTGCTACTTCTCTGAAGCTGAGTCCAATCCTATTACCCATTGTTGATGCCTGTCCACCAAGTGGCCAATCCCTGAATTCCCCGATGTCGGTTTTTGTCTAGAATCTAAGGAACTGCTCAAGCAGGTGGATCTACACTTCAGAGGGGAGCAAAGAAATAAGACATCCAAAGATGCCCCCTCAGTCTTCCTCTGTGCTACACTCCTACGCACATAACTATCTCTGCTCCCACGTCTCCCTGTCTATAAATACCTTCCTGTGCAGAGGTAAATGCAGAAAAGGGAAATCATGTCTGTCTGAGCCATGTGGGGTATGGTGCCATCCCTTCTTCAATGCCTGGTTGGTACCAGGGATCCAATTCAGGTCCTTGTGCTTGAGAGGCAGGTGGTGGAATCACTGAGCTAAATCCCCTGCCCTTACAGGGCATTTTGATACCAGTGCTGCCTGTGTCAGATGCTGGAGACAAAAATGCATAACAAAGTTATGAAACACCACCCCTCATGAAGCCGAACAGGGATGTGTTCCAGGACAAGGGCAGGTCAAGGGGAGCAGAAGGCACCTCACACTTGCTCGAGGTCAGGAAAGGCTCCCGAGAGGGTGTGACGCTACAGTCAAGGCATTGAGAAAGTAAGGAAAATAACAAGCTGGGCACAGTGGCATGAGCCTGTGCTACTCAGGAGGCTGAGGCAGGAGGGTTGCAAGTCAAAGCCTGCCTGAGCAACCCAATGCAATCCTGTGTGAGAAAGGTCTGGGAGGTATATCAATGCTAGAGCACTCCTGGGTTCAATCCCCACTACCTTAAAAAGGTAAAGAAAAGGGCTGGGGATTTAGCTCAGTGGCTCTGCCACCTGCCTGGCAAGCGCGAAGTCCCGAGTTTGATTCCCGGTACCAAAAACAAAAGGTAAAAAATAAATGAAGAGAAGTTGTACAAGCAGAGGTATACGGTGTCCATAAAGAAGGAGATAAGGAGTGTTGACAAGGATACGGAGAGACTAGAACCCCAGACATCGCTGGTGGAATGTAAAACGCTGCTGAGGCTGTGGAGATCAATTTGGTCCTTTACAGGGTGAAAACAGAATTACCACGTAGCCCAAAAACTCCATCTCCTCACACCCAAAAGATTGAAAGTAGGAACTCAAACAAATACTGTTATCCGACACTGCTGCACTGTTACTCACATGAGCCAAAAGGTTGAAATTGTTCAACTATCCATCAACAGATGGAGGGACCAACAGAACGTGGCACACAGTGTGTTATAGTGAAATGAAAAAGCAAAACACAAAGCAGACTGATGGTCTCAAGGTGCCCGTCTTGCCAAACCCACGAAGGTCACTGTGCCCAAAAGATGAACTGCTGAGACATAGCCACCTACCTCCCTAAGTCTTACAGATAAACTGTAAAAGCAACATCTTCCCGTATCTCCCTGCCCCTGTGCTAAGTTCTCCTGTAAAATTCTGTTCCCCCACCCTGCCTAAAGAGCAATATAAAAATAAAAACAAACTTAGTATCAGGGCTCAGACTCTGGAAGGTGACTTCCACTGAGCCCGTTAGCAAATAAACCTGCCTTTCCTTTCAGCTCTCTGAGAGCCACTCTCTTCCTTGGTCTGCCTACCCTCTGCCGTAACAGTACAGTGAAATATTATTCACCCATAAAGAAGAATGAAGCCAGATACAGTGATCCACGCTGTAATCCCAGCACTTGGAAGGCTGGGTCAGGAGGATCACCATGCGTTCGAGGCCAGCCTGGGCTACATAGTGAGTTCAAGGCCAGCCTGGACTATATAGCAAGACCCTGCCTCAAAAGGAAAAAAAAAAAAGTTTGAGTCCAGCCTGGGGGACAATTTAATGAAATAAAAGAGCTGAGAATGTAGCTCAGAACTCCCGGGGTTAAATCCCCAGGACAGGGGAAGCAGGGAGGAATAAAATTCTGGTACTGAGATACATGAATGAACCCTGAAGGCATTATGCTAAATGCAATATGCAAGTCACACAGGGACAAGCACTGCAGGAGTCCACTCCTGTGAAATATCTGGAGTAAGCAAATCTGTAGTGACTGAAAGGAGAGTAAAAGGTTATGAGGGGTTGGGAGAGGGACAGAATGGAAAGTTGTTGATTAATGGGTAAAGTTTCTGTTTGGTGTGATGAAAAGGTTTTTATAATAGTGGTACCCAGACATGGTGGCACCCCCCCACCTTAATCTCAGCTACTCAGGAGGCTGAGGCAGGAGGATCAAAAACTCAAGGCAAGGCCAAGGATTTAGCTCAGTGGTGCTGCCTCTGCTTTGCAAGCACAGGGCTGCGCCCCACCCCCCAGTTCAATCTCTGGTACCAAAAAAAGGAGGGTTGGAGCTGCAGCTCCGTGGTAGAGCACCCCTGGAGTCAATCTCCAGTACTACAAAAAAAGATAGTGGTGGGTGGGGAATTTAGCTCAGTAGTTCCACTGCCTGCTTTGCAAGTGCAAGGTCCAGAGTTCGATCCCTGGCACACACACACACAAAAAGATGTGATGGTTGGGACCATTATGAATGGATTAATGCCACTAAACTGTACTTTTTTTTCTTTTTCTTTTTCTTTTTTTTTTTAGGTTAGGAGAGTTTTATTGGAAATAAGAAGAACAAATCCTGGATTTCCCTCAATCCAGAGCTGCATACAGATAAGCACAGCACAGGGGTAACTTGATTGTTTAGTGGCCACCTATGACAAGTGGCTTTGTGGGTTGAAAATGACCCATTGGAACTCGGGTTCTCTAGCCTAGCCCTTCAGCATGAAGTTTTTTTAAAGAAACTGGGATTTTAGAGGGAAAAAAACGGGTTATTTTGCATCTTGAGTTCATTGGAACTCAGCAGGAAGTTACTCTCCTTTTTGTAAGGAGTAGGCTGCATTCCGGAGGAAATTCATTCTTTGACCAAAGTCCTAGTTCACTGTATAAATGTGTGTGTGTGTGTGTGTGTGTGTACCAGGGATCGAACTCGGGACCTAGCGCTTGCAAGGCAGGAGGTGGAACCACTGAGCTAAATCCCCGGCCCTCACGGACTACTCTTATTTCAGTTTTTATCAATATGGTTGGTCACCCAACTCTGTCTCAAGCCCTTCTGCAGGATAGCTGCCCTATTCATAAGCCACTAAATCGATTATTTTGTATGTTTCCCCCCTCTGAAGAAGTGTCCATAACCGCCGTTAGGGAAGAAGATACGGAGACCAAATCTGACTTCTCTGAGCTGAGAAGGGCTGATGTAGGGAGACAGCAGTCTGGGATTTTCTCTCCTATCCCAGGGGCCTTGGAACAAAATCATGCCGGGGGTTAGTAGTTAGACTCTCTTCAGAGGGCCACCCTAGTAGACCCAGGAAAGGGAGTCCGGCACATTCATCGTTGGTTCTGTCTGCATGACCATTTGGAGTTTGAGAGACTCACCGTAATTAGCCTTAGCCTGGAAGTCACCTGTCTGACAGCAGAGATGTTTTCCAGTTTTGCATCTTAAAAAATCTATACACTCTCCTGTCTTGGTGGAACTTCCAGATGATACGGTAGGTCCTGAGCTCATGGCTCCACCATCATCAAAGAATGAAGTTGTGTTTCCAAAGAGGAGGCTGGGAGAGTTTCTATTGGAAATCCTAAGAACAGCTCCTGGATCTCCAGGAAGGGTCCCAAGTAGACACCCGTTTTTCTTTTTGCTTTTTGAGACAGGGTCTCACCATGTAGTTCAGGCTGGTCTTTAACTCACTGTGTAGCCCAAGTTGGCCTTGAATTCACAGCGTTTACATTGATCCTCCTGCCTCAGCCTCTCCAGTGCTGCAATTACAGGTGTGCTCCATCAGACACTGTACTCTTAAAAATGAAACTGCCAGGGGCTGGGGATTTACCTCAGTGTTTCTGCTGTCTGCCTCGCAAGTGCAAGGTCTCAAGTTCAATTGCCCATACCAAAAAAAAAGAAAGAAAGAAACAACAGTTAACTAGGTGTGGTAGTGCACACCTGTGATCCCAACACTCAGCTTTAGTACATGTGCTGCCAAAGCAAGCACAATCTCAGCACTCAGGAGGCTGAGGCAGGAGGATTGCTCTGAGTTTGAGGCCATCCTGAGCTTCATAGTGAGTTCAACACCAGCCTGAACTCAACAGAGATCCTGTCTAAAAAAAAAGAAGAAGAAGAAGAATGAATGAATGAATGAATGGATGGGAATATAGCTCAGTGAAAAAGTCTTGAGTTTGATTCCTAGTTCAAAAAAAAAAAAGAATCAGGTAAGCAGCGTGCTACACACCTGGGAGGCTGAGGCAGAAGTACCGGGGTGCTTGTTCACGTTGAATGTGAAAAGAAGCCACATGACGGGGCACCAAGGCCAGGGTGCCCCAGGGGAGCAGCTGCCACTGAGGCTGAGGCCCGATGTGCAGAGGAGAGAGCAGAGGATTCTTTCTCATGCCGCTCTCCTAAGAGCAGTACCGTCTGGGTCTCCACTGTGGCTCCTCTTCCGTCATCCGCTCTCTTCCCTCCGAGCTCTGGATCGTGAGTTCTTCTCCGAAGGGGTCAGACGAGCAGAGGTCCAGGTCGTGCAGCACAGCATCCCAACTCCCCCACACGCTGAGTGCTTCAGTGATGGAGACCACCCCGAGTAATTCGCCCCTGGTGCGCCCACGGTGCGTCAGGTTGGGCCTCGGTGGTGGATCCTATGCAAGTGTTTTTGAAAGTACACATTTGCAGTGCATGCATTTTACAGACATCCTGGGGAGTGGGCATTTACACAATTCATTCTGTTAATTAATTATACTGTTACTGGGGATCGAACTCGGGTCCTTGTGCTTGCAAGGCAGGTGGCGGAACCACTGAGCTACATCCCTGGCTCACAATACATTGTTTTAATCCTCTGTGCCATCCCTGCTGCTGCCTCCCTCCTCTATCCCCTTTCCCCACTTCATTCTTATTGCTATCATTAATATTCTTATTGATATGCTCCTGTTGTGGCAATATCACGTTTACATTCCTTGAGGTTATTAGGTCCTCATACATGGCATATCTTTTTGTTTTGTTTTGTTTTGTTTTGTTTTTTTGTTTTAGACAGGGTCTTGCTATATAGTTCAGACTGGCCTTGAACTCACTATGTTGTTGCCTAGGCTGGCCTCCAACTCGCAGCAATCCTCCTGCCTCAGCCTCCCAAGTGTTGGGATGATAGGCGTGCACCACGACGCCTGGCATACGTGGCATATGTTTATAATTCTTATTTCCCCTTTCACTCTCCCTCACCGCTCTCCCTTGGTCTCTTGTACCCTTTTCCATTTGTAAGAGATCCATCCCTTGTCTCCTATCTGTCCCGTTGATTTCTTTGTACTTGCCTTACTCAAATGAAAGGCACCGTACAGTACTTAAGCCTGTGTGTACGGTTTGTTTCACTCAATGTTATATTTTCCAGGTACATGTATTCTCCTACAAATTTCTCAATTTTGTCTTTATAGCCAAGTAGTGTTCCATTATATAGACACCCATTTCTTGACTGAGTCATTTATTTTAGGTGGTCTAATTTTTTTTAAATTCTAGATATTAGTCCTGTGTCTGAGAATGGCTGGCAAAAATGTTTTCCCATTCTGTAGGTTGTCTGTTCACTCTACTAATTGATTCCCTTGCTATACAGAAGCTTTTCGATTTGATTCGTTGTTGGTTGATTCTTGCTGTTATTTCTTAGGTAATTGCAATTTTGTTTAGAAAATCCTTTCCTACACTTATGGCTTCTACGGCAGTATAGGTTGAAGTCAGGTATTGCTACGCCTCCTGCTTTGCTCTTTTTTCTTTTTTGGGGGGGTGCTGGGGATCAAACTTGGGTCCTTGTGCTTGGAAGGCAGGCGGCAGAACCACTGGGCTACATCCCTGGCCCACTATACCAGTATTTTTAGGGGCCAGAGATGTAGCCCAGTGGCACTGCACCTGCCCCACAGGGGCAAGGTCCTGAGTTCAATCTCCAATAGCCAAAAAAAAAAAGTTCCTAACCAGTATCTTTGTTGAGATCTTTTTACTTCTCTCGGATAAACACCTAGAAGTAGAATCTTTGGATCCTGGGTGTATATATTTTTAACTTCATAAGACAGTGCTTGACCTTTTCTAAAATGTACCATTTTATACACTCATCAGCAATGTATGTGAGTTCCAGCTGCTCCGTGCTCTTGTTAACATTTGTTGTTATCAGTCTTTATTTTAGCCACTCACTCTGTTGGGACTGTTGAAGTATCTCATTGTGGTTTTAATTTGTATTTTCTTGATGACTAATGATGTTGAATTTTGTCTCTGTGTGTGTATTTATTGGGGACTAAAACCAGGGCCTTTTGTTTTGTTTTGTTTTCTGGAAACAGGGATTGAACTGAGGACCTTGCACTTGTGCGGGAGGCATGGGAGCCATTGAGCCAAATTCCCAGTCCTTGTTTTGTTTTTGAGATTGTCTCACTTTGTAGTTCAGGCTGGTCTTGACCTCACTATGTAGCCCAGGCTGGCCTTAAACTTACAGTGATTCTCCTGCCTCAGCCTCCCAAGTGCTGGGATCATAGGTGTGTGTCACCACGCCTGGCTCTTTTCTATTTTTGATGAGCAAAACTGTTTAATTTTGATAAAGTTGAATATGTCTATTTTTTCTTTTAAGTTACTGTCTTCTGTATCCTAAGAAATTTTTGTCAAGGCTCATGGGTTGAAATATTTTCTTACAGATCCTTAAAGCGTTGTTGAGATTTCAGCTTTTTTTTTTTTTCTAGGCACTTGGCTCAAGCTTGTAATCAGTTCTCCTGCCTCAGCCTCCCAGAGTACTGAGATTACAGAGCCATACCATCAGGGCCAACTAGTTTATGAAAATTTTGAACATTACAGAAGTGCCATCAGGGTAGAAGGTAAAGTTAAAATCAGGGTGTGGTGACGAACACCAGTAATCTCAGCTACTTGGGAGGCTGAAGCAGGAGGATCAATTATGACCAGCTTGGGCAACCTGGTGAGGCCCCTTTTCAAACAAATCACATAATCTTCTATACATAGTGTGACTATAATCGTATTAAAAGCACACACCCTTAGAATTGCATTAGAAGCATATTGGAAGCTGAGTGCAGTAGTACAGACCTATAGTCCCAGCTGCAGTACCTGGATGACTGAGGCAGGAAGACTACAAGTTTCAGGCTGGCCTGGTGACCGTAGTGAGACCCTGTCTCAAAAAATAAAACAAAAGGGCCGTGGATTTAGTTCAGTGGCGCCACATCTGCCTTGCAAGTACAAGGTCCCGCGTTCGATCCCTGGTACCAGGAAAAAAATAAATAAATAAAATAAAACAAAAACTCTGAGGAGGGTAGGGGATTTAACTCATGGGTTCCACAACCTGCCTTGCAAGCACAAGGTCCCAAGTTTGATCCCTGGTACCAAAAAAAAAATAAATAATAACTGAGGAAAGCCAGACATGGTGGCACACACCTGTAATCCCACCAGCACTGGGGAGGCTGAGGCAGGAGGATGGCCACAAATTTGAAGCCATCCTGAGCTACATAGTGATTTCAGCTACATAGCAAGACCCTGTCTCAAAAAAACAAAACAACAAAGCTGCGGGTGTAACTCCGTGATAGAGTGCTTGCCTAGCATGCAAGAGGTCCTGGGTTTGATCCCCAGAACCACCCCCTAGTCCCCCCAAAAAAGCACAGTAGAAGGAAATAACTCAGCATTTTAATGGGTAGTTGAAAGGTGACTTACTCTCTTTTCTTATTATTTCTGCCTTTTTGTATGTTCCAGAATCTAATTAGCTTGTTTCTCCTGTAGTAAAACTAACTAATAAAAAGGAAGGGCTTTCTAAAAGAATTAACACTGCCAATTAATGTTGAAAATAGCTGTTGCAACGTGTTTCTGGAAAATAAATTCATTACCAACTTCTTTCCCCCTCTCCAAACCCTGCCTCTTAGATTTGAGGCTCCCAGAAGTGGTCATCCCTGAGTCAGACAAGAGCAGAAGTGCAGGGGGAGAAGACGCAGCAGCTGTGGTTGATGTGGGTGCCACCAGCAATTCCTCCACAGACCACGGCTGCCTTCAGAGGCTGCACCCACGGCTTCCTCTGTGCGTGGGGGGTCAGGGTGGAGATCGAGCAGCAGATGCCATCTCAGAGCAGCTCAGAAATGGGTGAAGGAGCAGGGGATGGTGGTGCACGCCTGCAATCCTAGCAGTCAGAAGGCTGAAGCAGGAGGATCACCACAAGGCTGCATAGTGAGTTCAGGGCCAGCCTGAACTACGAAGAGACTCTGTCTCAAAAAGTCAAACAAAAATTTTTTTAAAAAGAAAAAAGAAAAGAAATGAGGAGGGGCCGGGGATTTAGCTCAGTGGTTCCACCGCCTGCCTTAAAAGCATCAGAACCATAGTTCGGTCCCTGGTACCAAAAAAAAAAATAAATAAATAAATAAAATAGGGTGACTGGGGAAGTAGTGTTACTTTCAAAGGTTGATGATCAGCTGGGTATGGTAGCCCCAGCACTCTCAGGAGGCTGAGACAAGATGGAAAGTTCTGCCTGGGCAATTTATCGACTTAGTGAGATCCTGTCTCAAAATAAACGGGGGGAGGATATATCAGGGCAAAGGCCCTGGGTTCGATCCCCAGTACCGCACAGGGGAAAAAAAAAAAAAAAAAAAAAAAAAAGGTTGATGAGAGAACTAAATGGAAAAGAAAGCTGGAAACCATGGAAGTCCTTCCTGCTTGGGCTGACACGGAGTCCCCACAGCCTGCTGACACTGGACTCGGCTGAGAAGAGCGGCAACAGGAAACTGAAACACACAGGAAATCAGCTCTTGAAAATCAGCGGACAGCGCTGTGCATGTGCTTGTGCATGTGTGTGTGTTGCTAGAGATAAAACCCAGGGCCTTCACACTGACCTATGTCTCCAGCCCCCTCTTTATTATTGTTAATTTTAAGACAGGGTCATAAAATTGCCTAAGTTGGGCGCAAATTTACTATCTTCCTGTCTCAGCCTCCCAGAGTTCTGGGATCACAGGTGTGATCCCACCACACCCAGCCCCCTGCGCTTTTTGTTTTCTGGTTAGTTTACTAGTGTTCAAGCCATTTGATGAGTAAATCTGAAAGTTCAAAAAAAAAGGGAAGTATCAGAGGTGCCCCTATATTTGGCCCCTGCCGCCTGTGAGAACTTCTTCTAGAATCTCCAACAGTAATTGGTTTTTCACGCTTTTCTCAGTTATAGCCTTCAAAAGGTTTTCTTTTGGTTGCTTGCTTGCTTTTTTCTTTTTCTTTTTTTCTTCTTTTGGTACCAGGGATTGAACTCAGGTCCTTGAATGTGGAAGGCAGGTAGTGGAACCACTGAGCCAAATCCTGGACCCTTTCTCTTTTTGTTTTTTTGAGACAGGGTCTCACTATGTGGTGTAGATTGGCCTTGAACTTGCTATGTAGCCCAGGCTGGCCTCACAGTCAAAGCAATCCTCCTGCCTCAGCCTCCAGAGTTCTGGGATCACAGGCATGTGCTGCCACACCCAGCTTACCCTGAAAGTTTAAAATAAACAAAATAGGATAGAAATTTATGTTCATGCCAAAACCATCATATGAAGGTGTTCACTAATTTTACGAAAGCTAAAATTTGGAAGCAACCGAGGCGTCTTTTGAGAAGTGAATGAATAAATTGTGTGTGTGTCTACATACGGGAATTTTTGAGGGGTACTGGGGATCAGACTCAGGGCCCTGCATGTGCACTGTACCACCAAGTTACACCCATAGCCACGTACAGTGAGAGCACAGAAGAGGCATGTGGCTAAGTGAAAGAAAGACAGCTCCTAGAGAATGGGTTCTGATTCATGAACTGTTCTGATTCCAGCATTTAAAAGTTTCTACCCAAAGTAGACACTCCATAAACATTTGATGATTAAAAAAATAAAAGACAGAAAACAGAGGTGCCTGGTCTGAGTCATAAGCAGGAAGAAACAAAGGCAATCAGGCGTGGCGGTGGGAGGCACCTGCAGTCCCAGCCACTCTTATTTTTTGTGACAGAGGCTCACTATATAGTCCAGGCGGGCCTCAAACTCACGGTGATCCTCCTGCCTCAGCCTCCTGAGTGCTGGGAGTACAGTTGTGTGCCACCACACTGTGCTAGTCCCAGCTGCTGTGGAGGCCAAGCTGGGAGGCTCTCCTGAGCCCAGGGATTAGAGCCCAGCCTGGGCAACCTGGCCTCAGCAAGACCCTCCCTTGAAAAAATAAAAATTAAAAATAAAAAGTACTGAGCTCAATCCCCACTACCACAAAAAAAAAAGAAGAAAGAAAAAAAAGGAAGATGAAACAAGGGCAGCCCTGGACACTTGGCAGGGATAGGAGCACCTACCTATTCAGCGTCTCTCCACAGGTGGGCCGCCAGCCAAATACTCTTTCCCAGGCACCATCCTGGACCTGCTTGACCGGGGTGGATATCCTGAGGGAGGAGGTTACCTGCATTTTTTTTCTGCTTTACTGAGGACTGAATCTAGGGTCTTTCCAATGAGCTATAGCCCCAACCCTTATTAATTTTAAAAATTTTTTGATTTAAAAAATTTTTAATTTTGAAACAGGGAATTTAAGTCATTAAATTTCCCAGGCTGGGTTAAAACTTGTGATCCTCCTGCTTCAGCCTCCCAGACCATTGGAATTACAAGTGCGCACCATCATGCCTAGTGTGCATTTCAAAGTCAACCTCCCGGATGATTCTTGTATCAGCTGAGGTTGATGAGAACCATGGGCTACCTCGTAAAGACGCAGATTTTTTTTTTTTTAAGATCTGTGGGAGTAGAGGCCGCAAGGCTGGGATACCCTTACAGCTTATTTCTTCTTGTTCATAGGTGGAGAAACTACCATACAGAAAAGAAAAGTAGGGCCAGGGATTCAGCTCAGTGGTTCTGCCGCCTACCTTGTAAGCACAAGGACCTGAGTTTGATCCTTGAAACCAAAACCAACCAACCAAACAGAAAAGAAAAGTGTCTTGCCACAAACACAAAACAAGTTGGCTTCCAACAGACCTCAGATGGACAGCTTGGCTGACCAGCTCCTTTGACAGTAAGAGGCGCTTTCACCTTAGCAGATGCTAAATTCCACCTCAGCGTGGTCGGTCAGGCCCAGGAGGTATCTGCTGCTCGGAGGAGGCGGGGGAAGTCCAAAGAAGCTCGGAATAGATCTGGTGAGGGTAAGTGTGGATGAGGTCACAGAAGGATTCACTTCCCCATGCTAACGGGAACTGTTACTTTCCGGGTTTTCTTTTCACATGACATGATTTACCAAATATATCTCACTTAAAATGAAATGACCAGATCTTAAGTATGCAAATACTAGACCCAGCACCTAAGCCCAGGAAGGCTAGTATCTGTCCCTGATCTCATCACAGATCACCTACCCATTTGCCTTCTGAGTTTGAGGGAACTAGCTCAGGGACAGGACCTGGCCCCTCTGGGCCCTGGCCGGACTCCAGGACCCTGTGGATCCTTCCAGTCCTGAGGATCTGTGGTTCCTGAGGCTGACTCACTCTACAGGTAGCTGTGGCAAAGTTCCTACTGTCTTCTCTCTTGAATGGCCACAAAGGAGACCTATTCTAAATTAGGAATTTGTTCTTGGTCTCCTCCAGCAGAAGAAAGGGCAGTAGCGCCCCCTGTCCTCAGGATACACTCCAAGACCACCCATAGGCACCTAGAACTATGGCTAAAACCAGCCCTTATATATAGTTTGGTTTTTTTTTCCTGTACATACATACTTATGACAAAGTTTACTTTAGAATTTAGGCCCAGAGGGCTGGGGATGTAGCTCAGTGGCACCGTTCTTGCCTTGCAAGGGCAAGGTCCTGAGTTCGATCCCTGGAACCAAAAAAAAAAAAAAAAGAAAAGAGAAAAGGAATTTAGGCACAGAAAGCCAGATATGGTGGTACACACCTGTAATCCCAGCCCTTGGGAGGCTGAGGCAGGAAGATTGCTGTGAGTTCGAGGTTAGTTTGGGCTACATAGGCCAGCCTGAACTACATAGTGAGGCCCTGTCTCAAAAAGCCAAAATAAATAAATAGAATTTAGGCACAGTAAAAGATTAATAAAAACGAATACTAACATAGAACAATTATTAAAAGACACTGTAATAAGTTATTCGCCAGGCAAGGTTGCAGTCCATGTAGACCTGGTCCCAGGTACTTGGGAGGCTAAGGCAGGAGGAGCACTTGAGTTCCTCCCGGAGCTCCTGGAGGGCTGCCTGGGAGTTCAAGGACAACCTGAGCACCAGAGCAAGACCCTGTCTCAAAAAAGGGCAGTGGGAAGGGCATTGGGGGTGTAGCTCAGTGGTAGAGCACTTGCCTAGCATGTGTGAGGCCCTGGATCTCACCCCCAGCACTGCAAATAAATACATACTACATGAGGGCCGGGGATTTGGCTCAGTGGTGCTGCTGCCTGCCTCGCAGGCGCAAAGGCCCGAGTTTGAGCCCTGGTACCAAAACAACACATAAGTGCTACACTACAGATGTGTGAAGTGCAGGGCGCCGTGGCTCACACCTGTAGTCCCAGTACCCTCAGAGGCTGAGGCAGAGGAGTGCAAGTTTGAGTCCACTGGGGCATCTTAGTGAGGTTCCATCTCAACAGGAAACATAAAAAGGGCCAGGGACGTAGCTCAGTGTGAAGGCCCCGGGTCCCATCCCTAGTATCACACGTTAATCAAAGTAGTGAATCATTTATTTCTGGAATTTCTCATTTGATATTTTCAGACAATGGTTGGCCTGAATTAACTGAGACAGATGTGATGCGAAGACCGTGTTTTCATGGAGAGCAAAGGCAGCCCATAGGCATGACAGGGAGGAGTTGGGGGCATAGGCAGCCCCACAGGCACAGTTACGGACACTGGCAGAAAGGGCAGAAAGATTTCTGTGCCAGCTATGGCTCGAGGTGAGTAACCTTAACATTTCTTTTTCTTTTTTTTTTTTTTTTTTTTGAGACAGGGTCTCACTATGTAGTTGAGTCGGACCTGGAGCTCACTATGTAGCCCAGGCTGGTGTCGAACTCACAGAGATCCTCCTGTCTCAGCTTCCCGAGTGCTGGGATTACAGGTGTGTGCCACCACGCCCAGCACCTTAACATTTCTTAACTACTGCACCTTCTTTCTGTGTTCTGTGTGGACAGTGATTATTATTTATGTTGCATGAGAAAAAGCAGAAGTCAAAATCCTGCATACAACTGGAGATTTGGCTCAGTGATTCTGCCACCTGTCTCACAAGCGCAAAGGCCCGAGTTTGATCCCTAGTACCAAAAATAAAAATAAAAAATCCTGCATACAACTGAAATTGATTTTCTTTTTGATTTCTGTTGTTTTTTTCTTGTTTTGGTTTGGTTTTTTGAGACAGGGTCTTATTATGTAGTCAAGACTGGCTTTGAACTCACTATGTAGCTCAGGCTGGCCTCGAACTCACAGTGATCCTCCTGCCTAAGCCTCCCAAATGCTGAGATCACAGGTGTGCGCCACCACACCCAGCCCCTTATTTTTGCAGTCCTGGGAGTTGAACCCAAGGCCTTCACACTGAGCTACTACACCCCCATCCCATTTTCAATTAATTAATTTATTTGGGAGATTTAGCTCAGTGGTTCTGCTGCCTATCTCACAAGTATAAAGATCCAAGTTCGATCCCTGGTAAACACCAAAAAAAAAAAAAAAAAAAAAAAAAAAAAAAAAGATATAAGATTTAGGACCAGGGATTTAGCTTAGCTCAGTGGTTCTGCTGCCTGCCTCATTAAACACAAGGGCCTGAGTTTGATCCCCAGTACCAAAAAAGAAAAAGAAAAAAATTATTTATTTAGACAGGTTTTCACCAAATCGCTAAGTTACCCAGGCAGGGTTTGAATTTTCAATCCTCCTGCCTCAGCCCCCCAGAGTGCTGGGATTATAGGCATGGGCTACCATGCCTGGCTCTGATTTTCAACAAAAGTAAAAAAGGCAGTGCCAGGGATTTAGCTCAGTGGTACTGCCACCTGCCTCACAAGCACAAGGTCCTGAGTTCGATCCCTGGTACCAAAAAAAAGGCAATTTCATGGAAAAAAATAGATTCTCAACAAAAACATTGTTCTATATGTTGGGACAATAAATATCTAAAAGCAAAAGCAAAAAAAAATTGTATCTCACATCAAACACAAAAATTAATTTTAAATGGATCAGAGACCTAGGTGTAAAATTTAAAACCGTAATTTTATGTGAAAACCCATGAGCAGTGGGCATACTCGTGCACGTGTGTAATCCTAGCACTCGGGAGGCTGAAGCAGGAGGATCACTGTGAGTTTGCAGTCACCCTGGGCTACATAGTGAAACTGTCTCAAAAAAATTAAAAAAAAATAGGAGCAAAGATTTAAATATAATACAAAAAAACTGATACACACACACACACTCACACACACACAAATCAATACATTGGATTTGGTTAAAATGTAAAACTTTTGGGCTGGAAATTTAGCTCAGTGGTGCCACCGCCTGCCTCACAAGCTCAAGGTCCTGACGGTGAGATCTGACTGAGCTAAAGTGACTTCACGCTGGCCTGCTAAGGACCCCAGAGACTGTTATTTCTCCCTCCCCTTATCAAACATCAGGGAGCCGGGCATGGTGGCGCATGCCTGTAATCCCATTTCAGGTCATAACTCAAGACTTGGGTTGTAAGTTAAAACTAAAATTCTGGTTATATCCCAAGTTGTTCAGATGTTGGGCTGGTTGAAACTTGAGGATCCACTGTGCAATAAAATAAAATTTCTGCTGTTTGAAAGGCACTGAACGAAAAAAAAAAAACAAAAAAAAAAACAATGCACAGACCAAGACAGGATGCCATCATACCCTGGAGCTCAACATCAAATTTGGTTCTCAACACATTTTGACATGAAAGTTCTGTCCTGGTATTCGTTACTCCTTGGCACTGGACACACAAGCTAGAAGCTGGTGTCACCTCCTGACTCAGACCCTTTGCAGATGAAACAATTTGATGCTGTACTTGTCACTTGTACTTGTCATGCCTTCCAGGACCAATTCACAGCAAGTACCAAGGCACCATTTAAAGTGAAGATATTCACAGAAAGGAGATTAAAACAAAAGGAAAGAAATTGCAAGTAGGTCTGGGCATGGTGCTGCATGCCTGTCATCTAAACACTCAAGAGGATGTGAGTTCAAAGACAGCTTGGGAAGCCGGGCATGGTGGTGCACACCTGTAATCCCAGCACTCGGGAGGCTGAGGCAGGAGGATCGCTGTGAGTTCGAGACCAGCCTGAGCTACACAGTGAGTTCCAGGTCAGTCTCAAATACATAGTGAGACCCTGTCTCAAAAAACAAAACAAAAAAGACAGCTTGGAGCACACAAGGAGACACTGTCTCAAAACCAAAAGAGAGTGGCTTCGTCTGCTGCCATTCTCCTGCATGGAAGGCGTCTTCCTGCTCCTGTCTGCCCTGGGCCAGTAGCCCTCTAGAGACTAAACACTGTAGGGAACTGGGAAAGGCAACGTTACTAGAACCTCTGCAGTAAGTCCTAGTCCCGCAACAGCACAAGGTGAATTATTTTATTCGACAGAAAAGACAGAGAAAAATGAGACTTAGAGAAGAAGCTGAGCTTTAGGCCCGATCAGTGCTGCTCTAGGCAGCAAAGACAAAAGCCCCCAAGCTTGGTACACCTTTATTCAGTTCATCGGGAGAAAACAAATGTACGGATGACTCAGGGCAGAGAGTTCAGTACATCAGAGTAGCAAATGTAAAAGGTCACTCACAGGGCAGCTGCAGCAGTAGGAGCGGATAAACCTGGGAACTATGCAGATGAACATTTTGTTCCTCCCAGGATGTCTCCAGCTGGTGTGGTCCTGTCCTGGAGCATCACAGCGTCACCAGACCACTGAGGTCCAAGCTGTGACCAGGGGCCAAAATGGAGTTATGTCTCGACATGCCAGAGGCAGGAGAACTAGGCCTTATCAAATGATTTTTTATGAGTTGGATCCCAGGTACCTCACTCCCCGCTAAAGATACTTTATTGAAGAGCAGGAAGCCCAGGTTCACAAAGAGAACCAGTGGTGTGAACAGAAGTAAAATTTTGTGCCTGATGCTGTAACACTATGAGGGTTGTTCCAAATACTCCTTGCACTGCTCTATTTATAATTGTTAATATTAGAAAAACAGTAGACAAATGAAGCAGCAGATCAATTGTATTAACACAATATTGTCCTCATTGCATGTGTAGTTTGAGTACAGATTCCAAACCAATGGCTGAATTTCTTCTAGTCTGAGCAATAGTTGCTGTTTTTCTTTTTCTTTTTTTTTCTGTTTTTCTTCTGAATAAAATTGAACTGTGGGTTCTCTGTTTAAAAAAAAAAAGCAAATCAAATAGGGAGAGAAAGAAGGATAAACAGGGGGAAGATTGAAAGTAAAAAGGAACAAGGAAACCATAAATTCAAAAATATATAAGTGCGGGCCAAGGATTTAGCTCAGTGGTGCCATGCCTGCCTCATAAGCTCAAGGCCCTGAGTTAGATCCCTGGTATGGGTGATATATATATAGATAGATAGATAGATAGATAGATAGATAGATAGATAGATAGATAGATATCTTGGGTCATGGATTTAGCTCAGTGGTTCTGACACCTGCCTCGAAAGTGCAAGGACCCGAGTTCAATCCCCGGTACAAAAAAAAAAAAAATCAATAGATATCTATCTAATATATCTATATATATCTGAATGTATGTATCTGAATATATATATATATGAATGTATATACCTGAATATCTATTTCTGTCTATATAGATAGATATAGATATAGATATAGATATAGATATAGATAGGTCTGAATGAGCTGGGCATGGTGACACAGGCCTGTAATCAGGAGGCTGGGGCAGGAGGATCACCATGAGTCTGAGGCCAGCCTGTGCTATGTGGTGAGTTTGAGGCCAGACCCTGTATCAAAAAACAACAAAAATTTAAGTGATATATTAATCAATTGCAACATACAATTTAGACTCTCATTCAAACAAATTGTTTTTAGAGATTTATATGTCAATCAAGAAATGTTAACACTAGAGTCAGGGATTTAGCTCAGTGGTGCCACCACCGGCCCTGCAAGCACAAGGACAGCAGCCATAGCAGCAGCAAAAATTCTAGAATAAGGAACTATGCAGATGAAGATTTTGTTCCTCCCAGGATGTCTTCAGCTGGTGTAATCTTGTCTCAGAGCATCACAGGATCACTGGACCCTTGAGGTCTTAGCTGTGTCCTGAGTTCGATCCCCAGTAAAAAAAAAAAGAAATGTAAACACTAAATGCATATTTGATATTATAATTATTGTTGATTTTGGCAGCGGGAGTAATAGTTTGAGGGTATGTTTAATTTAATTTTATTTATTTTGGTACCAGGGATTGAACTCAGGACCTCGTGCTTGCAAGACAGGTGAGGCATCACTGAGCTAAATCCCAGTCCTTGTAAATTTTTATTTTGTGTCTTTTTAGATTGTCTCACTATGTAGTCCAAGCTAGCCTTGAACCTGTCATCCTCCCAAGTGCTTGGATTACACACATGTGCCACCACACCTGGTAGAAGGCTTGGTTTTTAGAATATCTACTGAAATGTTAACTAGTGAAACTGTATGTCTGGTATTCAAATTAATGTCAGAGGTGGTGTGAGGTTGGTGCAGGTACAGAGGAAACAAGCTTGACAGTGAGTTGGTAATAGAACCAGTGTCCATATGGGGGTTCAGGAGGCTACTTTCCCTACTTCTGCATATGTTTGATAATTTCCACAATAAAAATGTTTTAAAGTTGTAAGTCAGAATTATCTTACTCTAATATAAAAAAAAGCAGCTAAGGGCCAGAGATTTAGTGTAGTGGCACCACACCTGTCTCACAAGCACAAGGTCCTGAGTTCAATCCCCCGTACTGAAAAAAAAAAAAAAAAAAAAGGAATTAAATGCTGGGTGAAGTGGTGCATGCCTATCATTCCGGCGGCTTCACAGAAGGCTGAGGACAGTCTGGGCAATTTTTTTTTTTTTTTTTGAGATAGGGTCTCACTATATAGTTCAGGAGGGCCTTGGACCCACTATGTAGCCCAAGCTGGCCTCAAACTCTGTGATCCTCCAGCCTCAGCACCACCATGCCCAGCTCAGCCTGGGGAATTTATCAAGACCTTATTTCACAATAAAATAAAAGGGGCTGGAGATGTAATCTAATAGTAGCCCTTGCCTAGCATGCTTGAGGTCCTTGGTTCAATTCCCAGTACTAAAACAAGACAAAACAAACAAACAAAAAACTCTCAAAAACGACAGGAGGAAGTACTATCCTGCAACCCTGATGCCAGTTTGAGAGCCACAGGAGTCATTTCCCTTCATTTCTAATTTTTTTTTTTTTTTGATACAGGGTCTCACTATATATTTGAGACTGACCTGAAACTCACTAGGTATCCCAGGCTGGTCTTGAACTCACAGCGATCCTCCTGCCTCAGCCTCCCAAGTGCTGGGATTACAGGCGTATGCCACCATGCCCGGCTACATTTTTTGTCTAAATAGTTTAATATTATTTTTAAAACACGTATTTACATATAATTTTAGGGGTAAAAAAAATCCCTCTACACATTCTGATCATAAGAGCCCATCTATTTCCTTCCTCTGTCCTCCAGAATTTTGGAAGGCTTCCCAACATTTTTTCCAAGTTTAGATTCTCTGGATTACGGGACTACGAAGGTTTCTGAGAAAAATGGGTCAAATTCAGCACGCCCTAACCTTCTACACCCTACAGGGTGACTTCCGAGCCACACACCACTAAGCCAGGGGACCTTGAAGGTGGCGACTTTCCGGATTTGCTACCCGCCTCCTTCGGAGTCTCCAGGAAGGCACGCGCGATCGCTCGCACAAATGAACTACATCTCCCAAGAGGCTTTTGCCCCCCTGTGGGCGGGGTTAGTAGCGGAAGACTACATTACCCACTGACCCTCTGCGGGAGGCAGCCGCTATCCTGCGATCGTACAACATTGGACCAGTTTCTGTCAGTGTCTGCGCGGTGATTGGCCCAAAGGCCCGTCAGTTACTTCGAAGGGCAGTAGAATTTTGCCGTTAGCCGGCCTGAAGGAGAGTAGAGTTTATGGATCCCACGGTCGTCTGCGGAGTCGGTGAGTGACCTCTCCTTTCTCTCTCTTCGCAGTGTTCTCGGGGACTCTCACCCTCTCTCCCAGGGACGGACCGCGGGGAACGCACACTCGCAGGGAAGCACGTGGGGCGGGGAGTGTACGTCTTGTGGCACCCAGACCTGAGAAGCGCCTGACAGGACACCTGAGGCAGAACTGCGCGCACGCAACGGGCACCTGCACACGCGGTGCGTCTCGCGCCGCGCGCTTCCCGACGTGGGGAGAAACGCAGCGCGAGGCACGCTGCACACTGCTGCGTCGGCG
>NW_022900935.1:59134423-59156701 GCF_012274545.1 Fukomys damarensis | reverse complement strand
GGTGGCCGCGAACCCGGGCCTCCCGCAGAACAGAAGCCGGAGACGGTGCCTAGGAGCTGCTCACAGCGCATGACGAGGGGTGTGTTAGAAAGGAAACGAGGGTGAGGGCGGGGAGCAGGTGAAGGCAGACTCTCAGACGCCCACCTCCCGCCCGCAGCTGCCCATCTGGGGCCATCGGGCATGTAGTCAGATCTCGTTTTTATTTTATCTGGTAAAGTGATTGATACAAGATGATTTCGAACAGGAAGAAAAAGTGTGTGTGTGTGTGTGTGTGTGTGTGTGTGTAGATATATACGTATACATAGGGAGAGATACATGTACATAGTGTCATGTATAAAAACGTGTATATAAATAATGTATAAAGGATTTATAGTCTTTTTTCTGGAAAATGCTTTCATGTGTCTGTGACTTTTTACCTTTTGTACAACACTCATCACACATTTTATCTTGCATTATCCACTTAGCGATCTCCGCCAGGCAGGGCAGTCAGCATTCCTACTTTTCAGAACAGATAATCAAGCCCGTGTTAAGTACACCTGCCCAAGGTGCGTTCTGGAGGCTTCTCGATGAGCGGTCTGAGGTTGTCTGGTTAGGGAGAACTGCTCATGTACAGACATTGTGCTCAACCCGGCCTCCCCGCCACCCTTCACCTCGTGTGGGGATTGTGCAGTGACAGGCTGACCTTCCAGGGGGAAGAGCCTGGTGTGCTCCGTGCTCCTCTTGAAGCAGCCAGGACACCTGCCACTTGGGCTTGCTCCTCCTTCCCTTCCGGACTGCAGGAAACTGACACAGCTCAGAGTGACCTGAGCATTCCCTGGGTAACTGAGGGAAGTTTTGTCTTTGTGTCTGCCCTGCCATAGTTTAACTCCTCACAGGGTACCTCAGTCACCGAACAGGGGAGTGGAGGTTGTGATTCTATGGGTGATGACCTCTCTATTCCTACAAGCACTGGGTTAATTCTAAAGTCTCTTTAAAAATCGTTTTATATTTAGCCAGGCATGATGACCCATATTTGTAATTAAAAAACAAAAACAAAAACAAAACGGTGTGTAGCTCAGTGGAAAAGCCCCATATTCAGTCTCCAGTACTGCAGTAAATGAATAAATAAACAAACCAGTTTTGTATTTATTTTTAGTCCTCCCACGAACCTTCTATTGGAGATTGAACCCACAGCCTCGGCACTCACTGAGTTGTTTTGTTTTCTTGAGACAGGTCTGGTTATGTAGTTCAGACTGCTCTTGAACTCACAGTGTAGCCTAGGCTGGCCTCGAACTCACAGCAGTCCTCCTGCACCACCCTCCTGAGTGCTGGGATTATAGGCGTTTGCCACCATGCCTTCCCTAGTTTTATTTTTTTTATAACAAATTGAAATAATAGAGAATTACATACTTTCCACAATGGATGTAATAATTACATGTTGCAAAAATGTTCTAATAAAAAATTGCAAAAGAGAATATAAAGATACAGCAATAGCCACTCACAGAAGAAAGGCCATGTTAAAACCCAGAAAGCAGCAAAATAAAAAGAAGGAGGCAGCTTTCTGCTAGCCAAGGAGACTGGTCTCTGGAGAAATCAAACCTTTTGATACTTTAATGTTGAACTTCTAGCCTCCAGAACCAGGGAAAAATGGACTTTTATTATAAAAGGGCCCATCCTATGGTCTTTGATATGGCAACCCTAACAAGCTATTATTTTAAATTATTTTATTTTTTTGGTTTTTTGGAAATGAGATCTTATTACATAGCTCAGAACACACAATGATCTTACAGCCTTGGCCTCCTGAGTGCTGGGAATACAGGTGTTCACCACCATGTCTGGCTATTTTTGTTTTCAAATCAATTTAAGGACAATACAGTTTATCCATTGTAAGTATATGGGTCTATAAGTGCTATCAAATACATACACCTAGGGCCTGGGTTTTAGCTCACTGATTCTGCCACCTGCCTTGCAAGTGCAATGTCCTGAGTTCTATACCTGTACCAAAAAAATAAAAATAAAAATACTTCTACAGGCTGGGCATGGTAGTACACACCTGTAATCCCAATACTCAGGAAGCTGAGGTTGAAGGATTGCTGAGTTCAAGGTCAGCCTGAGATAAAGTGATGAGACTGTGTCCCCCCCAAAAAAAATAGGGCAAGGGACTTAGCTTGGTGGTTCTGCCACCTGTCTTGCAAACACAAGGTCCTGAGTTCGATCCCTGGTACCAAAATTAAAAAAAAAAAAAAAACACCCATGAAACCAAACTTTCTATAAACTCAAAAGTTCTCCTTTTACCTACAGTCAGCCCCCTCCCAAAAGCAGGTCCCAGGCAGCCATTAAGCTGCTTTCTATCAGTAGAGAGTGTTTTCATGATATCCTCCTTTTTCATATGGTTGCTTTTACTCACAGGTTCCCCTGTGTTTCTTTTATATCATTTGTTTTTTCTTTCCTTTTTTATGTCTGTCACATCCAATGATTGAAATACATTGGTGTTATCTCCAGTTTTAGCCTCCGTGAATGAAGGGCTGTGAGCACTTATTACTTGTTTTTGTATGGTCACATGTTTCTGTTTCCTCGGGTAACGTATAGAAGTTGGATTTCTGGGTTTTATTGAACATCTATGTTTAGTTTTATAAGAATTCTGTACTGTTAGGGCCGGGAATTTAGCTCATTGGTTTTAGCACAAGGTCATGAGTTCGATCCCCGGTACTTGGGGGGGGATTCTATATAATTGGTACATTTTAGATATACATAATGATAACATTTGTCATAGGAATTTGTACCTGTACATGATATATCTTGCTTCTTTTTTTTCCCCCATTTACCCTCTCCCTTTTATCCCTCTTCCCTTCATTTGCAAAAGCTTTGTGGGCCAGTGATTTAGCTCAGTGGTGCTGCTGCCTGCCTCAAAAGTACAAGGTACTGAGTTCTATCCCTGGTACAAAAAACAAAACTGGCAAAAGCTTTGTTGCCATTTTTACCTTCTTTCTTCTTTCTGTTTTTTTCTTGTCCCTTCTTTCCTTTCCCTCTTCCCCTTCCCTTCTAATTTGAACATTTTCTTCTTGGTGTCTCAATCAATATCTGTTACACATTTTAGTGCTTATTTCCACTTTTGCTTTTTCACCCCAGAGAAACAATGTGTCTATTTCGTTTAAGAGCGTGGTCTCAAGGTGCATCCATTTACCTAGAAATTTCTCAGGCTTTTCCTTCTTTATGACACAGTAGTACTCCATTGTATAAAAAAGCCACATCTGTTTGTTTGTTTGTTTGTTTTGTACAGGAGATTGAACTGGGAACCTTGCGCTTTTGAGGCAGTCAGTGAAACTACTGAGCTAAATCCCTGGCCCCTTCATCTTCTTTATCCTTTTGTCAGTTGTTAGGCATTTGGGCTGTTTCCAAGTGCTGCTATAAATATAGTATGCATATATTGTTATGGTACGATGCTTTTAATTTTGGGGGGAAGATATTTAGAAGGGGAATAGCTGGGTCAAGTGGAACATCTAGTTTTAGTTTAGTTTAGTTTTGGTTGGGTTTGGTTTGGTTTGGTTTTGAGGAATCTTTCCGCTGATTTCCACAGTGGCTTCAGCAGTCACACTCCCACCAACAGTGCAAAAGGTTTCCTTTTTCCCCATCCCCATGGACCCACCAGTATTTTTTTTTTTTTTGTACCAGGGATTGAACTCAGGACCTTGTGCTTGTGAGGCAGGCGTGGTGCCACTGAGCCAAATCCTGGGCCCTACCAGGATTTATTATTGGTTGATTTCTTCATAACAGCCATTTTTTCTGGAGTGAAATGGCATCTCAGTGTTGTTTTAATTTGTATTGTAAGACTTGTGTCTCACTTTTACTCCTGGAGCGTGAACAGCCAAGAGGCCGTCACGATGCTGGGCTCAGTAGCTCAGCGAGGCTCCAGGAGCTTGTCTGATAGCGAGAGTCACCCAGGAAGGAACACACCAGGCAAGTTGGCTAATAGACCTTTATTAGTCTGGCCAGACTGCACTTCCTAAGCCAAGTAGCTCAGAAAGGGTGCCCAGCTCAGAAACAGAGGCCATTTTATATTGGGCTGAAGGGGGGGGTTACACTTAAAACTTACAGAGAGAGGACAAAGGCAAAGAATCAGTTAATCTGAGCTAGTGGTCATCAGGCATATACTTGACCGTCACGTACTAATGATCAGCAGATTGATTATCCATTTTTCCATTTTCAACTTAGATTACAAAGTTCAGAACATTCAACTACACGCAAGCAAGGAGTGGTGTGATTGATGTTGGGTCTCTGTGTTCACTACAGTTTCCATCTAGCCTCCCAGCTACTTCAAAGCAGCCACCCAACAATTCACAATTAATCACTAGTTATTCCATAAGGGATGGAGGGGAGCGACAGCCTCCAGGTCATTCGCTGGTCAACATGGAGTCGCTCTGGTTCAGCCAGGCTCCCACAGTATCTCAGTGATATTGAACATTTTTTCATAAATTTACTTGCTTTTTCTATTCTTCATCTGAGAAATGTCGGATGCCCCTTTTTGAATTGGGTCTTTAAATTTGGGGAGGGTCTGATTTTTTGAGTTCTTTATATATTCTAGATATTAGTCCTTTGTCTGAGGAACAGCTGGCAAAATTTTTTTCACACCCTGTTGGTTGTCTCTTCACTCTGTTGGTGGTTTCTTTTGCTGTGCAAAGGCTTTTTTTTTTTGCAAAAAGAAAACTATTTGTTTGGTTTCGGGAATCAACTCAGGACCTTGCACTTGCAAGGCAGACATGGTGCCACTGAGCTAAATCTCTGGCCCTAAAACTTAATTTATTAATCAGTTAATCAGGTAATAACATTTTCTGGAGGAGTTACAGTGACTTTTTTTTTCTTTTTTTTGGTACCGGGGATCAAACTCAGGTCTTTGCATTTGAAGGCAGGCAGCAGAACCACTGAGCTAAATCCCTGGCACCTACAGTGACTTTTTAATGTTTCTTCTTAGTTGCTTGATTATCTGGAAGAGCTTTTTTGTTTTGTTTTGGTGCAATGTATTGAACCTAGTGTCTCATGAATAGTAAACACATGTTCCACCACTTTATACAGTTCTCCACACAAGGCTGATAATTAATCTTCTTGATGGTAAAAAGCTAAGGTTCTCTAGATGTGTTTTGTTTTGTTTATTGTTTATTGTTTTTTGGTTTTTGGTTTTTTGAGACAGGGTCTCACTATGTAGTTGAGACTGACCTGGAACTCACTATGTAGCCCAGGCTGGTCTTGACCTCACAGCAATCTTCCTGCCTCAGCCTCCCAAGTGCTGGGATTACAGGCGTGCGCCACCACGCCCGGCTTTAGATGTGCTTATTATCTTTATCTTTAAATTTTATGTTGGCCATAGCAGTTTTTTTTTTTTTTTTTTTTTGGTACTGGGATTGAACTCGGCTTCTGCTTGCAAAGCAGGTGGAAGAACCACTGAGCTAAATCCCTGGCCTGGAAATAGCAATTCTTACATTTTATTTCTAATGCTTGTAGATGTGAGTATGCACTGCTCACAGGATATTCCTCAAATGCTCCTCTCTCTTCAACCTCTAGCTCTTCAAGATGCTGTTAATTTTTTAGGCCTCTTTGTACATCCACATACCTTCAGTGCAGTCTGAGGAGCTGCTTCACCATAAACAGTCTCTCCCACAGACTTCCAATGCCCTCAGGTACATCTCTTTGCCATTGTGCTCTCCACTGCAATTTAAGCATCCCTTAGCAAGAATTTCTCTTGTACTTCCTGCTAGAGTGTTTCACGTATATTTCTTTTGAGTGAAGAACTGCAGATGACGGTGACTACTGGTGACCCCAGAGCCCTCCACAGAGAAACACACTAGTGGAACAGAGCAGCGGTGCAGCAGACTGGAGTGGCTGGCAAGTTATTCAGGTGCAGACATTGCCTAGGAGAGGGCTGTCAGCTGGTAGCCATCATGGAGAGGGGCCAGCTGAGCTCAGAACTCAGAACAGTTGCAGGTTGGCTCCATCTAGTGGCTCCCAATGTCACAGTGAGACTGGAGTTCAAGCCGGCAGGAGGTCAGGGACCCAAGTTCATGCTAGGTGGCACATAGACTGTTGCAGGCTCAAAAAATCTAGTTCCACTTTCACAACCAGAAACCAGCCTGAATTTCATTGGAACTTGCAAAGGCTTTTTAATAAGATGAGATCCCTCATATATACTACGTTACATCTCGCTTTTTTAACTTATAGTCTTAAAGATCTACCTCACTTTTTAATTTTTTTAATTTTTTAATTTTTTGGTACCAGGGATCAAACTCAGGACCTTGTACTTGCAAGGCAGGTGGCGGCACCACTGAGCTAAACCCCCAGCCCAGTACCTCACTCTTATTAATGGCTGAATAGCATTCTACTTGATATAAGTGCTCCATCTTATTATCCATGCTCAGGTGACATTCAGTGATTATTAGAAATGTCTTGTTTGGTTTTATTTTTCTGTTTCTTTTTATGTATTTTTTATTTTTTTCTATTTCAAACATTACTACAGTGAATATTGTTGAGAAGAAAGGTATAGTCTAATGTGAAAAATATACGTTAATATGTTTTTATGATTCATGAAGTTAAATGGTTTTTTTTGTGGTTTGGATTGTGAAAGATACCAAATTGGCTCCATTAAAGGCTGTGTGAATTCAACCCCCAACCAACAGTTTATGAAAATGTTTTCCCTTGCTGACACTGTATCATCATACTTGTTCATTGTTTGTGATACTTCCTGCCTTACCTTTGTTGCCTAGAATTGGTTTTGCTATTCTAGGTCTCTTCTGGTTCCAAATAAATTTTAGGATTGTTTTCTCTGATTCTGTGAGATATGCTATAGGAATATTTATTGAGGTTGCATTTAATATAACAATTTTGTATAACATTTTTGAATAACAATTCTGTATAATGATTTTGAAAGTATGGCCAGTTTCACTATATTTGTTCTTCCTACCTAAGAACAAGTGATAGCTTTCCATTTTCTAATATCCTCTTCGATCTCCTTTTTCAGAGTACTTCAGTTTTCAATGGAAAGGTCTTTTGCTTCCTTTGTTAGATTGATTCCTAGGTATTTCATTATTATAAAACATGTTGTTCCGCTGATTTCTCTCTCAGTGAGTTTATTTGTGTACAGGCATTCTATTAATTTTTGATTGTTGACTTTGTATCCAGGAGGTCCTGAGTTTGATCCCCTGGCATGATGGCGCATGCCTGTAATCCCATCACTTGAGAAGCCGAGTCAGGAAGCTCAATGCAAATTTGAGGCCAGCCTGAGTTACATAGTGAGTTAAAGACCAGGCTGATGAGATAGCAAGACGTTGTCTCAAAAACAAACAAACAAACAAAAAAGATCCTACCTCTTCAATAAATTGGGGATGAGAAGTTGCTACCTATTTGGCCTGTTCCCTGGTTCTTTGCCACTAGCCTACAATATTGTTTATGACCTTTAGGTAATCTCACTCTTGGCATACCAGGAAGAACTTATTAGAACAATTATGTCACTTTGGCTAAAGTAGTACAGTCAGTGATAACAGTCACCAAACACAGTGTAGAAAATGTTGAACTGTGATAACTATTAATTGGCCACCTTTAACTATATGAACTATATTTGTGGTTATGTAACAAAATCTATAACTAGAAAATGTGTACAGTAAATGTGCCCTCAATAGGGCTGGGGATTTAGCTCAGTGGTTCCAGCACCTGCTTTGCAAGTTCAAGGACCCAAGTTCAATTCCTGGTACCAAAAGCTATATATATATATATATATATATACCCTCAATGTGATGATTTTACCCTCAAAGGAGAAAATTGAAAAGGGGTTAGAGGGAAAAAATAGTGAAATAGAAGAGATTAGAGGGGCTGGCGATTTAGCTCAGTGGTTCCACCACCTGCTTTGCAAGTACAAGGTCCTGAGTTTGGTCCCCAGAAACCACCCCACAAAAAATCCTGGGATTCCACATTGCCTAAAAATATCTCGTAGTTTGAATGGATGTTATAACAGTTTGTTTGGGGCTAGGGACTTAGCTCAGTGGCTCTACCGTCTGCCTTGCAAGCTCCAGGTCCTGATCCCTGATATGAAAAAAAAAAAAGAAAAAAAGAATTAGAAGCAAGGCTGGAGGAGAAAGGAAGAGTATGTAAACTTTGGGAAACTGGTGAAGAAGACAGAAGGAAATGGGAGAAGGAAGCAATAACAAAAACAGAACAGAACAAGAGAACTAGAAAGTTTTCACACTCATATAAAAAACAAGGAGAGGGCCAGGGATTTAGCTCAGTTGTTCCAGCGCCTGCCTTGCAAGTGCAAGGTCCCGAGTTCAATCCCTAGTACCAAAAAACAAAACAAAACAAAAAATAAAATAAATAAAAACAAAGAGAAAACATGAAAAAAAGAAAGAAAAAAAAAAAAGAATCCTGAGTTTGATTCCTGGTATTGGAAAAAAAAGAAAGAGAAGAAAATGTCTACTTCATGACATGTCACTGCTGTAACTGATACACAGAATGGGCAGACAAAGCCCAAATCCATGTTGATTAATCCCAGCAAGCCAGCCATAGATTTACAGAGGGATAGGAGATAATCCCAACAAGCCTGCACCTTTAGTTCGCCTGAAGTTCAGGCTGGTTTCTCACTGTGAGGTGGAACCTGATTTGTTCAGCCTGCAACACTCCTTGTGCCTAATGCTGGCTTGAATTTGGCTTCTTGACTTCCGGCCAACTTGCGCTTGGTTCCACTTTATGCTAACATTGGGAGCCACTAGATGGAGCCACACTGCAGCTGCTCCGAGATTCAGGCTCAGATGGCCTCTCTGCAAGATGGCTGCCAGCCAGTCACCCTCTCCTGGGAGAGGTCTGAACCTGAATAACTCACCAGCCACTACACTGCACCCACTGCTCCATTCCACTGGTGTGTTTCTGTACGTTGGCCTCTGGGGTCACCAGCAGTCACTGTGCATCTGCAAGTTTGAGCTGCCCCTTCCCGTTCAGGGAGAAAGCACTGTTTGCCACCTCCTTCTGCCTTAAGGTTTCCCTCTTCACTCTCCCATGGCTTCACTTCTTGCTTCAGATCTTTGCTGGGCCTCAGGAACCCATTTCACTCCTTCTTCTCTTTCTCATGTTGCTGTATTCCAGCATCCGGACCCCAAATCTCAGAGAAGGTGGCCTCTGCTATTCAGTTCTCTACCATCTTTCTGGAAGTCTGATGCTGAGGGTCTGGGGAATACAGTTAATCATTTTCCAAGGGTGATAGAAGGGCAGAATGACCACCCACAGAGTCAGATGTGGAAGAGTATAGAGGGTTCATCTGCACACTGGAGATCCAAGGGATCCAGTCAAAGAGCTGCAGCTGACTGCAGTGTCCCACAAGAGTCCATATCAGAAGGCCAGTGGATCTGTGATGATTTTACATTTCCAGCCTGGACTACATAGTGAGTTTAAAGCTAGCCTGAACTACATAGCAAGACCTTATCTCAAAAAACAAACAAAAACAAAACAAAACAAAAAAACAACTTATGCTCACTTAGGTAGCACATATACTTAAAATTTTTTTTTCATCTTGGCTAACACATGGTATGCTACATCTTTTATATTTTAGCCTTTCTAGATTTGTTGTGGTATGTCATTGTGGTTTAACATGTTCACGAGGGGCCATACATGTATGTCTTGTCCCATCAGGTGGCTGGTACCACTAGTGGTACATGCATGATTGCCCCATGTGGTGGCTCAGATAGTCCTTGTCCCACACCACCCAGTGGTACAGTCATACATGCACCATTGGTGGTTCAAGCTGATGGGAACGTGTTAATCTTTCATTTCCCTAATGATGAACAATGTTGATATGAGTTGTGTTTGTTATGCTTTGGGGGATCAAACGTAGGGCGTTGTGCTTGATGAGGCAGGAATGGTGCCACTGAGCTAAATCCCCAGCCCCTGTGTTTATTATCCTTATAGCTTTCTTTTGTGAAAGAAATATCCACCAAAATAATTCACCCAAGGGGCTGGGGATTTAGCTCAGCGGTTTGGTGGCCTGCCTTACAAGCGTAAGGACCTGAGTTCAATCCCCGGTACAAAAAAAAAAATTTGCCCATTTCAAAAATTAGCTTATTTTGATTTTCCTTAATGAGTTGTTTGAGTTCTTTGCATATGTGGAATGTAAATTCTTTGTTAGATAAATATCACAAAAATACTTTCCAATTTTGTTGACTTTTTCTTTCATTTTTTTCATTGTGACTTGTCAGAATAGAAGTTTTCAGTTTTAGTGAATATTAATTACCAGTTTTTCTTGTCACTTTTTTTTTCCAGTACCGGGAATTGAACTCAGGACCTTGCACTTGCCTGGTAGACGCAGAGATGCTGAGCTACATCCCCAGTTCTTATTGTCATTTTATTTTAATTTTAATGTTTAATGAAATTTAAGTGACAAAAATAAAATATGCATATCTAAAGTTAAAAATATATATGTATAAGGGCCGGGGATTTGGCTCAGTGGTTCTGCTGCCTGCTACAAGCACAGGGGCCCAAGTTCGATCCCTGCCCCCCCAAATATATATGTAAATGTATATATTTACATAAAGAGAGAAATCTACCTTACTTCTCCTTTCTTTTCCACAGTGGCAATTTATCACCTACTACTGTTGATGTGTGTGTTTTTTTTTGGGTTTTTGTTTAGTTTTGTTTTTTTTTAGGGTCTTACTTTGTAGCCCAGGCTGGCCTTGAACTCCAGTGATCTTTGTGCCTCAGCCTCTTGAATGCTGGGATTATACAGGTGTGTGCCACCATGCCTGGCTTGGTGTGTGTGTTCTTTTTTTTTTTGAATTTATTGGTACAATCTAGGTATACAATACAGTAACATTCATTATTGGGATCCTGTACCTTTATATGAGAGGTTTTGATTCTCATTTTTTCTCCTTGTCCTGCCCTCCCTTCACCCCCTCCTCCCCTCCCCATTTGGTGTGTGTGTTCTTACAGATTTTGTTTCAGTGCTTTTTGGAGCTATGTGGAGAACATGTAGATTACTACTTTTCTTTTACAAAAAGGAAATTATACTAAGCATACTGTTCTGAAACTGCTTTTTTATTGTTTGATTTATTGTGGGCATCTTTGCAAGGGAGTCTGTGTATCTCTGGTTTGTTTTTCTGTAGGGGCTGCACAGTATTCCATTGTGCGTATGTGGATTTTTTCCACTCATAATATTGGAATCAAACTCAGAGACTCGTAGATGTTAGGCAAGTGCTCTGCACAGTATTCCATTGTGCGTATGTGGATTTTTTCCACTCATAATATTGGAATCAAACTCAGAGACTCGTAGATGTTAGGCAAGTGCTCTACTACTTTTTTATACCCTCCAGCCCAGCTGCATAGTATTTCGTCACTCTCCCCCACCCACCCCCAGCAGTAAGGACTACATCCCCAGTCCCACCCCCACCTTTATTTATTTATTTATTTCTGTGCCAGGGATCAGGATCGAACTCTGGTCCTTGCACTTGCAAGGCAGGCAGCAGAACCACTGAGCTAAATCCCTGTTTTGAGACAGGGTCTCCCTAAGTTACACAGGCTGGGTTCAAACTGGGGATTCTCCTGCCTCAGCCTCCCAGAGTCTTTTTTTTCCCTATCAATGGGGATTGAACTCAGAACCTCCTACATGCTAGGGAAGCACTCCATCACTGAGTACATTCCCAACCCTGTCTGTCATTCCTTCTTTGAGAGGGTCTTGCTTTATAGCCCGGGCTGGCCTTGAACTCACAGCAATCCTCCTGCCTCAGCTCTTGAGTGCTGGGATTATAGGTGTATGCTACCATACCCAGTCTGTTATTTTTATTTTGAGACAGAGTCTTGCTAAATTGCCCAGGCGGTGACTGGACTTGGGCTTCTCCTGCCTCTGCCTTCCAGAGTGCTAGGATTACAGGCATGTGACAGAGTTCTTGTAACAAATACCATGGAAACATTTTGCTAAGCATTTTGGCCCACACCTGCAATCTCAGCACTTGGGAGGCTGAGGAAAGGGATCACCACAAATTTGTGGCTAGCCTGGGCTGTATATTGAGTCTGACACCACCCTGAACTACAAAGTAAGATCCTGCCTTTAAAAAGGAAAAAAATTATGACAATTTTACATTTCAAAAGACAGGATACTGGCCCAGGGATGTATCTCAGTGATGCCTCACCTGTCTGGCAAGTGTGAGATCCTGAGTTCAATCCCAGTACCAAAAAAAAGACAGGATATAAGGAAAGAACCCAAAACAGAATACATGACATAAAGTGTTAAGATAGTAGGGCTCTAGCTGGGTGGTGGCGCACGCCTGTAATCCCAGAGCTCAGGAGGCTGAGGCAGGAGGATTGATTTGAGTTCAAAGCCAACCTGGGCTACATGGTGAGTTCTAGGGCAGTATGAACTACATAGTGAGACCCTGTTGGAAGAAAAACACAATATAATAAAATGAAAATAAAAAATAAATAAGATGATAGGGTTCTGCTGGGTATGCTAGTGGATGGCTGTGATCCCAGCTACTTGGGAGTCTGAGGTAGGAGGATCACAAAGTTGAGGCCAGCCTGGATAAGACCCTGTCTCAATCAAAATTAAGCAAACGGCTGCGGGGTATAACCCAGTGTAGAATATTTGTCTCTTATGCACTAAGACCCTGGATTCAAGTCCTAGTACGGGGCGGGGGGAGCCAGGCATGGTGGTACACACCTATAATCCCAGTACTCTGGGAGGCTAAGACAAATTGCAAATTTGAACCCAACCTGGATAGCTCCTGTCTCACAATAAAAAATTTTAAAAGAGTTGGGGATGTGGCTTAATGCAAAGGCCTTAGAGGCCACAAAAATAAAGTTAGTAGAGATTTTTTTTGTCCCTTTTCCTAAACTTTCTATAATGTTATTATTAGTATTTCTGTAATCCAGAGACTATTTGACTTTTAACCATTTATTCATTAACAATTTTTAAGCCTTTGCTGTGAAAACTGTGTTGTTCTCTGGAGCCATAAGTAGGGTGCCTGAGTCCCTTCCTGCTCATTTGGAGACCCCTTCCCTTGGGCAGAAGGGACAGAGAATACATATTTGTGCTGGAAACGCTAGAGGAGGGAACTACACATACATCTCCAGGAGGGGGCGCTCTGCACCTGAGCTCCGGTGGATGAGAGGAGCTGGCCTTGGAAGAGAGGAGGGTGGAAATGGGCAGAGGCAAGGCTGATAGGAAGTTTCCCAGGCGCTGCCAGAAGCACTGAGACCTCCCCAGTTATGTGGGGGGAAGGGAGGGGCCAGGCTGGGCCTCGCACATCGCCTCATAGCGTAACTCAGCCCCACAGTGCCAGAGGCGAGTGCGAGGACTGGGGAAGGGAAAGGCGAAGGCACGAAGGCTCACTGGGCTCTTCCTTTGTATAGCCCTGCTCTTTGGGCCCCGCGCGTCTGACAGTCCCCCCAGGTTTCACTCGATGGGGCTGACACGTTCCACTAAGGCGGGGCTTGCCGTAAAGTTACCAGAGGTCCCCAGAAAGCCATTTATCGCTGGGAGTGAACAATTTCCCATGAAGTCCCCGGATACCAAGCACTTCCTATGAGGAGCTCTTCTCGAGACAGCTGAGTGAACGAGGCCAAGGCTGTGTTTCCCAGGGTTTCCACTGAAGAAACAAATGCACAGAATCAGCATCCTGTAGGAACAGAGGCGACCAGGCTGCTTTACACAGACTGGGCAGCGTGGGGGGCTGCTGTGAGGAGGTGATGTCTGAGCAGAGACCCTACAAACTTGCCTTTGTGTTCATTCCATTCTCTTGCACTTAGCTTGATACTGATGGACATTGGATGGGCCGGAGGCAGGGATGGTCGGCTATGACCCGAAGGCGGATGACAGGAATAACTCCAAGTTCGAGGTGGCGGTGGCAGGGTCTGTGTCTGGACTTGTTACTCGGGTGCTGATCAGTCCCTTAGATGTCATCAAGATCCGTTTCCAGGTACCCTTCCCCCGCACTTCTTTTTGTGTGTGTGCAACAGGCTGGATGACAAGTTCAGACCTTCTAGCAGAAGCACTTTCTAAAACTTGGAATTTTGTCAAAGTGAAGCGCTTTCCCACCTTCATTACCTTTTTTTTCTGAAATTTTCCCTTCTCATTTCACCCCGTCTGCCACCATCCTGACCTTTTTGATTTTTGGTACCTAGCTTCAGATTGAGCGCCTGTCTCACAGTGACCCGAAAGCTAAGTACCATGGGATCCTGCAGGCCAGCAGGCAGATTTTTCGGGAGGAGGGCCCAACAGCGTTCTGGAAAGGACACATTCCAGCCCAGCTTCTCTCCGTAGGCTATGGCGCTGTCCAAGTAAGTGGTAGGGGTCCTGGCGGGGCCCTGGGTCCTACTGCTCAGTGGAGGGTAAAGCGGCAGGAATACTCCCTGGGGTGGCAGAGAAAGGCTGCTGTGTTTCCCACTTCATCACAACATGATCACCTTCAGCTTTAAGAAGAGCTGCGCGTACCCTTTGGTACCCTTTGGTACCCTTTGGTCCCCTTTGGTCCAGAGACCCTGTATAGCCGGTGTAACAGCGTTCTGGAAAGGACACATTCCAGCCCAGCTTCTCTCCGTAGGCTATGGCGCTGTCCAAGTAAGTGGTAGGGGTCCTGGCGGGGCCCTGGGTCCTACTGCTCAGTGGAGGGTAAAGCGGCAGGAATACTCCCTGGGGTGGCAGAGAAAGGCTGCTGTGTTTCCCACTTCATCACAACATGATCACCTTCAGCTTTAAGAAGAGCTGCGCGTACCCTTTGGTACCCTTTGGTACCCTTTGGTCCCCTTTGGTCCAGAGACCCTGTTTATAGCCGGTGGAAATAGCCTTGCGCCGCAGCCTTCCGGACATGTTTGCCTTTCAGAAGTGCCTTTCCCAGGAGGCCTCTGCAGGCTCCAAGTTGGTGGAAGACACATTTCAGTTTCTGAAGTAGCACCTTCACCAGTGTGTTTCGTTTGAGCTTCCTGACAGCATTGAGGAAGGCAGAGCAGGTGGTTCCTGGGTCGCAGGGAGGTTATTTTAGCTGATGAGACTACACAGTCCATGTATACTCCGGCTGGGACTCAAACCGTGGCTTCTTGCTGCTCGTCACTTACTCCTTCCACTGAGGGCACACGGTATGTGGTGGCCCAGGAGCGGGGCTGCTAATGTACCGCCTCTGTACTGACGACCGATTCTCTGGCTTAAGTTCCCTCCATACACTGTCTCACAGCAGTCCTGAGAGTCTGGTTCTCTTGTCAGTCTGATTTTTTCAGCTAAGACTAAGTCATAGAGCCAGGAGTTATGCTATGTCATTCATCAGATTCTTTATCTGTAAATAAAAATTCAAATGCATAACCATAAAAAAAAAAGACTGAGGCACAAAAGCTTATGTCATTAACACTACCAAAGTACTACTGAGAAAATGGCGGGGGAGCTCAGCATGTACAAGACTCTGGATTCGACCCCCAGCACCACAAAAAATAAAAATAAAAGAAAGTGGCAGAGGGAGAACACATCCCCGCCCCACACAGCTAGCTTCAGTGTGATCCCTGAGTGTTCTTCCCAGGACAGTGCCTACGGGACATACCGGCCATTCCAGGTCCCCATCTAAATGCCGAGGTGTCCAAAGGGGGGCAACTGGTTACCCCTGGGATCACGTTCCCCACACAGTCTCCTCTAGGGGAGAGTGACTCAAAGAGCGCCACCCCAGCAGTGCTGGAAGCTCCCTGCCACCAGTCAGTTTCGTCTTTCCCTCATACTCACAAAATGAAGCGAATCAGTAGTTTTCTCCATACGCTTTGGCCTGTGTATGTAAGTATTTATTTTTTGCAGTTCCAGGGTCTTTTATGTGCTAGGTACCACCCCCCTCTCTGTCCCTCTGTGGCTTTTTGAGATATGATCTCTGTGTAGCCCACTCTGGCCTTGAACTCAAGTTGCCTTACCCTCCCTCTCCATATACAGTGGTGCCTCGATTCATAAACGTAATTTGTTTCACAATTTGGGGGAAGACGGCTGCATTTTTGTTTGTGTGGGAAAGATGGCCGTGGTTGTGTTTGTCACCGATGCAGAGTTTGTGAAGAGAAGCAAAATTTTGTCAAAACACTTTTGTTTGAGAACCGAATTGTTTGTGAGCAGAAGTGTTTATGGACCAAGGTATTACTGTACTTTGGATTTTTTTCTTCAGTACTGAACCTGGGATCTTTGATCTTTGTACTGATTATATTTTTTTTCAAACCTTTTTTTTTTTTTTTTTTTGAGACAAGAGTTTCACTAAGTTGCCCAGGCTGGGTTTAAATTTGTTATCCTTGTGCCTCAGCCTCCCATAGTTATGACATTACAGGTGTCACCACCATGCCACCCTTGTTTTTTTTGTTTTGCTTTGTTTTTTGTGGTGCTAGGGATGTGACCCAGGGCCTCAAACATGCTACGCAAGTGCTTTGCCACTGAGCTACATTCCCAGCCCCTCCATATACTTTTTTAACTCTTTGGTAGGACTCTGCTCAAGTAGACTATAAAATGGCATCTAAATTGTTTCTTCTTTTTTCTTTCCTCTCTGTTTGAAGGTGAGGCCTCTGAGTTCTACACACAATTACATAATAGTTCTTATGTTCGCCATGGGTCCTTGGTGTCTCCTTAGCTTTTCCTCCTCCTAAGCCTGGCCTCACCTGGTGGCACGCGGTGTGTTGGGAGCATTTGGTCTCTGCCATCAACCCTCAGGCCACTGGTGACTTCTTCACTTGCTCTTGCAGTTTTTGTCATTTCAGCTGCTGACTGAGCTGGTCCACAGAGCCAATGTGTATGACACCCACGAATTCTCAGCGCACTTTGTGTGTGGTGGGCTGGCTGCCTGCGCGGCCACCCTCACCGTACACCCTGTGGACGTTCTGCGCACCCGCTTTGCAGCTCAGGGTGAGCCCAGGGTGAGTGGTCAGGGCCAGTCAGCAGGGGCCCGAGAAGAAAGGTGTGTAGGAAAGTGGGGTTCCTATCCTTGGGGGAAACAAAGCTTAGGGAGCTCTGGGTTCTAAGGGCGGCTGCCAGATGGTCAAACCCATAACCATGGTCAGCAGTGTGCAGGGTGCACTGTCCATGCCCAGAAGAACTCACAACCTCGCTGGGGTCGGGATCTGTGGTGTGAAACAGAACAGACAAGTAGCCTGTAGTGGGCTGGATGGAGACAGGCATCAGCGAAAGCGAGACTCCAGAACTCTGGTTGTGTTATCCTGGATGGGAGACCCTTTTGTTGAGATACCTTGGTGACATTTTGGTCAGGAAGGGCACAGTCCCCTGGGAACAGTCTGGGAGACAGGGTGAGGCACAAGTGGGTATGTTGGGCTGATCCAGGGCTAAAACTGCCTCCCTGAGCTCCCTCAAGGTGCACATGTACATGTCCAGGTCTATAAGACCCTGCAAGATGCCGTAGTGACCATGTACAGGACCGAGGGCCCCCTGGTCTTCTACAAAGGCTTGGCCCCCACCTTGATCGCCATCTTCCCCTACGCTGGGCTGCAGTTCTCCTGCTACAAGTCCCTGAAGCACGCCTATGACTGGGCCATACCGGCCGATGGAAAGCAAACTGGTGAGCAGCTCCACAGGCGGATCGGCCCAGCCCACACGCGCATCTCCCCCTGAATCAGGAAATCATTTGTCAGAAACTCAGGTGCCACTGTTCTCTGTACCTGGCCCAGTAGCACAGCCAACTGAATGGGCAAACCCAGCAGTTTAAGTGTTGGATTTGTTTATTCCGACTCTTTCTGTATCTGTCACTAGCATCACCGAAATTTATTTCTAGAGATTGGTTCAGGGTTTTTTTTGTCAGAAACCCAATTTATAAATTGCCTGTTGGTTTTGGTTTTTTGTTTACTGTTGTTTGGTAGGGGGGACATGTTTCCTCTCCAGCTTGGGTCTGAGTCCCCCAGCTGAGCCCGCAGGCCCACGTGGCCTCTAGCTGTAGGACTGTCGCACGCAGACTCATGCCCTGCTGCCCTGCCCTGTCCAGCCTGCAGTCGGTTACCGCTTCTGCTGCCAGTAGCTAGGTCTGGCTCTGGTTCCCCTTTGAGACCTGGAGATGCGTGGGTTTGTGGTGGAGGATGAGTCCTAACGACCTTTACCTCAGCCATCATTAATTGGGTTTCTCCCACCCTTCCCCTTTATCTTGCTTCCCTGGCTCAGAAAACCTGAAAAACCTGCTTTGTGGTTCTGGAGCCGGAATCATCAGCAAGACCCTTACATATCCCTTGGACCTCTTCAAGAAACGGCTTCAGGTTGGCGGGTTTGAGGACGCCAGAGCTGCCTTCGGCCAGGTAAGCCAGCATCATGCAGACAGCTCTCACCCTGGCACTCCCTGGACACATGAAGGGACCAGCATTGAGCTCCTGAGCAGTAGGTAGCTCTAGCCCCTGCACAGCCTCTCTAGTTTAGAGCCTGTCCTCTTAGTGTAGTTTCTTCGCATAAACACCAAGTGCAAGGTTTTGTAACTTCCTCTTTCCATTTACCAACTTGCCCTGAAGAGAGTTTGAATTTGGACACAGAGAGCATCCAGGATGGAAGAGAGAGGTCCTCTTTTTCAAATTTTATTTATTTATTTATTTTTGTCTCACCGTAGAGTCCAGGCTGGACTTGAACTCACTTTGTAGCTCAGGCTGGCCTTGAACTCGTGGCTTGAACTCCTGCCTTAGCCTCCCAAGTACTGGGATTATAGCCATGTACTACCATGCCCAGCAAAAGAGGACCCGCTCTTAACAAAGACCGGTGTGCTAGTTTGGCCAGCAGTTGGGGCAAGTGGAGGAGGCTCATGAAGGTCCAGTGGGAACCAAGGCCAGGGAGAGAGGTTGAGACCACATGTTGGAATGCTTCAAACACCAGGCCAGAGAACTTGGCCTTGATTCTGTGATGTCATCATCAGGGGTTACTGGAGCTTTTGGAGGGGAGCAAGGCACTGGGGGTACATGGGTCTGGCAGTAGTTTGTGATGTCAGAAGGCAGGGAGGTAAGATCCCAGTGATGAATGTAACTCTACTGTATACATTAAAAGTACCATTAAACTCAATAAGATTAAAAAAATAAAATAAAATTTGAGGAAAAAAAAAAGGTGGCGGGGAGGCAAGGCTGAAGGTCTGGTGCTGGTCACGCTGAGTTAGCAAGGGCCATTCAGATCTGCCTAGGAGGACCAGCAGAGTGGGATAAAGAATCCAGAGCACCTCTGGAGGGAGGGGCTCTGTCCAGCTGCTGACTTCCAGGTGCTTCATCTGTTAAGTCCAACTTAGCCCACTTGAAATAGACAGAAGGGAAATTTATCCGCAGTTTTGTGCTCTCCCCTTCACCGGCAAGTATTTACTGGGAGCTGGGATGTGCCCAGTGCACTCCCTCCTCAACCTGGCCTTCCTCTCCCCAGGTGCGGAGCTACGGGGGCCTCCTGGATTGCATCAAGCAGGTGCTGCAAGAAGAAGGTGGCCGTGGCTTCTTCAAGGGTCTGTCCCCAAGCCTGCTAAAGGCTGCCGTCTCCACAGGCTTTGTGTTTTTCTGGTATGAGCTCTTCTGTAACCTCTTCCACTGCATGAAGAAGGCGGACAGCTAGCTTGGAGGGCGGGAAGGGCCTGAGCTCCTCACTGGAGTCCAGCTTTCACAAGAAGCAAGACTCGACTTGGATCTCACATTGTGCTGAGAGGTGCCGCCTCATCCAAGCACCAGGCTAGGTGTCCTAGGCATGAAGTACGACTGGGAGCGGGGCGGCAGTCTTGACCTGTCGGCTGGGACTGCACCAGAGGGCAAGGACTTTCTTCCTGAAAGAACAGCAAGCAGCATCCAGGTCTCAGGCTGTGGGGCCAGTGGCAGTGGGAAGCAGCTTGCAGTCGTTTCTCCTCTGTCCAGCCCGACCCAGAAGGATCAGCTGCCATCTTTCCTTCACAGCCTGCCTGCTGGGAGACTCACCATTCTGGAAGAGGCTGAGGCTCCAGTGCTGAGGGCTGGGCTTGGGCTCTTTGCAGGAGTCTGGTCCCCACACTTGGGCTCTTCCCCATCCACTTATTTAATAGATATTAAAGAGAAAAGCACATTGCTTATCTTACTCTTCCACTGTCCTTTTGTTTTTTTCGAGACAGGGTCTCACTATGTAGTCCAAGGTATCCTTGAATTTGCAGTGATACTCCTGCCTCAGCTTCCTGAGTGCTGAGATTTACAGTTGTGCACCACGAAGCCTGGCCTCGTCTACCTTCCTCTACCATCCACATCCTCTGGCTTCCTTGAATTCCTGGCTCAGCAGTTGCAGCTGATTCCTAGATCTGACGGGAGGGTCCCAGCTGGCTTCTGAGCCTCCCAGGCCCTGTCTCTGTGTCTGTGAAGGCTGGTGCACCAGGCCAAGCCTCTCCAGTGGAGCCCATCAGAGCAGGCAGGTGCTGCCCTTCACCCAGATGGCTCCCTTCACCCAGGTGGCTCCCTTCACTGGGCACCAGGTGGCAAGCATGCCCACCCAGAGTGTCCTAGGCTGAGCATGGCACTGCATGTGCCCTCAATGACCCCAGAAGGGCCATGGCCCTGAAGCCGCCCAGTGAGAGATGGAAGAAAGGGGTGGGCAGACAGCCTGGCAGGAGCACAGTTGGCACATGGGGTTACCAGAGCCCAGGGACCCACACATGTATATCTAGATGCCAAAGATAAACGCATTACAGGGGTATGAGGGAAGAAAACACTGAACATGACTGCCGCCCTCCTGCCCTTGCATGGTTGTGGGCTTGGCTGGGGGTGGTTACCCTGCCCTCTCCTAGAGCTCCGTTCCACCCTGCACTGACTTGGAAGCAGCATCTGCTAGAAGTGACCCCAGTGTGTGGCTGCTCCCCCTCCCGCCACTGAGTTCTGGGCCCCTTCTCACTTTCCATCTGGACTGTGCCTGCTGATTCTGAAGGTCCAAGTTGTGGCTGGAGGTCCAAGGCATGCTGGGTCTTGACATAGGAGGCCCATCAGCTGCCCTATCAGGCAGCTGCCTGATTTTTGTTGATATTTTTACTGCAGTGCTCGGTATTGAACTCAGGGCCTTGGGAGGAAGGAGGCAAGTGCTCCACCGGTGAGCTATAGCTCCAGTCCACGACTGAATGTATGTTTTATGAAATTCCACTGAAATAAGGTTTATGCTCCTCTTGCTGCAGTTGAATTGTCTGGAAATGGACAACAGAATGTGACAGCTTTGGCAGCTCTTTAACAGGAGGGAACTTTGGCAATGGAACTCCACCGTCAGGACTTTCCTGAGCTGTGGGGGAGCTGTAAGGAACAGGGAAAGGGGTGGTTACCAGAACCCCTTCAGTGAGTCCTGGTCTCCTGTGAGCCACGACTGCACAAGGCAAAGTAATTAATGGACAGGAAACAAGATTTAGAGAAGAAGCTGAGCTTTGGGCCTGATCAGTGCTGCTCTGGTCAGCAAAGACAGGCACCCCAAACTTGCCACACCTTTATTTAGTACATCAGGAGTAGTAGATGACTCAGAGGGCAGCGATAATCCTAGGACAATGAAGAATTTATGAAGATGAAAATCCTAGATGGACAAGGAATTTATGTTGATTAGGAATTTGTCCCACCCCAAATGAAACCTTTCTCTTACTACTCCCTTTTCAAGGAACCAAGATGTCTTCATCTGATGCAATCCTGCCCAGGAGTGTCAGCAACACAGGACCATTAAGGTCTTAGCTGTGACCCGAGGCAAAATGAAGTTATGGCTCAACATGCCATAGCCAGCCTGTAGGCAGGAAAACTAGGCGTAATCATAATTGTGAGACGATTTTTCCCCGAAATTATGCAGAACTGTTCCCAACAGGGAGCCAGCGGTGAAGCTCACCCAGCATCCTACCCTGACCCCCCCAAAAAGATGGAGGGACACCCCCTTGTCAACTATCCCTAAGACTGCCCCTTGGATTTGAGACTTTCTTGCCAGAGCACTGGAGCAGGAGAGCGAACGAGTGAGATCCGTCCCAGTTCACAACGCCTCCCACTCCGCCTTCTCTCCCTCGGTCTGGGGAGGGTGGACGCGCGTGGGTGAAGATGCTACTGGGCCAGTCCCAGACCCGCCGCCTCCGCAGGCTCCTCCCACACCACGTTAGTGGGCTGGCGAGTCTCTGCCGCTCCTCCCACACCACGGTAGTGGGCTGGCGAGTCTCTGCCGGCCCAGGTCACCTGACCCCCGCCCCGGACACCGACGGGGCGGGGATCTCCGTGCAAGCCCAAGGGCTAAACCGGTCTGCCCCAGCGCACACGAGCTGTCATGGTCCCGGTCAGGGCCAGACGCGGTGGTGGCAGCGTTACCGAACTTCAGCGACATCCCCGGCCTTTCCCAGGGCGTAGCTCCGGGAGCGGGCGGGACGC
>NW_022900935.1:59125310-59134229 GCF_012274545.1 Fukomys damarensis | reverse complement strand
ATCCAGCCTCCCCCGCGGTGCGCTGCCTCCCAGCGGGCTCCGAAGCGAGCCTCGCGCGGCGGGAAAGGGCGCCCAGGGCTTGGGAAGGCTGCTGAGGTTGGAAGACCCCTAAGGTCGCTTGCTGTGGCCAGAGGAAGGGAACCGAGTCCCGAGAGGGAACTCCAGCGGGAACCACCCTTTCAGGGGAAGGGCCCAGCATGCAGCCCAGGAACTGGGAGTCCCGAGCGCGCAGGGCCGGCTTTCTGTCCCTGGGAAGCCCAGTTTAACCAGTCGAAGCCGGCCGGCAAGAAGGAGTTCCTACTCCGAGCGGCGCCGGCGGCCGACCAGGCTCCGACACTCGCCCCGCAGGCCGGCCGCAGCCCGACTGAGGAGGATTCTGGTGAAGGCTGGAGGAGAAGGTTGGAGAGAGGGGCTGGGACTCCTGCTGTCGTGGCCGCAGTTTAAAGCCGTCAGCCTGTCACTAGCCGGGAATCTGGCTGAGCTAGCAGCTTCCGGGCAGGTTTGTATAGGGAAGTCCACACCTCCAGCTCACTGTACCCTGCACCCAAATCTACCTGACAGCGGCTGAGAACAACCTGCCTCCTGCTGGGACCCGAGGGTAGGTGCATTTACCCTTCATCTCTTTTATCCCATAAGCCTGGGGTTTCCTAAACTGAGCAGCAGGTGTCTCGGGCTCCACCAGAAGCCGGGATTGGGCTGTCGGTCGACCACGCAACGCTATGGATCCGTGCACCTGTCCCAAGCAATGGCTGGCCACACCCAGGGAAGGCAGGACTGGGAACTGGAGGCCCGGAGCTGCACGTCTCAGGTCTCTCCCTTCTCTTCCTCAGGTGCTGTTATCAATCCCAGCCGGGAGAAGAGCTGCTGGGGCTGGGTGGTCATGGGGGAGGCTGGTAGAGAGGAGTATAAAATCCAGTCTTTTGATGCAGAGACCCAGCAGCTGCTGAAAACAGCCCTCAAAGGTGAGCACGGGAACGCTGGGGAGCCAGGCGGGAGCTGCAGAGAAGGGGCTGAGCCCCAGGGCCAGGGAATGCCCAAGCCTTCACTTCCTGAGAATGCAAGTCACAGCCTCTTGCACTGGAAAGACAAGCTACCTTTAGGCCAGTATTTGGGAGGATGAATCACAAAGTTATCTCTCATGTAGCAAAGCCTTGTTAAAAAGTGCTCACCAAACCGGGCATGGTGGTGCATGCCTGTAGTCCCAGCACTTGGGAGGCTGAGGCAGGAGGATCGCTGTGAGTTCAAGACCAGCCTGCTACATAGCTTCATGTAGCAAAGCCTTGTTAAAAAGTGCTCACCAAACCGGGCGGGGTGGTGCATGCCTGTAGTCCCAGCACTTGGGAGGCTGAGGCAGGAGGATCGCTGTGAGTTCAAGACCAGCCTGGGCTACATAGTGAGTTGCAGATCAGTCTCAACTCCATAGTGAGACCCTGTCTCAAAAAAACAAAAAAAGAGCTCACCAATGAGTACGTGGTTCCTACTCTTTAAGCCTTGACGTAAGATTTGCTTGTTTCTGTGTTGCTGCCGCCAGCTCTTAACTAAATGTGTGAAGCCCTGACTTGGGAAAGAAAGGACAATCTGGCTTGGCAGAGGAGATATGTAAATGTAATTGCCCTGGACCAATGCTTTCCCGCCACTCGGGACAGAAGTTGGACCTGGCTGACAGTGAGCAAACCTGTCAAGTGCAAGGCCAAGCCTGGGGGAGGTCCTGCAGGGCCAGCTTTGAGGGGCTTGTTGTGTGTATGGGACAGGAACACTATTCTGTGAAACGGCTGTGGAACTCAGCGATCAGTGTTCTTCCCCAACTCAGTCCCAGGAAAAAATGTGCGACCTAGTAAAATATACCCGTATTTTGGTTGGTTGCTACCAGCCACATGACCTTCCGTTTTCTCTATGAGCAGCCAGGGGAGTGACTGCTGGGGCTGCTCACACATACTGGTAGTTCCTGGGCCTTCTCTCCAGTGTTGTTTGTTTGGTTTTGCTTTTGTGGAACTGGAGTTTGAAACTAGGGCCTTCAGACTGAATTATATCCCCAAGTTTTTTCTTTTAGTACTAGGGATCGAACTCAGGACCTTGCTCTGAGGCAGTTGAGGCGCCACTGAGCTAAATCTCCAGCCCTTTGTTTTTGTGTTTGTTTTTGAGAGGGGTTCTCCCAAGTTGCTGAATTAGTTGCCCAGGTTGGGCTCAAACTTGTTCTGCCTCTGCCTCCCAAAGTGCTAGGATCACAGCCCTGCGTCACCATGCCCAGATCCTTCTGTCTAGATTTTTTCTCTTTGGTACTGGGAACCAGGGCCTTGAGATTGACAGGCAGGTGCTGTGCCGCTGAGCAATATCCCTGGCTCTTTTTTTCTTTTTTGTAGTGCTGGGCATCAAACCCAAGGCCTTGTGTGTGCTAGGCAAGGGCTCTACGACTGAGTTTCATCCCAGGCCCTTCATCTCTTAAATTTAAGCATACAGCTGGAGTGCACTACTGTGAACATCTCAAATCCCTCTGGGAAGCAGGTGAAGGTAAATGTGATCAACAGGCAGCTCTAGATTCCCCTCCTGTCTCTACCCTAGATCCAGGCGCTGTGGATTTGGAGAAAGTGGCCAATGTGATTGTGGACCATTCTCTGCAGGACCGTGTATTCAGCAAGGAAGCAGGACGCATGTGCTACGCCATCATCCAGGTTGGGGGGTTGGCAGGACAGGGAGCTGCTCTGTGGAAGGCGCTTCCTGAGTCGGCAGAGGCCAGCCAGCAGGACAGAGATGAGAAGGGCAGGGAGAAGAGTAGGACCGGTGGGACGGCCTCGGCACCACCCCTACCTCTCACCACCCTCTCCCTGGTTCACAGGCAGAGAGTAAGCAAGCAGGCCCAAGTGTCTTCCGGCGTGGACTCCTCAACCGGCTGCAGCACGAGTACCAGACCCGGGAGCAGCTGAGAGCACACTCCATGCAGGGCTGGGTCTGCTTTGTCACCTTCATCTGCAACATCTTTGACTACCTGAGGGTGAGGCCCAGGCAGCCACCCCGTGGAGGCGGAGATGGCCATCTCCTGAGCCCCACACTGAACTGCTTCCCTTGGCCACTAATGCTGCCACTCTGGCCTCTTCCCCCACACCAACAGGTGAACAACATGCCCATGCTGGCCCTGGTGAACCCAGTCTATGACTGCCTCTTCCGGCTGGCCCAGCCAGACAGTCTACATGAGGAGGAGGAGGTAGGAGGCCCAGCAGAAGGCTGTGGCGGTCAGCAGCCGGCCCCAGTTGAGTGGGAGGCCTTGGAGGGCATCACTTTCCAGGTAGGAGCCCTGTGGGGCCTTTAGGGCCTGTCACTGCTGGGTCTAGGGTGTATCTAGAACAGAAAGCAGCCTGAGCCAGCTGGTGCAGCAATTTCCTCCCTAGTAGAAAAGCCAAGCCATGACAGGAATGGTGAGAGCCACAGCCAGCTTTGGGCATAGATGGCCCAGAAAGCAAACTGATGTTAGACAGTAACAGGCAAGCAGAAAAGCGGTTCTGAAGCAGTTGGAGACAGACCTCACTAGAGGTTCTAGGCAAGTCCCTGAGCTCGCTTCCTTTTATGTAAGATGTAGTTAACAGTCCCGGACAGTGAGGATGAGCATAAAGGGCAGGCAGTGTCACTCACAGGATAGGGGATAAGCTGGCTCTGCCCAGGGCTGACCCCGGTCTCCCTGTTGCCTCTGCAGGTAGACTGCTTGGTGCTGCAGCTGCACCGGGTTGGGGAGCAGCTGGAGAAGATGAACGGACAGCGCATGGATGAGCTATTTGTTCTGATCCGGGATGGCTTCCTGCTCCCGACAGGCCTCAGCTCCCTGGCCCAGCTGCTGCTGCTAGAGATTATTGAGTTCCGGGCCGCCGGCTGGAAGACCACCCCTGCTGCCCACAAGTATTACTACAGTGAGGTTTCTGACTAGCTCCAGCTTGGGACTTGCTCCCTGCAGCACTGACCTCTCCTTAGCCCTTCTTCCAAGCTGGCAGGGAAGTCTGCCTCTCCCAGAGGCTTTGCCGTGCTAGTTGCACAGCAACTTCACCTTCCTAGTTGCACTGTGGTCCTGCTGTTTCCTTTCCCCACCCAGGCGTTGGGGAAATACCAAAGACTTGTTCCCCAGGCTCAAGTCTGACCCCTTTCCCCCGAAAGTCCTATCAGCCTTCTACCATGTCCCACCAGGACCATGCAGAGCAGGGCAATGCCTGCTGACCACTGCACTGTATAACCACTGCTGGACCAGGACCTTGCCTCAGTAGCCCATCTATAAAATGGGTAACCATAGCCATGGGTTGCCTCACGATGCTTCAAGATGTCAAGGAGCAAAGGGAGTGCACTTTACCCCAGAAACTGCCTATTCTACATTTTTTTTCTTTTTTTTGAGACGGTCTCACTAGTTGAGACTGACCTGGAACTCACTATGTAGCCCAGGCTGGTCTCGAACTCAGCGATCCTCCTGCCTCAGCCTCCCAAGTGCTGGAATTATAGGCGTACGCTACCATGCCCCACCTATTCTACACTTTTTCAAAGGACCATTGTGGAAACAAGCCTATTTCCTCCAGTAAGTTTTAATCAATGGTTCTTCTGTATCAGGGAGAGGAGTTTTTTTGGTACCGGGGATTGAACTTGGGTCCTTGGACTTGTGAGGCAGGCAGTGGTACCACTGAGCTAAATCCCAGCTCAAGGATTTTCTAATAAAGGGCAAATATCTTCTAATACTACAGCTTCTTCCTTTCACATCCAAAGGTCTGTCCCGAGCTGAAGAAAGAGGAGACTGGGCCCTGCGTTTCTCAGAGGAAATTCCCAAGTCAATGTTTCCTCTTTTACAAGATGGGGCAGAGAAAGCCAGTTCCAACCCCAATGAGAAAGGATCAATGGACAATAAACAGGCTGATCCCTCCTTCTCAAAAAGGAACTACAGCCTTTGTTTGTACTGGGGATCAAACTTGGTCCTTGCTCTTGCGAGGCAGGCAGCAGCACCACTACTGAGCTAAATCCCCAGCTTGTCATTACTTTTGTTGTGTTCTGTTTTGAGACAAGGTCTCCTGTGTAGTTCAGGCTGTCCTTGAGTTTACTTTGTAGTCCAGATAGGCCTCAAACACCAAGGCCTCAGCCTTCCGAGTACTAGGATTATAGGCATGCACTACCATGCCCAGCTAGAACTACATCCTTAATACTCAGGTACTTTTCAGTAGGGCAGAGGGCCTTGGGCTCCTCCCAGAGCCTCTCCTTTCCCTCTACCACCAACGGTAATGGGCCAGGGCACGGTTGGCCTCAGCCATCTTGTGCATGTCCTGCTTCCTCTTGATCACGGGGCCCTGATTGTGAAAAGCCTGCAGCAGCTCATGTGACAACTTCTCTGGCATCAATGTCCGCCGGTGCTTATTATTTCGGCACTCAGTGATCATCCACTTCATGGCCAGGAAGCGGCGACGTTGGTCAGGTAGGGGCACAGGGACCTGGGTGAGGAGACAGGACACAGGCCAGTTGATCCAAGGGCCTACCAGGGCTGGGCCTCCTACCTCTCCAAGCCCTGATGAAGCACCACGCATTCCCTCAGCCTGGTAAGGCTCCTAAGGAAAGAAGCCTATCTTTTTTGCTTTGAGCTTCCCCCATTTCTGTGTGACCTCAGAGTGAGACATAAGGGACGTTTGCTGAGTAAACCTCATTAAACATTGGTCTCTTTCTCTCTGACATGGAAGCTTTGCTAAGTTGATACAAGCAGCAATTGCTAAAAACCTCATAAGCCAGGGTGATTTAGCTACCTCAGACCAAGCATACCTAAAACAGTGCAAGAGTCATTCACCCAGCCCTCGCTATGCCAGGTTCCACACTGGACAGTAAAGATGCAGGCAGTAAGAAAATACCTACCTTTATGGAATTTAAACTGCAAAGGGAGAAATCAAGGAAACTTACTTAGGACAGTGAAGAATAAATGGTATGATTATACAAATGCCAAGTTAATGGGCCAGGGATTTAGTTCAGTGGTGCTGCTACCTGCCTAGCAAGTGCAAAGTCCTGAGTTTGATCCCCAGTACAAAAAAAACAAAAAAACAAAAAAACTAAAAACTGAATGCCTAGTTAAGTTCAACAGTGGTGAAGCAGCAGTTATGGATGGCTCAAGCACTATGCTAACACTGGCGGAGAGAGATGGGATATACCTTCTCTTTGAGAAGTTCAGAGTTTAGAATATACCTGATAATCGACAGAAAAGGACAGGGAGCTCACAGAAATAAGATTTTTAAAACTTGGGGGGGTGGGTTTGTTTTGAGACAGGGTCTTGCTATGTAGTTCAGACTGACCTTCACTATGTAGACTAGGTTGACCTCCAACCCATAGTGATCCTCCTGCCTCAGCCATCGAGTGCCATTATAGGCATGTGACACCACACCCAGCCAGAAGATGGGATTTTTACATTACAGGTCTCAAATGAGTAGATCCTGACAGTCCTCAGTCTCTACAGAGCTGTCAATCTTGGCCCAACTCTGAGGCGTCCCACCTCTGCTTTCCTGCCAGACCACTCACCTGGTAGAAATGGCCACCTTTAAGGATGGGTACAAGGCCAATGACAGGCTCACAGTTTTTCAGTGCTTGGTGGAAGATGATGTAGGGGTTGCATTCGATGGTTGCCTGTTCCTCTGTAGAAGCAGCACGGTACTTCTCAAACTGCTTCCTTTTCACAGCTTCCAGAGTCTGCAAATAGAGAGTGCAAGAAACTGCTCCAGGCTAACGCGTTTACTCCACTCAGTATCTTACTCTTTTATTTCCATCATCCAGTTCTACAGCAGTGCAGTTCCTCCCTCAACACATTCAAGACAAGCTCAAGTACCTCCCCATTTGCTAGACTAGGACAGAAAGAGCAAGCTGAACTCTGATACAGGGCAAATGGCATTCATTGACTCCTGCAGGACTTCTTTAAACCCCTACAACCACGACACAGGGAAGTTAATTTTAATGACAGGTCTATGAATTATTTTAATTTTTTTTTTTTTTTTTTGTACCCTTTGGTACCGGGGATCAAACTCAGGTCCTTGCACTTGCAAGGCAGGCGGTGGAACCACTGAGCTAAATCCCCGGCCTTATTATTATTACTGGAGGTACTGGCTCACTGAGCTACATCCCTATCCCTTTTACTTAAGGTATCACTTAGTTGCTCAGGCTGGATTTGAACCTGAAATCCTCCTGTTTCAGCCCTTCAGTGTGCAGAGATTACAAGTGTGGACTACAATGAGCTACATCTCTATTCTTTTTCTTTAAACTTTAGTAATTTTTATTTTGGTAAGAAAGCTGCCTCTTGTAGTTTTTTTTTTGTTTTGTTTTGGTTTTTTTTTGTACTGGAGGTCATAGGTGGTGGAACCACTGAGCTAAATCCCGGGCCCTTATTCTCTACTTTTTAAACTAAACTGAAAGAACCGAGCACAGTACAAACTAGAGGGAAAAGAAAGGTAACAGAAGTGGAGGAACTGTTTACCTGGGTCACGAGGGATCTGGCCAGTATTTTATTTCCTCCTTTCATCATCATGTTGGTGAATTTACTTCAGGGAGAAAAAACAACATGTTTAGATTTCTAAGGCTCTATCATGGAGCCCTTACCGTAGATAAGTCCTAATTCGTGGAACAAGTGTGTGTTTCCATCTGACCTGATTACTGGGTCTGCGAACACAGAGCACGTTGTCGTCGCTGGGGCTGCTTTGATGAGCTGAGCCTTCTTGAGCTCCTGGTCATATTTCTCCTCCTTGGTGAGCGCGGTCTCAGGCTTCTGGTAATGTTCTTTATCAACTAGAGGATCCCTGAATTCAGGACCATAGCGGCTCCATCGCACCTGTGCTAGCCTGAGAGGGAGGAAGAGGAGGCAGGCAAAAGTTAACTCCACAGGGGCGGGATTTAACTCAGTGGTTCCGCCACCTGCCTCGCAAGCGCAAGGTCCCGAGTTTGATCGCCGGTACCGCGCCCCCCCCAAAAAAGCTGACTCCACAAATGAATAAGCCTGACTTCACAATAGACATGTTTGCCAACCCCCCAGAAAGGAAGCGCAGTGAGGAGATCGCAAGCTAAACCTGAACCGCAAAAAATCTGGCTTCTGTCTCTAGAGGTAGGAGGAGGACCTCCCTCAGTGGGCCGGGGAATCCCACTCCTTGTGCAGTGCTAACGTTCCCAACCTCTCTCTTCTCCACCTTCCAACTCCCAGACAGTTCCACTCTGAGCTCTTTAGCAGGGCTGCAATTTCAGCTCCGATTCTGAACGCTGTGTCAGACTTAAATCACGAAGCCTTCAGACAGGCCCAAGGTCACGCAGCTAATTTAAAGAGATCTGAATTGAGGAATCTCGGCCTCCTAAGCAGTCAGTGCTCCTGCCCGGGCCCAGCGCGGCATCCTGTGGCTCCCACCCCGCAGGCTTCCTCCCCCGCAGGTCCCAGCTGCTCGCCGTCCTCTCACCCTGGAACACGCCAGACCGCGCAGGTGATTCCCGGGGCCAGGCTGGGCCGGGACCGCAGGGCCTTCAGCATGGGGGCAGCCATCTTGGTGGACTACGAGGACCCCCACGCGGACTGCCCTCGCCGCGCCTGAGCGACGAGACGGGTTCAAGACTAAATAGGGCCGTAAGCTTGCATCTCATCCACTGATCCTGGCGTTAGAGTCTTTCACCGTGAGGTCCAAAAGGGAGATCTAAAAAGAAACACTCTCCCTGCCAATAACCGCCCCGACCCTCGGTGGCAGCACTCTCCCCTCTCAGGCCCCCAATGCACGCCCCGCCCCAGCTCGGCCTGTGCAGACTCTCGCGAGGTCTGAGGCCGCGGGGTTGGCCGGGGCGGCTGCAGTATGGCGGAGACGGAAGGAGAGAGCCTGGAGTCCTGGCTGAGTGAGTATCCGCGGCCGCTTCCACCTGTTCTCAAACTGCCGGGCTGCGCCTCCTCACCCCCACGTCCCTTTCCTG
>NW_022900935.1:59109248-59125140 GCF_012274545.1 Fukomys damarensis | reverse complement strand
GCAGCGCGCGATCACGCCCCTTCGTGAGCTGGGCGCCTTCCCTGCAGCGCATCCTCCCGGTTCCGCGCGCTGCCGCTGCAGCTGTGTCAGGTCCCGGCCGCCTGACCCGGGAAGACGACAGCCAAGTTATTGGGGCTGACGGGCTCCGCGCTCCGGAACCTTTGCGCCCCATTCCCTGAGGGGCAGAGCTCCGGGTTTGGAGTTGAATCTTCGGGAGTGGTGCTGCCGACCACACACGCGCGCTCTCACTCACTCCTGACAGCTATAGAATTGTGGGCATGTATTGAGAACTGACTGCTTTGCTTAGGGGGAATGCTTGAAGTGAAAGTAATTTTCCAAAGAGCGGTAACAGGCAGAGCTCTACCTGGTTTGTCTAATCGATGTTGAGACCTCTCACACGCTTGGACCTCAGAACAAGATAACCTACTCTGAAAGCGGGGAGCAGTGTGAAGCTGTAGATGCAGCGGGGCGTTGCTGCAGTTGTATGAAGGAATAAGGGTTAACCGTGTTAGCAGGCAGCGCTCTGCTGAAGGGTTCTTAAGTGAACTTCCCTGAGGCCTCTTTAAGTGGAGATGAAATTGGACAGGTAAGATGCCTAGGTCCTGCCTAGTATTGTGTAGAGTATTGGGCCCTTGGAGGTGATGGCCGTTGCCTCTAGTTGCGTGACCTTTCTTAAATGTTCCCCTTCAAGAGGTTGAACCTAGACTCTAAGGGGAGCATATCTCAAAAGGGATGTACAAAATCTACTGTTTATATGGAACTGATCTCCAAGGAGTGCAAAAAGTGCCCAACATTCAGTAAAGTTGTTTGCCAAATATCCTAGCAAAGCAGATTCTTCTGTCACAATTTCTCAAAGAGATCATCATCCTAACTTCTTTCAGACAGACCGCTTGCCTAGAACCACCTAGCTGGATATAACCACATTGGAATTTGGTTTGATTTACAAATATAATGGCATAGAGCAATTTCAGTGACCTAAGCAGAGTGTAATAGGCTTAGTTTAGTTATAATTGAAAATAGAAGGCGGTGAATAGAGTTGGGGAGCTTAGCGGGTGATATCTGTAGACTAGAGCTGAGCCTGGCCTTTGACCTTTTCCCATTAGATTTCCAGGCGGGACAGTGTTAAGATTTCTTCCATCCTTCTTTGTTCACTTTCATACTTTTAATGAGTGAATGGTGTGAAGTGTAACAGTCCAACAAGTGAGTGCTTGAGGTTGACACCATCGTAGTGAAAGTCCTTGTCACCCTATGGTTTGCCTGAATTACTGCAGGATGCTCTGCTTGGAGCAGTGTCTCAAGTCTCTCCTCTCCTCTTGGTCCTTCCTATACTTTGTTCCCTAGGGAGAAGTCCTGTTAATTATTTTGGTTTCTCTTTTTAAGATAGGGCCCTCACTATGTAATTTAGGCTGACCTTGAATTACTGTGTATGCCTGGCTGGCTTCAAACTGCAGCAATCCTGCCTCAGCCTCACAAGTGCTGGGATTACAGGTGTGTATCACCACACTCATCAGAAGTCCCGTTTAATCAAGTCATTCCATTGCCACCAAACCTACTGCCGCAAGCAAGGTTTGAGGCAGCCTTGGAAAGTTAAAAAGATGCTGTCTCAAAGTTTAAAAATTAGAGGACCAGGGATTTAGCTCAGGAGTGCTGTCGCCTGCCTCACAAGTGCAAGGTCCCTAGTTTGATCCCCAGTACCAAAAAAAAATTTTTTTTTAATTAGAAAAGGCTGGGCCAGGGATTTAGCTCAGTGGCACCATGCCTGCCTCGCAAGCACAAGGTCCTGAGTTCGATCCCTGGTACCAAAAAAAAAGAAAAAGACTTGGGGGCTGGAGATGTAGCTTAGTGATAGGACATTTTTCTATCATGCAAGAGACCTGGCAGAATCCCAGAATCACCAAGGTGGGGCGGAGGATGGGTCGCTCAGACTCTCCTTTCCTGAAAACTATCCCTGTATGACTTCAGCCATTTATTATTTATTTATTAGGGTTGTTTTTTTTCAGCCTTTCTGAAATTCAGCCACAATTAGTCAGGGTTTAAATGAGACACCATTACGGAAGATGCTCTTGAGAATTAGGGTGTTTGGGCATTCTTTGCCTTCAGTTTGATGGAGGTGATGCTGGTATGGACAAAGAAATAAAAAGATAAAAATACAAGGCAAGAACTATAAGTGTTAAGATGCAGGGCCAGGGATTTAGCTCATTGGTTCTGCCACCTGCCTTGCAAATGCAAGGTCCCAAGTTCAATCCCTGGTACAAAAATAATAATAAAAATAAAACATAGACAGTTTTTTTTGTTTGTTTTGTTTTTTGAAACTAAGAATAAGGAGGATGGAAAATGATCCAACAGGGAGACAGCATTCAAGTTAGGTCTTATAGAATGGGAAAAGTTGACTAAGAAAATACTGGGTGGTGATGTGGAAGAAGCCAGCCTTTTTGGGGCAGACAGTTGGCTCAAGCAGTCCTAGAGGGAGAGAGGGTGTGTGTGTGTGTGTGTGTGTTTGTGTGTGTGTGTTGGGGGGATAAAGCTGGAAAAACAGGACCCAATTCTGGGAATTTAGGGATTCCAGCCCAGGAAGTTTAAATTTCTAGTTATCAGGTTCCCATTCTTGTAGCTGATGAAATTGGCGTAATGGAAGGATGGATATCGATACAGGAGTTTTATGTAACATGCATTCTAACATAGCCTGGATTAGAACAAGTTCTGAAGTGAGGTGTAAAAAATGAGGAGAGATAACAGATTGAAAAGACGTTGGAAGGCCAGCCTGAACTATACACAGCTAGTTTGAGGCCAGCCTGGTGTATAGTGTGAGCTTGTCTCAAAAATAAATAAGAAAAAGCTGGGGATTTAGCTCAGTGGTTCTGCTGCCTGCCTCGCAATCTCAAGGTCCTGAGTTCAGTCACTGGTACCAAAATAAAAGAGAGAGAGACAGACAGACAGACATTGGGAAGGACTCTAGTACTGACAGGAATGGGTCAGGAAAGGGAAGGGAATCAACAGTGGGGTTTCATCGGAGTGCCTGGGAGTTAAGGCAAAATAGGATTTTAAATAGCAGCGCCATTTATAGAGATGGGGAAGTCAGTGAGGAAGAGTGATGCATCTGTTTCTGTGTCATGTTCACATGACTGACTACACGCTGCCTGGTTTCATGCACTGATTCTCCCATGTTCAAGCAGAAGCACAACTTCCTCAGGCTGGTCTGTGTCTGGTACCTCTTCCGTAGTCCTTTCAGGTATAGCAAACTGTTGTTACTTTCTGCGGGTGCCTGAGTGAAACTACATGACTAAGTTTCTCCATTGGTTCAAGACTTGACCCTTCAGGTTAACCTTGATCCCTTTCCAGCCTGCACAGTTGCATTTGCTTATATCTAAGTCATTGCTATGTGGAACTTGGCTCCCTGGAATGTCTGAGCCATTGTTGAGATGGGGTTCAGTGCTGCTGCTATTTCCGTCACTGTGCATGTGTGTCTTTCCAATAGTGGCAGTTAAACCCACGGAGCACTGAGCTAGATCCTTAAAGCTTTTTTTGTTTGTTTTTGCGAAAAGGTTGTTAGTTGCTCAGGTTAGCCTCAAATTTGCAATCCTCCTGAGTGCCTGGGATTATAGGTGTGCACTGTTAGCCCTGGGTGACATTTTGAGGTTCCCAGAGAGTAAGGCTGGGGATGGAATGAAGCTGAAAATAAGAGCAGGAAATCTGGAGGCACGAAAACGAGAATGAGACTTTCACCGGAGACCTGAAAATAGACAGAAACCGTGAGTCAGAGCAGAGCCCAAAGAGGAGTTCTGGAAGGTAGCGGGAGGCTCTGGTGTCGCCTCTGTCAGGTGAAAGAATCGGGTTCAAGTGGGTGGAAGAGCGCGTGCCTCTGCGGGAGAGCAGTGGGCAGATGGAACGCTGGAGTCGGCCTGTGGTGACTCCGGCGGTTTCCCGCTTCCTTGGCGACAGCTGCCGGAGAAGTAGTGGCCCTAACTTAGCTCAGACCAGGGCTTTTTGTGCCATGGGAAGACAGAGTGCTCCCTGCAGATTTGTAGTAGAAAGTTCTGTGAAGGTCCCAGGAAGTAGGATTCTAGAGGAGTGAGAAACAGGCGAGAATACTTTAGAGGTGGCAGTGCTGTACAAAGTGGAATGGGCCTGGAGGGATTAAGTTGGTGACAACTCATTTATAGGGCCAGAGGTCCACATTTTACTGTTGTTGGAAGCTACTCTTCCTGTTGAGAACTGGGCAAGCCAGTGGGCTAATCTTTCCTGTCCTTTGAGGTTTATGACTTCCCAGAAGGCTAAAGGCATTGGAGGTGGGTAGGGCTGTGAATCTTTTGCTGCTTGGGGTCATGTGAAAACCTGAAATATCTCAAAGGATAGGATTAGTAACAACCCAAGCTAACACTTGAGAAGATTTCAGACAAGGCTGGGAGAGCCCCAGGGTTTTTTCGGGAAGGCTGTGCTAGGGTGGCTGTGGCTGTGGCTGGCAGTGCTAAATGTCCACCCTTGACTGAATTAATAAGCTTTCCCTTCAAACTTGACACCTTGAGGCCTTGCAAATTCTCTTCCAAGTGAGGAACGGCTACCTTCTTTTCCTACTTGCAAACTACTCATCAGAATCTTCCCTGTGCAACCAGAACAGAAATGCTTTGAGGCAGGCCTAGCCCCAACATGGGGAGGCCTCTGCTCAGAGCTGGGAGCCCTGCACCCAGTGGAGCAGCTGGGATTCAGTTACCAGCTGTGTCCTGTCTGTCGCGTCCTCCCTGATCCCCCACCCTGCATGTGCTGAGGTCCTCATACATGCTAGGCAATCTGCCACTGGATTGCACTACTCCAGCCCTTTTTATTTTGAGACAAAGTCTCACTAAGTTGGCCTTAAACTTGCGATCCTCCTGCCTTACCCTCCTGAGTAGCTGGTATTACAGGCATGGACCACCGCACTGCTTTACCTGCTGATTTTTTTTAGCACCAGGGATCAAACTTAGCACCTTGTACCTTCAAGGCAGGCGCTGATGCCACTAAGCTAAATCCTCATTCTCGCCTGATAATTTTTTTTTCCTTTGGTACCAGGGATCAAACTCGGGACCTTATGCTTGCAAGGCAGGCAGCGGAACCACTGAGCTAAATCCCTGGGCCTCACCTGATAATTTTTAAAGTTAAAAATACCCCGGGCCTCACCTGATAATGTTTTAAAGTTAAAAAAAATACCCAGAAAGGAGAATGTGATGGGGTACACCTGGAATCCCAGTTACTTAGGCTGAGGTAGGACAATCAGAAGTTTGAGCCCAATCTGGCCAATTTACCAATACCATCTCAAAATAGAAAAAGACTGGAGGCCCGGGATTAGCTCAGCACAAGGTCCTAAATTCAATCCCTTGTTAAAAAAAAAACAAAAAACTGGGAGCTGAGTATGGTGGCATACATCTGTAGTCATAGCATTCAGCAGGCTGAGGCAGAAAGATTTCCATAAGTTCAAGGCCAGCAAGACCATCTCAAAAAGTGGGGGGGATTCAGTTCAGTGCTGCCGCACCTGGAGTTCAATTCCTGATACCCACCACCAAAAAAACGTTGGAGATGTAGCTCTGTGCTAGCCAAGCATGTTCAAGGCCCTGAGTCAGTCTCCTTCCTGTACCGTGCACACACAAAAGAACACACCCACCATCACAGATGCTCAGAACTTCTACAGCGACGCTGTCAGAAGGGCTCTCTCCTTCCTCGGAGGAGCCACGGTGTTTTAAGAGGATGTGCCTTTTCCGTTTGTCTTCTGACTTAAGCCCAGAATTGAGCAGTGTGAGGGGGATTCCTGGAAGAGGCAGGGTCTGGGTCAGAGATGCTAACCCATTTGACTACTCTCAGCGGGGCCATCCTCCTGGGGTAACAGCAACGGGGGCACAGACCGAGTATTACTGAGCCCTGCATTTAGCTCCGGCATTTTAAACTCTCAGTGACTGCGATCTCACCAGTGTTTGTCTTTGTGCTTGTGAAAAACCATTTAAACCTGAAGGCACCAAGATTCTGTGTGGCCCTGGGGATAGACAAGGGCTTCAGTAAGTGCTGTAGACTTGACACTCATGAGTGTTACTGTGTGCAACTTTAAAAACCTTTAAAGTGTTAAAGATGAGGTCTTGAAACATCTTTTTGAAGGAAAATACTCATTTCCTGTGGTGGCAAATGCCTAAAATCCCAACCCTCTGGGAAGTCGAGGCAGACTGAGGCAGATGGCTGCTGGAAAACTTAGCAAGACCCTCCCTCCAAATGAAAAATAACTAGGTTGGGTATGTGGTTCAGTGAGAAGGCCTTGAGTTCAAGTGCCCAGTAGTGGGGTGGGGGGACCAACCAGCAACAGAAAAGTCATTTTCAAAGTGTACTTAGCTCATTTTTATGTTGAGTATTATTATAGATGCATGTTTTGTAAAGTCATTTGTGGTTATTTTAGTAATTTGTATTTTTGAGATCATTTTGTGGTGAGAACAATTTGTGATTTCCAAAATGTCAGAAGGCAAGACTTACACTTGGTGCCTGAACTTTTTTTTTTGTTTTTGTTTCTTGAAACAGCGTTTTGCTATGTAGTCTAGACTGACCTCAAACTTGTAGCAATTTTATCTTAGTCTTCAAAGTGCTAAGACTAAAGGTGTATGCCACCACACACAGCTCTGACTAAACTGTTGACACTTCTCTATAAGACAAGAAATTCAGGAGCAAACTTTCGGTACCTAAAAATTCTGAAGAAAATATTGTTATTGTTCTTCCTAACCACTGTCCTCTTCATTCTGTCCCAAGATAAAGCCACCAATCCTTCCAACCGCCAGGAAGACTGGGAATACATAATTGGCTTTTGTGATCAGATCAACAAAGAGCTTGAAGGGTGAGTCTCAGCACTGTTAGGGGCAGGTGAGAAAGCCGACTGGAAAAGCCAAAAATTGTCCGAGGAACACTTGCTCCTGCATCAGTGTCCTGACATGGTTTCCTGTCCCCCAGGCCCCAGATTGCTGTCCGACTGCTGGCCCACAAGATCCAGTCTCCACAGGAATGGGAGGCGGTGCAGGCTCTGACGGTAGGGCTTCACCTTCAGAGGCAAAGCAGTGGGTCCCCTCACCTGCCTGGGCCTTTCCTCATAGTCCCATGGGGGCTTGTGGCTCGAAGGGCTCGCCCAAAGGCTGGCAGGAAGTCCTTGAAATCTCCATGTTGGTCAGGCAGGCCCTGGGCCACAGGCAGCACAGAATGCTTAAGTGGAAGCTGGGGAGGGAAAATGTCCTGCCATTTAAATTGGCAGTAACAGAGCCAAGGATTTAGCTTAGCGGTTCTGCCACCTGCCACATAAGCACAAGGTCCCAAGTTTGATCCCCGGTACCAAAAAAATATAAATTTAAAGATTATCTCCCACCCCCACTCAGCATGTGGAAAGGACTCTGGACCTCAGTATTCCACATCTGTAAAGTACAAGGACAGCATCTTTAAGGGAGGCACCTTCAGGGCTTGATGTTTGGGTCTCAGCATTTCTTATTGGGCCCCAGAGCAGTGTCCCCAGCAGAGCTGTGCCATTCGGGGTGTGGATGGCAAGAGATGGTGTTACTTAGCTGTACTGTTCTCTGGGGCACAGCACCCACCTTCTCCCAATGGGCTCCTTTACCTCCAAATGTTTCTGGTGCTAGTGTACTTGCTGGTGCCAGTCACGCACTACTGAGTCCCTCCCCATGCGGCTGCAGGTCCTGGAGGCCGCCATGAAGAACTGTGGGAGGAGATTTCATAACGAAGTGGGGAAGTTCCGGTTTCTGAACGAGTTAATCAAAGTTGTCTCTCCAAAGGTGAGTCAGTGGCACTTTCCTCCCTTCCAGGGACTTTTCTTGTGTCCCTTCCCGTCTCCCATTTTATTGGTGTTCTGTGCCCACCCAGCATTTCCATGGGGCTGACCCCCTTGTCCTGGAGAGCCAGGCCCTAGAGGCAGTGGTGGCAGCTGTGTGCGTACCCAGGGAGAGGGCCTGGGCAGCGAGGATTCCGGGCTCCTAGCACAGCTGTGGGTGTTTGGGCCCATCTTCCTGAGTGTAAGGAGCTGCCTGCTCTCGCTGCTCGGTCAGGTCGTTTTGTATCCCTGGTCACTCACTCAAAGCAGAGGGAACCACTTTCCCACTCACAGCACCCTCATAGAGTCTTCAGGGTAAACCACAGTTCGTTTCAGGGAGCTTAAGTGTGGAGGTGTGGGGGTGAGCTCAGACTGTGTCCTAGAGAGGTGCCTCTCCTCCCTCCCCTCCCCGCCACGTGTTAACACCTGCTGGGTTCGAGTAGGCTTGGGACAATAATAAGCAACCCTGTCATTGCCTCCGAAATGCAGTTACTAAGTTCACCCATTTCTTTTTGCCTCCTAGTACCTGGGGGACAGGGTATCTGAGAAAGTAAAGACCAAGGTCATTGAGCTGCTCTACAGCTGGACAGTGGCCCTGCCAGAAGAAGCAAAGATCAAAGATGCCTACCACATGTTGAAGAGACAGGGTAAGTGTCTGCCTTCTGCAAGTTCTGGGAAGCCGTTGAAGAGCTCTTGCTGTCAAGGCTAGCCGGAAAGGGGAGGTTTGGGGGCTCCCAGGCTCCCTCCTCCTGAAGTGTGGCATTTGTTGCCAGGGCAAGGCTCAGCTGGGGTTTTGTTGGGATGAGGTGTGAGCAGCCTGCCCTGTCTCCTGCTCCCCCTTACAGGTCTTGATCGCAGTGATAAGGCCCTTGATGTGAGGGGGGACAAGGCGACTGCAGCCTGAGTGCACACTCTGCCACTTGTGTCCCCTTTCAGGCATAGTGCAGTCTGACCCACCAATCCCTGTGGACAGGACACTGATCCCCTCCCCACCGGCTCGTCCCAAAAACCCCGTTTTTGACGATGAGGAAAAATCCAAGGTGAAGTACATCCCAGACCTGGGCTGAGTGAGGATGGCAGCAGGAGGAAAATGGCTTTTTGTTTGACACTGTGGGAAGCTGCAGTTTCTTTGTGGCCTCCAGGTTGGGTAGGGGTGGTGCTGTCTTCCCCTTCATCTTTAGTATATTCCTTTTCCAGCTTTTAGCCAAGCTGCTAAAGAGCAAAAACCCAGAAGACCTACAAGAAGCCAACAAGCTCATCAAGTCTATGGTGAAGGAAGTGAGTGGACTCTGGTCCTCTGGGCCTGGGGCGGAGGAGTTTGCAGCCCCAGAGCAGAGCAGTCTCTGCCCTGGCGTGTTAGGCCTTGTTCCCCTGCCACAGCCTCGCCTGGACTGGAGTATGTGGTAGAAGGATAGGGAATGAGAGAGGGTGAGCGAGAATGGGCGAGAGTGAGAACAGCAGTCACTGTCAAAACAACTTAATGGTGGGTTGGGTCCAAGGCCTGTGGTCCCAAGCATGCACTGAGCAGAGTTCTGGGCTTCGCCTCTGCTCGCGCGGGGCCAGTGGTTAGCGGCCCCCACTGGGTGGGAGACCATCAGGTGAGCTTGCTCTCCCCGGGACCCTTGGCTGAGACAGGATGAGGCGCGCATCCAGAAGGTGACCAAGCGCATGCACACCCTGGAGGAGGTCAACAACAACGTGAAGCTCCTCCATGAGATGCTGCTGCACTACAGCCAAGAGCACTCATCAGAGGCAGACAAAGAGCTCATGAAGGTAGGTGGCACGAGCCGAGAGCTGCCCCCAGTGCTGCCTGTGCCACGGGAACGTCTGCCACCAGCATGCTCGCTCTTCAGCAGCAGCAGCAGCAGCAGCAGCAGCAGCAGCAGGGAATCCAGAGGTAGCGCCCCGGTTACACAGGAAGTCCGCAGATGTGCCCCAGGGGACCCTTGCTGTGCCTCCAGATGTCACCCTCTGTTCACCCCAGCTCACTGGCTGCCTTTCTTCGCTGCCCTGGTGCCCAATGCTAGTGTTGAGGCCCAGGCTGTGACTGGGTAGATATCTTGAGTTCTGAGGCAGGAGGATTGCTGAGAGTTGGAGGCCAGCTGCATATAGCAAAACTCTCAAAGAAAAAAAAGGAAACAGGGCCAAGGACGTGTCTCAGTGGCGCTGCAAGGACAAAGTCCTAAGTTCGATCCCTGGTACCAGTGGGGGCAGGGGGGCTTTCTTCCTCTCTGCCATCCGAACCTCCATCAACACAGCTTGGTGCTGCAGGCTGGTGGAGGCTAGAGGAGGCTGTGTTCCTTGGTCCCAGCTCTTCAGTAACTGTCCTTGGTAGTTAGGGGAGCCCTGCCACCTTCTGAGCATGACTGCTGAATCAGGATTTGAGGGCCTCTCCTGATCTTCGTGTCTGGGTCTCTCAGGAACTGTTTGATCGGTGTGAAAACAAGAGACGAACATTATTTAAACTAGCCAGCGAGACAGAGGACAATGACAATAGTTTGGGTGAGTTAAAGGTAAGATTGGTATGGATAAATCAGGAATTTGATACTGTCACAGTCAGGAATGAGGACTCTCTGCTGCTCTAGGGGACATCCTGCAGGCCAGTGACAACCTCTCCCGGGTCATCAACTCTTATAGGACAATTATTGAAGGACAGGTCATCAACAGTGAGGAGACCACCTCAGCTATGCCTGACTCAGAAGGTAAAATGTTCTGGTTCCCCATTCTGGGACTCTCCAGACCACCCACCAGGTGCAGGCTGACCACGTGGCAGCCCAAAGGACCTGAGGGGACACTTAAGCCATCCCTAAGGGTCCTCATGCTTCCCCAGGCCAGGAAATATGGATGCTGATTTCCCCATCTGCCTTGGCCTGCTTTTTGGGATCCTCTAGAAGAAATGCCAGCTGTGCCCAAGGTCCCGTCTCCTGCTGCAGCCACTGGAATGGTCCCTGATTATTCTTGTTCCCTTTCTATTGACCCATCCAGGAAACAGCTACTCCAGTAATCAAGGCACTCTCATCGACCTTGCTGAGTTGGACACACCCAACAGTTCACCCCTGGTGTCGGCCCCAGCACCCAGCCCACCCTCCTCAGACATCCCCATCCTCCCTCCACCTCCCCAGACCTTGGGGCCTCCACGAAGCTGCTCCTCCAGCCAGGCTGAGCCTCCCCCTGGGCCCAGCAGCACAAACACCACCTTCTCCTTGCTGGATGAGGAGCTGCTCTGCTTAGGTGTGTCCTAGGGGCAGCTGTACAGGGTTTCTCCTGGAGTGGCCTGAGCAGGAAAGGCTGTGCATCCCAAGTCTGAGGGGTTCTCTGGTGTACGCATCAGTCAAGTCTGTATCCCTGGAAACCTCCAGGGCTGTCTTCCGTGTGCACTCCAGGGTGGGTGTGGTGTCTCACATTCCCTGGGAAACTCGTCCTTACCCGTGAGATGAGCAGCTGCTAGGAACAATCCCCTCACCCCCCGTTACACTGATGTCTCTCGTCCTGTGTCCCTTGTTCTGGCAAGCTGGGGCTGAGCCACTTACTGTTTTTCTTTTGTTTTGTTTTGTTTTTGAGACAGGTTCTCACTATGTAGTTCAGACTGACTTGGAACTCACTATGTAACCCAGGCTGGTCTCAAACTCACAGCAATCCTCCTGCCTCACAGCCTCCCGAGTGCTGGGATTACAGGTGTGTGCCTCCATGCCCGGCCACTTACTGTTTTCTTCTGTATTCTCAGGACTCTCTGACGCAGCCCCCACTGCTCTTCCCAAAGAGTCAGCTGGAAATAGCCAGTGGCACCTGTTCCAGGTACGGGCACAGTCTAGTGTGGCACAAAGGTAGTGTTCGCCCCAGGACCTTCCCTCTGTCTGCTTTTCTGATTGTTGCTCAGCTGTTTCCACTCCACTGTCCACTGCAGCAGGGAGCTTGCTGTTCCCGAGGGCTTTTCTCTGGCCCTGTCCTTGGAGGTAGCTAGTCCCCGGGTTGTGGCCCCCTTCCAGTGCCCCTAGGGAGATCCCAGGAAGTGGTGAGCGTTTCCCTGCCACTGGTAGCAGCACTCTGTTCCCCACTCTTCCCCATGCAGGGTGAACAGTCCAGCGTGGACTTCTTCAGCCCCAGTCTAGGGTCTGCTGCCTGCTCCTCGGAGGGACCCCTGCTCCCGCCTTCAGATCCCCCATCAATCACATCCCAAGCTCCACTGCCATCTCGCTTCCCAGCCAGCACACCTGGCCCCAGCACAGTCTCCTTCATGTTCGCCTCCGGACTTGCCCCGGCTTTGGCCCCAAAGGCTGAACATGCAGCCACTGAGTTCCACAACTCAGCACTAGGCGACAGCAACCTGAACCACCTGGATGCCCTCGATCAGCTTCTAGAAGAGGCCAAAGTGTAATGAGTAGGGGAAGGGGGCGGGCACAGCAGGGAGTACTGGGGCTGGAAGCTGGGGCTGTGGGGTCGCTAAGAGCCATCCCTGGCTGGGCGCCTTGGTGAAGGCTTGGCTCAGCAGCTATGGCCTGTGCTGACTTGCCCTCTGTCCTTCCTGCCTCCCAGGACCTCAGGCTTAGTGAAACCTGTGTCCTCTTGCTTTTCCCCTGGGGCCACCGCCTCCCCTCTGCTCCCCACCTCCGTTCCAGCCAGGCCTCTCCTGCCCTTCTCCGCGGGACCTGGCAGCCCACTCTTCCGTTCACCAGCCTTCCAGTCCCAGGGAAGCCCCATGAAGGGGCCCGAGCTCTCCCTGGCCAGTGTCCACGTGCCCCTGGAATCCATCAGGCCTAGTAGGTGTCAGAGCTGGGAACGGAAGTGGGGCTGGCAGCTGTGGCACTGGAGGGCGTGTACGGGTGGGCATGGGTGGGTACAGGTACTCTGTGGAGCAGTCCCCAGCGCGTCCACTGCCTCGCTTCCTCGGCCTGTGCTCCCTGCAGGTGTGTGTGGCTTTGGGCCCCCATCAGAGGTCCTTTCCCCAACTCCATAAGAAAGTACCGTGATATGGTGACACTGTACCCACCTCCTTTCCCCAAATTAGTTGCAGTGCATACTGCCAGGACTCTGGGGTGTCTGGCACGTTCTCTCACCATGTTCATGTTCGTGCCCCTTCTCGCAGGCAGCGCCCTTCCTGTGACAGCCTATGACAAAAATGGTTTCCGCATCCTCTTCCACTTTGCCAAGGAGTGTCCGCCAGGACGGCCCGACGTGCTGGTGGTAGTGGTGTCCATGCTGAACACAGCTCCTTTGCCAGTGAAGAGCATTGTGCTACAGGCTGCAGTGCCCAAGGTACTGCCAGCTTCCTGGGCCTCCACAGGCCAAAACTGCCATTGTCTTAACACACTGCATGGAGGGCCTCTCAGAGGCCAGCAGATGGCAGGATGTGTGCATCCACCATAACCAGACCCGTTTCCGTCTCAGGCCGTGTGCCAGCTCTCTTCAAAGGCGCTTTTCTCTTATCTTTAGTCAATGAAAGTGAAGCTGCAGCCACCCTCTGGGACAGAACTCTCTCCATTTAGTCCTATCCAGCCACCTGCAGCCATCACCCAGGTCATGCTGCTGGCCAACCCAATGAAGGTGAGCAGGGGAGAGCCTGGGTCGCGGCTGCCCCAGACTAGGTCTCCTGCCCTAAGCCTCGAGGGGACCTCCCCAGCCTACAGCTGCAGCAGGACCTCTCCCTTTGCTGCCCCAAGTTAGGTGCCCAAGTCTAGGTGGGTGTGGTGGGAACCGGGAAGGGACCCATGGACTGAATCTTGCTCACCTGCTGCCTTTTGTCACAGGAGAAGGTGCGACTCCGGTATAAGCTGACCTTTGCTCTTGGGGAGCAGCTGAGCACAGAGGTGGGCGAGGTGGACCAGTTCCCTCCTGTGGAGCAGTGGGGGAACCTATGACCCCAGAGGTCTCCACTTTTAAGCCAGGCAGCCTGCCCCAAAATGGAGAGGGCTCCAGTCCAATCATTCTCCGCGTCCTGACAGCGCATTTGTAGCTTTGACATGGACCTGGGGCCCTAGGGACTTCTACTGGGAACTATCACTATCCTGCTGCTGTGATAATCTTTCCTTGGGCCCCTAAAAGGACTTGTTTCTATCTACCTGTGTGACTTGAAGTGGCCATATACTACTGTCAGGGGTGGGAAATGGCCCCTGTTGATACTGCTGTACTGGGACAGTAAACCCCAGGTCTGCCTGGAATGGGTTTTCCCCTGTATCGGCATCCCTGGTTCCTAGGGGACTCTAAAGAGGTCTTAAGTCCCTGCAAGAACAGGGTCCTCACACTTGAGAGAGGCATGGTTTGAGGCTGCAGCCCGTTACCAGCCTGGGCTTACCCTACTGGCAGGCTCTGGTGCCACCTCCACAGAGGTGTGCAAAGCCAGGGGCCCAAAGTGGGGCTGGAGTCCTCAAACTTCCTGCCTTCTGTGGGCAGCAGCTTCCTGAATGGCCACCAAATGAGTTCTGCACTTGTCCCTGTTTGCAGTGACGGGCTGTCTTGTGGACATCTCAGCAGGACATGGAATTCAGCCTATTAGAAACAACCTGGCCTCATGACAGAGACAAGTAGCGATAGGAAGGAAGATGAAGAGAATCAGTTTTTACCCTTCAAAAGTAAGGGCTGGGAGCTGCTTGGGAAAAGTGCACCTCCTGTATGCAGACAGGCCATCCTACTCACTACCTCCTGCTCAGCATGAAGTAAACTGCTTTTCTTCCCCTAGTACCTTCCTGCCAGATGTGCATGGTAGGGCACCTCCTCTGCTTGGGCCCAGGAGGCCTCAGGGTCAAGCATACTGCACTGGAATTAGGTCCTTCTGTGCTACACAGAAATTCCAACTGTCTCCCCACTACAGAGGGGCACTGTCAGCCAGGAGCCAGCCTGGAGGGCGGGGGGGACTACACTCGAACCAAGACCCAGACCCTGAGGCTCTGACAGTGCTTGGCCCAGTTGTACCCGGGCAAGGCATACTGGGCCACAAGGCAACCAAAAATAATTACCAGCTGCCCCAGAAGTTGGGTAAGGGCCATGGCTCGGTGGCATAAGCTATGGCCCCTGCCCCTTGCCAGGTTTCCTTGCTGTGAATCCAGAGGTCATCTTGCCGCCTCTCCCTCACTTCCTTTCATAAGCGGGTTTCACTGCTTCATCAAGACAGGTCAAAAGTGAAGTTTTCACTAAAGGAATAAATCCAAGAGCTTTCCAGAGACCAGCGGATGCCGCCCTGGGAATGTCTATGGGATTACTGTGTGGAAAAGTACCTTAATAAGCTTTAGATATTAAAATTAGTTACCAGTGTTACTCCTACTATTGAGGTCACTGATTGTGGCAAACAACTGTACCAGATATACCCACTCTGCTGCCCCTGTTTTGCTGCATGTTAAATAAAACTATTTTTACCCTACCTGGAATCCTTATAACAGACACCATTTGCCCCAAGGGGAAGGTGTCATCTGTGAATTCCAGGTGGGTGGGCAGAAAGTACAGATTTCTAAAGCCTTTTAGGATGATCAAAAAATGTTGCAGATGATTTGAGGAGAAACCATGCTCTCAAGCCTAAGTAAACCAAGGACTCCCTCTTGTTTAGGTTCCCAGTTATAAGCAGGACTCTGCACTCACCAATTCTATCTTGGGGTGGGTTCTCTAGGACAGCAGGGAAGACAGTTCCTTATCGAAGAGAACAGAAGCCAGGCACAAAGTCATGCTAGGCCCAACTATTCAGGAGGCTGAAGCAGGAGGATCCTTTGAACCTGAGAGTTAGGACAGCTTAGGCAATATAGCAGGATCCGTCTCACAAAACACTTTCATTTTGTTATCTTGGGTTCATAGTATAAACGTGGATAAGAACTCCTTGGCTGGACTGTTTGCCAAAGAGAACATTTATTCTTTTAGAAAGCTATTATACATTTCCATACAAAGTTACCACTGCAGCAGCTGTGGGCTGACCTCAGGAACCTTCCAGTGAGCCCTCTCTTATAATTGCCCGAGCAAGGTTCCTGGCAAGAGCCAGTCTCAGCATCTCCACCTTGGTGATCTCTATGTCGTCATCCTAAAAAGCAGAGAGCAGGTGTGAGGAACAGCCGGGGCAAGGTAGAGGGCATTTAAATCACTTCCATTCAACAGGAAAAAAAA
>NW_022900935.1:59083751-59108879 GCF_012274545.1 Fukomys damarensis | reverse complement strand
TTACCCTACTGGCAGGCTCTGGTGCCACCTCCACAGAGGTGTGCAAAGCCAGGGGCCCAAAGTGGGGCTGGAGTCCTCAAACTTCCTGCCTTCTGTGGGCAGCAGCTTCCTGAATGGCCACCAAACGAGTTCTGCACTTGTCCCTGTTTGCAGTGACGGGCTGTCTTGTGGACATCTCAGCAGGACATGGAATTCAGCCTATTAGAAACAACCTGGCCTCATGACAGAGACAAGTAGCGATAGGAAGGAAGATGAAGAGAATCAGTTTTTACCCTTCAAAAGTAAGGGCTGGGAGCTGCTTGGGAAAAGTGCACCTCCTGTATGCAGACAGGCCATCCTACTCACTACCTCCTGCTCAGCATGAAGTAAACTGCTTTTCTTCCCCTAGTACCTTCCTGCCAGATGTGCATGGTAGGGCACCTCCTCTGCTTGGGCCCAGGAGGCCTCAGGGTCAAGCATACTGCACTGGAATTAGGTCCTTCTGTGCTACACAGAAATTCCAACTGTCTCCCCACTACAGAGGGGCACTGTCAGCCAGGAGCCAGCCTGGAGGGCGGGGGGGACTACACTCGAACCAAGACCCAGACCCTGAGGCTCTGACAGTGCTTGGCCCAGTTGTACCCGGGCAAGGCATACTGGGCCACAAGGCAACCAAAAATAATTACCAGCTGCCCCAGAAGTTGGGTAAGGGCCATGGCTCGGTGGCATAAGCTATGGCCCCTGCCCCTTGCCAGGTTTCCTTGCTGTGAATCCAGAGGTCATCTTGCCGCCTCTCCCTCACTTCCTTTCATAAGCGGGTTTCACTGCTTCATCAAGACAGGTCAAAAGTGAAGTTTTCACTAAAGGAATAAATCCAAGAGCTTTCCAGAGACCAGCGGATGCCGCCCTGGGAATGTCTATGGGATTACTGTGTGGAAAAGTACCTTAATAAGCTTTAGATATTAAAATTAGTTACCAGTGTTACTCCTACTATTGAGGTCACTGATTGTGGCAAACAACTGTACCAGATATACCCACTCTGCTGCCCCTGTTTTGCTGCATGTTAAATAAAACTATTTTTACCCTACCTGGAATCCTTATAACAGACACCATTTGCCCCAAGGGGAAGGTGTCATCTGTGAATTCCAGGTGGGTGGGCAGAAAGTACAGATTTCTAAAGCCTTTTAGGATGATCAAAAAATGTTGCAGATGATTTGAGGAGAAACCATGCTCTCAAGCCTAAGTAAACCAAGGACTCCCTCTTGTTTAGGTTCCCAGTTATAAGCAGGACTCTGCACTCACCAATTCTATCTTGGGGTGGGTTCTCTAGGACAGCAGGGAAGACAGTTCCTTATCGAAGAGAACAGAAGCCAGGCACAAAGTCATGCTAGGCCCAACTATTCAGGAGGCTGAAGCAGGAGGATCCTTTGAACCTGAGAGTTAGGACAGCTTAGGCAATATAGCAGGATCCGTCTCACAAAACACTTTCATTTTGTTATCTTGGGTTCATAGTATAAACGTGGATAAGAACTCCTTGGCTGGACTGTTTGCCAAAGAGAACATTTATTCTTTTAGAAAGCTATTATACATTTCCATACAAAGTTACCACTGCAGCAGCTGTGGGCTGACCTCAGGAACCTTCCAGTGAGCCCTCTCTTATAATTGCCCGAGCAAGGTTCCTGGCAAGAGCCAGTCTCAGCATCTCCACCTTGGTGATCTCTATGTCGTCATCCTAAAAAGCAGAGAGCAGGTGTGAGGAACAGCCGGGGCAAGGTAGAGGGCATTTAAATCACTTCCATTCAACAGGAAAAAAAAGTATAGACCAGGAGACGAGAGAATCTAACACCTCCTTATAAAAGTTGCCATGGCAAATGAACAGGGAAGAGTAGCTGAGAGGTCTGAGTTCCTTTGGGGCCAGTCAGTGTTTCAGGAGCATAGGTCAGAGAATAGAAAGGCTGAGAAGGATCCTTTTCCCACCCAAAAGGAACCATCAACCAGAAAGCTAAAATGACCTGAAGTTTCTGGGTATCGGGCTCTTCACACTCCAGCTTCCTCGAGGTCAAGTCCTCCAAGCATCGCATCAGCTCATAGGTCTGTTCTGCTGAAAAGATCACCTGGGGAGAAAGGCCGCAAGGTCTGCTGGGAGGGGCGTGAACCCAAATTCGGAGGGCCACACCCTGTATTCACGGAAGGAAGGCTCTAGGTGGAGCCCCAGGAGGGTGGGGCGGCTCCCTAATCTCACGTCCAGCCCTCACTTTAGGCTCTAGGCTGGGTACTGGCAGTGGGTAGCTGTGGCATTTCCATCTCTGGTGTGAACTGGACTTGCAGCACAGGAAAAACTCAGACACATGCTTACACAGAATTACTTCAAAATTCCTGTCTGTCTGCAACAGATACAGGCTGAGCTCTCAAGAGCTAACAAAATGTAGACAAAATTCTCACACTTAAACCTTACCTGCTTCTGTTCCAAAAGCGGGAGGGCATCTGTGAGCAGAGTCATCCAGAAAGAGCGGGGTGCAATGTGAGAAGTCATCAGGGACAGCAGGAGAGACGAGGCTTCACTGAAGCGCTGCTCCCCGTAGAGTCGGTGGAACTCACGGTACTTCCCTGGGGGGAGCAGGAGCTCTACTTCACTTGTACTCCCCTAAATAGCCCCCCAGTGACACCCTAGCCCTAACAAGGAGAGGGAACAGGCATGTGGCACTTGCCTCTAAGCCCAGCACTCTGGGATGCTAAGGCAAGAGGATCATTCAAGCCTCGCCTGGGCAACTCCGCAAGACCCTCTCTCAAAAAACAGAAAAAGGGCTGGAACTCAGACGTGGTGCACACACCAGCAGGAGGCTGAAAAGTTTAGCCCTGCTTGGGCTACTTAAGAGACCTAAAGGGCTGAGGATGTAGCTCAGTGTGAAGGCCCTACGTTCAACACCCAGGACGTGACAAAAAAAATGGGGATTTACCTCAGTGTAGAGCACCTATCCAGCTTTAACTAACCTAGAGTGTGACACCCTAGGTTCAACCCTAGCAACAAAGGGGAAAAGAAAAACAAAAAACAAAAAAACCAGACACTAATGAGATGGTAGCTAAATTTGTTATCCTGGACATAGTTAAAGACATTACCAAAACAACCAATAGTGTGGATAAGAGATTTATATCAGTGATGGATCTCTTTTTTTGGAGGGGGGTTGAGTGTTGAGGCAGGGTCTTGCTTGTTTTGTATTTCAGGCTGGCCTCGAACTCATGGCAGCCCTGCCTCAGCCTCTGAAGTGCTGGGATTACAGGTGTGTGCCACATGCCCTTCCAGTGATGATCTCTTATTTTTGGAAACTTAACAATTTATACAGTGCAATACAAACTGAGGCCTTTATAAAGAGAGGAACAGTATCTCCCAACTTACTCTCAAACTACTGCCCAAAATACTCAGAGATCAACAGAGAGGATAAAATAAATGAGGCAGAATAAAAATTACTGGTGAATCTATGAAAAATGTATTCAGGTGGTCCTTACACCTTATGCCACTTTTTAAAGTTTTCCCTAAGCTTGAAATTACTGGAAAATATCAAAGTGGTGCTGCCCCCTGCCTCACAAGCGGAAGACTCAGAGTTCGGTCCCCAGTACCAAAAAAACAAAACAAAAAACACAAAATCTACAGTCCGAGCTGGATATGCTTCGGAGGCTGAGGCAGAAGGACTCCCAAGGCCAGCCTGGACAATATAGTGAATTCAAGGCCAGCGTGAATTACAGAGCAAAACCCTATCTCAAAAACAAAAACCTGCAGTCTGGCACAAAGGGTCCCTTTTTGGATTGGAGTTACTAGGAAGGAAACGCACCAATCTAGAACAAGTCCTCCAATCTCTACAATGGTCCACAGTTCAAGGGACAGAGCTGAAGAGACTCACCCAGGAATGTCAACCGATCACTAAGCATCATGGCTGGCCCCAGGTTGTCAATGAGATCCAAGTCAGAGAAGCAGCCTCGCTCACAATAATCCCTGAGGAACCTGCAGGCCGGCCCAGATGAGATCAGAACAGCTGTCCTGGCCCTCCTCCTCGACCTCCAACCTCCCCAGAGCCAGGAACAGCTGCACTCACCTGTCCGAGACCAGTGTGGCAAAGGCAGCATCTTTGGCGCGGATGCTCCAAGAGAGGGCGGAGCCCAGACGATTGCTGCGAACGGCCTTCATGGCCAAGATCTTACAGATGCTGCGGACTTCACGGGGAGACAGAGGCAAAGGCTTTCAGCCAGTCACCCCCTTCAGGAGCACTGTGGTTGACAGGCACAGCTTTCCCACAGTCTTACTGCAACCCACAGCTGCTCCACAACCCCAAACAGGCAAGCCAGCAGAACTAGAAACTTTTGGGTTTGCTAACAATGTCTTTTTCTCTGCTAACAATATAATGTTTTGGGGGTTTTTGTGGTACTGGGCATCAAACTCAGGACCTCACACTTGCCAGGCAGGCACTGTGCCTCTGAGCTGCATCCTCAGCCCTGCTAACACTGTAACGAACCACTCAGGACACACGATCAGCTGTATGGAGTGCACTTGCTTCCTCCCCACAGGCCAGTCTCTCTGTTACTCTCGCATCGGTGTTTCTGAGATGGACAGATGTGTGAGTGCCTCTGGGAGGAGCAGTCACACAGGTCATCGTGGGGGCAGAGCCTGCACCCTCGTCCCCTCCCTGCGCTCCTGCTGAGTCATGAGCCACCACCTGTACCCCTTCCCATCCTGCCCAGATTTCGCTGGCAGCGGCAGCCCACCTGGATAGAAGCCTCAGCACTGACTCTGGCCTGAGCTTGTAAAGAAAATGTGACAAAAAGTGGGTCAGGGTCTTCTCGAAAAAAGCTTCTTGAGCCAAGTGCTCAGTTTTCCTCAAGATCCCAAAGGACCCTCTATTTTTTTTTCTATTTTATTTCTTTCTATTTTTATATATTTATTTTTTGATCTATCTTTTTTCTATTTTATTTTTTTCTCTCTAGTAATCTTTTCTTTAAAAAAAAAAAAAGAGTCTCACTATGCAGCCGGGCATGGTGGTGCACACCTGTAATCCCAGCACTTGGGAGGCTGAGGCAGGAGTGCAAGACCAGCCTGGGCTACATGGTAAGTTCCAGGTCAGTCTTGACTACATAGTGAGATCCTGTCTCAAAACACCAAAAAAAAAAAAAAAAAAAAAACGTCTGTAGTTCAGGCTGACTTTGAACTCACTGGGTAGCCAAGGTTGGCCTTGAACTTGTGGCGATCCCCTTGCCTCAGCCTCCCAAGTGCACCAGGCCTGGCAGTACGTCTTGTGTCTTAGCCCCTCTCCACCGTGGTGGAACTCAGCCTCGTGTCCCCAGGGGAAGCCAGGAGGAGCGCCTACCCACCTTGTTCAGTCATCTGCCGCTGCTCACAAATCCGCAGTACCTTGAGGGCTTTCTGCTCAGTGTTGAGAGGGATCCGCTCAAGGTGCAGCTCCAAGGAAACGCGGCCCAGCTCAGGGCAGTGGTCAAAGTAATCTACCCCCAGCTGCCAAAGACTGCAAAGGTCCCAGAAGGACAGATGTAAGGGCCAAGTGAGCCCAGAGCTGCCCTGTGGCTCTGGGAACTGGCTCCTAGGCCTTCTCTTTCCCGACCCTCTCTGTAGCCCTCAGGGAATCAGAAGAGCAGTCCCAGGCCCCCTAGATAAGAGCACCCCAGTGTGTCCCATGCCCCTGAGATCTTCCTACCTGTGATGAGCGAACAGCCCTGAGGCATATTCCAGCAGGAGGAACTCTCTCATGTTGGAACCAAAACTGAAATAAAACAGAATGGGAGGCCAAGAATCCAGGCCTGCTCCATTCAGGGCCCTTTTCCCCAGCTCAACCACCCTTCCATACATTCAGCCCAGCCCACCCCATCCAGGCTTGGTGATAGCCAGAAAAGTGTGTGTGTCTGGCCCACTTACTAAAGGTTGTGTGACTGGAGGAGCCTGCAGTGATCCAGCAAGTCTGTCAGGTGAGCCACGAACCACCAGTTGCTCAAGGCGATGCTGCAGATTCAGACAGCAAGGCAAGAAGGGTGTAAGGGGACAGACCAACTCACAGGTGAGCGGGACACCCCCATGTCTCATGTTTCAGAAGATGGGTGGAATGTCACCTCCCACCTGTTAGGATGGCTACGGTAAGAAAGGACAAACAGCAGCTGGCATTGTGCAGAGAAAAGGGAGCCCAGAAGCTCTGGGTGTTCATGTAAATTGGTGCGGCCTGTCTTGAAGATGTTATGAAGTAATTAAAAAACTTAATAACCGGGCTGGGTACCTCTCCTGTCCAGCAAGCTCAAGGTCCTGAGTTCGATTCCCAGTACCGGGAAAAAAAAAACCTTAATGACCTTAATTACACCCCTGTAAACTCGGCTTCTCAGGAGGCAGTCAGTGATCCAGCAAGTCTGTCAGGTGAGCCACGAACCACCAGTTGCTCAAGGCGATGCTGCAGATTCAGACAGCAAGGCAAGAAGGGTGTAAGGGGACAGACCAACTCACAGGTGAGCGGGACACCCCCATGTCTCATGTTTCAGAAGATGGGTGGAATGTCACCTCCCACCTGTTAGGATGGCTACGGTAAGAAAGGACAAACAGCAGCTGGCATTGTGCAGAGAAAAGGGAGCCCAGAAGCTCTGGGTGTTCATGTAAATTGGTGCGGCCTGTCTTGAAGATGTTATGAAGTAATTAAAAAACTTAATAACCGGGCTGGGTACCTCTCCTGTCCAGCAAGCTCAAGGTCCTGAGTTCGATTCCCAGTACCGGGAAAAAAAAACCTTAATGACCTTAATTACACCCCTGTAAACTCGGCTTCTCAGGAGGCACAGGCAGGAGGATCTTCAAATTCAGAGCCAGCCTCAGCCCAGGCAACTTAGCTAGACTCTGTCTCAAACAAAAAAATTAAGCTGTCCTGTCTCAAACCAAACTTAAACTGGGTACAGTGGCACACAGTATGGTCACAAGGTCGAGCCCAGCCTGGGCAACTTAAGTTACTTAGCAAGACCTGTCTCAAAAAATAAAGAACTGGGGAGGTAGCTCAGTGTGAGAGCCTTGGTTTAATCCCAGTAATTTAAAAAGTTTTTTTTTTTTTTTTTTTTTTTTTTGAGACAGGCTCTCACTATGCAGTTCAGGCTAGGCTTGAACTTGCAGTGATCCTCCTGCCTCAGCCTCCCTGAGTGCTGCACCACTCCTGCACCACCATGCCCAGCAAATATAAAATTTTGTTGCTGCTGCTGGATACTGAACTCAGAGCCTTCATCATGCACTGATCTACAACTTTAATCTCTGAAAACCTTTTATATTACCGGGGCATGATAGATGGTGGTGAATGCATGTAATCCCAGCATTCTAGGAGGCTGAGGCAAGAAGATAACAATTTTTGGTTTTTGGTACCAGGACCAAACTCAGGATCTTGCACTTGTGAGGCAGGCACAGTGCCACTGAGCTATATCCCCAGCCTAGGAAGATCACAAATTTGAGCCCAGCCTTAGGCAATTTTGCAAGGTCCTTGCTCAAAATTTTAAAAAAAGGATTGGAATGTAGCTCAGTGCAAAGGCCATGGGTTCAATCACCAGTACAGGGGGGAAAAAAAAAAGCATAATGAATGGCTGCTACAAGGAGCTGGGCATTTAGCACAGTGGTACCACCACCTGCTTCATAAGCACAAGGTCCTGAGTTTAATCCCTGGTACCAATAAATTTAAAAGGAAAAAAAAAAAAAAAAATGAAAGAAATGAATGGCCGCTACAGTTGGTGTCTCGGCAAAGGGACGTGGCAGTCACCAAGTCTGTAGGGTAGCAACCACTGAAAGTCCCTGGAGAACTGACAGCAGGGTTCAAGTGACCAATTCTGGACAGAGTGCTGAAGGGAGTCGCCTTGGAATCCCTGCAGGGTCAGGCAAGTCTGCACTACCCAGCTACATCCGGAAGTCCTCACCAGCACCCTGGAGACTTCCGTGGGAATAGCCTCTACATGGGTAAGGCACCAGGCAGCTGCCAACATCCTGCCTAACACCAAGTGAAGTATGTGCCAGCTGTTTCCATTTGCCAGAGCAAGGAACTGGCTCCTCTTTCGAGGCAGCCATAAGCCCAAGGGAAGGAAATGGACCCTCAGAGGACTCCTGCTGCCATCTTGCAGCTGTTGGGCTTAACAGACAGGCAGGACACACAGGTACTGACAGGCAAATGCACAGGCGTGTGGCAGGGTCTGACGAGCCAGAGCCTCTGCTTCAGGACCCCCTGGCGGCCACTTCTGTCTGAGGGTTTGGTAGCTGTTAAGGGAGGGACTCGGTACCCACGTACAAACCTCTCTTCTAGCATCTTTACAAAGGATTCTCCTCTGCTCCCTGTCATGAGATCGTGACAGACCAGCTGACATCAAGCCCCAAGCAGCAAGGCTTCTCCATATCACCAGCCCACTGGCCCCATTCCACAAAGACACACTGCCCTCTTCCCAGAACCATGCCAGTCTGAGCAGTCGAGCCCTTGGGAAGCCAAGCGCCTGCAAGACTCAGCTCAATCTTTCCCCACCAGTAGGGCATATTTTTAAAACTGCTACAGGCTCGCAAACCAGTACAGCCTGTTAGCATTCCTGGGAATAGGTATTAGAACTTCTTGCCAATTCCTCTTTCAGAATGGACAGGAGACAGCTTCCTGTTCGGAAAAAGGCAAAGCCAAGATGTACAGCCAACAAACTTCAGGTCTTTTCCTTCTCCTGATGGCAGAGAGGCTGCAACAGGCTATGAGACTGACGCTTCCTTCTGTGCAACTGCCCCAAGAGTGACATCACCTCTGTGCTTAGCAGAAAAGCCACTTCTTCCCTGCTACCTCTGTCTTTCTTCTCTTGTTACTGGAAACAGCAGGGTGCTTCCCACTTACAGCCTCTGCATCCATAACTGAAGTTGATCCTAAAAGCCCAGACTATGAAGGAGCCCCTGGTGGACTCTACTGTAATGGACAGTATACCCAGGAAGCTTGGCAGACATCATCAACAAAGCCAAACGATGATGTGTGGCTTCCAAGTCATCTCACCACCTCTCCCCCGCAGACACTCCTGCATCTGCACCAGCTGTTCACAGGCCTGTGAAAACAACACTAATGCAAAACTTTTCTTTTCCCAAACCTGACATCATTGTCTTTAAACCCAGGCTTTTGGCCAAAATACGAGCAGGTGGCAGGACAAAAACCCTTCCTACTGCCCAGATCCACTAAAACAGATTAAGTCAATTCAGTGAACTTGGTACAGATACAGAGCAAGACTGCCACTCCCGACTTCCTTCCAAATAGGCCTCAGCGCACCGTCCAGGCTCTGTAAGAAAAGGGAGGCTGCTTTCTCACTTACACATGGAGACTTTCGATCCATTATACATAACACTCCCCTTCCTGCCTCACTAAAGGCTCAACACAGTGATAGGACATCCTTATCACAACCAAAGCCCAACAGCTGGGTAGCCACTGACTCACTAGAATAAGACTGTCAGAAAGTGCTGTCCTGTAAGTTGGTTGCATGCAGCAGGTGCCAAGAAAAGAGCTTGTTTTCCCTAGATCTTAAACATCAAAGTCGTTTGCTGCAACACTTTTTTTTTTTTTTTGAGACAGGTTCTGCCTATGTAGTTCAGGCTGACCTTGAACTCACTATGTAGCCCAGGATGGCCTCAAACGTGAGGCAATCCTCCTGCCTAAGTCTCTCGAGTGCTAGGATTATAGGTATGCACCAGCACGCCCAGCCTACAATGATGCTGTTTCAAATAGATATCCCTGAAATGAAGTTATAAATATAGTAGTACTAAAGCCTCCAGCAAGTCCCCAAATTCACCCAGAAAGAAGCCATTATCTACCTGCATCCGCCAGGGAAGGGAGAAGGGGCAGGGGATGTGTCACCTCAAAATTTCAGTATGGGGGGGGCTTTGTGCTCACTTCGGCAGCACATAAAGCACAGAAAGTACAGAGGTGGGGCCTTCAACAGGTGATTTGTTCACAAGGACTCCTCCTGGGTGACCTTACAAAGGGGACTCTGCAGGGAGGATGCTCCCTTCCACCTTTCACCATGTGAGGCGCTGTCCCTCCCCTCCGGAGGATGCCCCCCGTCAAGGTGCCACTGCGGGAGCAGAGAGCAACCCTCACTAGACACGAAAGCTGGCAGGGCCTCCATCTTAGATGTCCCAGGGCTGAAATAAATTACATGTCCTGGATAAAAGACCCAGACTCAGGTATTCAGTTCTAATAGCCTTAGACCAGGGCACAGCACATTGGTAGGAAGGGTGAGGGTACATTAGAAACTCACACTGTGAGTGATGTATAACACTGTCACTGGTCTTGATGCCACTGAACTGTGTACCTAAAAATGGTGAATGTGGTAGCGAGTGAGGGATCGATCCTACCTGCACTCCTTGATCACTTGGTGGATGTCAAACTCAAAGGCCGCCATCAAGATGTTGTCCAGGGGCTCCGGGCTGCTCTCACCTCCCAGAAACATGTCCAGGCTGGACTGTGAAAGGTGATGACCCACTCAGTCCCCAGGATGAAAGCAGAGGCTCAAGGGGCCAGCAGGGATGCTGTACAGGGAACCTCGGAGAGGGGTGATGGGTTCCTTCAAACAGGGCTGAACATCGCTGTCCCTGGGGAGGTTGGATCAAAGAGGCCACACACAGCAGGCCCCAGCATGGAGCCCAGAGGAACCCCTAGGCGCCCCCTCCCGCAGAGCTTGCTCACCTGGGCATAGAAGTGCAGGTCAATGGGCTTTACTGTGGGGTGAGAGTACAGCAGCCGCGTCACGAGGAAGTGGTACCAGTTATTCAGAAGCTCCTTCTGCTCCAACAAGGCGGCCTCGTCCCCCAGCATGATCTGAGGAGAGACACTCCCTGAGCTCCAGTATCCTCTCCACAGTGCTGTGGTATCAGCCGGGGCCCACAGTTTCAACTAGAAGTCAAAAACTCTCTTTCCTCCTGCAGGGTGACCAGCAGCCCCATCTAAGGGTAGCTGTGCAGAAGCCCACAGCCACATGGCCTGACTGCATCCCCCAGACCTTGCACAGAGACTCCAGGGCAGGGCTGGCAGCAAAGGTGTTGTCCTGCAGGTGCCGCTCACACTCCTCACGCCAGTGCTGCCACTTCAGCTCCAGCTCCGTCAGCGTCTGCGTGTTGCCGGGCTAAGGAGAGAGACTGGATGAGATGCCACGGTACCCACCTCTTTCTACTTCAGAACCTCCCATCTTCTGTGACCCAGCTGGCGACAGCACATACGCTCAGAATGGGCATTGTCCTCATCAGTTCCCCCAGAATGCGACACATGTCTGCAGAGGCGGGGTTGGCATCAGCCTCCCTGGACAGCATCTGCCGAGCTTCATCCAGGCGGCCCTGAAGCACCAGGATGGTCACCTGCAAGGAGACGTGCAGCCATGAGCTCGGACCCAGCGGCTCTAACTCCTCACTAACTCCAGGATGCTTGCTGCCCTGTGAGGCAGCCCTGGGAAGACAAGCTCCTTCCTCCAGGGAAACCTATCACAACAGTATCATATATGTGGGTTTTTGTCAGTACTGAGGATTGGATCGCACCAGTGCTCACCACTGGGTGCTATCCCTAGCTTTTGTTTGTTTACCGGGGATCGAACTCAGGACCTTGGCCTTGCAAGGCAGGTAGAGGCACCACTGAGCTAATTCCCTGGCCCCCAGCATTTCTGTTTTTTAAGGAAGGGTCTCATAAATTTTCCAGGCTTGCCTTGAACTTGCAATCCTCCTTCCTGCCTTAGCTTCCCAAAGAGCTATGATTTTAGGCACAAGTCACCAAGCCCCGCTGGGTTTTTGCTGTAGTAGTTATTCTGGTTTTGCGAGACAGTCTCACTGTGCAGCCCAGGTTGGCCTCAAATTCACAATCCTCCTGCCTCAGTCTCCCACGTGATACGATTACATCATGCACCACCACACTGAGCTCTCCACCACGTTTATCAAACACAGCCAGTTATACAACATCACAACCAAGTTCAAGCCCAATCTGGGCAATTTAGTTATTTGGCAAGACCTGTCTCAAAATAAAATAAAAAAGGGTTGGGGATATATATAGCTCACTGCAAAGGCCCCAGGTTCAATTCCCAGTAACAAACAAAAACCTAAATGTCTGTAATACCACCACTCTGGGGGGATGAGGTAGAAAATTGAAAGTTCAAGCCCAACGTGACCAACTTAGTGACTTAGGAAAATCCTATCTCAAAAAAAAAAAAAGGAGAGAGAGAGAAAGAGATGTATCATGTACAGATGTAAATTCCCTACGAGTGTTATTATGTGTGCATAAAATGTACCAATAAATGTTTTGCTATTTAAAAAAAAAAAAGCAAGCACAAGGACCCGAGTTCAATCCCCGGTGCCAAAAAAATAAATAAATAAAATTTTACAAAAGGCCAAGTGCAAAGCAACAGAAGTCTGAAATGTCTGACCACACCTGGCCTCTTTTGTCTCAGCCTTCATACTTTCTTTAAATGTGTTTTCCTGGTGCATCCTTGGAGCCCCCAGCACAGTGCTACAGTGCAGCCCTATGTTCCTAGGTGCAAAGAGACTGTGAGGCGTTGTACAAGCTTCATTCAGGCAAGCGAGACAGCACGGATGACCCCAAGTTCAATGTTAAGGTTGTTTTTAAACAAAAGACATGTGAAACAAGGTTATCTACCGATCCTTAGACAAAGATGGTTGGTAGAAACCTAACCAGTATTTCCCCTGGGAACAATGGTTCTGATTTACCAATGCAGTGGCAACTGTACAGATCATAACTACAAGTAGTGAAAATCCACTGTGCGTGTACATCTAAAATACACAAAGGAAAGTTTTCACCATGAGTTATGCTCAAAAAATTTAGACATATGATGTATGCTCACACGAACACACACACGCGCGCGCGCGCACACACACACACACACACACAGGCAACTTCTGAAGTTCTCCTCTCTCTAGCTGGACTTCCCTCTCTGGTACGTCATATATGCAAATGCCTAGTCACTGTCACCGCTAGAATCTCTAGCAGGCTTCATAAACTAACATATGCAAAGTCAAACTTGCACTAGGTGTGATGGTGCACGTCTATAATCCCAGCTCTCAGGAGGCCGAGGCAGGAGGATCACCAAGAGCTCAAGGCCAGCCCGGGCTACGTACTAATAACCTGTTTCAAAAAAACAAAATAAATAAATAAATAAAGTAAGTAAGACTCCCATCACCTACCACTCTGTCCCACATTTTCTTTCTCATACACCAGTAATCTAATCCATCAGCAAATCCCAGAGGCTCACTTAAAACCACGGGTAGATGCTAATCCCTTCTCCCCATGTCCTCTTCTTAGCCACTACCCTTGTCCAAAATCCTTCCATCTTTTCCTGCTCCAGTACAAGAGCCTCCAAACCGGTCCCTGTCTGCCCAGGCTCTGTTCTCACCAGGGAAGCCAGGAAGGCATGGGAAGACCCAGGCCAGATTATCACGCCTCTGCTCAGCTCTCCAGTGCCTGGCACCCCATGTGACTCGCTCAGGAGTACGACTCACTGGGGATCAGCATGTCAACTGTTTACACACCCATGTCCTTCAACTGAGCTAGTCTTACAAGAGCCCTGTGACAGGGCCGGAATTATTATTCTCCACATCATACAGATGAGGACACTACAGGCCAGCGATGGCAAACCTTTGAGAGCTTCCAATGATACAAAGGCCTTCGTGGCACACACGCCACAGGTCTGCCACCACAGCTCAAGGCTGCTGAGTAACTCACTGGAGATGTCACAGCGGGCAGGAGGCAGCAGGGTGCTAACCCAAGCAGTAAGCACAGAGACAACCACATGGCTGAGGACCCTGTGCCGGCCAGGGACGCCCTCTCCAGCTAGGCCTGCTACTCTCTCATTATCTCCAGACTCTTGCTCAAGCTCACCGAGCCTGTAGGGTTCAATACCCACAGGCCTCACCAACTGGAATCCCCTTCTCCCCCCATTCCCCAGGTCTCACTTCCACGGCAGGCAACAGCAAGACCTTCCTTGATCCCCTCCTCTTCTGCCACGTTACACATATTACTGGCTTGTATGTTTCTTTTCTGTCTCCCACCAAGGATATAACTCCATAAGGACAGGAGTTTTTCTGTTTTTGTCACAGCTGCTTTCTTGGTGCCCTGCAAATAGTAGGCATGCAACATACAAGATTCAAAAGTTCAGCCCAATACTTCCTGAACAAAACTACTCCTTTTTACCTGCACAATTCTGACACCAAAAGGCACAGAAGTATCTCAAAGGTAACACCTTCTCACCTGAACTGCACTTTAGCCAACTTCCCACTATGCCAGTGGATTAGCAACTTCCTCCCTGCCACTTTGGAACTGGGTTACAGGACAAAAGACGTTGGGCCAGGGATTCGGCTCAGTGGTTCCACCACCTGCCTCACAAGCATAAGGGCCTGAATTCAATCCCCAGTATATATATATATATAAAAAGAATTTAACAAGAGAGGCAAATGAAAATAGTGTTGCTAATAGACATAGAAAACACACATACACAGTGTGCACACTGATTCAAAAGGATTTGGGATTATCAATCTTTTTACTGAATTTCTAACAGCTTTACTGTGATAAATGAGTAGATTTTCACTGTGTGAAAATTAAGTGTACAGGGCCAGGGATTTAGCTCAGTGGCTCCACCGCCTGCCTCGCAAACGCAAGGACCAGAGTTCAATTCCCATGTACCAGAAAAAAAAATTTAAGTGTACAATTCATCAAGATTTAAGTTTACAGCTGGGCATGGTGGCGCACGCCTGTAATCCCAGCACTCTGGAGACTGAGGCAGGAGGATCGCTGTGAGTTCGGGACCAGCCTGGGCTACACAGTGAGTTCCATGTCAGTCTCAACTACATAGTGAGACCCTGTCTCAAAAAACCAAAAAAAAAGATTTAAGTTTACAGACTTAGGTACAATCACCACAATCCAACTTTAGAAAATTTTTCTTTTCTTATTTTTGTTTTGTAGTACTGGGAGTCAAACCTAAGGCTTCACACACGTAAGGCCAAGTCCTTATCCACTGAGCCACATCCCCAGCCGTAAATATTCTTATGACCTCAACAACTCATTCACATTCCACTCTGTCCCCACTCTTATCTCCTATCGACCAGTTTTGTATTATTTTCATGTCTCCTCATCCTTAGAGCCACATGGAAAGCAAATTTCTTTTTTCATGGCCAAGTCTACAAAGCATTACTGCTTCTTACAACGAAGAGGAGAGAAGAGTTAAGAATGCCTCTACAGTCACAGGCTTGAAGAGCTTTGGGGTGACCTCACTCACCTGAGATCACTCCAGCAGCACAATATAAGTCACAAGGAAGGGGGCCCAGCCTGCACGCCATCCTTACCAAGTTCCAGAAGCTCTCATGTTTGCTTGGATTTCCAGTGCCTAGAACATCTGCTAACAAACTGTCCACCTCACACACGTGCAGTCGGACCCAGTCGAGAAGGTGAAGGAGGAGAGGGCCAGCTATGAAGAGAAAGACTCATCACACACAAAAACCTTGGCTTTTTCTTGAAACCACTTCACCCAAAATACAGAGAATGTTAAAACAGACACATTGGCCCCATGGGCGGGGTTACTCCTCTCAAGGGGGGCATGCATACATGTGCCACATATAGGGGCACATGCCAGTAATCCCAACACTCTGAGAGGCTGAGGCAGGAAAATCACAAATTCAAACTCAACTTGGGCCTGGTGAAATAAAAAACTAGCCCAGGTGTGGTGGTGCACGTCTGTGATCCCAGCACTGCAGAGGCTAAGACAAGAGGACTGCCTCAAGTTTGAGAACTGCCTGGGCTATATAATGAGTTCAAGTCCAGCCTAAACTTCATTAACAAGACCCTGTCTAAAAAGTAAGTATAACAAAAGTAAATAAATAAATAAGTAGAAAAATGGCTAGGGATGTAGCTCAGTGCTAAAGACTTAAGTACATTTTCCAGTACCAAAAACAAAACAAACACAACAGCCAGGCGTGGTGGCACATGCCTATAATCCCAACACTCAGGAGGCTACGGCAGGAGTATCGCTATGACTTCAAGACCAGCCTGGGCTACATAGTGAGTTCCAGGTCAGTCTCAACTACATAGTGACACCCTGTCTCAAAAAACCAAAAAAAGCCAGGCCTGGTGGTGCACGGCATGCCTATAATCCCAGCACTCGGGAGGCTGAGACAGGAGAATAGCTGTGAGTTGGAGACCAGCCTGAGGTACATAGTGAGATCCAGGTCAGTCTCAGCTACATAGTGAGACCCTGACTCAAAAAACCAAAAACAAACAAACAAACAAACAAAAACAGAAATAGGCTAGGAAAAAGCAGAATCCTCGTTCTGTGCCAAGCAGCCCCATTTTTCACTAAATCCTGGACAGGGTTGGCCTGGAACTCTGACCTCCCCACTCTGCGCAGCCCAGTTCTCCACAAGTATGCAATCGCTTTGTACGTAAATGGCAATTTCAATGACCAGCACTAGGTGCAGCACAGACAATAATGACAAAAATATGTTGTCCCCTCAAAATCTACTGCCAAAAATAAGTGTCCAAAGAACTTCTTCTAATGTCAAGTCTCCAGGAATGTAAATGAAATGCTAGGCTACACAGAGGTTACTGCTCATTTATGGGTAACAGCAAACATAAATCACTACAAGATACGCAAAAAAGTAGTCAGGGTCAAGCAAGGTGGTGCACATCTATAACCCAAGCACTGTGGAAGGCTGAGGCAGGGGATCACAAGTTCAAGCACAGCCTGTGCAACTTAGTGAGACCCTATCTAAAAATAATAATAAAATAAAAAGGGCTGGGGTGGGGATGGGAAGCAAAATTTAAAAAAAGAATCAAGGTAGCTCATGTACACATGCCTACTCCCTAAGGTGAATATAAACTGCGTACTGCGAACAGGTACTAATAAAACTCAGAGGGAGGATAGGGCTGGGGATGCAGCTCATTGGAAGACCCTTGGTTCAATGCCCCAGAACCACCAAAAATAAAACAAAACAAAAAGCAAAAAGCCTTATAGCACCTCCACAAAGAGTACACTCAAGGAGCCAAGGACTTAGCTCAGTGGCTGCCCTGCAAGCACAAGGTCTGGAGTTCAACCCCCAGTACCACAAAAAAAAAAAAAAAAAAAAAAAAAAAAAAATACACTCACGCCACAAATAGCCTGGCTAGACAGAGTTGATACACATGGTTGCCCCACCCAGTTATTAGCTACAGAGTTCTCCAAGTGACTTCTACTCCCACCACCTAATTCTTCCCCACATCCCTACAATTTGCAGCTTGGCCAGTCTATTATATAAATACTATCACTTTCGTGCACTAATTGAAATTTGATTTCTCAGTACTTTTCACGGTTCATCTGCCTCATGTTTTAGGTTTCTAGAAGAACTCAGTATGATTCTTTTTGCAGTATTTGACAAAATGTCACATTTCTTTGGGTGTTCTGCAATGATTTTTGCTGGTTATGTTGATAAGCACTGGAGAAAACAATGTTGGCACAGGAAATACAAGGAAAGAGACAAGGACAGCATGGACCCCTGGATGCTAGGACACAATTACCCAGGCTCACCTGGGGCTACTTCAATAAAAAGGATCTCACACAGGTTCCAAATTAGCTCCATTGCTGACAAAATGGAGACCTATGGAAGAGACAGAAGCAGATTTTAATTAAAAATACTTCTAACATTTGTTCCTGGAGCAAAGGACGATAGCAGGACTTGAATCACTTACAGCCATTCACTAACCCAACAACTGCTAGTATTTCCTCTGGCAGGAATAGCACGGAGCAGACTGTGAGAGCATCTTACGTGGTGATATGGAGACTGTCATTATTTTAAAGGCTGCAACTTTGGGGGTGGGCGTGCCGGGAATCAAACTCAGGACCTTGCACTTACAAGGTAGGCACGGTGCCACTGAGCTACATCCCCGGCCCTCTGGGCCTAAATTCTAAAGTAAACTTAGAATATGTACACTGGGGCTGGGGATGTAGCTCAGTGGTTCGGAGTCTGCCTCACAAGCACAAGTACCCGAGTTCAATCCCCAATACCAAAAAAGCAAAAACAAAAACAAATACAAAAACAAAAACAAAAAAATATATGTACACTGTACTTTCCCATTATCCCTTGTTTATAAGAGAAAAGAAATGCTCTGCTGACCAGAGATAAGTTATTACTCCCTATTCACTGCTGAGTTTGAATCAAGATTCTACTAAGGGAAGAGAATTCTACGATGCCTCCTCTAGTTCTAACTAAAGTATAGTTGCTTATAGTTGAGCAGAGTTCATGAGTTATCTATCAAGTGGATTTTTGTGAACATGTTGGACCCTGAAAGGGCACCAGGAAATTCAAGATGAACCCTGCTAACATCTAACCAGAAAGAGACTTCCACCAGAATAGTGACTGCAAAGCCACCCTAGCAAGTGCCAAAGACATAGTGATGCCAGAACACAAAAGGCAGCTCCACCATACCTGGCTGCTGAATTGTCGGCCACTGGCTTGATCTTTAGCAGCAACTAACAGAACAAACAAAACAATTTTAAGTGAATAATAAAACTTTTATACTCATTACTGCAGCATTACACATCAGATTCTGTGGCTTATACCCTTGTTTCTTTAAATGACTATCCATTTTCATTCTAGATGTTTTTGTTGTGGGGGCTTCTTTTGTTTTCTTCAAGACAGTCTCACTATGGAGTTCAGGCTGGCCGTGAATTCATTACGTAGCCCAGATTGGACTCAAACTCACGACAATCCTCCTGCCTCAGCCTCCCAAGTGCTGGGATTACAGGTGTGCACCACTACACCTGGCTTCTAAATGGTTTTTCAATGCCTCATATCTCTTTGTTGTACATCAATAATTCTCAAAGCAAGCCCGTAAATTACAAACAGCACTTTCCACTGCAGTGCAGCCATTAAAGGCCTCTGACAAAGACATCGCCTTATTATACAAGAGTCCATCAAACTTAAAGAAAATCATGTGACTCTCATGATTATGGTGATTTTTAATCACCAAAGTCAAAGAACTGGTAATGCAATTTTCAAAGAACCTTATTTTGGCCCTTTAGCCTCATACCTGTCAATGAGTCAATCGGCTTAGTGCATTCTAATTTGAGAAACTTATTCAGGGTGCCAAAAATTACGGACTGTGAAAGAAAGAGCTTGAGACTGGAACATCAAGTTTTCATCTTGTAGTATTTACAACCAGGTAACTACTTCAAATATTCTCTCTCTCTCTCTCACACACACACTCCTTACTTACTTGCAACCTGGTGCATTTCCTCCATACATGCTCTCATAACTGATCGGTAGTTTTTACTCACTCGAACCAATCTACAAAATATGAAAAGATATACATAAGATAAATCTGGAACATCTTGTGGTTCCACAGAGTAAAGGAGACCTCAATAAAGGTACAAACTTGCTGAAGATGGCTCAGCCTAAAGGAGTTTTACACAATTCAAAACAGGAAAAATTTGAACACCACCATAAATATGCTGTAATCCATGGGGTAAAGTATACACGATGTTAGTCGCTATAGATGAGATATAACTGTAGACACCAAAATTAGTGGCAACAGTTGAGAAATAGGCTTTACATAAGCTCAGTTTCTTCTCCAAAGCACTTATTAGTGACAAAGAAAAATGGTAGTGAAGAAACGACATAAACTAAGTGATTGAGGTTAACAATGCCAGTAATAAAACATCGTAAACTCTGTGCAGGACATGATATATTGAGAACACAGCACTGCCTGGGTGGGTATCCTCACGGATAAATGGCACATGCGAAAATGTGTGAAAAGTGCAAACTGAGAGACATTCTACAAAAGTATGAAGGTCCTTAAAAGGTCTAAGGGAGAGTCTGGGGACTCAGCTCAGTGGTACCACTGCCGCCTGCCTCCCAAGTGCAAGGTCCCAAGTTCAATCCCCGGTACCAAAAAAAAGCGAGGGAAGGAAGATGCGACTTCATTTAGTTTCAGAAGAGAAAAAAGACTATCAGTGGGAAAACTGGTAAAATTCAAAAGGAATCTTTAGCTGATCACACAGTATCAATGTTTGCTTTTTTTTTTTTTTTTTTTTTTTTTTTTTTTTTTTTTTTTTTTTTTTACTTTTTTGAGATAAGGCCTCCCTACATAGTTCAGGCTGACCTTGAACTCACCATGGACCCCAGCTAACCTCAAACTCAAGGTGACCCTCCTGCCTCAGCCTTCCAAGTGCTGCAATTAAAGGCATGCGCCACCATGCCCAGCTTCAAAAACGTTTGTTCTAGAAGGAGAGACCTAAAGCCCATCAGATGACTTCATCTGAAATTGAGTAATGGGTTTTAAAGAAGGTAGCTCAGGGGCAGAACTCTTTCCTAGCCTACTCTGGACCCTAGGTTCCATTCCCAGTTCTATAAAAACTATATAATAAGAAAAATAGTAGTGTCAGGCCTGGTAACCCCATCTATAATCTGAACTACTCACCAAGCAAAGGCAGAAGGATCAAAGCCAGTCTGAGGAATTTTGCCAGACTCTGACTAAAACTTTAAAAAGAGCCACTGATATAACTTGGAGAGAAGGTCCCTGGGTTCAATTCCCAGGACCAGGGCTGGGGATTTAGCTCAGTGATTTGGCCGCCTGCCTCAATCCCCAGGACCAGGAAAAAAAAATAAGCAAAATAAAATTTTCTCTTTTCTTGAAGTACTGGGAGTCAAACACAGGGGTGCTCTATCACTGAGCTAGCCCACAAGTCCCCCTCCCCTATTTTTTTCCAGTACCAGAGATCAAACTCAGGACTTTGCACTTATGAGGCAGGCACAGCACCACTGAGCTAAATCCCTGGCCACTACCATAGCCCTTTTTATTTTGAGACGTAGCCTAGCTAAAGTACCCAGGCTGGGTTCAAAATTAACAATTCTGTTTCAGCCTCCTGATTATCTTAGAACTACAGGCATAAGCCACCAAGCCTTTCATGCCTGGCTTTTGAAACTGTCATTTTAATATTACTTTTCAAATCTCTTAACAATGGGACCATATTCAATGACTCTCATGCTTATTTGGCCTCTTGAAAGGTAAATAAAGTAGAAATATAAACTGAAAAAGCCTATGAAGTCAGGAAGTCAATCATATTTATATCCATATATTTCCTTTAAGAATTTCCAAGAGGAGGCTGGGGATATAGTTCAGGGGTGCAGTACCTGCCCGGCAAGCATGAGGCCCTGGGTTCCATTCCTGCTATCAAAAAGGAAAAGTGAAAAAAAGACCAAAAAAAATTCCGAGGGATGGAGAAAAGGAGAAGGGAAAGGGACATTTAAAAAATTAAGATGTGTTATGTACATGTGCCAACGCCCCATAATGAACTAATCGGTACATGTATTAACACAAATTAAAACGGTAAATATTAGGGCTGGGAATTTAGCTCAGTGGTGCCGCTGCCTGCCTCGCAAGTGCAAGGTCCCAAGTTCGATTCTCATGTACCCCCCACCAAAAAAAAACCCTGTAAAGTTTATTTTATTTTATTTTATTTTTTTGGTACCAAGGATCGAACTTGGGACCTTGCACTTACAAGGCAAATGGTGGCCCCAATGAGCTAAATCCCCAGCCCTGTAAAAATTATTTTAAAAGGATCTAAAACATAAAAATGTTTGCGGGCATGGTGGCATATATCTGTAATCCCAGCACTCAGGAGGCTGAGGCAGGAGGATCACTGCAAGTTCAAGCCCAGTTTAGGCCTCACATTGAGCTCAAGGCCAACCTGCAATACACAGGAAGACCCTATCTCAAAAAAATTTTTTTTAATTTTTTTCTATTCTTGATGAGATGCTCTGCCCAATACTAAAGCCAAAAACTGGAACCAGTATTTCCCTAGTTGTCTCTCCTATCACTAGGAACAAGGATGGGCAAAGCAAGGTAGCCTAAGCCTGGAATCCTACCTTCTCAGGATATGAGGCAAAAGCATCTGGGCAATCTGGCAAGATGATATCTCAAAATAAAAACACAAAAGGTTGGGATATAGTTCAGTGATGGAGCACTTGCTCAGCACATGTGAGGCCCCAAGTACAACCCCTAGTACTGAAATAAATAAATGGACAAGAAAGATTTGGTTTTTCAGTTTAGTTGTAGACTTTAGCGTTTAACAGCGTTTAACTTACTGAGCTTTTCTAGATTTTCCAGTCAATTCTTCTTCAATTCTCTGGAGGCCCACAAAGATACCATGTGATTCATTGAAGAGTTTTCTTAAAATTTTAGAATAAACATCTACGTCCTTCCGGATAATATGGATAAAGGGGCAACCTGGCACCATCTCTGATTTTTCTGAAACAGAACAGGAAAAAAATAATTTGACATCCATCATCATCTCTCCCAAAAGAAAATCCATTTAGAGCCAGGTGCAAGATTGTAATCCCAGCACTCAGGAGTCTGAGGCAGAAGAACTGCCTCACATTTGAGACTATGCTGCGCTACATAGTGAATTCGAGGCCCACCTGCACTACATATGGTAGTGAGACCCTGTATCTATCAAACAAACAAACAAACAAACAAAAGCTTTAACTTAGCTGGGTGTGAAGGCACAGCCTAATCTCAGCTACTCTGTATATGTGCTGCCGAAGCGAGCACTAATCTCAGCTACTCTGGAGGGTAAAACAGAAGGATGAAAAGTTTAGGGCAAAGGCTGGGGATTTAGCTCAGTGGCACCTCACCTGCCTCGCAAGCGCAAGGTCCTGGGTTTGATCCCCAGTACCAAGAAAAAAAAAGTTTAAGGCAATTTAGTGACATCCTGTCCACAGTCTCAAAAAAAAAAGCTGGCAGTGTAGCTCAGCAGAAAGATCAGTACCACAAATAAGTAAATAAATAAGTAAATATTTTAGCTCCTGTGCTACTGATTTCACTTATAAAAACACCAGGCATGGTGCCACACACCTCTAATCCCAGCACTCCAGAGGCTGAGGCAGGAGGATCCCCACGAGTTCAAGGCCCGGACTGAACTGCATAGCAAGGCCTTGTCTCAAAAAAAAACTAAAGTGTGGGCCGGGGATTTAGCTCAGCGGTTCGGGGGCCTGCCTTGCAAGCGCAAGGACTCGAGTTCAATTCCCGGACCAAAACAACAACAAAAAAAACAACAAAAAAAACTAAAGTATAGTTTTCATTTCTAAAAACTAAAGTCAGAGGCAGAATGATTGCCTGCCCCAGCATTAATGCACAAGGCCATGGATACAATGTCCAACATCTCCACCACACGCCCACAGAAAACATCTGAAGTGATATGTATTACAATTTATTGATAACCCACACATCAGGAATTTTATTTTTCAGTACTCAGATTGAACCTGGGGCACGTGATCTATCACTGAGCCTATATCCCCACCTTCTACATGATCTTTTCTTATTTTTTATTTTATTTTAAAAACAGCCTCACTTTGCAGTCCATGCTGGCCTCTAACATGACATCATCTTGCCTCAGCCTCCCAAATGCTAAGATTACAGGTACATGTACCATGGCACCAAATGAATTTGTGTGTGTAGTACTAGGAACTGAACCCAAGACCTTTGCACTGAGCTAAATTCCAAGCCCTTTTTTTAAAATTTTATTTATTGGGGGGCACAGGGATCAAACTCTAGTCCTTGTGCTTTCAAGGCAGGCAGCTAAACCACTGAGCTCAGTACCTGGCCCCAAGCCCTGTTTTTTTTTTTTTGGTTTTTTGAGACAGGGTCTCACTATGTAGTTGAGACTGACCTGGAACTCACTATATAGCCCGGGCTGGTCTCGAATTCACAGCGATCCTCCTGCCTCAGCCTCCCGAGTGCTGGGATTACAGGCATGCGCCACCACGTCCGGCGCTCTTCTTATATGTTAGATTAAGGCAAGGTATTGCTAAAAGTTGTACAATCTGGGCTCAAACTTGAAATGCTCCTGCCTCAGCGTCGCAGAGGGCTAGAACTACAAGCATGTGCCACCACGCCCAGCTAAAGTTTTAAACATAACTGTTCATTCTTCTCAGCCCACTAGTATACTGTGGAACTACCTTTGGCCTCCATCAACTGAAATATACTGAAAGGAAATTTAAAATTGTGAGCTTAACTGTTTTCACTTAACATTAGCCTAGGTTAAAACTCAATAAATGAAATGAAGATGATTTTGGTCAACTTAATATTATTTTTGAAGCCGGGTGTGGTGGGATACACCTAAAATCCCAGCACACTGGGGAGGCAAGAAGATCCAAGTTGGACCCTAGCCTGGGCGACTTTGTGACTCTGGCCCAAATTGAGGCCAGCCTGGGCTAAACAGTGAATTCAAGGCCAGTCTGAACTGCATAGCAAGACGCTGTCTCAAAAGAAAAAGAAAGCAAAGAGATGGGGGAAGACAGGACCAGGAGAGACACGAGACAGACAAACAGCCAAATGTACCAAGATAAATAATCTGGAAGAAAAACAAAACTACCTTTTTTATTGAAGGCGGTTTCACAGACCAACATCTCCCCAGGACCCCAGTCAAAGCACATTTGCTTCTTGGGATTCACTCCTGGAATCAACTGGTAAAAAGTGAGGCACAGAAATAATTATTCCATTGCATACAAGTATAATCCTAGGAACCAGTTGTCAGGAAAGTTAACAAGTGCTAATCAATGCACACAGCTGTGTGACAGCCCGGCTCCCCAACACTAACAGCCCGAATAAGTAAGCAGGCTCTGCTGGGTGCTTCAAGCAGCCTCCCCAGCTCAGGTGCTAATGAAAAGGAAGCTACACCCCAACCTATTCTTACACTGTAATTTAATGATCTGTGGTTCAGAAAAAGAAAGTCAGAAATAAAGAACTGTATTGTTTGTTACTAAAAAAAACATGGAAATTCCCGACCTCAGACTGTCCCTAGGGCCCAACAGCAAAATCCAAGCTACACAGGCCACATCCAGGGCAGAACAGGCATTTAGAAAGTTCCTCCAAGGACAGCAGCCAAGACTGTCCCCAAAGGAGGCATTATGCTTCCAGAAAAATCCAAGGAAAAGTACTGGGAGCAACAATAGTAGCTGTGGGATCTGGCTCCAAAGGAAAGGATGAAGAGATTCAACCAGTCAGTGTGGAAGTTGGAGATAAAGTTCTTCCAAGATATGGAGGCACCAGAGTAGTTCTAGATGACAAGTATTATTAAGAGTCATTGACAAACCAAAAAAAAAAAAAAAAAAAAAAAAAA
>NW_022900935.1:59062246-59083648 GCF_012274545.1 Fukomys damarensis | reverse complement strand
AAAAAACAAAAAAAAAAAAAAAAAAAGAGTCAGTGACAGGGCTGGGGATTTAGCTCAGTGGTTCCAAAGCCTGCTACCTAAGCAAGCTCAAGGACCCAAGTTTGATTCCTGGTACCAAAAAAAAAAAGTCAGTGACATACTTCTGCCGCCTGCCTCGCAAGCACAAGAGCCTGAGTTTGATCCCCGGTACCAAAAAAAATGGTACAAAAAAAAAAAAAAAAAGTCAGTGACAATCTTAGAAAGTACGTAGATGGAAATAAATCCCTGTTGAAATGGCAGCACATGACACTGCCATTCCACTGACATTCTGAAATCTTTCACCATGCAACTCATTTTCATGTCTCTTTATAATAAACTGATACCTAAACTGACATCCACAGTCTCTAAAATTGAGTTTCACTGTACTGATATAAACTTTTTCCAAATAAATATGCAAATTTTTTTAAAAATTCCCTTTCCACAGCTTCTGGGTATCTCTACAATGGTGACTAAACTTTTCCATCTAGACCAATTCCTTCGGGCCTCAGCTTCACATATCCAACACCTAACCCAAGGATCTGCAGGTTATCTAACTATAAAGCTATTCCCATCACTACAGCTAAAAAAGTAACTTTTCCTTTGAATCGGGTTTCCCTATGTTGCCCAGGTTAGTCTTTAAGCCCTTGGGCTCAAGCATTCCTCCTACCTCAGCCTCCCAAGTGGCTGGGGAGACAGACGTGCACCAATGTGCCCTAGTCTAAAAGGGGCTCTTGGGGCTGAGGGTACAGCACTTGTCTAACATACGAGGCACATGTACAATCAGCAGCAGCACAAAAAAAACAAACCTCACCCTCAAACCTCACTCCACACTCACAACTGGCCAGAGCCTTCCCCAGCTGTCAGAAGTAATCCTTGAGTCACGTTCTACTCTGAAATAAGCCCGAGTCTGACCACTCCCAGCTCTTGAAGTCTAATCCATGCCATCAACTATCACTGGAACCACTGATAGCATACCTTAGCACCTGATTCTTTTAAATGGTTATTATCTACCATGAAAACAGAAAAAAGCCTCACGGAGGATGGGGAATCTAGGATTCTCATGTTGCTTAGAAGAGATAATGGCACACAGTTGAAATGCCATAAATATTCTTGACAATGATTTGGGTTAACAAATACTCTGGGCTCAAGACAGTCCAGGCAACAACTAATCAAAAAACTATACAAAAATTAAGTGGGCCGGGAATTTAGCTCAGTGGCACCGCACCTGCCTCACAACAAGATCCTGAGTTAGATCCCCAGTACCCCAAAAAACCCCAAAATACCCAGCAATGTTCACTGAACCTTCCTCAGTGCTGCTCTCAACATGGAATGTGGTCTCTGCCCTCCAAAAGCTACCACATTTTCCCTAAAAATAAGACCTAACTGGAAAGTAAGCCCTAGAATGATTTTTCAGAATGCTTGTAATATAAGCCCTACCCTCCAAATAAGCCCCAGTTGGCCAGGCATGATGGCAAACACCTGCAATCTTAGCACTCAGGAGGCTGAGGCAGGAGGACCACCTTAAATTGGAGGCCAGGCTGTTTTACATAGTAAGTACAATGCCATCCTGAAAGACGCAGGGAGACCCTGTCTTAAGAAAAGAAAAAAAAAGTCTCAGTTAAGATAAGCAGCCAGATGGACACATTTAGTATGTTTCAATACAAGATGGACATACTGAATTATAAAAAAATAATAGTATACAATTAAATATAAACTGGGTGCAGGAATTTGTCTGTAATCCCAGCACTCAAAAGGCTTGAGACAGGAGAAATGAGAGTTCAAGGTAAGCCTGGACTACATAGCAAGTGCTTGTCTCCAAAAAATACATATATATAAATAAATAATATTATTAACATTAATACTTAAAATAAATACTAAATAATAATTATTTGCAAATACTCAAGCTAGTGCCTTTGGATGAGAGGTAAACACCTATGTAAAGTGATTAACTCAACTTATGCCGAATGACCAACTGGAGTGCACACACATGAATAAATGTGCACACTTCAAAATGGATGGGCATGGTTGTGTCTAACATGAATCTTCATAATTCAATACATCATGTTGTAACGGATGTATTAATGCACCATGTGAAATGTTGTGTGAACTGTGGTGCCTGTAATTTTTTATCATATTTGTGTGGAATATCATTCTTTTTTTTTCTGAGACAGGTTCACTTTGCAACCCAGGCGGCCTCCAACTTGTGGCAATCTTCCCTCTTCAGGCTCTTCCACATGTTGGGATTACAAGCGTGTGACACCACACCACTAGACCATCATTCTTAACTGTCTTTTGTTACCACGCCTGTCTCGTAAGACTTCAATTAACACTTGATTTAGTGGGAAGTTTGTGAAGCCTCACCTGCAAGAGGTCATGACTTGAATGAAGGAAGAATTCATGGGATAAAATCACTGACAGCTGTGTTGCCAATGCACTACAAGTAGGCTACACGGACAAGAAGTGCTTATTTAAGGAGGCGTCTATTGCTGTGCATGAGAGACTGGGGTCAATGGCTCTACAGGAAATGGGAGTTGCAAAACATTCCAGCTGAGGGCCGGGGATTTAGCTCAGTGGTTCTGCCGCCTGCCTCGCAAGTACAAGGACTCAAGTTCAATCCCCAGTACCAAAAAAAATTCAAGCTAAAATTCAGGGTTTGGAGACTTGTAAGACATTCTACAAGATGGCATGACTATTATCTGAATAGATGTAGATTTCTGTATATAAATTAATGCAGATTATTGTACATGAAAAAAATAGGACATCCCCTGAAAACATGCCCTGTTGCACCTTTAGGGCAAAAATTAATATAAGACAGTCTTATTTTGGGGGAAATACAGTAGTAGTTAGACTGGGCTTGGTAGCACACACCTGTAGTCCTAGAACTTAGGAGGCTGAGACAGGGCAAGTTCAAGGCTATCCTGGGCTCATACTAAAATTCTATCTCAAAGAAAAAAGGGGGGGCTAGCAGTCAAGAATAGAGCAAGGGGCTGGGGATGTACCTCAGTGGCACCACACCTACCTAACAAGCACAAGGCCCAAGTTTGATTCCCAGTACCTGAACTAAAAAAAAAAGTTAGAGAAAGGTAACCAAAGGGACAAACACACAAAGGAGAAAATCTGACTTGGCCAACACACACTCTCTCTCTCTGACAGTGCTAAGGGTCAGACCCAGCACTTTACTACTGAGCTGCCTCCCAGCTCAACTTGGCCACCTCTTATCAGAATAGACCAGACAAGAGCGAAGCATTTCATACAAACTGCTAGAACACTAGATATCCATATGCAAAAAAGTGGTACATCCCAACACTCTGAGCAGCTAAAGCAGGAAGATCACAACTTTGAGCCAAGCATAGGCAACTTAGTGAGCTCTCTCAAAAATAGAAATAAAGCCTGCATCATGGCACACACCTGTAATCCCAGCACTCCGGACGCTGGGATAGGATTGCAGCAAATTCAAGGCCAGCCTGAACTACATACTGTAGCAAGACCCTGTTTCGGAAAACAAAACAATACTAAAAGCATAGAAAATCTCTCTAACCTTGAAGTAAGCCAAGATTAGACGCAGAAACACAAACTAAGGGGCCAAGGATGTAACTCAGCAGCACAGTACCTGCCTGGCAAGCACTAGGCCCTGAGTTCAATTCCTAGTACCAAAAAAGAAAAAGACCAAAAAACACAAATTAAAAAGCCAGGTGTGGCGGCACACACTTGTACTCCTAGCACTCAGGAGACTGAGGCAGGATGATAAAGTGTTCTAGGCCACGGGCCAGGGATTTAACTCAGTGGTGCCACCACCTGCCTCGCAAGCATAAGGCCCTGACCTCAATCCCCAGTACAAAAAAGTTCTGGGCCAGTTTGAGTGACTTACAGAGATTTTGCCTCAAAATAATCTAAAATGGGATAGGGATGTAGCTCAGTACTAGAATACCTGCCTAGCACGCACAAGGCCCTCGGTCCAATCTCCAACACCAGGAAGAAAAAAAAAAGGATTTACAAATAAGCACATAAAGATTCCAATAACTTTCATGATTACAGAAATACAAACCAAAATTATTATGAGCACCAGGACATGCCTGTAATTCATTCCAATTGTCAGGAATTTGAGGCAGGAGGATTGCTGCAAGTTTTAGACCAATCTAGGCTATACAGTGAGTTCAAAACCAGCCTGAACTACATAGTGAGACCCTGTCTCAAAAATCCAAAAAAATGATTACCAACTTTGAATCTATGCTTAATCATCCTTGAATGTGCTAATTACTAACGTGTCATTATGCATCATGAGAAGAACTGTCTAAAGATAGTCTCTGAACTTGAAAGAGTTGAAATTTAGACTCTATAGACTATGGGGCTCTACCAAGATAATGCCCTTCAATCACACTCTACACGCAATGCCAACCAGCTTTCTACGTGATCTCCCTAATGCCAACCCAGCACATTACTACTCAGTATAAACATCAGTTTAGAGCATCTTCATTCCCTTGGTAACTCACAGCTCAGTATCAAAGTAGGGCTTGGAGTTGGACAGGTGCTGAAAAGTCTCTCCCATCAAAGTTCTGACATGAGTGGAAAAGGAAAGGCAAGATGTGACAAGTAGCCTGATAAAAGTGCCAGTGACTGAGATACACTAATTCTTTTTCTCAAACACACACACATGGTCCTTGATGGATATTTAAGACTCAAAGTACTTTCGATATTATTCAATATTTAACACTTTACTGTAAAATGCTTGACAGGAATAACAACCCACATTAACTGCTCTTATCTGAGCTCAAGAATTAAGATTTTAGGCTGGGGATTTAGCTCAGTGGTTCTGCTGCCTGCCTCGAAAGCGCAAGGACCCAAGTTCGATCCCGATACCAAAAAAAAAGAATTAAGATTTTAGGTTTCATTTTGTCTAGCTGGTTGCGAAATGACCTCTATTTTTTCATTTTTGCTTTTGTCACAGAGTGCTTTACAATTTAACCGCTCACCTTACTAAAAAGTACAGGTAGCTCTATTTCCTAAAATGCAAAAACAGGGGCTGTGGGGTGGAATAAAATAAAATTTATCAAAAATAAAATAAAATGCAAAAACAGCCAGGCATAGCGGCACAGGCCTATAATACCAGAACTCAGGAGGCTGAGGCAGAAGGATCTCTGAGAGTCCAAGGTAAGCCTGAACTACTTAGATCCTGTCTTTAAAAAAAAAAAAAAAAAAAAAGGCAGAGCCAGGGATTTAGTTCAGTGGTGCTGCTGCCTTGCAAAAGCAAGGACCAGAGTTCGATCTCAACTCCATACCAAAAGCAAACAAAAGACAAAAACAGTAGGTCAGAAGCTGAGCATAGTGATGCATACCCATAATCCCAGCACTCTGGGAGGCTGAAGCAGGAAGAATGCAAGCCTACCTGGGGCCATCTAGCAACAACCCTCTCAAGAGTAAAAATCAAATTTTAAAAAGAGGGCTAGGGGCCTGGATTTAGCTCAGTGGTTCCACCGCCTGCCTCGCAAACACAACGACCTGAGTTCAATCCCTGGTACAAAAGACAGACAGAAAGGAGAGAGGAGAGAGGGAGAAAGAGCGAGCTAAGGATGTGCGTAGCTGCGGACAATCCTCAATATGCTAAATAAATTATAAGAGTGACTTACAACTCGGTGGTATTTATAAATTACTAGAAGCTAGGAGATGCAAAACTCTGAAAGCCCCTATTTGCACATATTTGACCTAGTGAGAGTTTGGGGATAGTTTTGCTGAGTTTGCTGGAGCGTTCATCTGAAAAAAGCAAGACATAAAGCAAGGAAGAGAAAAATATTCCAGGCAGCGAGCATAGTTCTCTCTTATCTAGAGCCTACGAATTTCTTCACCACATACCATGCACACTTGATATACATACTTTTCTCGAGAACTCAAAGCAAACACAGGACAATAAAATCAGAATGAGTCCCTCGAGAAAATAAATTTGTTCAATAAACCTTAAGCCAATACAGCACGACAGACAGAAGTCAAGGTCACGGTACTGCGATGGGGTGTTTAGCTCTGCTGAAAGAAAAAAAAAGCCCCAATTCTTCTGCTTCACCTGAGTCCACTATAACGCCTAAGAAGAAAACAAAGGGAAACAGAAAGGTAAAGACCAGGGAAAAAGTGGGAAGGAGTGAGACCTCCGGGGCCGGGGTTTGTAAGTATACAAAGAACCAAAAACCAAGCGACCGCTAGCTACCGCCTGAACTTAGTTCCTAGTTAATACAGAAACCTCTGGACCCCGGCAATGGAGTCGAAGGAAGGAGACATGAGCACGGCAAGGAAGTAGACAAGCCTGAAGCGACAAAGTAGATGCAGTCCTCAGACAGCGAGAGCAAACAAGCCAGTTCAGGGCACCCTTACAGTAACCGCCGGCTCCCCATCAAGCTCCTCCATATCGCCACACGACCGCGTCCCGGACCTCTCCGAGCAGCCACTGCTCCCGAATCGGGCCTCCCGCCCTCCAGACAGCTACATAAAAGGACCTCCGCCCTGGCGCCTACTACGGTGCCTGCAGGGCCAATCCCCCCAACTCCGCAGGGGCCTTTCGTCTCAGCCACGATCCATCCTTCTGCGGCCTTCCAAGTGTGTCCCTCCTTCCTGGCCTAGAAAGTACGTCAAGGAAATCAGCACACGGGGAGGACAGCCTCACAGGACTTTCTCACTAGATCAGGCAGCGTCGTAGACTGGAAGCCCTCGCGAGCCGGGGGCGGTGCTTTTGCGCGTGCGTGGGCGGGCGCGGCAGCCTAGTCCAGAGTCCGGGGCTGCTTGGGGCCTGCCTGCCTCTGCCTTCTGACGCTGGTTGTGTTCGCTTTTTCGTGGCTCCCCGTGTAGCGTCTTCGGAGCCGAGACGGTACAATGAACAGAGCTATGTTCGAACGCAGTCACCGTCACTCCCACCCAAAACACAGAAGCACGCGGACAAAGTTGATGCAGCTGAAACAACTGTGAAATCCCGACAGCTGGGCTTGCCTGACTGCACACAGATCCTGGTTTTGTTATCTCTAAGGAAAAGGAGACCAAAGCGCTCCAATCAGGGAATCCCTGGCCTTGTTTGGAAAAGTCAAATGTTTGAATAACTGCAGGACATTAAATTGTTTTCGTATTTGTTTTGGATAGCATATACAACAAGAATAGTATTGGTTCTGAATTTCCAATTAAAGACTTTTTGAACGAATTTAATTCAAAATTTCAAAGTAAGTCCTTGGGGCCTGAGGATTTAACTTAGTGGTAGAATGCTTACCTGGTATGTATGAGGCCCTGGGTTCAATCCCCAGTAACAAAAAAACAAACAAACAAACAAATGGAAGGGAGAAAGTAAATTCATTCTCCAAGGAAGGGTGAGGCAGGAGGATTGCAAGTTCAAGTCCAGCCTAGTCAATTTAACCAGAACATGTTTCAAAAAGGCGGGGGCGGGGATTTATCAGGGCCACCGCGCCTACCTTGCAAGCGCAAGGTCCAGAGTTTGATCCCCGGTACCAAAAGGAGCTGGGGTGAGGAGGAAGCCGCAAATGTAGTTAAGCGCAAAAGTCCTAGGTTCAATCCTAAATACTGGAGGAGAAAGAGACAACAAGGGAAATTACAGCTAAAAGCAGTAGTATTCTATATACTGATTTATATAATATATAAACATAGATATTTCTTCTTTAGCCTCAATGCACTTCAAAGAATAGGGTTCCAATAAGGTTTTTTTGTGCACCTTTTTATATACTTCTAAGAGAGTATTACTGGGAAAATAAGCCAAGGATGGTGGCACATGCCTGTCATCCGAGCACTCTGGGAGAATGAGGCAGGAGGGTCGAAAATTCAAGTCCAGCCTGGGCAATTCTGCAACATATAGAAAATCTTGTTTAAAAAAAAAAAAAATACTGAGCGGGGTGTGGTGACACATGCCTGTAATCCCAGCATTCTGGAGGCAGAGGCAGGAGGATTGTTGTGAGTTCAAGCCCAGTCTGGGCTACATAGCAAGACCCTGTCTCAAAAAGAAAGAAAAAATAAAAACAGGCAGGGATGTAAGTAGCTCAGTACAAAGGCCTCTTTGTTCAATCCCCAACATTGAATTATTTTTCTTTTCCTCTACCTCAACCCTTCTTTCAAGATTGAGAACTCTTAGATTCCATCTAACTTGGAATAGTCTTCAGTTACACAGATGACATGCCAGTTGAGCTATATCAAAACTTTAAACAGTTCGTGTCTCACAGGGGCCTTGTACAGGGTGCTTTATGGGCTGGGGATTTAGCTCAGTGGCACTGCGCCAGCCTCCCAAGAACAAGGTCCTGAGTTTGATCCCCAGTACAAATAAGAAAAAAATATATAAATGGGCTGGTGATGTAGCTCAATGATAGAGCACTTGTCTAGCAAATGTTAAAATCAGTTTTAAATCGTTCCAAATTTAAGCTTGTAATCAGTCTCAAACCAAAGGATCTGTGCTAACTAAAACTATGGCCTGAGCCAGGTGTGGTGGTACACATCTATAATCCCAATACTTGAGAGCCTGAAGCAAGAAAATCTCCAAATTGAGGCCAGTCTGGGTTATACAGTGAGACCTTGTCTCAAAAAAAAAAGGACTGGGATTTAGCTCAGTGGCTCCACGCCTGCCTCACAAGCACAAGATCCTGAGTTGGATCTCCTGTACCAAAAAAAAAAAAAAAAAGGGAGTGGCGCTGAGTATAGTGGCATACCCCTGTGATCCCAGCACTCAAGAGCCTGAGGCAGGGGCATCATGGAAAGTTCAAAGCCAGTCTGAAATACATAGCAAGAATTGCTTCTCGGCTTTTTGGCTATCAAGTGAAATACATAGCAAGACTAGTCATAATGGCCCACGTCTGTAATCCTAGCACTTAGGAGGTTGAAACAGGAGAATGGCTGCAAGTGTGAGGCCAGCCTGGGCTGCATAGTAACTTCAAGGCCAGCCTCAACTATGTAGAGTCTCAAGAAACGGGCCTGGGCCCGGGATCTAGCTCAGTGGTTCCACCACCTGCCTTGCAAGTACAAGGATCCAAGTTCAATCCCTGGTACCAAAAGACAAACAAACAGGGCCAGGGATTTAGCTCAGTGGTTCCACTGCCTGCCTTGCAAGCACAAACACCCGAATTCGATCCCTGGTACAAAACAAACAAACAAACAAGAAACAGTGGCCTACATAATACTAAGTAGGTATGTTTTTATACATCCTAATAGAAATAATGTTGCCTAGCCTGCAGAGAATAATTGCAAGAGAATTATTTTGGAAAACAAGGTAAAAAAATCTATTAACAGGAATCATACTTTGACCCAGGCAGTCCCATCTTAAAAATTTATCTCAAATAATTTTTTATCTCAAAAAATTTTAAAACACACCGGGCATGGTAGTGCATACCTGTAGTCCCAGCACTCAGGAGGCTGAGGCAGGAGGATCACTGTTAAGTTCGAGACCAGCCTGGGCTACATAGTGAGTTCCAGGTCAGTCTCAATTACATAGTGAGACCTTGTCTCAAAAAAATAAAATAAACAAAAATTAAAACATGAGAGATGTGGATTTCAGTATGTGCAATATATAACAAAAGAATAAAATACAGGACCAGGGATTTAGCTCAGTGATGCCGCTGCCTGCCCTGCAAACACAAGGACTCAAGTTCCATCCCCGGTACCAAAAACAAAATACCAGAGATCAAACTCAGGACCTTGTGCTTGCCAGGCAGGTGCAGCACTACTGAGCTACACCCCCAGCCCTATTTTGGTTTTTATTTGTTTGTTTTTGTTTTTGTTTTTACTTTGTTTTGTTTTGTTTTTTGGTACCAGGGATTGAACTCAGGACCTTGTGCTTGGAGGCAGGTGGGGCACCACTGAGCTATATCCCTGGCCCTGGTTTTGTTTTTTGAGATAAGTTCTCACTGTGTTGTTCAAACTGCTTTGAACTCACCCAGGCTGGCCTCTAGCTCTCGGCAATTCTTCTGCCTCAACCTCCCAGAAGCTGAAATTACAGACATAAACCACTACACCCAGCTTGTATCACTTTTTTTTTTTTTTTTGGTACCAGGGATCAAACTCGGGACCTTGTGCTTACAAGGCAGGTGGCAAAAACACTGAGCTAAATCCCTGGCCCTATATCACTTTATGTATCTCTATATATATTAGTTTGTTTGCTTGTTTTGGTACTGGGCATTGAACTCAGGGCCTTGCTCTTGTGAGGTAGGTGGCGGCACCACTAAGCTACATCCTTGGCCCTTCTCTCTACATATTAGTAACAAGAGCAAAACAGCTAGTGACATAGATTGGGCATGATGGTGTGTACCTGTAAACGCAGTACTGGGGAGGCTGAGGAAGAAGAATTGCCGAGAGTTGGAGGCCAGCCTAGGTTACATAGTGAATTCAAAGCCAACCTGAAATACATAGTGAGACCCTGTCTCAAAACACAAAAACATGGGATATAGCTCAGTGGCTCTGTGCCTGCCTGACAAGAGCAATGTGCAGAGTTCAATCCCTGGAACCAACAAAAAAAAAAAGCCTAGGGGCCATGGATTTAGCTCAGTGGTTCCGCCACCTGCCTTGCAAGCTCAAGGACCCAAGTTCAATCCCCAGTACCAAAAAAAAAAAAAGCATAGGTCATCAGTCATGAAGGGATAACTAAATATTAAACATTTAAAACAAATGTAGAGCTGGGTGTGGTGGTGCAGGCCTACACTCTGAACACTCTGGGAGGCTAAGGTAGGAGGATCAAAAATTTGAACCTAGGACTGGGGATTTATCTCAGTGGTTCCGCCACCTGCCTTGCAAGCACAAGGTCCTGAGTTTGATCCACAGTATCAAAAAAAAAGCTAGCCTGGGCAGCTTAGCAACTTAGCAAGGTCATCTCTCAAAATAAAAAATGACTGGGGAGATAGCTCAGTATGAAAGCCCCGGGTTCAATGCCCAGTACCACAAAATAAATAAAATGGGAAAAAAAATAAAATAAGATAAGATAAAATGGGCTGGTGATGTAGCTCAAGAGCTAGAGTTCAATCCCCAGTACCACTAAAAAACAAAAAATTACTATAAATAGTGTTTCCAACACACTACATGTAAAAAAAGTATTGTATGTAGATGTGTTTATATAGGCCATAGTTGTGAAAACCTGCTTCATAGGCCTAGTAATATATTATGTATTATTGGCTATATAAGACTTGAAATTGAAGCCATGTATGGTGGTATACAGCTGTAATTCCAGCACTCAGGAGACTGAGACAGGAGGATCACTGTGAGTTCGAGACGAGTCTGGGCTACATAGTTCAGGTCAGTCTCAACTATATAGTGAGACCCTGTCTAAAAAAACAACAACAACAACAACAAAAAAAAAACAAATTAAAAAAAAGACTTCAAAATGAGAAAATACAAGTGCAACAAATTTACTGTTGGAGGAGTAAAAGCTGCTTTAGCCCTGTGGTTCTCAAACCTTCATGAAGTTCACAATTACTTAGAGAGTTTGGAAACCCCTAATTTCTGGGCCCTGTCCCTGGAGCCTCTAATTCAGTTGGACTAGAGTGCGACTTGGTATTTGCATTTCTAACAAGTTCCTGGGGCTACCCTTGAGAACCATCCTTCCAATTCTATTTTCCCTGCCTCAAAGTGAGAGTGACCAATCACAAAGAGGAACTTGAAGAATACAGATAACATCCATATTATAATATATACCTGTGCTCATTTTGCTTTAATAATTTGTAGTGATTTTTTTTTTAATGGTACCAGAGACCTCTTAGGACCTTGCGCTTGCAAGGCAGGCAGCCACACCACTGAGCTAAGTCCCCAGCAGCTGTGCTCATTTTGTTTCTGTTCACTTATGAAATAAATAGCGTCATTCCCAGTCCCCAGCTTGAATCCAGGAATGGAAGAGAAAGGAAAGGATTGGAGATTTTATAGAACTGGAAATTGAGGGCCGGGGATTTAGCTCAGTGGTGCCACCGCCTGCCTCACAGGTGCAAGGTCCTGAGTTCAATCCCTGGTACCAAAAAAAAAAAAGAATTGGAAGTTGAAAATTATCATATCACATAAAGGCTACATTACTAAACCAGGCATGGTGGTGCACACCTGTAATTCCAGCACTCAGGAGGCTGAGGCAGGAGGATTGCTGTGAGTTCGAGACCAGCCTGGGCTACAATAGTGAATTCCAGGTCAGTCTCAGATACATAGTGAGACCCTGTCTCAAAAAACAAAAACAAAACAAAAAAGAGACTACCTTACTGACAGGGATTTGGAATGAACTTGTCTGTTTTTCTGTGCTAGGCATTGGACCCAGGCCCTCATCCACAAGGGATATGCACTCAACTGTTGATCATTTATGATCATGGGCTCTCAGAACTTTGGTGGGATTTTTTTGGTACCAGGGATTGAACTCAGGACCTTGTGCTTGAGAGGCAGGCAGCAGCACCACTGAGAAAATTCCCTGGCAGAGGACTTTGGTATTTGCTGAGACTGTAAAGGTGAAAGATAATGATACCTGCACAGAAATAGCTTATAGGCTGCTTGCCTCACAAGTGTAAAAGCTTGAGTTCAATCCCCAGTACCAGAAAAAATAAAAAGCTTATAGGACTATGCTTTGTGCTATAGCTGTCCAATATGCATATCAGTAGTCAAGAAATAAAAACGTGTTCAGTATACATATCAATATTCAGTGAATGGGGACTAGGTGTGTAGCTCAGCGGTAGAGCAGTTGTCTCTTATGCACAAGGCTCTGGATTTGATCCCCAGCACCACAGACACATATGCACAAAAAATAAAAAATTCAGCTCAGTGAACTTAGTGAGGCACACCTGGAATCCCAGCCCTCTGGGAGGCTAAGGCCAGAGGATCACAAGTTTAAACCCTACCTGGACAACTTTAGGACTTACCAAGACCTTGACTCAAGATAAAAAATAATAAAAGGGCTGGGCTACCAGGCATGACTGTGCACACCTACATCCCAGTGCTTGGGAGGCTGAGGCAGGAGGATTGCCAGGAGTTCTAGGCCAGCCAGGGCTACATAGTGAGTTCAAGATCAACCAGAACTATGTAATGCGACCCCTGTCTAAGAAAAAAAAAAAAGCAAATGTAGGTATTGTGAAATGGGAGACTATTACCCTATAGTTTTTTTTAAATTAGTGTATATTTGCCACGCACAATGACCACATTCATCACAGGGAATTTGTACCTGTACAGAATATATCTTAATTCTTCTCCCCAGCTGTTCCCCTCCTTCAAACCTTCTTCCATTTCCCATGTACAAAAGCTTTGTTTCCATTTTTTCCTTCCATCCTTTTTTTAAAAACCCCTTTTCCCTTCCTTCCCTTCCCTTTCCTCCCTTCCTTGTTCCTTTTGTTTTGCTTTTTGTTTATTTGGTATCGGGGATAGAATTTGGGTCCTTGTGCTTGCAAGGCAGGAGGTGGCACCACTGAGCTACATCCCTGGCTCCATTGTTCCTCTTATTTGAACAGGTTCTTCCTATTTCCCAATGTCTATCCCTTATTTTGCTCCTTGTTTGCCCTTTGGGTTTCTCACATAAGACAAATAATTTGAAATATATATCTATATCTATACCTGTCTATATCATATAGATCTATACACCTAGCTAGATTTTTTTTTTTTTTTTTGGAGACAGGGTCTGGCTGTATAGTCCAGGCTGGCCTTGAACTCACTGTCTAGCTCAGGCTGGTCTCAAACTCACACTGATCCTCCTGCCTCAGCTTCCTGAGTGTTGGGATTACAGGTATGTGCCACCAGCCCGGCTTACAGTTCAATACTTAAACTTGTGTGTCTGATTTAGTCCATGGAAAATTATAGTCTCCGGTTACATCCATTTACCTGAAAATGTCTCATTTATTTTTCTTTATGGCAGAGTAGTATTCCATTGTGTATAAAAACCATATTTTCTTTATCTATTTATCTGTTAATGGGTATATGGGCTATTTCCAAGATTTAGCTATTATAAATTGTGCTGCTTTAAACATGGGTGTGCAAATATCACAGTGGTTAGGGTGCTTTTAACTCTTTCAGGAAGATACCTAGACAGGGAATAGCTGGGTCAAATGGAACCTCTTTAGTTTTTGCTAGGAAACCTCTATACTTATTTCCATAATGGTTATATCATTTTATTTTCCCTCCAAAAATGGAGAAGGGTTCCTTTTTTCCCCATAGCCTCACCAACATTTGTTGCTTTTGTTTTGTTTCGTTTCGTTTTTGAGACAGGGTCTCACTATGTAGTTCAGGCTGGTCTTAAACTCACTATTTAGCCCAGGCTGGTCTCAAACTCTTGGTCATCCTCCTGCCTCAGCCTCCAGAGTGCTGGGACTACAGGTGTGTATCATCATGCCTGGCCAGATGCCCATTTTTGGATTAGCTCTTTAAATTTGAGGTCTAATTTTTTTTTTGAGTTCTTTATAAATTTTAGATATTCGTCCTTTGTCTGGGGTAGTTGGTAAAAAACTTTTCCCATTCTGCGGGTTGTTTCTTCACTCTGTTGGTGGTTTCTTGTGCTGTGCATATTTTCCTATAGTTTATACCTCAGCTGATGCATTTAAAAAGCTATATTATAGGTTCTTGACATGGACTGCTGCTGTAATCTTCATTCTGTTAGCAGACAAGATCCAAGGAGGTCCCCCAAAGAGGACTCACTGCAGGCTGTAGGTCCCATACTATTTGGTCCCATATCCATCAGCAGGACCCAAGGTGTAAAGCTAGGTTTCTACATCATCGGTGTTCTATCTCTAGATTTCCTGCAGAACTGAGGAGTTCAGTATTCAGTATGCCCTTGCTATTCACGAAGACAGCTCAAGGACTCAACAAAACTTTATTAAATCAGGAAGAAAACTTGACAGTATGAAATACGCCCAGTTTACTCATCTATATTATGAAGTTACTTGCATGTTTCTCAGAGTTTTGGGGAAATTTTTTTGTTTTTTGTTTTTGGTACCAGGGTTTGAACTTGGGTCCTTGCACTTGCAAGGCAAGGCAGTGGAACCACTGAGCTAAATCCCTAGCTTGGGGAAATATTTAAAACTCTAGACAGACTCTGTAATTCTTGTTCCCTATAAGAAATGAATTTTTTGGGGCCAGGGATTTAGCTCAGTGGTGCCTGCCTTGCAAGCACAAGATCCTGAGTTTGATCCTCAGTACTGAATTAAAAAAAAAAAAAAAAGAAATGCGTTATTTTTCTTTTGCACCCAGCCTTGGGCAGTACATTTTAGCTGTTTCGCCCTACCTTCTACTTCTAATATCACTTATTGATAATTAGGTATCTAGGTTGAATTTTTTGTTCATGCTTCTATTTAACCCTTAGTAGTAAAAACTTCTTGCTATACCCCCTTTATTCATTCCTTTACTTGATCCAACAGCTGTACTGAGTTGGTAATAAAATTAGAAAAAAAATTGTAAAAAAGACACAGATCTCTGCTTTTATGGAATTTATATTTTTCTGGAAGAGTTAGACAAAAATTTAAGTCAAAACAATTTGGTTGGGGGCCAGGGATTTAGCTCAGTGGTTCCACTGCCTGCCTTACAAGAGCAAGGTCCCAAGTTTGATCCCTGGTACAAAAAAAAAAAAAAAGGAAAAAATTGATTGGTGCTTCCAGCATTTTCTGTATTTTTCCTTTCTTTTTTTCCCCTCTTTTCTCTGTGGCTTTACACAGCAGCACCCTATGATAATTAAGCTCTGGGCTGTGAGTCAGAAGACCTGAGTTCTATACTGGCTCTGCCACTCCAAGCTGGGTGACCAAGTTGTCCAACCTCTCTCTGTCTCGTTTTCTTCATCTGTAAAATGGAGATATTTATTATGAGCCATTGTGAAGATTAAGGGTTTAGTACAGGCTCTTCACATAATAATCACTCAATTAATGTCTGCTGCTACTATTTTTTGGGGTGTAGTTTTGTTTTTTTTGTTCTTTTGAGACAGGGTCTCACTAATTAGTTCAGGCTGGTGTTGAGCTCACGATGTAGCCCAGGCTGGCCTCAAATTTGTGGCAGTCCTCCTGCCTCAGCCTCTGGGAGTGCTGGGATTACAGGTGTGCACCGCCACATGCAGCTTTCTGTGTCAGTTTCTTGCACTTTCTCTTTCTAAAATATCTTTTTTCAGGGCAGTTTCTCCATCCCTGTGGAAACGATGGAGGGAGAAACGTAATGTAAGAATTTATTTTTTATTTTTTATTTTTATTTTTGGTACAGGGGATCTAACTTGGGTCCTCAAGATTGTGAGGCAGGTGGTGGAACCACAAAGCTAAATCCCCTGGCCCTTCTATTATTTTTCTACAATTTTTTTCCTGAATATTGGAGAGAAAGACTTTCTGTGTATGATTTTAGCAGATTCTCTAGGCCCAGTTTACAAAGTTCCACCTTGCTATTGGAAGAAGTGTCGCTCACAGATTTGAATATGCATTTTATATAAACTCCTCCTTTGCCTGAAGGTGATTTTTGTAATTTAGCACAACTTTGGAGGGGTATTGCAAAGACACACCTAGCACTGAAAAGCCGGTGATTAAACAATCATTTTTAGATCAGTGGAGGCCCCCACAGATCTGTGAGGGTAAGATAAACAGGACACACTCCTCTGTGACAGGTCTTGTGGTCCTGCCAGACGGGGAAGGTGTGTTATAGTAACTGAAAGATGTGGATGTAGGAGAGCGTCAAGGACAAGGGCACCATCTCTTTTTCTCTCCCCAGTACCTGTCACAACCAGCATGTACATTCCCCAGCCTATAGTAGTAGCTCCACCAACACTTCAGTGACTTTGACCAAGTTCTTAACCCTTTCAAAATCAGTAGGAAATACATACTGCACCCACTGAGAAAGCTTTGTATAAGAAGCAAAGGAGGTGACACTAGTAAAGTCTGACTCAGTGCCTCATACATCGCAGGTGTTGGACAGTTTTAGTTCTCTTCCCTTTTCATTTTTTTTATGTATTTCCTTTCCTCCTCCTCCTGCCTCAACCTGACTCTAAGGTGTTTTGTTTTTGTTTTTTTGTACTGGAGATTGAACTCAGGTCCTTGCACTTGTGAGGCAGGCAGCAGAACCGCTGAGCTAAATCACCGCCCTAAGGTTTTTTATTGTATCGGGAAGGGACTGAACTCAGGACCTTGAGCTTGTGAGAGAGGCGGCACCACTGAGCTAAATCCCCAGCCCTTGTTTTTTTTGAGATAGGGTCTCATTATGTCATTCAGGCTGGTCTTCAACTCACTCTGTGGCCCAGGCTGGCCACAAATTTGTGGCCATCCTCACCAGCCTCCTGAGTCCTGAAGTTACAGGCATGTGCTATCATGCCCAGCTTTTATAAGTCATTAGAATCAGAGATTTGTCTGCCTTTCATTGTATTTCCAGTGCCACAAGACGTTATACATAGTAACAATTTCAATTTATTCACTCATTCAGAAAATCTTTGAGCACCTGCACTGGACAAAAGCTTAGCATTGAGAGAAAACAGGCACTTTTGGGAATCTTGAATAACTGAATGTGACTAAAGTTGAAGTCTTGAAGGGCTGGGGATTTAGCTCAGTGGCACCATGCCTGCCTCACAAGCACAAGGTCCTGTGTTTGATCCGCTGGTACAAAAAAAAAAAAAAAAAAAAAAAATCATGGAGGAGACACAGAGGAGGAGGCCATGTAACAGGCAACATAGTAGCTAGAACCGGGAATGATGCAGCCACAGGCCAAGGAAGATCTGGAACCATCAAAAGCTGAAAGGGAGCTGGACGTGGTGGCACACACCTGTAATCCCAGCACTCGGGAGGCTGAGGCAGGAGGGTCACTGTGAGTTCAAGACCAGCCTGGGCTACATAGTGAGACACTGTCTCAAAAAAACCAAACGAAACAAACAAACAAAAAACTGAAAAGGAAAGGAAAGGATCTTCCTTGGAGCCTTTACCAGAAATGTGGCCAGGCTGACACCTTGATTTTGGACTTCTGGCCTCTAGAACTGTAAGCCCCCCTCCCTCGATTATTAGGAGTCAAACCCAAGGGTACTCTCCTACTGAACTCCATCCCCAGCCCTTAAATTTTTTTTTTTTTTTTTTTGTTCTTTTTAAGACAGTGTTTTGCTAAATGGCCCAGCTGGGATTCAAACTTGTGATGTTTGCCTTAGCCATCTACTGGGATTACAGACGTGTGCCATCATACTTGGTAATAAATTTAAGTCAAATTAAAAAAGAGAGGGCCAGGGATTTAGCTCAGTGGTTCTGCCACCTGCCTTGCAAGCCCAAGGCCCCAAGTTTGATCCCCAGTACAAAAAAAAAAAAAAAAAAAAAAAAAAAGAGAAGCTCAAAGCTGCTATATGCCTGTAATCCCTGCACTCAGGAGGCTGAGGCAGGAGAATCACTGGGAACTGGGTGCCAGCCTGGGCTACATAGCGAGACCTTCTCTCAAGAACAAAACCAAACCAAACAAAAGCTGGGGATTTAGCTCAGTAGTGCCACTGCCTGCCTTGCAAGCATAAGGTCCTGAGTTCGATCCCTGGTACAAAAACAAAAAACACTAAACAAACAAAAGGCAGCTTCCAGTCATATTTCCACGGAACCCAAGACTTTTATTTACTCATTTATCTATGTATTTATTTTGTGCATATTTGCAGCACATCACAGCTACATTTCTTTTCTTTTTTTTTTTGGTACCGGGGATTGAACTTGGGTTCTTGCATTTGCAAGGCAGGCCACCGAACCACTGAGCTAAATCCCTGGCCCACAGCTACATTTCTTTAGGAGATTGGTACATGTTTATAGCATATCTTGATCATTTCCGTTCCCTTTATACCCTGCTCTCTGCCCCCATACTCCTTTGAGCAAGATTCATATTTAAACCAGAATTGTAGGTGATGATTCACTGAAATATCTAGGCACCAAGGGAGTATCTTAAAGCAAGAAAAGCAACGATGGGCTTGGTGACTCAGGCCTGTAATTCCACCACTTTGAGAGGCTGAAGCAGGAGAATTGCAAGTTGGACTCCAGCCTGGGCAATTTGGCAACTTAGTGAAACCTTGTCTCAAAATAAAATAAAACATATAAAGGGGCTGGGGTGTAGCTCAGTAGAAGGACTTTGAGCTCAATCCCTAGTATCACATGGAAAAAAAGAAAGAGAGACAACCAGTAACCAGTTACATGGGTGGTACCATAACTCTGGGGAAAGCTGATCTGGTCTAGGTCAAGTAAGCCTTCCCCTACCTCCTCTGCTCAATCTGCCTACTTTGGCCTGTCTCACACTAAAGTCTTCAGCCTCTTCATAGAAGACTAAAAAGATCCCATCAAAAGCTCCAACCAGGCCAGGGATTTAGCTCAGCTCAGTGGTTCCACCACCTGCCTCACAAGCACAAGGACCCAAGTTCAATCCCTGGTATCCAAGCAGGGGGAAGGCTCCATCCAAGGTAAGCATTAGGGGTGGTGGCACACACTTATAATTCCAGAATTTGAGAGGCTGAGGCAGGAAGATCACTGAAAGTTCAAAGCCAGCCTGGGCTACATAGTTAGTTCAAGGCCGGCCTAAACTACACAGATCCTGTCTCAAAAACAAACAGAAGGGCCGGGGATTTAGCTCAATTGTTCTGCCGCCTGCCTTGCAATCACAAGGACCCATCCCCAGTACCAAAAAAACAAAACAAAACAAAACAAACAGGACTGGGGATTTAGCTCAGTGGTCCCACCACCTGCCGCTTTGCAAGTGCAAGGACCCTTGTTCAATCCCCAGGACCAAAACAAACAAACAAGAAGCTCCATCCAAAGGCAGAGGCTGAAGGGAAGTAGACAGATTGGGTAGGTCCTATATTTAGAATGGTTGGGAGGAAGTGTGTTGAAGGACAGGAGGGAGATAAAAATGGCTTCAGATCCTTGGGCTTGAAGCAACTATTGTGATGATAAGACATATAATGTAAGGGCCTCAGTCAGGAAGAATTCAGGTGGAAAGGTAAAAAGAGATATTTTATTTGTGATTTGCTAAGTTTGAAGTCCTTCTAGGATATCCAAGTAGAAATGTTCAAAGTCAGCAGCTCAAAGAATGATCTGGATTAGAAATACAGATTTGAGAATCACTAGCTAATAGTAATGGAAATGGGTGAAATCATCCCAGGAGAGGAAATATAGAAGAATCTAGAAAAAAACCCCAAAGAACAGGTCAGGAAGAGTTGAGGGGGAAAAAATAGTAGAGGGGGAAAAATTGTTAAGAGTGCTAAGGACAGGTCAAATAGAATAGGAAAATCAACTTCCTTCCAAAGTCACAGGGAGCTCAACAGGAGTGACAAATGGGATGCATACTGGATTCAGCAAAGATGACCTTGTAGAGTTTTATTGGTGCTTTGGGAACAGTACCAGATTGCAGTGGATTGAGGAGTGAATGAGGGGTGGAGAATATTGGTGTGGCATTTTTTTCAAACTGATGGGCCTGGGCTGGGGAACTGCCTTGAAAGCATAAAGTCCTGAGTTCAATCCCTTGCACACACAAAAAAAGACAAACTGAAACTGGTGGGTCAAGAATGGAGAGACTTGGGCCAGGGATTTAGCTCAGTGGTTCCATCGCCTGCCTTGCAAAGACAAGGTCCCGAGTTCAATCCCCAGTATCCAAAAAAACAAACAAACAAAAAACAACAACAACAAAAAAAGAACGGAGAGTCTTATGGTAATAATATAATAGTTTAAGGGTGTTTTGTTTGTTGGGGGGAGGTGTTTGGAGACAAGGTTTCACTATGTAGTCAGGCTGGTTTTGAACTGGAAGGGATACTCTGCCTCAGCCTCCCAAGTCTTGGGATTACAGATGTTTGCCACCACGCCCAACTCTTGTTGATTTGATTTTGTTTGTTTCTATGCTAACAGAATGAGTGGAAAGAAAATACAGGAATATAGGAAATAAAAAAGCCAACTGAGAGGCATGGAATGGAAGCCACCAGTTAGACATCAGAATTACTCTTCAAACAGTAGATGTCTACTACATCTATTTTACACCTGGATGTAAGGAGAAAGGATTGGGTGTTTTGGGGGTTTGATGTTGAGTGGTTCTACCTGATGGTTTCCTCTTGAAGTTGGAGAACAGGCCATAAGGAGTTCCTTGAATGAATAAATTGTTTCCCCAGCCAAAGTCAAGGGTTAGCAGCAGGACGAAAGCGGTCGTTGTATTTGAGGATAGGGCACGGTGGGAAGCCGGTGGCTGAAACTTTAACGTTAAAGGATGAGGGCCACAGAAAAGAAGTGTGATGTTCCTCTAAACCTGGGGATTACTACATTTGGCCTACAGAACAAGACTTTTCTACAGAACCTCATGCTGGGGCTCAGATTTAGGCTCCCCATTCCATGTATAGTCCTTTTGCCTTCCACGGCCTATGGCTTACGTCTAAGGCCTGGAGACTCGTCCTCACCGAGGACCAGCTGGAAGCCATTTTGATTATGTTCCACCACAGAAGGAGGACAATACAGCCCCGCCCAGAGCCAGGCGCGCCCCCGC
>NW_022900935.1:59033896-59061657 GCF_012274545.1 Fukomys damarensis | reverse complement strand
AGGCGGCTGCCCGCGGGTCGTCAGGCTCGGGGCTAGGGGATTCCCTGGGAGTGTTCCCCCCTCAGTGGCCCCGGGGACCCGAGGGGGGAGGGGCAGCGGCCCTTTCCCGGGTGCCGGGGTCCCCTGAACCGGAGGGGACCATGTGCTTTTAAGAAGTTGGAGGCCGAGGTGCAGCAGAGACTTGGTGGGGCAGAACTTCTGAGCGCGGCTTTCGAGGTACCAGGAGGCTTCCCGTGAGGATGGGATACGAGTCTAAGGAGGAAAGGGGACTTGCTCCTTTGGGTTGCTTTGACACCTCCCCCTTTACTTTCTGAAGTGATGTAGGGGGCTGCAGGATTCCTTTCACACTTGATTTTGGCGAACTTCGGGTTCAGTAGAAATTTACAGGGAAGACTTAGAAGAAAACAGTGCGTTTGACCCATGACAAAAAGGGGTGGGAATATAGGAGCTCTTAACTAAAAATAAACGGAAATGAAGCTGCTAATAGAATCGAACATTAATCGTGGTTCTCAGTTATTGATGTCCCAGAGGGAATCAGGATGTATATTTCTTTTTGTTAATGTGTAGATTGGTTTGTTATTGGGCTGAGTTTGGTAACTTTTTTTTTTAAAACAAGTCTTGTAATGAATTGTGAATTGCAAGCAAGCTCTTTTCTTCGTCACCTCTTGCACTCCATTTCAACAGTTGTATTTTAAGTGCTTTGCAAAGAGAAAGACATTTTTATCTTTTGGGGGTATATATTGTCAGTGACGGAAAATAGCGCTGTTTTAGAAAATTCAGTCTCAAGACAATGATGTAATAAATTAAGTGGGACCCATCACTTAAAATCTGTCATTGTTATTGATAGAGTTGCGTGTGGGCTTTGCTGTTTCTGTGTCAGCTACCTAGTGCTCTTGCAGGATTTCTCATCTTTCAGACTGACTTCAAGTGGCTGAAAACAGCTGTGTGCTGTTTTATCATACAGAATGAAACCTGTTGATTTGTGAACCAACTTGAGCTGCTGCTACTTTAAAGATGTCTGTTTTTTCACATTTTCCAAATTACACTTTTATTTTTCTTTCAACAGGAAGGAGTCAAGACTGAGAACAACGATCATATTAATTTGAAGGTGGCGGGGCAGGATGGTTCTGTGGTGCAGTTTAAGATTAAGAGGCATACACCACTTAGTAAACTAATGAAAGCCTATTGTGAACGACAGGTGAGGAATTGATATGTGCAATTTAATTTAATATATTTAAAAAAACAATTTTCTTGAGAATAGAAATTAGATTAGTATATTACGATGGCTGGTAGGATGAAATTGTGTACCTGGTGTATTGATTCCTCATGAAAATCCTTAGAATAGTTCTGTTAATATTATTTATGATTATATTATGCCAGAAATTATTAAATTGTAATCATAGACTTGTTTAGTCCCCTAGGGAATATAATTTTACTTTTGTAAGAAAGCAGTGAACTTGCTGAATTTCTCGTTAGGCTTATTTTTCAGCTAGTTTGAGACAGGGTCTTATCACTGTGTAATCCAGGCTGGGCATTAAACCCAGGCTGGCCTTGAACGAGTGATGATTCTTCTCCCTCATCCTCACAAGTGTTGAATGTTGGGATTACTGGCCTGGCACACCCCCCACCCCTGCATGAGGCAGGCAGTGGAACCACTGAGCTAAATCCCCAACCCTGGCATTCCTATTTTTTAAGCATTTAACAGTAGAGGCCACTGGGCATGATGGCGCAGGCCTGTAATCCCAGCACTTGGGAGGCTGAGGCACAGATAGCAAATTCCAGGCCAGTTGGTAATTTAGCCAGACCCTGTTTCAAAATAAAACTGAAAAGGGGTGGGGAGTGTAGCTCAGTGATAGAGCTCTTGCCTGCCATTCACAAGGCCCTGGGTTTGGTCCCTAGTTCCACAATCTTCTTTGTTTTGTTTAGTGACAGGTTTTTGATATGCAGTCAGGCTTCCTGCCTGGCCTCCTGAGTGCTGCACTTATAGGTGTAGGCCTACACACCTGGCTTTTATAATTGTTTTTATTTTATTTGTGGTATTGGGAGTCAAATCCAGTGTCACATAGGCTAGGCACACATTCTGCTGCCGAGCTATGACATAACTCCAGAGGTCAGAAAATTGGTAATTGTGAGCCAAGCATAAGCATTGTTATGTTAAGGGTACTTTTTTTTTTTTTTTTTTTTTTTTTTGGTACCAGGGATCAAACTCAGGACCTTGCACTTTTGAGGCAGGAGGCAGAACCACTGAGCCAAATCCCCAGCCCTAAGGGTACATTTGTATTTTACTCAAAAACACTGTATAGACATGAAGACAAAGAAATAGAAAAATTCTTTTTTATTTTCTACATGTTGGGGTTTGAACTGAGGGTTTTCATGATCTTTCTGCTTCAGTCTCCCATGATGCTGGGATTACTGGTGTGCCCCATCCTAATGTGCTGTGCCAACTTTTTTCCCACCTCAGACTGGAGATTGAACCTAGGTCTTTGCACTGCTATATATTTTTGTTTGTTTATTTCTATTACTGGGGGTTGAATTTGGGTCTTAGCATTGTTGTTATTCTCAGACATGGTCTTGCTAAAAAGTTGCCCAAGCTGGGCATGAATTTCCAGTACTCTCCTCTCCCAGAGTGCTGGGATTATAGGTGTGTGCTACCACACCTGGTTTAACTTTTTTTTTTTTTAAACAGGGGATTATGTATTTCATACTGTACTTGAACACACTTTGTGGTCCAGGTTGGCCTCAAAATTGCAGCAGTTCTCCTGACTCAGCCTCCTGAGTGCTGAGATTACGGGCATGTGCCACCATGTCTGGCTTAACGATACTCATTAGATGCCTACCATGTGAGGGACATCATACTAGGAACCAGAAAACAAAAATGGTGCACATCCCCAGTACTCCAGATAGTCCTTATAGGAGATTGTCCTTTAAAATCGAGTTAGCTGAGTGTGCTGATACATGCTCATAATTCCATCACTCTTGATAGGATAAGGCAGGAAGATTGCAGGTTTGAGCCCTCCTGGGCAGTTGCTTTTCTTTTCAGTTTTTGTACCAGGAATAGAACTCAGGACCTCATGATTGCAAGGCAGGCACCATGCCACTGAGCTATATCCCAGGCCCTTATTTTTTTCATGGTAGCAAAGTTTCACTAAAGGTAGGAAAAGAAACAGACTGATGGGCTGGGGTTTTAGCTCAGTGGTGCTGCCCCCTACCTTGCAAGGGAAACCACCAGAGTTCTATACCCTATACAAAAAGAAAAAAACAAAAAACCAGACTGCAGATCAAGTTTAGGCCAAGTAAAAGTAGGAAAAGGGGTACACCCTGCAGTGTGAGGATGGCCCACCATGCAAAAGAAAACAATGGCCTGGGTAGTTTAATGAGTTGGCAGTTTTGTGAGTTGGAAAGGCCCATCCCCCAAAAAAGCGCAAGGTCCTGAGTTCAATCCCCAGTACCAAGAAAAAGAAAAAAAAAACCAAAACAGTTGCAAAGGTAGTTCAGTATGAATGAAGAACCTTGGTTTGGTCCCTAGTACCACCAAAAATAGAAATAAAATTAAAAAGGCTGGGGGCCAGGGATGTAGCTCAGTGCTGCCACCATGTGCCTCAAAAGCGCAAGGTCCTGAGTTCGATCCTGGGTACCAAAAAGAAGAAATAAAAGGGTTGGAATGTAGCTCAGTGAAGAGGCCCTGGGTTAACTCCCCGGTATTGCAAAAAAAGAAAAATTAGGCTGAGCGTGATGGTGCGCACCTGTAATCCCATCACTTCTGAGCTGGAGTCAGAATTGCCTTGAGTTTGAGGCCAGCCTGTACTGCACAGCAAGATCCTGTCTCCAAAAAACAACGAAGAATTATTTTCTTAAATTAGAGATAAGATTTATCTAAGACTAAATTTCCTAGATTGGGCTCAAACTTGTGATCTTCTGCCTTAGCCTCAGAGTGCTGAGGGATTATAAGGCTGCTCTATCATACCTAAGTTTAAAAGATCTTTATTTTTGAATTGCTGAGTGTATACTAAAATGGTAGTTGGGTTAAATTACTGTATTACAATTTTACTCATTTTAACTTTACAGTTGCTACTAAAAATTCACAATTACCTTTGTACCTCACATTTTTGTTGAATAGCGCTTAACTAGACAATGGCATAACTAACTAGACAATGGCATAACCCAAATAAAACTAGTTTATTTTCGTCTTTGTTACTCCTCCAGAGCCTTGTCTTAATTTGAAGTACTGTCTTATTACCATCATTCAGTCCATTGTCTTTGCTTTATTGATTAGTGCTTATTTTTAATGTCTCTACTAAAATATAGGCTTTACCAAGACAGTTTTTTGTTCACTTTCTGTGGAGCCTAGACCAATAGAATATGTTCAATAAAAACTAATGATTCCAGGGGGCTGGGGATTTAGCTCAGTGGTTCGGTGGCCTGCCTTGCAAGCGCAAGGATACGAGTTCAATCCCCGGTACCCCCCCCCAATGATTCCATTGCTGGGGCTATAGTTCAGTGGTGCTGCCACCTGCCTTGCAAGTGCAAGGTCCTGAGTTCGATCGTTGGTACCAAAAAAACCAAACCAAAAAACAAAATTAATGATTCCAGTGGTTGATTTGTAAGTAAGTTATTTACGTGAAGAATTTGCCTGTTGTGTGTTAACCCACATAAGGCCTTCAGTTGGGAGACCACACTCTTTCCAGTGTGGATTTATCCTGTTATGGAGAGTTGGGCAGTTTCTGAGAGCACAAAATCATTGGGTTCATGTCATTTTTTGAAATGAATAGACAGGGACCTAAGGGGATTTTGTAAGTCTCAGGGCTTAGCTAAATCAGCTATGAAATTTGTACTGAAGGGGAGCCCAAGTTCTGGTTTATGTAATCTTTTTTTTCCCCCCATAGTACAGGGAATCAAACTCAGGACCTTTCACTTGCCAGGCAGACTAAGCGCCACTGAACCACATCCCCAGCCCTAGGTTATGTAATCTTAAAGGCACATTTCCTTTGGTCTTGATCTCTTGGAAATCCGAAGCAAGTGGAGAACTTCCTTTGATAAGAAAAATCAAAAGGCTAGGTAGGGAGTTAGCTTAGTGGAGCCCTGCCTGCCTCACAGGTGCAAGGTCCTGAGTTCTATTCCTGGTACCAAAGAAGAAAAATAATAAAAAGGAATTGAATTATCTGACAAAATAGTTATAGGAAACTAAAAGAAATTTTGGGTGTCTATAAGTGGTTTAATTGGAATATATTTCATGTTGGGGCTTTCAAGGTTCTATTTCTGTTGCTCTTTGAGACATTCTGTATGCCTTTTCAATTCTCAAAAATAGAAGTGGTAATAAAGGAATACAACTTCCTTTTTTTTTTGTAATTCTGGTCCTGCCTTTTTTTTGGGGGGGAATGGTCATATTTTTGACCTTATCAGTGGATGTAATGGAGGAAGAATCCAGCATACAGAAGGTGCTTAGTATTTTTTGTTGTTGTTGTTGTTTTTTGAGACAGGGTCTCCCTATAAAATACAGGCTGGTCTTGAACTCAACTATGTAGTTCAGACTGGCCTTGAACTTAAGGGAGAGCTATTCTCCTGCCTCAGCCTTCCAGTTGGAGTGCTAGAATTCCATGTGTGTAACACCACATCTGGTGGTGCTTAGTTTTTTGTTTTGGGGGCGGTTTTTTGCTACTGGGGATCAAACTTGACCTTGTGCCTGGGAGGCAGGCAGTGGCACCACTGAGCTAAATCCCCAGCCCACTTAGTATTTTGTGGAAGCAAGGAATCTATCTTCTATGGAATGTTTGCAAATATAAAATATTTAGCAGTTAATGGCTTGGTATTGAATTCTTTGTTGCTTTCTGTAATCACAGATTAAGTTGAAATGTTTTAAGCAATGAATTAAAAATTACAGGTGTCTGGGCCAGGGATTTAGCTCAGTGGTGCCGCAGTCTGTCTCACAGGCGCAAGGCCCTGAGTTCAATCCCTGGTTAAAAAAAAAATGTGTGCGTGTGTGTGTGTGTGTGTGTGTGTGTGTGTGTGTGTGTGTGTGTGTGTGTGTGTGTGTGACCTGCCTGCTAGGGGATTGATTGTATTATTTCAAGCAAGACAAGATATGGTCTACAAGTGGTATCACTTATAATAGCATTTTAAAGGAAAGCAGTATCTTGCTATGGGTAGTTTTTTGGGGGTACCAGGGATTGAGCTCAGTACTTCATGCTTGCCAGTCTGGTGCTGTGCCACTGAGCTAAATCCCTGGCCGTGTTATGGATAAGATTTTAAAACAGATTTAATGATGTCTTGTTAAATAAGGGAATACAGACGTTACTCAAATGTTCATTTATTTTATGTACAAGGGATCCAACCCAAAAGTGCTCTGTCGTTGAGCTACATTCTTACCCCTTTATTTTGATGCCCAGGATGGCCAGGAATTTGGGATCCTCTTGCTTTAGCTTTCTGATTATCTGGGATTACAGAAGTAGCCCCTCTGACTTGCTACAAATGTTTATTATTGAGAACTTTTAAGTATCTTTAATACTAAGAGCAGTACTGTATTTTTTAGTATCTTTGATACTAGGGGTGCAATTTAAATTTTGTTAGTATTGATAATTGTGGGAGTCTATATAACAATTAGAGGTCATAATTTGAACATGTTACAGGAGTGATTATTCACAACATAAATCCAAAGGTACTTTATTTTCCTGTCTTGTCATCACTTGGCTATTATTGCCAACATCTTTGCTTCTTTTCCCCTCTCCTCACCCCTTTCTCAGGTAAGTAATGCTTGAGTAAAACACTGGAATCTGTTTTAGAATATGGGCATGTTTAGGCCCATTTATCTTCCCGCCCTGAATAATGAAAGATATTTTGAAGCCAGTCTCCTCCCTTCCTTTTTTGGGTGGTACTGGGGATTGAACATAGGGCCTTCATGCTGAGCTCTGTCCCCAGCACCTCCTCCCTTTTTTGAGACAGTGTTGCTCGTTCCCCATGCTGGGCTTGAATTTGTCATCCTGCCTTTCATAGGGCCTTCATGCTGAGCTCTGTCCCCAGCACCTCCTCCCTTTTTTGAGACAGTGTTGCTCAGTTCCCCATGCTGGGCTTGAATTTGTCATCCTGCCTTAAGTTTCAGGAGGGCTGGGATTACAATCATATACCAACCATTCTACCCAGCTTACAAGTGTTTTTAAAGACACTTAACTCTGTCTTCTGGTGGATGTGTCTTGACATCAAGGATAAGAACAAATTTAGTACGTGGCATACACCTGGAATTGTGCTATGAGTGGGAAGGGACTGGGTAGAAATGAAACTCCTGGGCCGGGGATTTAGCTCAGCGGTTCGGTGACCTGCCTTGCAAGCACAAGGACCCAAGTTCAATCCCCGGTACCAAAAAAAAAAAAAAAAAAAAGAAACGAAACTCCTGTTTCTTCTTTGTCTTTTGGTATTGGGGATCAAACCTTTCAGGCAGGCACTGTGCCACTGAGCTAAAACTCTGGCCCATGAAACTTTTTTCATTACCACCACCCGAACCTTTTTGGTGACCTTCAGTTTTCATTATTAAGCCTGTGATGGATTCCTGACCTCCTTTTTGGAAATGTTTACAAATTAATTTGTTACTTTACATTTTATTTCTGCTGGGCAAGGTGGCACATGATTTCCCAGCACTAGGGAGGCTGAGGAAGGAGAATTGGTTTGGTAGTTCCAGACCAATTTCAGCTACATAGTTCAAGCCTAAACTATGTAACAATACCCTGTCTCAGAAATACCAAAAAGTAAAACTTCTGTGTCTTTTTCATGTAAGTGCAATGCTTGTTTCAAGTTATGTTGTGAAAAACTAATAATCTTTTTTTTAAAGGTGATGGTACTGGGGATGAAACTCAGGATGCTTGTGAGGCAGGCACAGCATTACTGAGCTAAATCCCCAATCCTTTTTTTTTTTTTTTTTAAGTGGGTATCAGGAATCAAACTTACAGCCTTGAGCACTCTGGGCAAATGCTATGCCCCTGACATACATCCCAGCCCTGCAGTAAAGCTTTTTTTGTTTGTTTTTGGTACTAGGGACCAAATTTTGGCCCTTGTGAGGCAGGTGGCGGAACCACAGAGCCAAATCCCTGGCCCAAGTAAAGCTTTTTCAAAAAAGTGATTTAGTAAATTTTTGGTGGCACATGCCTTTAATTTCTAACACTTGGAAGGCAGAGGCAGGAGGATCACCTCAAGTTTGAGATAAGCCTGGGCAGTATTGAATTCAAGGCTGGTCTGAACTACAGAGACCCTGTCTCAAAAAACAAACTGATGGTGGCACATGCCTATCATTCCAGCACTTGGGGGAGACTGAGGTAGGAGGGTCACAAGTATAAGCCTAGCTTAAGAATTTTAGCCAGACCCTGCCTCCTGCCTCATAAGTTTTTTTTTTGTTTTATTTGGTTTTGGTTTTGGTTTTTCGAGACAGGGTCTCACTATGTAGTTGAGACTGACCTGGAACTCGCTGTGTAGACCAGGCTGGTCTCGAACTCACAGTGATCCTCCTGCCTTAGCCTCCTGAATGCTGGGATTATAGGTGTGTGCTACCACGCCTGGCTCCTGTCTCATAATTTTGAAGGGGGGCTGTGGCTGGGCATGTGGTGCTCCCTGTAGTCCTCCGCACTCCTGAGGCTGAGGTTTGATCCGAGTTTGAGGCCTTCCTGGGCTATATAGTTCAAAACCAAGTGGGGGTGGGCTGGGAACGTAGCTGTGTGGAGGCCCTGATTTACTGTGTGTGTACATCATACTGGGAATCAAATCCAGGGTTATCATTGAGCCTTTTTTTTTTTCCCCAACTTTTGGTACCCAGTGATCAAAGTCAGGAACTTGCTCGTGAGAAGTGGGTGGCGGCACCACTGAGCTAGATCCTTAGCCTTTTTTTTTTTGAGACAAGGTCTGACTAGTTCAGGCTGGCCTGGAACGCTTGAAAATCTTCCTGCCTCAGTCTCCTAAGTGCTGGAGTTACAGGCATGTGTCACCATTCCCAGCCCTTTTTAAATTAATTTAATTAATTTATATTTATTTTTGGTACTGGGGATCAAACTCAGGACCTTGAGCTTGCAAGGCAGGCAGTGGTAACACTGAGCTAAGTCCCCGTCCCACTTTTAAAATATTTTGAGACAGAATCTCACTAAATTGCACAGGTAGGACTTGAAGTTAGCTTCCTGCTTTAGTGCTAGGATTATAGGTGAGCTTCACCATCCCCTAATGTGCTGTATCTTATAGTCACTCCAGGTCATTTTATCCACATAGATATCTTAACAGTGGTGGCGGTTTATTTGGATGTCTTATATATTCAGGGTTTAATATACATAGTTTTTATCTAAGTGATGTACTTAATATTTATGTGCTGATTGTTGTTTTAAACTGCAGGGTTTGTCAATGAGGCAGATCAGATTCCGATTTGATGGACAGCCAATTAATGAAACAGACACACCTGCACAGGTAAAGATTACTCCTAATTACAGTGTTTTAAGCCATTTTATGAATTTGTTAACATTTTATTTTTTGAGACAAGGACTTGCTATGTAATTCAGGCTGGCCTCAAACTCATAGTGATCCTCCTGAGCACTGGGATTATAGGTGTGCACCACCATGCCTGGCTGGTTCTTGCAGAATTGGAAACTGGAACACTGCCAAAGGAGATGATAAAAACAACAGGAACAGATGCAGAAAATCCTAAAGGGTTTGTTTGGTTTGATTCTGTATTTTAGTTTCTTGGTTCTTTTTTTTTTAATGGAACACTTCATAAATTTGTGTGTCATCCTTGGGCAGGGGCTGTGCTAATCTTCTCTGTATTGCTCCAATTTTAGTATATGTGCTGCTGAAGCAAGCACATCTTGGTTCTTATTTTTTCCCCTATCCCCTGCTCTACCTTCACTTCCTCCACCCTTCCCTATTTACAAAGACTGTCTCCGTTTTTTCCTTTTCTCATATTTTTTTCTTTTCCCTTCTTTCCTTTCTCCTATCCCTACTTGTATTTTGGTTTCTTGAGACAAGGTCTGGCTGTGTAGTTCAGGCTGGCCTTGAAGCTCAGGTTGGCCTAGAAAAACTCAAAATCTCACAGTGGGTGTTCTCATACCATCCCCAGCCCTCCCCGCTACCCTGTACCAGTGATCGAACTCAGGACCTTGCACTTGTGAGGCAGGACCTATTTTTCATTTTGAGATAGACTAGCTAAGTTTCCCAGACTCACTTTGAAGTTCAGATCATCCTGCCACACTTCCTGAGTAGCACCAATTTTTTTTATTTTTTATTTTTTATTTTTCTTTGAGACAAAGTCTTGCTGTGTAGTTCAGGCTGGCCTTGAATTCACTATGTACCCCAGGCTGGCCTCCAACTCAGTGGCAACTTCTGCCTTGGCCTCCCGAGTGCTGAGAATGTAGGCATGTATTGCTATTCCTGGCCATACCAGTGGGTTTTCTGTTTTGTTTTTGTGGTACTGGGGATTGAATCCAGGGCCTTCATACTGGATTTTGCATTACTAACGATTTAACCTATGGGCTTCATACTTTGTATTTTAAGACAAGGTTTTGCTAAGTTGCTAAATTGCCCAGATTGGGCTCCAATTTAGGATCCCTCCCGCCTCAGCCTCCCAAGTGCTGGGATTACAGATGTGTTCCACCATACCTGGTTTGCCCGTGTGTTTTTTTTGGGGGGTGGTACTAGGGATTGATTTTGGGACTTTGTACTTGTGAGGCAGGTGGCAGAACCACTTGGCCTGGCGGAACCACTGAGCCTCTTTTCTTCAATTATCCAGTTACCACTGAGTAAAAGGAATAAATCATTTAGTTAATAAATCCTGTTTTTCTTGTTGCTAGTGTTATTTATTCTTGTTACCAGTGTTACTTAGAGGAGATAATTAAAACTCCTTTATTAAAGTGAAGTTTTTTGTCTTTTTCTTTTTGTTGCTCAGATAATTCATCCTGATTTAGCTCTTTATACTGACTTGAATTTACTTTTATTTATTTTTGGAAACTAATGGCTTCTAGTGCCAGTTATCTTTGTAGTTTAGCTTAACAGAGAGAGCTTTTTTTTTTTTTTTCCTTTTATTGGTACATTTAAAGCAAACAGTACAGTTACATTTTATCATTGGGATCTTGTACCTTTACATGATATGTCTTGGTTCTAGGGAGAGCTTTTGGTTTTGTTTTTGAGACAGGGTCTCACTGTTTAGTCCAAGCTGGCCTTAAACTCCCAAGTGCTGGTACTATAGGCATGTACCATCATGCCTGGCTGGGAGAGCTTTTTTGGTTTTTTTGAGACAGGGTCTCACTGTGTAGTTAAGACTGACCTGGAACTCACTCTGTAGCCCAGGATGGTTTTGAATTCAAAGCGATCCTCCTGCCTCAGCCTCCCGAGTGCTGGGATTACAGGCATGTGCCACCATGCCTGGCTAGGGAGAGCTTTTGATAAGTGGCTTTTCAAACCCTAAGAACAGACAAGCAGGCATGTGATCCAAACACTTCATAGGCTGAGGCAGGAGGATAGGGAATTTGATCCCAGCGTAGTCTCTGGGGTGTTCAAGGCCAACCTGGGTTACATAATGAGAGCCTGTCTCCAAAAAAAAAAAAAAGACAATTTATTACCAAAGACTCGTCTCTGATTCCTTAATTTTGTATCATTTCAGTTTATTCTGATATTTCATATGGGATTGGGTGGGGCAGTCATCTATGGCAGAGATTTTTACCCTTCACACTTCTATTTAAGATTTACAGACTGAGTGTACAGGTAGATGCCTGAAATCCTAGCTAATCAGGAAATTGAAATGGGCCAAGATGATCTAATATGACAGAGGCTGAGGTTTAAACTTATGGCAATACTGATTTTTTAAAATCCTGACTCTTGAGTGATAAGATTATAGGCACACATCACTTTGCCTGTGTAGATCTTTTATACTTTTAAATTTCAGTTTTATCCACCATGAAGAACATGGCATGGGTGATGTTGCACATCCAGATGTTTTGTTAATAATTTTTCAAAGATCTAACTTACATATGAGTTCTGCTGCAGAGAATATTGAAATTTCCATTGGCAAGTCACCATGAAGCAGTTACATTTTGCAGCCACAAGGAGGTGCTGCATTCTCTTGATAAATAAGGGAAAATGGTCTGTTTTCTAAGGCAATTAAAATTTCATGAAAAAGGGATTTAGCTCAGTGGTTCTGCCGCCTACCTTGCAAACGCAAGAACCTGAGTTTGATCCCTGGTACCAAAAAAAAATTTTTTTCATGAAAAAACAAACGTAACATTTCAACTGAATGTTGTGGCACATGCCTATATTCCCATCACTTAAGATTCTAAGGGAGGAGAGTCAATTCAGGACCATCCTGGACTTATTTTGTGGTACTGGAGTTTGAATACAGAAATCTAAACCATTAATTGATCGATTGATTAATTGATTGATTGATTGTTTGATTGATAGATACAGGGCTTTGTTAAAGTGCCAGTGTAGGGCCTGGGATGTAACTCAGTGGCACCACAACTGCCTGGCAAGAGCAAGGCCCTGAGTTTGATCCTTGGTACCAGGGGAAAAAAAGGTGCCAGGCTGCCTTTGAATTTAGTATCCTTCTGCTTCAACCTCCCAGAAGGCTGGGGTTATAGTCATACCCACTATGCCCAGTTTAATTTGGAATTTCATTCATGAGATTAGAATGTTTTTGTTTTGTTTTGTTTTGTTTTTCCTTGTACCAGGGATTGAACTCAGGACCTTGAGCTTGTAAGGCAGGTGTGGTGCTACTAGCTAAATCCCCCTCCCCAAATGGATTTGTTTTAGAATGTCATATACCTATTTTTGGTTTTGGGTTGGGGGGGGTGTTGGGTATTGAACCCAAGGGTTTTGTTTTGTTTTGTTTTGTTTTTGGTACTGGAGATTGAACTTGGGACCTTGTGTTGACGCAGCACCACTGAGCTAAATCCCCGACCTGAACCCAAGGCTTTTGTGTTGAGCCATGTTCCCAGCTCTTTAAGTTTTGGGACAGGGTTGCACTAAGTTGCCCAGACGAGACTTGAACTTGTTGTACTCTTCCTACTTCAACCCTAGAATGCTGAGGCTGCAGTTGTGTGCTCTTGTGGTTGGCTTTATGATATATTTTGGGTCTATGTGTAGGCTGGGCTTATGTTTAGAATCCTCCTACCTGAGCCTTCCAAACTAGTGGGATAACAAGGTATACCTCCACACCTACCTTTTTTTCTTCCTTCTGTCTTTTTTTTTGCCTCTAGTACTGGGGATTATACCCAGTGCCTCTGTATCCTAGACAAGCAAGCGCTCTACCAATGAGCTACAACCTCAGTAATTTTTTTTTCTAAAATGCTTTTTAGTATACGATAACATTTGTTGTGGCTAGCTGGTTATGTGTATGTAACACATCTTAATTCTCTTTATACTTCTGTTTACCCTCCCTCACCCACTCCTACTTTTATAAAATTTTATTTTGATCCAGGCATGATGGGTCATGCCTCTAATCCCAGCACTCTGGAGGCTGAGGCAGGAGGATCGCTGTGAGTTTGAGGCTAGCCTGTGCTACGTAGCAAGACCTGTTTCCCAAAAAAACAGTGGGTTTTTTTTTGTTTGTTTGTTTGTTTGTTTGTTTTTAACTTATTTATTTTCCCCTGCGTACCAGGCATCAAAATCAGGACCTTGCACTTGAAAGGCAGGCTTAGTGCCCTTGAGCTACTTCCCCAGCCAGGGGCCTCACTAATATGCCCAGGCTGGCCTTGAACTCTCGGACCTCTTAACTCAGCTTCTCAAATAGTGGACTTTACAGAGCCAGTATTTGTTAAATACCACAATTTTGTTAAATTAGAAGCCCTTTTTATTTAAAGAAAAATTCTTTTAGTAACATATTTCCATAATTCTGGTAAATGGTTTACTTTCCTGGGTTTAATTTTTCATAACTGAATATTGCTGATGTCATGTACAGAAATGGGAAATGGAGTTTTTTTTTTTACTGCTTTCACCTTATTTTCAGTATATTTGCACTCATGGGAACAAATTTCCTTTTGGGCCAGGGATTTAGCTCAGTGGTTCCGCTGCCTACCTTGTAAGCGCAAGGTCCTGAGTTTGATCCCTGGTAAGCTCCCAAAAAAGAATTTCCTTTCTAGTTTTTAATGTTAATTTGCAGTATAAAACGTAATCATAAAACGGCGTGGGTGGCACAAGCTTACAACCCCACCACTGTGGAGGCTGAGGATCAATGTAAATTCAAGGCCAGCCTGAACTACATAGTGAGACCCTGTCTTGACAAGCTAAAACAAAAAGTAGTTACAAACCTGATTCACTTCACATTGTCAGTGTATGTGCCACGGCTTTTTTCGTATGAACATGGTTGTTTTACATTTAATGTGTACATAGTGAACTTAGTAATAGTTTCTTTAAACAAGTAAGCATCTAGGATAAAGTAATTCACAACTCCTTGGGGCCAGGTATGGTGATGTATGCCTATAATCCTCATTACTCTACTTAGGATGCTGTAGAGTTCAAGAACAGCCTACACTTTTTTTTTTTTGGTACCAGGGATTGAACTCAGTTCCTTGTGCTTACAAGGCAGGCAGTGGCACCACTGAACTAAATTCCCGGCCCATAGCCTACATAATGTAATAAGACTGTCTCAAAATAAAATAAGGAGCTGGGTGTGATGGTACATGCCTGAAATCCCAGCACTCTTTGAGAGCCTGAGGAAACAGGATCAAAAGATTGAGCCCAAAAACTGCTAGCTACTTCATGGCATAGGAAGATCCTGCCTCAGAATAAAAGGGGCGGGTGCTGTGCAAGGAACATGGCTCAGTGCAAAGGTCCTGTGCTCAGGAAGGCAGCATTGCAAAAAGCAGTTCTTTTCTGGCCTATCCTCACCACTGGTATATAACTATAAACATACTGTATATGAACTTCTAAAAGCACAAATGTAATTGTAAGCTATTTGCTTAGTTTTTATAGAAACCTTTAAGTTTTTTCTTTGTTTTTGTTTTGTTTTGGTGTTTGGTACTGGTTATCAAACTCGGGTCCTTGCACTTGCAAGGCAGGTGGTGGAACCCCTGAGCTAAATCCCCAGCTCTGGTTTGTAAATGTTGTTTTTAGTCTAATACCATCTTTTTGTTTGATTTTGCTTGTTTTTTATTTTTGTTTTTTGAGACAGGGTCTTGCTATGTAGTCCAGGCTGGCCTTGAACTCACTAGGGAACCCAAACTTACCTCAAACTGGCAATCCTCCTGGCTCATTCTCCAAGTGCTGTGATTAAAGCTGTATGCCACCATGCCCAGCTAGCCTATTTGTGGATATTTATTTCTGTCTATGTAAATAAACTTAATTGTGTGTGGTATTAAATGTATAAATGTGTCATATTTTGTTTTCTTTGGTTTTTGTTGATATTTCAATTTCTGGTCTTTGGTTAAACAAATCTTATGGTTACTTCTATGGACATGTAGTAAAACCTTGATTTGTGAGAATAATTAATTCCAGAAAGATACTTGTAATTCAAAGCATCTTGCATAGCAGAGCAAATTTCCCCATAAGAAATAATGGAGACAGGATGTAGCTCAGCAGCACAGCGCCTGCCTAACAAGTGTGAGGCCTTGAGTTCAATTCCCAGTAACAAAAAAAGAGAGAAAGAGTTCAGATGATTCTTTCCACAACACAAAAATATTCATATAAAAATGATTATAGCTGGGTGTGGTGTTGCATGCCTGTAATCCCAGCACTGGGGAGACAGGCAGGAGGATCGCAGAGAGTTTGAAGCCAGCTTGAGACTACTACGTAGTTCAGGGGTAGCCTGGGCTACAAAGCAAGACCCTGTCTTAAAAAGCAAAAAAAAATGACTATAGTATGATATACATAATTATGTGTGTGTGTGTGTGTGTGTGTATAAATATATATATATATAAATACACATACATCCATATAGTAGTGTAATACAACATAATAAAATACAAAGCGTAAAGACAAGTAACCTTTGCAAGCCTTAGTGAGAGATGGGTATGCTGATGCGTGCCTGTAATCCAAGTACTTGGGAAGCTGAGGCAGGAGGATCACTGAGTTCAAAGACAGCCTGGACAGTATGGTAAAACCCTGTCTCAAAAAAAGAAAACAAAACCACCAGCTGGTTGTGATTGCGCACACCTGTAATCCCAGCACTTGGGAGGCCGAGGCAGGAGGATTGCCACAAGTTTGTAGCGCGGGCTACATAGTTCATGGCCAGCCTGAACTACAAAGGGAGACCCTGCCTCAAAAAAAAGTTCAAAAAAGGAAACCTACTTGGCTAGTGTGAGAGATAAGAGGAGGGTTTTGTGTAGGATTAGTTTCATTACTAAGGGAATCACTGCTACCTGTTGGTTCACTGGAAACTTTTCTTTTTGTGTGTGAACAAGGAACTTAACCAATGATAGTTAATTTTGCAGTTTCTCACATTTTACATATCTCCCTAATCTCATAAAAGTTCAAAAAAGGAAACCTACTTGGCTAGTGTGAGAGATAAGAGGAGGGTTTTGTGTAGGATTAGTTTCATTACTAAGGGAATCACTGCTACCTGTTGGTTCACTGGAAACTTTTCTTTTTGTGTGTGAACAAGGAACTTAACCAATGATAGTTAATTTTGCAGTTTCTCACATTTTACATATCTCCCTAATCTCATTTGAAGTAAAGGGAATCACCACCTTTTTCTCCTCTATAACCTCTTAACTATTAACCTCTTACTGTTGTGAGATGGTGAGATGATGGGAGAAGGAGGAAGTTGTGATCCTGTGATTGTGATGTTTGATATCACAGGCCACATCATGTTGCTTGTTTATCAAGTTAAAGTTTATTAGAAATACTTGCCCATTTTGTGGGGTACTCACAGAACAACGTGCAATCCAAGGTTTTACTGTTTAACTTTCTAATTTAAAAACAAGCTAGGTGTGGTAGTGAATAATCTGAGCATTCTGGGAGCCTGAGGCAGTAGGGTCACAAGTTTGAGCAAGCCCAGGCACCTTCAGTGATTTAGCAAGGCTGTGTGTCAGAAAAAGCAATAAAAGGGAGGGGACTGGGGATTTAGCTCAGTGTTGCTGCTGCCTCCCTTGCAAATGCAAGGTCCTGAATTCAGTCTCCAGTAACCAAGAAAAAAGAAAAGAGCAGGAGAAATAGCTCAGTATGAGAATAGTACAGCATGGGTCAAATTCTCCAGTACTACATAAATTAAAAAGCCCTGGAATTTGTAACTTGTATTTTCCATGATTTTTACAGCTGAAAATTATACATTTGGGGAATTTAGTGGTCTAAAATTTGTCTTTTTTTTTTTTTTAAATGCTAGTTGGAAATGGAGGACGAAGATACAATTGATGTGTTCCAGCAGCAGACAGGAGGTGTCTACTAAAAAGGGAACCTGCAACAACTCTACTCCAGAACTCTGTTCTTACAGACCAAGAATACATTCTCAATTAGAAAACTGCAATTTGGTTCCACCACATCCTGACTACTACAGTATAGTTTTCTTTATTCTTTCATTTACCCCTTCCCCATTCTTTTATTGTACATAAAGTATCTGGTGTATGTGCACAAGCATATTGTTTTTTTTTTTTTTTTTTTACTAAATGGCCAACAATATGTTTCAATTGACATCAAATGGAGACAGGATGGGGAGATAACTGGTTCTGTGAAAATAATCCCCTTTTCTCCATTAGTGGCATGCTCATCAGCTCTTATCTTTATATTCCAGTAAGTTATTTTGCTCTCACTGTTTTAACATAAAAGACAACAACATAAAAATTCTTGCATACCTTGTTTGATTGGAGAATTTTAATGTTTTTCATTTATCATTGTAAAACCAAGGAAAATTTTATAACTTTTTTGTACGTAGCTGTTACATGTAGGGCAATCTGTCTTTATGTAGGAGTAAATTACTCTTTAAAAGAAAAAGAATCCTAGATAGTTTTCCCTTTAAGTCAAGTGTCTTGTTGTTTAAATAAACTTCTTGTTTAAAATGAGCTGTTTTCTTTATTCTGAGGAATATTAAGTAGAAAGTTAAAGCTTAGAAACAACATGGTATGTCTACTATCAGTAACATCAGGAAAAACGTGAAAACACTATGCTTATTTTTTTTTTTTTTGGTACTGGGGATTGAACTCAGGTTGTTACACTTGTGAGGCAGGCAGCGGCACCACTGAGCTAAATCCTCGGCTCCCATTATGCATTTCTAACAGACTATGCAAAACAAAAATAATAGCTATGCAGGATGCATTAGAAGTTTTGACCACTTCAATAAGTTCAGTTGCACCTTAGGTAACTGCCAAAAAAGTGGGATCAAGGCTTGTAATCTCAGCTACCTGGGGGTTTAGGCATGAAGTTATTAGCAAATTTGAGGCTAATATACGTAGTGAGACCCTGACTCAAAAAGAACAAAACCATAATAAAAAATGAATTTTGGTTTTGGTTTCTTGAGACAGGGTCTCAATATGCAGCTCAGGCTGGCCTTGAACTTGCAGTGATCCTCTTCCCTCCCAAGTGTTGAAATGACAAGTGTACACCACCGTGCTCAGCAAAAAATTGGATTTTTTTTTTTTTTTTAAAGACAGGGTCTCACAATGTAGTTGAGACCTACCTGGAACTCACACTATATAGCCTAGGCTGGTCTCGAACTCACAGCGATCTTCCTGCCTCAGCCGAATGCTGGGATTACAGGCATGCACCACCACGCCTGGTTAAAATTGGATTTTTAATGTGGCTTTCCTCCCAAGTATTTTTATATTTTGTAGCCATTACCTGAGGCAGAGTAGGATATTACAGGCAGGTAGGAAAAACTTGTAATTTTGCTTTTTCTGTTAATATATTTATTGGATTTTGTGGGGGGTTGTTGGGGGATTAAACCTAGGGCCACTCTACCACAATTACATCCACAGGTATTTTCTATTTTGAGACATGTTCTCATTAAGTTATCCAAGTAGGACTCAAAATTGTAATCCTCTTGCCTCGGCTTTCCTCAGTACTGAGATTATAGGGGAATATTGCCTGGCTGTCACTTGGCTATTCTAGCCCTCACCTTACTTAATTTGTAGGTTTTGAGGTTCAGAAAACAACATAGGTCTAATCTTGGTCTTAAATGTACAGGGAGATACAAATGTAGGGCCAGGGATTTAGCTCAGTGGCATGTGCCTGCCTTATAAACACAAGGTCCTGAGTTCTATCCCTGGGACCTAAAAATAATAATTCAAATATATTTTGGTGTGTAATTCTTGTAATTCTGGCACTTAGAAGGCTGAAGCAGGAGGATAGCCAAGAGTTTTGAGACCAGCTTGGGCTAGAGTTAAGACTCCACCTCAACAGACACAAAAACCAAATGTAAAAGACTACAGCTTTATCATCACATTAATATTAACCCCTGTTTTAGAGATGCACAGGCTTAAATTCCAGAAAAGTCACATGGCTAGACTTTAACAAATATGGAGCTGGGTATGGTAGTGAACGCCTGTAATTGCAGCACTCGAGACTGAAACAGGACAATTGCCTTGAGTTTGAGGCCAGCTTGGGCTACATAGTATGTTCAAGGCCCCCCTGAACTGCACAATGAGACTCTTGACTACCCCACACACATAAAAAATTGGGATTTTTTTTTTTTTTTTTTGTACTGGGGATTGAATTTGGGTCCTCAGGCTTGTGAGGCAGGCGACAGCACCACTGAGCTAAATTCCCAGCCCCACAAAAAATTGGGATTTGAGATTGTGTTCACTGGCTTGGGATTATAGGCATGTGTCATGCCCTGCTAGGTTTTTATGATATTGATGACATCAGTGTGATTTTTTTTTTTAATATTAAGTCCCCGTGTACAATCATGTTTGTAATTCACTGTACTTGTGTTCTAATGTGTTTATATACCATTTCCATGGTAAATTAGCTTCCACAGAGACAACAGGAATTTTTAAAATGTGTGTGTGTGTTTTTTTTTTTTTTTTTGTACTGGAGAGCAAACTTGGGACTTTGTGTGTTTGTGAGGCAGGTGGCAGAACCACTGAGCTAAATCCCCAGCCCTTTAAGCAAAGTATAAGCCAAGCATGATAGCATATGCCTATAATTCCTGCACTTGGGAGGCTGAGGAGGATTGCCTTGAGAAGTTATAATTGAAATTCAGGTCTAAGAAATGCATGAAATGGGTCTTGAAATTTTGGGGTACCATCCTGGGGAATGAACCTATTGCCTCCATGCTAGGCAAGTAAGTGCTCTTGCCACTGAGTTTACATCCCTGGCCTTTAAATTCATCCTTGTTTAATCATCTATCCAGTAAATCAGGGATTTGCTGATTACTATGTCTGAGGTTTGGGGGCTTTTATTTTTTTTTTTTTTTGAGAGAGAGGATCGCTTATGTAGTATAGTATGTAACTCAGGCTGGCCCTGAGCTCTGTAGCCCAGGCAGCAGTCCTGCCTCAGCTTCCCAGAATGCTGGGGTTACAGGTGTGCACTACCACGAGGGTTTGTGTGTATGTGTGTATGCTTATTTTGAGACAGCTATGTAGGCCAGCCTTGCCTCAAATTCAGAATTCTGCCTCAGCCTCCTTAGTGCTAGGATTGCAGGCATGTACCACCACACCCTGCTGTGGCATTGAACTCTTGCTAGGCAAGTAGTCTTATCGCTGAGTTGCATTAGTTTAGTTTTTGGTTTTTGTTTTCGGACCCAAGGTCTCACTTTGTAGTTTGGGCTGGCCTTGAACTCAGCCTCCCAAGTGTTGGGATTGCAGCACCACCATGCCCGGCCTTAATTTAGTTTTGCAGTACTGGAGAATGAACCCAGGATCTTGACACTAAACTACCCTCAGCCCTACCCCACACACTCTTTTAAAAATTTTGAGACAGTATTGTTTAATTGCCCAGGACAGTGTGGAGCTTGTGATCCTTCTACCTCAGCCTCCTAGAGTGTTGGGATTATGGGCATTCTGTAGCATGATGGGCTATAGATCTTCCCTTCCCCCAGTACTGGGGTTAAACCTGGGTCTTTTGGCTGAGCTACATCCCTGGTCCTTTTTAAATTTTTTGTTTGGAGACAGTGTCTCTAAGCTTTAAATTGCCTAGGTTGGATTCAAACGTGTAGTCATTGTGCGTCAGCCTTCCCACAGAACTTTGCCCAGCGCTGATTTTTTTTTTTCTGGTACCAGGGATCAAATTCAGTACCTTGCATGGTGCCACTGAGCTAAACCCCCAGCCCTTGGAGTGTTGGTTTGTTGAGACAGAGTCTTACTGTAGTTTAGAGTGGCCTTGAATTCTCCATGTAGCTAAGGATGCTAGGAACTCACAGTGATACAGTCCTCCTGCCTCAGCTTCCTGAGTCCTGGGATCCAGATGTGTGCCACCACACCCAGCTACTTTTGAAGGAGTGAACCCACTCTGGAGAAGTGGAAAATCCAGGTCAAAGTACGGTCTTGTGGGAGATTGTTCTCAGTGGAGACAGTTTGGGATTTGAGGGAGGCTTGTTGCAGATTTCTCCTGGGGTCTGTGTGGGGATGCTGGTACTTTGGAGAGGGCCAGCTGTACTGCTGTGGGTTATTTTTGTTACGGTGATGCTGCTTTTAGACAGTGATTCTGTATCACGGTTTTGCATCAGAATCTCCTGGCAAGCAGTGCCAATGCCAGGGCCCTACCTACCCCCATAAATGTACTTTCAAAACAATAAGGAATTGAGAAGTAACTTGAGGGATCCTTACCACCCAAGAGTTAAGCATTTGACAGGGAGGCGTGAGAAGTGTTTTAGTTGCCCAGCACAATGCCTGCAATATAAGTTGTCTATGGTGTGAAGCAGGGCTCTGGAGGGAGGTTCTGAGCCTTTAACTGTGTAATCATAATCTAATTAGCCTACACACAGGAAGGAAGGCAGGGGCCAGGCCAAGAGCTTTCTGTTCATCTTAAACACAATAAAATAATTACTTCACTAGGTTTTATAATAATACTAAATTGACTAATGAGTCTTTTCAGGAATAGCATTTGTCAGGATTTTAATTCTCCAATGCCTTAATGAACCATCCGCAGAAAGTTTTAGCATTCTGACTGATGATTTGATGGCCAGAACTGTATGTAGTAAGAAATGTACACGTGTCAACATGAGACTTTTACTAGTGGGTCGCTAACCATAAGTTCCTCAGGATGAAACATAATTAGAACAGCATATAAACAGGTTGGAATTTAATCTGTTATTTGGAATGTGGAGTGTTATTTTCATGTAAGCAGTGACATGTGACTATATGAGGTCACTGTAGGATTTACTGCACACCCACTACTACCAGCATTAGGACAGTCATTTAACATGTGAAGACCCTCAGCAATAGCAACGGACAGTGATTATTGTGAACACAAAAATGGTGTCAGCTGGGTACGGTGGAGCACACTTGTAATCCCAGCACTCAGGAGGCTGAGACAGGAGGATCACCATGAGTTCAAGGCCACCCTGAACTGCATAATGAGACCCTGTCTCAAAAAAAAAAAAGGCATGATGTCAAATTGGCATTATGTGCTGGAGTTTTACTCTGCCCAATTATGTCTTGTTCTCCTGTTACCTACCATAGTGCTACTTTTTTTTTTTTTTTTTTTTTTTTGGTACTGGAGATCAAACTTGGGTCCTTGGGCTTGCGAGTCAGGCAGCAGTACCTCTGAGCTAAATCCCTGGCCTTTTTTTTTGAGACAGGGTCTCATTATGTAGTTCAGACTGGCCTGGAACTGTGTAGCCCAGGCTGGTCTCCAACTGTCAGTGATCCTCCTACCTCAGCCTCCCAAGTGTTGGGATTACAGACATGCGCCACTGTGCCCAGCAAGAAGCTTCTTTAAACAACAAAAATCTTATCTATGGACCATTACTTCAGGCACTTAACTAAATTCAAAAACATTGTCAGCATTTTCCTTTAAGCAGGAAACAGAGCTGGGCCTAGTGTCCCAGGCTGTAATCTCAAACATAAAAAGATGAGCCCAATCTTGGTGATTTAGTGATTTAGCAAGACCCTGTCTCAAAGGATTAAAAAAGCTGGGGATGATGTACCTCAATGCAAAGGCCCTGAGTTCATTCTTCAGTACTGAGAAAAAAAAAAAAAATACAGACGGGTTGTGTCATAGCTCAGTGGTAGAGCACTTGCCTAGCATGCAAACATAAGCCCCTGGGTTCAATCCCCAACACCAAAAATTAAATATATAAAGTGGGGTGGTGGTAATGCCTGTAATCCCAGCACTCAGGAGGCTTAGGCGGAAGGACCATCAGTTTGTGGTTAGTCTGGGCAACACAGGTTTGAACCAGTCTGATTTATATAGCAAGATCCTGTCTCAAAAACCCCCAAATAAATAGGTTAAATAAATGTTGAACATAAGCAGTTGCTGTTGTAGGTCAAAAAAAGTCAAATATGTGCAGTCCTCCCAGTTCTGCCTGATCCATGCATACTGGATTACAGTAAAAGCCACCGATCTAAATAATTGGCTTCACCTGGATTATAGCGTTTAGGGACTATAAATCCCCAAAATAAGGCCAGTGTAGATAGCCCATTTTCCTTGGCATTCTGGATTAAATTCAAAACATTCCAAATATTGGAAAAATTAGTAATAAGGCAAAATAAATGCTTGAGTGCTAATAGATGCTAAATTAGGGTACTTTTTAAAACAGGGTCTGTAGTTCAGGCTGACTTTGAACTCACTCTGTAGCCCTGGCTGTCCTCACACTCATGTTGATCCTCCTGCCTCAGCCCCCTGAGTGCTAGGATATAGGCATGTACAGTACTCGGCTAGGGTTTGTATGTGAAGTAGTGCCCGTTCATGAACTCAGTTCTTTCCACTGTCCTGGTTGCAAACCCAACTGCACAAGCTCCATATCAAATTTCCTCATAAGGTCAACATTGAACCTATTGAATTTGATTTCGTTCTTGTTTTGTTGTGTGAGATGGGGTCTTGCCGTACAGTGCAGGCTGGCCTTGAATCCACTATGTATCCCAGGTTGACCTCGAACAAGTGGGAATCCTCCTGCCTCAGCCTCCCAAATGCTGGGATTACAGGCATGAGCCACTAGGCCCAGCTGATTTGGTTCTTGTCCAACTCAGTTTACCACCAGAATCGTGGAAAGAATCAAGTTTGTGAACTGTATACATATGCTTAGGCCAAATGTAGAAATAAACATTCCAGACTTAATTTGAGTACATTACATTTTTGAGTAAAGACCTCAAAATACCTAGCAGAAATTTAAAAACCAACAAGAATCATGTCCATGTTAAAGAAAAATTAGGCAATTGTATCCTTTCATGATAGCTTAGCCTACCCTGTAGAGTATACTTTTTATTTTTATTTTTCCTCCCATTTTACTTGGCCAAACTCACTCTGCAGAGACTTTTTTTTTTTGGTACAGGGATTGAACTCAGGACCTTGGGTTTGTGAAGCAGGAGGCTGAACTACTGAGCTAAATCCCTGGCCCCATGCAGAGCCTTTTCCCCGCTTACCCTTGTTTTTTTCCTACTTTCAATAAAAGTAAACATTTTCCACTGTTAAAGAAAAATTATCACTAGGCTTGTGATTCCAGTGCCCTGGGAGGCTGAGGTAAGAGAATCTCAAGTGGTTCCGCCACCTGCTTTGCAAACACAAGGTCTCAAGTTCAATCCCTGGTACCAAAAGAAAAAAAAAATCACTTTGATGACTTATAAATTGGGCCGAATACTTACATCCATTACCTCATTAACATTAAATTCTTAAAACAGTATAGAGCTTGGCACAGTGTCCCAAACCTGTAATCTCAACTCTGGGAGGCTGAAGCAAAAGAGTGGAAAATTCGATCTCAGCCTGGACAACTAATCAAAAAAATTTTTTTATTTGGTACTGGGGATTGAACTTGGGACCTTAGGGCCGGGGATTTAGCTCAGCGGTTCGGTGGCCTGCCTCACAAGTGCAAGGACCTGAGTTTGATCCCCGGTACCAAACACAAAAAAAAAAAAAAAAAAAAAAAAAAAAAAAGAACTTGGGACCTTGCTCTCTGTGAGGGAGGGGTCAGAACCACTGAATTAAATCCGTGGCCTGACAACTAATCAATTTAAGGAGATCCTGTGTCTCAATGAAAAATAAAAAATGGTTGGAGATGTAGCTCAGTGCTAAGGCCCTACTTTTTTTTGTTTGTTTGTTTGGTTTTGAGACAGGGTCTCACTATGTAGTTGAGACTGACCTGGAACTCACTGTAGCCCAGGCTGGTCTTAAACTCAGAGCAGTCCTCCTGCCTCAGCCTCCCGAGTGCTGGGATTACAGGCATGTGCCACCATGCTCAGCTCTAACGCCCTAGGTTTAATCCCCAGTAATGAAACAAAACTATGGAGAGCAGGTACCATTTTAACCGCGCTTTACAAATGGGGAAACTGGTGCTCAGAAGAGGTAATAGTTGAGATTCAAAAATTAGACATTTAAAGCCCAGGATTTAGCTCAGTGGTTCTGCCACCTGCTTCGAAAGTGCAAAGACCCGAGTTCAATCCCTGGTACCAAAAAAAAAAAAAACAATTTTAAAGGCCAGGAATATAGCTCAGTGGTGCTGCACCTGCCTGGCAAGTGTGAGGTTCTGAGTTCAATTCCCTGTACTGGAAAAAACAAACAAAAACTAGATTTCTAAAACAAAAACAAAAAAAACTAGATTTCCCCCATGAGAGCCCAAGCTAGCGAGCACCATACTGTAGTATGACCTAATTCATAATGACATGATTTCTGAGGAGGGATACTCACAGATTAGTCGGCTTTTTTTTTTTTTTTTTGGTCTTTGTGATGCTTTGTTTTAAGGTTTTGGAAGTTTAGGCTCATTCTTTAAGAATGGGAAGATTGTAACCCAAATAGGTGGAGTTGTGATGAGTTGCATAAATACAGAATTATGCCTTCTAGAAGAGAGGACCCTCTGCTTGCCACGAAAGCCCAGGGTTAGTCAACCAAAACTACTGAAAATACAAACTTCAGGCCAGGTATGGTGGTGCCTGCCTATAGTCCCAGCACTGGGGAGGCCAAGGGAGGAAGATCGCAGTGAGTTTGAGGCCAGCCTGGGGTACATAGTGAGTTAAAGGCCAGCCGGAAATACATAGTGAAACCTTGTCTCAGAAAACAAACAAACAAACTTCCAGCATGCTACCAGGGGCCCCTGCAAAAAAGGAATGTCTTTCTGTTTCTATGGAGATACTGAAACTAGGAAAGACATCTGCCTGAAGGGAAAATGCATGAAATGAGAAGGGATTATCCATGAACGGCCTGAACTTCTTTACCCGAGACTTTCCTATTGAGATCTTGTAAACAGTCATTCCTTAGACCTCAAGTGTGTCTACATTTGTTGCAGGGATAGATTTACTCAGACAGGTGGAAGAATCATGACTTAAGCATTATTAACAGCTGCAGAGGCCTGGGCTGCTCGAATCCTCTCGGTAGGAGGGAACGAGACCAGTCCTGTCGCTGGGAATTAACCAGCTTTAGAACAGGCTCCCAAATCGGAACGACTGTAATTTTGGTTCAACTCATGAACCACCCATCACAGCTAAATAGTAACATTAAAATATAAAGAATTTCCATCTGCTTAAAAGGGGAATCATCTTGGATGCTTTCTGTTGCTGACTCATGCTGCTACTGTTTTGGGACTGTTACACTATCAAATGGGTTACATGGTAGGTATTCTATTTGTTTTCTGTTGGTTTGTTGAGACAGGGTCTCCTTATATACTTAAGACTGGCCTAGAACTTGTGATTCTCCTCCTGAGTGCTGGGATTATAGGTGTGTGCCAGTATGTCTGGCTTCAATTTTAAAATATCAATTCATAGCATAGTTTTCATCTCTTAAGAAGAATGCCCTTACCATTAACCATCAAAGTAAGGTTAGTGCTGTGGTGTACACCTGTAATCCTGACACTCTGGTAGGCGGAGGCTGAGGATCACAAATTCGAGCCCACCGGCCTAGCAAGACTCTCCCAAAATTTAAAAATACAAGAAGTGCTTGGGATGTAGCTCAATGAGAAAGACGAGTTAAAAAAAAAAAAAAAACACATGAATGATAACCATGAGAAATCTGTCCTTGTTTTGCAAGTTCTGACTTTCCCAGAGCGAACATTTCCCTCCATCATGGTAACTTTTTTAAGTGATGGCAAGACTTGTACCGATCTCCGGGCAGGTTCTCCTCCTGTCCAATCATCGCCGAGATTTGTGGGGCTTGGGGGAAGGGAGAAAGTCCCTAGACCTTCCTTGTCCAGGAAGGGGGCGGGTTTAGGTCGAGCTTGGGGCCTCCGCAGTTTGTCTGGACGCCACACAGTGTTTGGCACTTCAATTAGCCAATAGGAATGAAAAGGTCTATTTGAACCGGCCAATGACGGTGGGACAAGGGTGGGTGCTTGTGGGTTCTATAAAAGTGGCTGCCGGTCAGCCAGGCGGTGGCGGAGGCTTCTGCAGTGGTGGTTTGCTGTTTGTTTGGAGCTGACCCAACGCGGCTCTGGTCCGACCCGTTCCCGGTTCTCCTCCTGCGCCAGCCTACCTCGCTCCTCGGCGCCATGACCACCACTACCACCTTCAAGGGTGTCGACCCCAACAGCAGGAATAGCTCCCGGTGAGACGACAGGGCTCCTCCCAAGGCGCAAGGGGCTGAGGGGCCAGAGGGCGGCCTCCGGTTGGCCGGGAGCCGGTCGATGGTGGTAAACCGGAGCGCCTCGCTTGTTCCCAGACGCGGGCAGCTCCGCGGCGGAGCTGCTTTGTGCTGCACGGCGAGCCGGGCGCCACAGCCCCGCCCGGATCCCACTGCTCTCCATTCATTCCTCCCACGGAGCGAGCGCTGGGGCGGCCAGGGCTGGCCACCCCTCGCAACACTGCGGG
>NW_022900935.1:58970337-59033655 GCF_012274545.1 Fukomys damarensis | reverse complement strand
CGGGAACTTGGGGGAGGGTTCGCTCTGCTTCCGCGGTGAGGCTGGCCCGGCCCGCCAGGGTGGTGGTTGTGGCGCCCTAGCTGCCTGCGGGTCCGCTGGGGCGTCGTGGTCAGTTCCATTGTCCCACCCCCGTGCCACGCGCTTCTGCCTCTCGCCCGGGGCTTGTGCTGGCCCGGGGTTTGGGTGCAGCGATCAGATCCCGCGACCGGTTTTGCAGGGTCAGTCAGGCTTCGACCCTCCGGTTGTCCCAATTCTTCCCCTGGGCCCGCCCGGCAGGTGCATTTGTGGCCAGGCGGGGCTGGTCATCGCGACCCCTCACTCCCCGTCGGGACGCAGACCGTTCCTCCCCTCCGCGAAGTGCCTCCCTCTTCTAACAAAGGAGAGGCAGACCCCGTCTCCTCCCCCTCCCCGTGCCCACCTCCGAGCTCGAGGAACGAGCCAGCATGAATTGGTTTTCTGCGCTTAAACCTTCGGACCTCGGTCTGTGCACCCCACCTTCTTCGCATTCCCCTTTGACGTTTGCCGATTGAGTTCATTCCTGGCCCCGGGTGCCTTGCCGGAGGAGGTTTCCAGTTCTTGGGCGGGGCCGGAGACATCCATTGTCTCTTCTGTAATATCTCTACCTGGGAAGCTGGGGCCTTTCTTGCGACCCATCACACCGCGTTTTGGAAAGGGGGTACTGGGCAGGGCAGTGGGACTGGGACCCGTCTCCAAGACCTTGATTAACTTGGTGGAAGGGTTTGGGTTATGTGAAAGGTGTCCACATTGTCTCAGCTAATTGTACACTGTTCTGTGAGGTGCGTGATAGGCATCTCTGGGATCTTCCTTAAGGCTTGAGAAAGACTAGATTCCACTTTTCCTGAGCATCGGTGCCTATTGATCAGGACTTGCAGTCATGTGTGGCCAGCCTTGGGGTCCTGGCCAAGTGGCACAAAGGGAGCCATTTTGTGGGGCTAAGAATACGGTCGTGAAGCACCAATATCTATCTCACAGGGGTTAGAGAACTTGAGAACAAAAAGCATACCTCAGCAGAGGAGGCTTAGGAGGAAGTACTGGTGACATTACCTTTCCGTCAACTCTTTTCACTTTTGCAGTGTAGAAAAGAATGGCTAAGGTTGGAAACACTAAGGTTACTGGGAGGGTGGAGAACTTGTATAGAACCTAAGAAAATACTAGTCATTTCTTCTTCTGAGGTCATCCTTCCGAGGAGATAAATGTTTTTAGAGGACACGGGCACAAATTGAGCCATGGTTCTCCATTTTGTGTCAACTTTCTGCCAGTCAGACTTCAGTGGGATGGTAATGTGGAATCCGAGGTTTTGTCCTTTGGTGTTGAGTTTAGTGCTTTGTAAAGAATTCAGTAACCAGGTCAAATGAATCTTGCTTGTTTTTTCATGTGTATTTGAGATGGGAGACAAGTAATTTTTGATTCTGCAAGATAAATGTTTTAGTTCACACTTCCATTAGTTTTCCTCCAATATTGTGATCTTAGTTCTGTAGCATTGTTATTCTCATCTTTTCTTCTATAATCTACCCAATTCGCCTAAACTTCTTTTCTTCATTAACATTCTCCTGGCTCTAACCTCTTTATTTAGTGTGGTAGGGAGTGAACTGCAAAGATCATATGGAAACTGGGATTTTTTAAAAAAAGAAAAAAGTAAATTAACAAAAAATTTTTTCTACAATACATGAACATGTTTTTGTTGAGTCTTCAAATACTTAATCCTGATTTATTGTGTGTGGTTCAGAAAGAATAGTAAAGAATGAAATTGAAATACTTTGTCTTGTGATCAAGTCCTTTGTTTGGGGAAGTCTCGATATTACAAATGGGCTCTACAACACTGACGTCATCGGAGTAGGTATTACCTGCTGTTGCAGGAGCAACGTGGGCCTGCAGAAGTTGGCTTGGGCAGGCTTTGAAGTTGGTGTTTGGGTACCAGTGTTTGTCTGTCTGTCCCTTTCTCTTTTCTCTTTTACTCTCTCTCTTCCTCCCTCCCTCCCTTCCCAAAAATATTTCCATGAGGGTTTTGAAGAATTTAATCTGGCCAAAATAATGCAGGAGGTTTTAATTATGATCAGCAAAGACAATCATTGTAGTCTCTAAGGAATGAGGGGCTCCCAAGGAAGCCAAGTTGATTTTGGTTCTGCTATTTTGGGTGCTTTGTTGATTTAAGGAACAAATGATAAAAACTTAACCCCTTCACATTTTAACATAAGAGAAAGCATACCTTTAGTTGTGATTTAAACAATTTCATTAAGTCTAAAATTATGGTGATAAAATGTATGCCTGAACACATTTATTGTTTAAGTAATAGCCAAGGTTTTAAAAAAAAATGGAGCTTTAAATGTTTTACATGTTATAGAGCCAATATTGAGGGCCAATATAATGAGATTTATTTATTTATTTGCTGTACTAGAGGTTGAACCCAGGGCTTTCTCACTGAGCTATATCCCAAGCTCTTTTTAATTTATTTTATTTTATTTTGAGATGGGGTTTCCCTAAGTTGCTAAATTGCTTATGCTGGGCAAGTTCAAATTTGAGATCCTCCTGCCTCAGCCTCCCAGGCTTCTGGCATTACAGGTGTGTACCAGTATGCCCTGCTACACAGATGTGTAGTTAAAAGAGTAAAAGGTGAGTGTATGGTTATCCCATTGAAGTTCCTGAGCATTTGTAATGTGCCTGCTAGGTGCTGAGGATTTGGGTTCAAACTCTATAGCCACTAGCTCATGCTGGCTACTTATTTAGAGCTTCTTAGAGGCTGACTCTGCTTTCCTGACAAGAGGTTGATGAACTGCCCCAGCAGAGTCCAGCAAACTCTCACCTCTGAGCCAGTCAGTCTCACCTATTTTTGGAGAGTTCCTGAACTATGAATGATTTTTACATTGATAAACAATTGAGAAAAACTATTTCCTGTCTTATGAAAATAAGATTAAAATTCAGTGTCCATGCCCAGCTGATGTATAAAATTTTGTTGGACACTGCTATATTCATCTTCATATTTTCTGTGACTGCCTTTGTGTGCTGCACAGCAGTCAGTAGTTCAGGAAGACCCAGTCCACAGAGCCAAAAGTGCTCACCATCTGGACCTTGGTGGAGAGCAGCAACTCCCAGAGGAGGGGAGTGTCCTCCTTGTCCTCCCTGCAGGCTGGGCTGTTACTCTGCAGCTCTGGGAGTGGCTGGGGGAGTTGGACTGGGCAGTGAGGGGAGGGTGGAGAGCAGGCGGAAATGGAGATAAACTTTGGCACAGTGAAGAAAGTGGCAGGCCTGGACTGGTGGGGATGGTGGTTGGAGCCGCCACAGTCTGTTTGAGAAGAGGCCACAATGCTAGAAGGCAGAGGTGGTGTGATTTTCAGTTCCTGCTGTGCTGCGGACCCTGGCACAGAAGGGGGCAGGACAGGGCCGGGGTCACCATTAAAGGCAGAAATGGAAAGTGTGGGCTGGGGATTTAGCTCAGTGGTTCCACCATCTGCCTTTCAAGTACAAGAACCTGAGTTTGATCCCTGGTACCACAAAAAGAAAAAAAAAAAAAGGAAAGTGAGTTTGGTGAGGAGCGGTGTTGGGTGCTGATGCCAGGGTGCCAGGCTATACACCCAAAGGAGCTGAGCAGACAGGATTTCTGTCTGGGGATCCAGAATGCACAAAGGTGAATGAGTAATCACATTTATCCAGAATGGATGGCTAGTGGGGAAAAGTAGTATTGTCAAAAGAAACACTGGTAGGAATTTCTGGAACTCCGAAGCAGTCTTTGAGGTAATTTTAGAGTAGTAACAATACAGAAAAATATGGAATATAAAGAAGACAATAAGGTGAGTTGTGTGGTGGTACACGCTTGTAATCCCAGCCACTGGGCAGCCTAAAGCAGGAGGAGCCTAAATTGAAGGCCAACCTGGGCAATTTAGTGACACTGTCTCAAAATGAAGAGATAAAAAGGGTTAGGGATGTATTTGTATAGCCCAGTGCTTCCTGGGTTCCATCTCCAGTATCAGCCTCCCCCACCAAAAAGCCACTGAAAGCTGGGTGTGGTGGCGCATGCCTGTAATCCTAGCACTTGGGAGGCTGAGGCAGGAGGATGCTGTGAGTTCGAGACCAGCCTGGGCTACACAGTGAGTTCCAGGTCAGTCTCACTACACATGAGACCCTGTCTCAAAAAAACAAACAAACAAAAAGCCACTAAAATCCCATCAGTGAGAAGGAACCCAGGATAGCATTGTAGTGACATTTATTTGGTTATAATAATAGCTGATGTACATGGTTGCCATGTTCCAGATTATATACGATAGCCCTGTAATAATGGTTTAGGAGACAGATACTAATGTTCTCATTTGATAGAGGAAAAAACTGAGGCATGGGGAGTTATGCAGTTTCTTAAACTGGATGCTACTGGCCACTTAGGTGGATACCCTCACAGGTTCCTTTGTTAACCAATGATCAAATCAAAGGAGGCCACTTATTTTGGCAAAAAGGAAGAGCCTGGTGTGATACCACACACTCTCATACCAACACTCTGGAGGCTGAGGCAGGGGGACTTCAAGGCCAGCCTGGGCTACATAGTGAATTCAAGGCCTGCCTGGAGTGCTACATAATGAGACCCTGCCTCAATGGAAAAAGGATTTATTGAAAGCTAGCTGCAAGGAGATAGAGGGTCCTTATCACCTGAGTCACCTTCTCACTGTGTACAGGTGACTTAGGGTCTTTCCTAGCCAGGAACAGTGGGGGAGGGGACACAGTGAGACAGTGGACACATTCAGGCCTATTTCCTCCCTTCTTGACTAAAACTTTCCCTGCCTTTTCTTGTTTTGGTACCAGGGATCAAACATGGGTCCTTGCGCTTGAGGCAGGTGGAGGAACCACTGAGCTAAATCCCCAGCTCATCTCCCTGCCTTTTCTAAGGAAATGAAACTGGACTTTGACCTCCTGGCAGTGGTGTCTGTGTATTCTGTCCATTTATCTGGGTTGAGCAAAGATGGGAGTGTGAGTTCATCCTGAAGGTCTGAGGAAGTTTGGAGGAGCCCCTTATCTCTAAAGGAAAAACACTAACTTTCAAAATTCTATTTTGCCCTGCCAGTTTCATGTCTTTGGAAAATTTACACAATTTTATACTGTCATTCTTTAGTGCAGAGACGGCTTTTGAAAAATCTTTTCCATTCCGATAAGCAAACTATACCCTTTTGTTTTAAAATTAAACTGGGCACAATGGGAGACGCCTGTAATCCCAGCATTTGAGAGGCTGAGGCAGGAGGATCATGAGTTTGAGGCCAGCCTGGACTACATAGCAGAACCCTGTTTTGAAAACAAAGAAAAAGCCAAAAAAGTGTACTAACTTGCTAGTCTGAGTAGGGAAAAACAAAACAACAATAATAAAAAACCCATGTTTTGGCCAGGCATTTAGCTCAGTGGCACTGCGCCTGCCTCACAAGTGCAAGGTTCCCAATACCAAAACAAACAAAACAAAAAACAAAAACCAAACCCATGTTTTATATATTTCTGCTTTCAAACCATGACAGGCAACACAGAAGACTGACCTCAAAGGTATGGCTTTCTCCCCACTGGCAGGCAGGTAGGCATTCAGTTCTGGAGCAGCAGACCCCAGTTTAGAAACAGCATCAGATCCCGCACATTGAAGGCTCAGGCTCCAAGACCAACTACCCCCAGCAAAATCATCAAAGTCGCTGTTTTTTTTCTTTTTTGTACTGGGAATTGAACCCAGGACCTTCACACTGAGCTATATCCCCAGCTCCCCACCCTCTTTTATTGGTACTGGGGATTGAACTCAGGACTTTGCACTTTCAAGGCAGGCATGGCAACACTGAGCTAAATCCCTGGCCTTGGCCTTAAACTTTTGATTCTCCTTCCCTTTCTCAAAGTTCTGGTTCATCCTCTTGCCTGGAATTTAACAATCCTCTTGTGTCAGCCTTCCAAGTAGCTAGGTTGTCATGTCCAGCCTCTTCTTAATTTTCTATTTTTTATTTTAATTAATTAATTAATTAATTAATTTGTCGAGGCAGGGTCTCATTATGTAGTCCAGGCTGGCCTTGAACTCACTTTGTAGCCCAGGCTAACCTCGAACTCACAGTGAACCTCCTGCCTCAGCCTTCCAAGTGCTGGGATTATAGGTATTTGTCACCATGCCCAGTTCAGCACTACTGAGCTAAATCCCCAGCCCTAATATTTAAAAATTTTATTTGTGGTGTTGCTGATTAAACTCAGTGTCTCCTACATACTAGGCAAGTACTCTACCACTGAACTATACTCCCAGCTCTAGGAAGTGTCTTTTTTTTTTTGTACTGGGGATTGAACTTGGGACCTTGTGCTTGCAAGACAGGCGTCAGAACCACTGAGCTAAATGCCTGGCCCTCTAGGGACAGTCTTTTTGGAGGCAGAACTACCTTGACAAAAATTTTGAGGAGAAACTGCTAAGTCCTCCACTGTAGTAGAGTTGATGACAGTCGGTAAGTGGTAAAACATTTTAAACCAGGAGATTTGAACAATTTAATTAATTAGCTTAACCTAGTAAACACATAGAAAACATTGGCAAATACACATACTTTTCAAGCATACATAGAAGATTTATAAAATTGAGCACATATTAGGCCATAATGAAAATCTCATCAAGTTTCAAAGGTTCATGTCATACAAATCTGTTGTCTGACTTGTACTTTACAGCTGGAAACCAATAAATTAAAAAGACTTCTATTTTTGGCCCTTTAAAGAGCTTATGGGTCAGAGAAGAAAATGGAAATGAGAAAATATTTAGAATGTAGCAATACTAAAAATGCTCTGTGTCAAAATTTGGGCTGGACATGGTGGGCATGACATATGCCTGGCACTGTGGGAGGCTGATGCAGGAGGATCATAAGCCTGGGTGAGTTAGCAAGACCCCAGTTTAAAAAAAAAAAAATTGAGGCGGATGACACCCATGAGCTTTCTCCTTTGGCAGTTATTTATTTATTTATTTATTTATTTATTTATTGGTACCAGGCAGCAGAACCACTGAGCTAAATCCCTGGTCCTTTCTTTGGCTTTTAAATTGGTCACAGGGGGCCAAAGATTTAGCTCAGAGGTGAATGGTGCTGCTGCCTGTCTCACAAGTGCAAGGACCCAAGTTTGATTCCCAGTACCAAAAAAAAAAAAAAAAAAAAAAAAAATTGGTCAGAGGGACTTTATTATTTTTAAACTGAAAATCGAACTTAGGGATGCTCTATTACCAAGCTACATCCCCCAGCTCTTTGTCTTTTGAGATAGGGTCTCCCTAAATTGCGCTGGCTATTCTTAAACTCTCCATCCTCCTGCCTCAGCCTGTCAAGTAGCTGGGATTACAAGCATGCACCACTGTGCCCGGCTGTCAAGGGACTTTTATCTGTTTATTTTTTGCAGTGCTAGGAATTGAGCCCAGGACCTTCTCATTGAGCTACATCTCCAGCCCTCATATAACTTTAATTTCAAGACAGGATCTTACTAAATCACTAAGCTAATCTTAATTCTTGTGGTTGAAAATAAAAATGGAGATGGTTTTCAAATGAAGAAATAACAAGATGTGCTGCTTTTTTTTTTCTTTTGGTACTGGGGATCGAACCCAGGACCTTGTGCTTGTAAGGCAGGTGGCAGCACCACTGAGCTAAATCCCCGGCCCTTTTATTGTTTCTTTCTTTTTCTTCTTATTTTTTTTTGGTTTTCTTGAGACAGTGTCTTACTATGTAGTTGAGACTGATCTGGAACTCACTATGTAGCCCAGGTTGGTCTAAAACTCACAGCAATCCTCCAGCCTCAGCCTCCTTGAGTGCTGGGATTACAGGTGTGATGCACCACACCCAGCTTATTGTTTCTTAAAAGGACACATCAACGTGTCTGGTATTCAAATAAAGACACAGCAGTATTTGGTATCTTAATCTCCAGCATTGAATTTATACCAGAGTGAGTCAATTCCTTTCTTGCTTTAGTAGCTCTTTGGAACTGAGGGCTAGAATGGCTGGGTGAGGGAAATGAAGTGAAAGGTGCTGGAAGATATGTTTTGGTAGAACCTGAAATTATTGATTTGCCATTCTCTCTAGGGTTTTGCGGCCTCCAGGTGGTGGATCCAATTTTTCATTAGGCTTTGATGAACCCACAGAACAGCCTGTGAGGAAGAACAAAATGGCCTCCAGCATCTTTGGGACACCTGAAGAAAATCCCCCTTCTTGGGCCAAGTCAGCAGGTATTGCTCTGCTTTTATCTGTGATCATTGTTCTAAGGGATGTGCCCAGCTTGGGTCTTGTTTGGTTTGGTTTCTTTGAGACAGGGTCTCATTATGTAATTCAAACTAGCCTTGAGTTTAAGATCCTTTTGCTTTAGCCTCCAGAGTGCTGGGATTATAGGTGTGTGCCAGCAGCCAGGATGTGAGATTTTTTGTTTTTGCTACTGGGGACTGAACTCATGGGTGCTTTACAGGGGTGCTGGGTTACATACCCATCCCCTTTTGATCGTGAGACAAGGTCTCACTAAACTGCCCAGGCTGGTCTTGAACTCTGGATCCTGCTTTAGGATTGCAGGTGTGTGTCACTGTACTCAGCAGCTGGTTTTATACTAATCAAAATGTAGCTTTATGGTAATGAACATCATTCAAGTTTAACATGATAAGAAAGAAATGGGAAATATTGAGATTTTACGGGATGGATCAGAATAGAGTTGGAAGTGGGCATAGTATATTTAGTCCCTCTTGTGGAATTTTTAAGCCGTCAACTGAGACAGTTTCCTCCATTTGTGATATATGACTGAGGTGTTTGCTTTAAGTCTTGCTATTTAATTCTTGAAGAACGTATGTTTTGTTTCTAGGTGCCAAGTCTAGTGGGGGCAGGGAAGATCTGGAGTCTTCTGGACCCCAGAGAAGGAACTCCTCAGAAGGAAGCGCTGGAGACTTCTTCGATCTGAAGGTCAGAGGAAAGACAGACAGGCTGGCTGAGGGTTCAGAGATTAAACTTCCCCTTCTTTACTAAATTTCTGCTTTGCCACTGGAATCTTACACCATCTTGGGTGGTAGAAGAGTTGTAAATAGAGAGGAAGGCCAGACAAGTGAGTTGCTCTGTCCTGACCCACTCTTTTTTGCCTTTAGGATTCATCTCAGGTCCTTCATTAGTGATTTTGGGGACTTCCAGGTCACACTAACTTCCTCTCTATCTCATTAGAATAGCATTCTCAGTTCAAGGACTGTTTCAGTAGTTTGCGGGTGTTTCTTTGAGTTAAACTCTAGGAGACTGTAGCACTAGTGGTACCGGGGATAGAACCCAAGGCCCGTCTGATTTTTAATTTTTAAAAGTTTTTGTGTACCAGGGATCAAACTCAGGACCTTGCACTTTTGAGACAGGAGGCGGCAGCACCACTGAGCTAAATTCCTGGCCCTTAATTTTTTACTTATGACACAGGGTCTCAATAAGTTGCCCAGGCTAGGCTTGAACTTCTGACTCTCCTGCCTTATCTGCCAGAGTGCTGGGGTTCTGGACCTGCAGCACTGTGCCTAGTTACTGGTGTTACTGTTAGGAGTAACTGCAGAGGAGTACTGCCGTGAAACCACTCCATAAACACCTGGCCTAGGATGACGTCCTCCTGACTAGGGACCCTGGCATGGGCATAGCTGTCAGAGGAGATTTGATCTCACAGGGCCGCTCAGCAGCTAGGGAAGGAAAAGGAGAGAAAGAAGAGGATAGACTGGTTACCCGTTCTGATGAAAGATCCCCCTGAAATGCTGACTGGCTTTAGGTCATCGGAGTAAATGTCACCTGTGTGTTAGGTGTCACCAGGACTGGGGTAATTTATTGCGCAGAATTCTTGGACAGTTGAGTAAGGGTTGCCACCTGCTCCTCACTTGATTCCATCAGAATGGAATTTCACATTTGACTCTGTCTAGATGTCAGCCGTTCAACTCTGACTGTTTTGTGTGTTGGAAATTAAAATAGGAAGTAAATTTTCATATTTTTTCTTTTCCAGGGAGAAGGTGACATTCATGGTGAGTATTTCGGAAGACTGAACTGCTGGTTCTGTAAATGCTTCAGAGCAGATCTGAGTTTTGATTTCACAACATGTGTTGAGGAAAGAGACTTGGCTGTGCCCCCAGTGCCAGCACACTCTGGGCAGAGAGAAAAGGAAAATGACAACACTAGAAAGTTAGTAAGCATGGCTGCATTTTCAATCTACAAGCAATGAGATGAATGTTAGAAATGTACTACTACAAAGAAAAAATGGGCTCCTTTGACAATACACATACATCGATTGGGTTGATCTTTGTTATCCTTCCTGAGAGCTTTTTAAGAAGAGGCTCTGATATTTCTGGCCAGGCTCACAGCATTCAATTTACAAAGTTCACTTCATTTAATATTGAGGTACTGAGTTAGCAAGACACTGGTTTCCCTGCTGGTGCTTTTGTAAATAATTATTTCGGGGGCAGGTAAATTTCCACTTAGCCATCCACGTAACCACTTATAGGTGGCAACGAGCTATAATTATTTACTTAATTATTTTAAGCCTTTGAAGTATTTATTGGCACTTTTAACAAGTATGAGAGCTGCTGAGGAGGGTCAGCCAGTACTGCCTCACGTCTCGTGCTAACTGGTGCCTGGTGCCTGCAGCCAGAAGGTGGCTGCTTCCTCAGCCTTTCCTGCCATTATGTTTTGTGATGGTGAATGGGTGAGAACAAAATTCTTCTTCTGCCCTCTCCAACTGTCTTCCTGATCACTTTTTCACCTGACTGAAGATGTAGTTACTATGTGTGGCCTGTTTGTGCCTCTTTTTTGGGAGACAAGTTCTCACTAAGTAGTTCAGAATGGCCTGGAACTCATTAATTAGTCCAGGCTGGGCTCGAACTCTCAGGGATCCTCCTGCCTCAGCCTCTGGAGTGCTGGGATTACAGGCATGGGCCACTGCCTGGCTAAAATTTTTTTTTTTGGTAGGGCGGAGATCAAACCCAGGGCTCTTTCCCATGCTAGGTAAGCACCCCAGCCCCAGAATCAACTAATATGACTTTGGCCAATGATACAATTAAAAACTTGGAGAGGGCTAGGGATATAGTAACTCAGTGGTAGAGCACTTGTCTAGCATGAGCAAGACCTGGGTTTCAACCCTGAGTACCACCAAAAAACCAAAAAATATATATGGAGCCTGGAGAGGTGAGAAAGCTGTGAGAATTATGATATAAATAGTAAATCTTCAGTCTAGTAGTTAGTAGTTCTCTTCCCTGACCCATCTTGTCTTCCTTGGTTTGTTATAGATTCTTCAGGTAAATAGCACACTGAATGGTATTCTGTGCATTTTTTTTGTTGTTTTTTCCTTTTTTTTTTTTTTTTTTTTTAAGACAAGGTCTCTCTGTGTAGTTTAGGCTGGTCTTGAACCCATCCTTCCAAGTGCTGGGATTGTAGGTGTCTTCCTCTTTTTCTTTCTTCCTTTTTTTATTTAAATGGTTATCAGAGCCAGGTGGGGTGGTGCAGGCCTGTAGCACAGGAAGGTACTGTGATCAGGTTTTGTTTGAACATAAAGGACACTGCCTTGATCTTTGAGATAATTCAGCCTGGGAATGCCTATAGAGTGGACTTTGGAATTGAGATTTCAGGAAATCTCTGAGAAAGAGGGAGCAGCTGAGGAAGTAGCCTAACATCTGGGAAGTTTAGGTAGAATTCTTTCCTGGCCTTCAAGCAGTTTAGACAGTCTGCTACATTTTTATCCCCCTGTGACTCTTTTATGTTTGCAATGAATCATTTTTTCTATTCAGACATAGGCGTCTTTGTTCATTTATCTTATTGATGTTCTAAAGAAGAAAGACAAAAAAGGGAAAAAAAAAACCCAAAGAAGACAGCTAAGTTGGGCATATAAAAAAGCCCCCTGCCCTTTTGCAGTACTGGAGGCTGAACACCAGGTGTTTGCACTGAGCTATATCTCCAGACCTCTTTTTTTTTGAGATGGCATCTTGCTAAGTTGCCCAGGCTGAGTTTATTTATTTGTTTGTTTTTGGTACTGGGGATGAACTTGGGGCCCTTGTGCTTGCAGGCAGGCAGCAGAACCACTGAGCCAAATCCCCAGCCCCCAGGCTGGGTTTAAATTTATGATTCTCCCTCAGCTTCCCAGCTGGGGTTACAGGGATACAACTCAGTGCCTAGTTTAAAATGCCTATATAGCTGGGCATGGTGGCTCAGGCCTGTAATCCCAGCACTCGGGAGGCTGAGGCAGGAGGATCACTATGAGTTCGAGACCAGCCTGGGCTATGTAGTGAGTTCCAGGTCAGTCTTAACTATATAGTGAGACCCCGACTCAAAAAACCCTCCCCACACACACAAAAAATGCCTATTTAATGCTCCAGGTGCTGAGTTCAGTTCCCCAATACCACAGTCTATCAGTCAGTCAATCAGTCAAATGTTTATTTTGGTAGAAGCATTTTCCTTTAAAGCGCCATCTTTTAAAATTATTGGAATGAATAGACTCAGGCATTTCCTGTCAAATTGCTGTAAAAGTATCTAGACACTTGCTCTCAGTTCCTATACTGTGGACCTTTGAGTTATGACCAGCCTGACATATGAACAACTTGGGTTATGACCAGAATTTTAGGGTTTTGTTTTGTTTGTACGGGGGGATCAAACTTGGGACCTTAGCCTTGCTAGGCAGGCAGTGGAACCACTGGGCTAAATCCACAGCCCCTTTAGTTTTTTGTTTTTTGGTAGCAGGATTGAACTTGGGACCCAGCATTTGCAAGGCAGGCGGCAAGGCAGAGCTAAATCTGAGGCTCTTTAGGTTTTTTTTGACAGAGTCTTACCATGTAGTTCAGACTTGCCTTGAATTCACTGTGTAGCCCAGGCTGGCCTCAAACTCACAGCAGTCTTCCTGCCTCAACTGGGATTACACCATGCCCAGCTGGAATTTTAGTTTTAATTTACGAACAAAGTCTTGAGTAATGACCTGAATACTGGCCACTTGTGCTTCCAGATGGTCTCAAATACAGATTTAACATTAAAGAGTTCTGGAAGAAACATTACATCTCTTCCTGTGTGGGGTTAATGACAAATCCGGGGCAGATGTCTCTCTAAGGGCACTGAGATCTGTATGTAAACAGGAGAGAGACTTTGAAGGCTGTGTAGAGGACTCTAACTAAGCCTTCCTTCCTATTAACCAACTTGAGTTACAACCAGCCCTTGTGAACAAATTGAGTTCTTGAGTTCGTAAGTCAAGGGTCCATTGTGCTTCCTTCATCACAGAGTGGTAACAGATGGTCCTTACTCTTTGGCCAGAGCAGTGTCAACTGAACAAACAAATATTGAAATGAAGGCCTGATGCTGTTCCTTTGGTCTCCATGGGTACTCCCCCCATGGGTGCTTTTATTTCCTTTTCTTTTTTTTTGGTGTTTCTTTTTCCTTTTTTGTTTTTTGTTTTTTGAGACAGGGTCTCACTGTGTAATTCAGGCTGGCCTTGGATTCACTATGTAACCCAGGCTGACCTGAAACTCCCAATGATCCTCCTGCCTGAGCCTCCTGAGTGCTGGGAGTACAGGTGTATGCCACCACACCTGGCACTGGTATGCTGTTTTCCATTGTGAAAAACAAAAACAGTTCCATTAATGATGTAAGGCAGTTATTCAAGTGGAAGGAAGGAGCTTGATTCATCTGAAGAGCATTTCATGAAGATTAACTACAGTGGTAGAGTTGTGGGGCAGTTTTGTTCTTCCCAATAATCATTAACTGCTTGATCCAGCCAGACAGTGGCATGAGTTCAGTTACGTCTCGTGTATTTATAAAGTGAGGCCATGTCTAGCCAGCAGAAATGAAACAATTAGAAATAAATTGTTCAGGCTGAATTCACAGTCTGTATCTTCTTTCATTTTAGATTTTTTTTTCTAATATGTATTATTTTGCTTTTATTTTGTATTTCAGTAATTGAACTAAATTTTCCTGAGTTAAATTTAACATAGACTTGTGCACTTAACAATGATGTATTTAATACTCTTTTTCTCCCTTCCTTCCTTCTTTTTGTAGTACTTGGGGACTGGACCCAGGCCTTCATACTGAGCTACTTCCCCAGCCTTGTTTTTTATTTTTAATTTTGAGAAAAGGTCTTGGTACTTGCTAAATACCCCAGTGTGGGCTTGAACTTCAAATCCACCTACCTAAGCCTTCCAGAGTGCTGGGGTTACAGGCCTGGGCCACCCTGTACCTACACCTGGTTTTTTTTCTTTGTCTTCCCTCCTTCCTCTGGTGCTGGGGATTGAACCCAGGACCTCACACATGCTAGGCAGGCTATGTGCTGCTAAACTATATTCTCAGCCCCAATAGTACAATTTTTAAACTGAAAGATCTCTCCCCTCTTAGACTTTTCAGTTTCAGTTGGTTAAATCAAAACTTGAAACAACAGTTTTAGGAAGGCTTTTTTTTTTTTGCAGGTGGGCAGTGCTGGGAATTGAATCCAAGGCTTTGGGCATGCTAGAGGAAGGTAGACATTTAACGTGTAGTCATTGAAGACCATAAACTAATTTTTTAAAAAATTACAACTCTCATTGGTGTCCAACATGAACCAATATGAAGTTTTGTTTATTTGAGATAGGGTCTCCCTATGTGGCCCAGGCTGGCCTCAAACTCATGGCGATCCTCTTCCTCAGCCTCCCAAATGCTTGGATTACAGGTGTGTACTATCATGCCCAGCCCTTGTGTAATCTGAAAGGAACATACAGACAACAAATACACCAAACACCAATAGTGGTCAATTCTGAGTTGTAGGAACATGATTAGTGGTTATTGATTTCTTTTTTATGTTTCTAGCCATCCTCAAAAAAAGAAAAAAAAAACAGCCTCTTAGTTTTAACTGGAAGTGGTTATTAGTGTCATTTTTTCTGTTCTCTATTTTCCTAGAAAATGTGGACACAGACTTGCATGCCAGCCTGGGGCAGAGTGAAGAGAAGCCCGTGCCTGCCGCACCCGTGCCCAGCCCCGTGGCCCCTGCGCCCATGCCGACCAGGAGAAACCCCCCTGGTGGCAAGTCCAGCCTGGTCTTGGGTTAACTCCTTGTCCTGAACTCTGTTGTTTTGTTTGTTTGTTTTCTCCATGCTTGTGAACTGCACAACTTGAGCCTGACTGTACATCTTTTGGATTTGTTTCATTAAAAAAGAAGCACTTTATGTACTGCTGTCTTTTTTTTTCCCTTCCTTTTTGAAAAACAGGTTTCACTTTCTGTCTGACTCCTGGGTCTGTGGGCCATGGCATGAGTGTTTTTCTAGTAGTAGACTGGAGGAAAGGCTTTGTGACACTTAGTACTGTGTTGTCAGAACAAATGACTGGTTCCGATGTGTTAGAGGCTCATTTGTACTGAGGTTTCTCGAGTGCTCGGCCCGATGTCAGTAGGATGTCAGTAGTCCACAGGCACCGTCTTGTCAGCCCCTGCTCCAGGCTGTCGTGCAGCACCTCTTGTCATTGTCCTATCCCATCCATGCCCTTTGCTCAGTGCTCCTGTGCCATAACAGAACCATAAAGAGGCCGCACCTTGCTGTCTACAAAGCAAAGAAGCTGCCTTTTCACCTTAGGAGGTCAGCTGGCTGATGAGCAGAGCCTGCTGCCCTGGCTCAGAGACCCACCCTTGGTGAAAGGCAGTGAAGCAAGCAAGGGCGGCCACACAGAGGTGGGGCTTGTGCAGAAGCAGATCCCTCAGGGGCGCTGTTCTTCCTCAGTAACCCGATGCTGTGTGCATGATGCTGGTGCTTGACCATGAAACGAAAGTCTCATCCTTAAAATGTGTGTTGTACTTCACACCCCTGGACTGTTGCTTCAAGTAAACTATCCACATTTTGAAACGCTGTGTCCTGTGTCATCTTTTTGACATTGTTTCAGTGTTCTACCCCTGGCTTTTTTGTTACTACTAATCCCTCCCTGGGATAAGTCATTTAAAGTAATGAAAGAGACCCTATTACTACTACCCTTTATGCTGGACAGTCATATTTATGAGTTTGAGCCTTGGACTGGGGGTGTAGCTCAGAAGCAGAGCATGTGTTTAGCATGTGGAAAAATCTGGGTTCCCCCCAGCACCAAAATGAGTTTATTTCCATACTGTAGAGGTCCTTCTCAACTTAGGTGTCCAAAGGGGGGCTACAAAAGAAGGAAAGAAACATCCACATAATTAGAAGGGTGTCAGCTAGGCCTAATGGCCCATGCTTGTAATCCCAGCACTTGGGAAGCGGAAACAGGAGACTCTCTGAGGACAGTCTGAACTTCCTGTATCAAAAAAAGTTTTTAAAAGTGAGATCGTGACTCAAGTGCTAGAAAAGCCTGAGGATGGGAGAGTTCCTGTCAGCATGGCATGTCAAATATCAGTCACATCAAGATCTGGCTAGGGATTTAGCTCAATGGTGCCAATGCCTTCCTCAAGCTGGCTTAGTTGTGTCTGTGACACTGACCAGCTAGTCGTGCTCTTTTGGCTTGTTACGTTATACCATGGAATGACTAGGTATATCTTGGAAGAATAAAGGATTACTAGGTTGTAGGACTTTAGGTTCTTTCCTTAATGAGTTTATAAAGCATTTGCCAAATGTTGACTTAACTACCTATGCTACAGGTTCTTTCCAGTAGTACTAAAACGGCAACATGAGTTTTACTGGCTCTTGTTAGGGTTTCTGCCACAGATCTGAAAGAGGGAAACTGATCTTTTCAGCCTGTTCCTAAGGGTGGCACTCCAGGAAAAGGAATGTGCCTGGTTTGTGCCGTACCTTGATAGTTGGCTTTAAATTTATTTATTTATTTATTTTGAGACAAGAGTCTCACTATGTAGTTGAGGCTAGCCTTGAACTCATATAACCCAGGCTGGCCTCAAACTCATGGTGATTCTCCTACCTCTCCTGAGTGCTGGGATTATAGGCGTGCACCACCACGCCTGGCCTTTAACTTCTATGAAGATATATAAGGACCTTATTAAAATGAAAGGTGTTCTAGGTGAGGTGATAGTTCAACCAGTTATTTTGGTACTATTTTAGGAAACTTAAAACATGTTTGCTAAAGGATATTCAGTTTTTAGGTTTAGGAAACTGGGTCTGAAAAGTGAAGCTGTATGATTTTAAAGTGGTAATGGTATTTTTTTGTTGTTGTTTTTGTACCAGGGATCAAACTCAGGACCTTGAATTTGCAAGGCAGGTGGTAGCACCACTGAGCTAAATCCTGGCACTAATGGTAATTGTGATGACTATTAAAAGTGGCCCAAAAGGTGGCTGGGTATAGTGCTGCATGCCTGTAATCCCAGTACATGGGAAGCCGAGGCTGGAAGATGGCAAGTTTGAGCATAGTCTGGTAAGACTCTGTCTCAGAAAGTCTAGGAAAGGGCCAGGGATTTAGCTTAGTGGTGACACCACCTGCCTCGCAAGTGCAAGGACCCAAGTTCAATACCCAGTACCAAAAAAAAAAACAATCTAGGGATGTGCAGTGGTCCTGGGTTCAATTTCTAGTATGGAATAAAAAGACTATACAAAAGGTAACTTAATTGACAAATGGACCTTTGACTCAGTTTGTGTGGCTGCAGTTCCTTGGTAATGGGAAAAAAAAACAGTTGAAAGCTTAGTATTTACAGCTTATGCAGATATTGTCTTGCACATTCTCCAAGTAGCTCACCTTAGAATGAGATGTCAGGCTCTTTTCCAGGCCACTCAGGTTCCTAAGCTCTGGTTTGTTTGCTGGTCAGTGACCAAAGGAGACCATGTGTTTTTGGGAAAAGGAAAAAAGCGTTTATTCAAAGCTACTCCAGAGAGATTGTGGGGTCCACCTGCCTCAAATCACCATGTTAGTGTGTACTGGTGTAAGGGGCTTTAGCACAGAGGGAGGGGAGCACAGAGAAAATGCAGATCTCCACACTTACTCATCACTTCCAGCCACCTTCAGCTCATCCTCTTTCTTGTGGAAAGGAAACTGGACTTCTGCCTCCTGAGGCAGGGACCTGCATAGTCCATCATTTCTTTTGGACTGAGGAGTGTGTCATGCTTGACCTGGTCGTGAAATGGTTAATGCATATGCCCTTTAATTTCACGCTAAGGTCTGACAGGATACAAAAACCACCACAAAACAGCCTGTGCAGCTGCTGTCTCTGCCTGACAAAAGCTGTGCTGTCTTGGAGCAGACAGGACACTGAACACAGGATGGGATGTTCCCAACACAGAGATAACAACTACTAAGTACAGCATCTTTTCAATGCCAAGTCACCTGAAAATACACATGCCTGCCTTGATCACTTCATGGACCCAGACCACAAATACTTGCTCTGACCCCTATACGTGATAGACATAGATGTGCCAGACCCCTTTAAAGCTTCCTGCCTTTTCTTTGTTCGAGGCTGATAGCCTTCTTGCTTGCCCTGCCCAGGTGGATAAAGTCTGTACCTATTTGCTTTCACTAGCGTGCTCCCCGCAGCAAGGCCTCTGATACAGAAAGGAGAGGGTGTGGCGTATTGTGTTCAGCAGGAGGAAGTTTGAAGTTGCTCATCTCTAAAAGAAAAAAAAAAATCTAACTTTCAAAGTTCCTTTTTGCAGTGCTGGTTACACTTCTGACAACACTGGTTTGGAAGTACGGTGGCCTGATGGGGAACAACTACAAGATGGGCCAATTACTCAAATATGTCATTACAGTCTGTAGGCAAATAGGTTTGGATGAAACCTGAAAATGTGGTGCAATCAGCAAAATCTCTAAATTTCAGCATTTTTTTTGGAAAGAGCAGAAGCTTGTGATCGATGTAAGTTTCAGATTAAGGAGAGCGGTTCTGATTCCTGGAGCTGGATGGAAATCACCTTTCCAAGTAAAATCAGACTTTTACTAAGTGCGCCCACGCTTCAAAACAACGCTGGTTTCTGCATTGGTCTCTACATGTGCAGCGGAAGGGAGCGCAGAGATGGTCTCTTTGAAAGAGTGTCTCACACAACCTAGTTGTCGTCTACAGATCTGTTCGCTTCATTGACTAGGGAGCCCCGATTTGGGAGGTGGCTGGCGCCTCTTTCAAGCAGCAGGAGCTCTGGTTCCTGGCTCCCTCCAGCCTCAGCAAGCAGGAAGGGCAGAGCGCACCATGGCCCCGAGCTACAGCGATGGGGTCTACGGAGCCAGCCCCTCACGTTTGAGGAGCTGTCTCCCTAGAAGATGCTCCCCATATTTTAAGATCGTCCTCTGGAAGCTCTGCCCTTAGTAACAATGTGGGGTGAGGAGGGTATGTCTGATGTAAAGTGGGAGGCAGCTGACAGAGAAGCCAAAGCTGAGGATCAGAAAAGTAACCACCTGGGCCGGGGATTTAGCTCAATGGCGCTGTCGCCTGCCTCGCAAGCCAAGGTCCCAACTTCGATTCCTGGTACCAAACAAGAAGTAACCACCTAAACCTGAGGCCGATTCCCGCCATCTTCTTAGAAGGCTTCGTGCACGCGTAGATCGGAAGCCCTCAGCCCCGAGTGGGGTCCCCTATGCAAATTAGCCCACAAAGCTCCGCCCACTTGCAGCGGTTCCGGAAGTGGCCCCCACTTTGCTCGGCGCCATACACGTTCGTTCAAGTGTGGCTCTCGCCCGCGGCCATGGCATCGCGGCCTGTGCGAGTGCTGGTGGACATGGACGGCGTGCTGGCCGACTTCGAGGGCGGCCTCCTGCGGGGCTTCCGCCGCCGCTTCCCGGAGGAGCCGCACGTTCCGCTGGAGCAGCGCCAGGGCTTCCTCGCCCGCGAGCAGTACCGTGCCCTGCGGCCTGACCTGGCGGTAGGTCACTGGAGCCACCCCGTGGGCAGGACCGGCCGGGCTCCATTCCGGGGACGTCCCTTTCCGTTTGAAATGGACAAAACACCCCCACGCCCCGTACTGGGGGTTGAACCCAGACCCCCAGGTTCCTTTTCTAGTTTTTTGAGACAAGGGTCTCCCCAAGTTGCCCAGGCTGGGCTCGAACTTGCAATTATCCTGCCTCAGGCCCCCAGAGTAGTGGGATTGCAGGGGTACGCCAGGCCTCTTCTGAACCCATAGTTCACCCTGGCACAAGTAGGTCTGGGAGCGTTTCCCTCTCTTATCCCCCAGCGCTCCAACAAAATCCTTTCTGATGCTCGGACCTGGAGAGCTCATTATGCGTCCTAGCTCGGGCGCCACCTATTGGTGGCAGATGCGAATCGAGAACTCTTTCTTGTAGGATAAAGTGGCCAGTGTTTATGAAGCCCCGGGCTTTTTCCTAGACTTGGACCCCATTCCGGGGGCCCTGGAGGCCATGAGGGAGATGAATGACATGCAAAAGTAAGGAGGACTGGGAGGAAAGGACGGCGGCAGGGGAGGGGGAGCGGCGGCTACACCGCCTTCGCTTACTGTCACCCCTTGTCTGCAGCACCGAGGTCTTCATCTGCACCAGCCCTCTGCTGAAGTACGACCACTGCGTGGGCGAGAAGGTACTGGCCGCCCGATCAAATTTAGCCGCCTTTAAAAAGAAAAAATTTCTTTTTTGAGACAGGTCTTACAGTGTCATTCAGGCTGGCCTTTAAAACTTGCTTGTAGTCCAGGACTGCTTCCAACTAGAGATTCTCCTGCCTCAGTCTCCCAAGTGCTGGGATTATAGGAGTGCATCGTCATACCTGGCTAGCTTTCTAAATCATTAAAGATAAATCACACATCAATTCTCGGCCTTTTGGCTAGGACCCAGTGTAAAGATAAATCACACAAAAACAGGCGGTGAAGGCTGGGGAGGGGGAAATTGACATTCAAGCAACTCACTGCTCAGGGCCCAGCCTCCAGTGACACTGCTGTCTCCTACAGTACCGCTGGGTGGAGCGGCACCTCGGGGCCCAGTTTGTGGAGCGCATTATCCTGACAAGGGACAAGACGATGGTACTGGGGGACCTGCTCATCGATGACAAGGACACCATTCGAGGTTGGAGCTGTTACCTGCCTGCCTGCCTGCCCCAACTACAGAGGGAGTATAAAACACCAGCTCATACGCCCACTGCTTTCCTGCCCCAGGCCTGGAGCAGATGCCACACTGGGAGCACATCTTGTTCACCTGCTGCCATAATCAGCACCTGGCTCTGCCCCCCGCAAAGAGACGGCTGTTGTCCTGGAACGACAGCTGGAGGGCCATCATAGACAGCAAGCGGGGAGCTGTGCAGCAGGAGCAGGACGGCAGTGCACGGTACTGAAGGGAGGGCTGCAGAGCCAGGACACCCTCACAGTACTCTCAGAGATGCCCTCCCGCACAGGCCCAGGCCCTGGTACTTCCCTAGGCTGGCATGGCCAGCACAGAATTACAATGGCAGAATCAGGCAAGATCTTTTTAATAAAAAACTTGAGCTCTCTGGCCTTTTAAAGTCCCCTTATTTGGGAAAAGAAAGGGACAGGAGCCTGGGGTGGGGGCAGCTGGCCCAGGGGCTGACCAGGACACCCTCTCTCCCTCCAGTCTTTAGTTCAGTGCTTCAGAACCAAGCTTGCTTCCATGCCCACCCTCTTTGGCCACCTCTGGCCTAGCCTCAGGCCTAGGAACTAGCTTCAGTTTGTACCTCCATGTCTGGCCTCCCCACTCCTAATGACTTCTCATCCCAGCAAAAATACCTGGTGTGCTAAACAACCTCCCCTTTGAGGTGCTGAGTGGGTAGCACTTTGGTGGACTGAGCCCCCACCAGGACTTGGTCTCTAGAGTTAAGGGTGCTGAGGCGTTGTGGCTCCCTTGGATCAAGGTTGCTGGGGGGCCTCAGTCCTTGGCAGGGGAATGCCCAGGGCAGAGTGGGCATGCCAGCTGCGGGCTTCGGCCACTTGGGTTGGGGAGCAGAAGTCTTCCAGGAAGATCTGGGCCAGGTTCCGGAGCCTCACATTAGCTGAGAGAGAGAAGCGCAGCATGCACTGGACCACTGGCAAGGAGGTGAGCTCAGGGTGGGAGCCAGCGCCCGGTGAGCTCAGGTACATGAGCGTGGTGACAGCTGACAACACGGTCTCCTCATTGGGACTGGACAGGCAGTTGGTGATGAGCGGGATGCCACCCACCTGCAGGATGTACTCCTTGTTGGCCCTGTCGGCACACAGGTTGCAGAGGCCCCCTGTGGGACAGCAAGGGTAAGTCTGGGATCCGGCACCAGGCTACCCCCCGTTCTCTGCCCAGTGAGTCCTGGGGGGTCCAGGTCTATGAGAATTGGCCAGCGACCAGAGATGCAAAGTCCACTGGAGCTTGCAGCCTTCTCTCCCAAGGCCCATGATCACCCAGCCTTTTCCTCAGTTCCATGGCCTGCTATGCTTTCTTTCTTTTTTTTCTTTGAGACAGGCTCTCCCTATGTACATCAGGCTGGCTCTGAACTCACTCTGTAGCCTAGGTTGGCCTTGAACTCTTGGCAATCCTCCTGCCTCAGCCTCCTGAATCCTGGGATAATAGGTGTGCACCACCATGCCCAGCTTTCTTATGTATGTATATGTGTATTTCTGGGAATTGACTCAGGGACTTGAGCTTGCCAGGCAGATGCTGTGCTGCTGAGCTACATTCCTGGTCCCTTTTAGATGCTGGGAGGTCAGCGTTTGGCATGGGCGGCTCTGTGCAGGAAGATGACTTCCTGTGCATTCTGACCCAGCTTCCTGCCCTCCTGGTATCCCTGTTCTTTGCCTTCTGCTCAGAGGGGAGGACACACCCTTGCCAATTCCCGCTTCTCTGGAAACTAGCAAATGTTTGGGCCTAGAATGTACCTCAAGTACTTTACCCAGAGAGTACAGGTGCCTGTGATGTCTCTGCTAAGGGCTCTCCTTTCCCAGGACAGAAGTCAGCCAAGGTTTGGCTCTGCTGCCCACTCCAGAGCAGAAGCTGGAAGTCCTGCTTTTTTTGGTGGTATTGAGGCTTGGATCCAGCTCAGGAAACACTTTTAAAATTCCATTTAGCCTCAGGTCTTCCTATGTGCTAGGATGAAGCCAACTTTCCTTTCAGGGCCTTCCCCTCACACCAGCCTTTTCTTCTCTCCTTGGCATCAATGCAGTTGCCAACTTCAGGCCACCCGTGTGACCTTTTGGCTCCAATCTGCACAGGCTGACACCCTCTTGCTGGTGACAGACACTCCCTGGCTCCACTGGCCAGTGAGGTCCCCTTGGAATGTCAGCTCCCTGTAATGCTGTGTCCCTTCCTCACCTGTCACAGTCCTTAAGAGACTGACAGCCTGGGAAATCAACTGCGCATCTGTTTTTCTCCTCACTGCCTACCAAGACCCCCTGGGAGGTGAGTGCTTCGGGGTCACATTTACAGTGCTGGCAGAATAAGGGGTCCATAGACATGTGCTTTTTTCCCTTCGGTACTCAGAGTTGAACCCCTGGCCTTCATACTGAGCTAGAGCCCCAGCCTTTTTTTTAACTTTTTATTTTGAAACAGGTTCTGATTAACTTACTAAATTGCTTAGGCTCAGCTTGAACTTGTGATCCTTCTTCCTCAGCCACATCCACAGATGTGCACCACTACACCATGCTCACTGGAAGTGTTTTTCAGCAGCCACGCGGGAAGAGGTTACAGAACTGCAGAGACCCAGGCGGCCAGATAGGAAGGCTCCCCAAGATCCTGTCCCCCTGGGCCAGGTGCCGTTTCAGGACATGGCTGGCTCACCAGCATCTGAGAAGAGGAGGAGCTACCTAGCCTCACTGAGTCCCGAGGAGGATGGGCAGCAGCAGAGGGCAACCCGGCACCCACCCACTGGGGTTACCAGCACCCTGTTTTAGTGGGAGAAGCTGAAGCTGGGAGAGGTTAAACAATGGTCCCCAAGGTCCCAATAGCAGCAGCAACCCTTTGCCATGAGTGTAGGACATGGCGTCCCCTGGGAGCTGTAGGCCGCTGGGCTCAGTCAGGAGTGAGCACAGCCCTCCCTGCACCATTTCTAAGACTCAGGCCGGCCATGGACTCAGGTGTCACCATCACCACCGGGTGTGGATGGGCAGGACCCTGCTCCTCGCCAGAAAATAATCAGATGGCTCCACTGGACAGTGGCTATGGCCAAAGCACCTCCCATACAGAGGCCTTCAAAGCCTCCAAGGATGGAATAGGAACCCGCTGGGGCTCCCCAGCTGCCAGGGCACTACACAATGACCCTGTCACCCTTTGGCTGGTGGTGACCTTTGGGATGAGAAGGGGGGCAGCTCACAGGGAGGAGGGAGCTTCAGGAGCAGGGAGGCCAGGCTGGGGCGCTGAGACCACCCAAGATGCCCTGGGAGCAGCCACAGCCACAGCAGCCCTGGGCCCCTGTCCCACCTGCTACTGTGACACTGAAATGGGCCTGAAGAACCCAGGAGGCTGAGCAGCAGGTGACACAAGCATGATACTGCTTCACGTGCTCACCAGCAGCAATGTGGCCAGATCAACTGCGGCCACAGCACACGTTTCCAGCAATAGTATCTGTTGCTCTAAGCCTCAATTTCTTCACCAGTGAAACGAGAGATGGGATTAGGATTCCTGGCTCGTGCATGGACTGTAGACCAAGCATGCACCTGTTTCCAGCCCACAGGCTGCCACTGGGCCTCCCCAAGAACCCACAAACAAAAGCAGTGGCATATTAAGTGGATCTGAGTGAGAAGGCAAACAGCCCAGTGTGGTGTCTGTTGACTCACTCCAGTTTGGGGCTGTTATCAATAATGCTGCTGGCGACTTTTTGTGCACATGTTTATGTCCCCAACCCTATGAAGAGCACTGTAGGGTCACAGGGTGTGCCTAGCTTCCACTTCACAAAATGCTGTTTCCCAGAGGCTGCTGAGGACTTGGGTACCAGTCTTTAGCTAAGCACCACTACCATCTGGTGGTAGCGACATGTATTGCAGGAAATAGAACACAGAAGCCCTTAAACATGAATTCTGGGAAGCCGCTTACTTAAATCCTGACAGTAGCAAAACTGACAAGGAAAAAAAAAAAATACTCGAAAAACCAAAAACCAAAAGACACCTGACAAGGATTCTATGATACACTAGGATTCAATCAGTTCTCTTGAGAGCAAAGAATTCTCTCCTGATTCTTTATATCTCTAGGTAGTGTCAAAGTCATACAGGTATTCAGGGTACCTGAGAGGCAACTTCTGGTTCTTTGCGCAAACACTTCCAAATCAATACCTCAGGTCACCAATGCTTGTTTTCTTATTTTGGTATGTTTGAGGAAGGGAGCAGAACCACTGAGCTAAATCCCAGCCCTCAGTTTGTTTTTTTAAAGACAGGGTCTTGTCATTTATCCCAGGCTTTCTTTGAGCTTGAGATTCTCTTGCCTCAGCTCCTGTTAAGATTTTTCTTTTTCTTTCTTTTTGTACTGGGGATCAAACTTGGACCCTTGCGCTTGCAAGGCAGGTGCCAGGACCACTGAGCTAAATCCCGGGCCCTTTTCTTTTCTTTTTTGAGGCAGGGTCTCCCTTTGTAATTCACACTGGTCCTGAACTCACTATGTAGCCCAGGCAATCCTCCTGCCTCAGCCTCCCAAGTGCTGGATTACTGGCATGTGCCACTGCGCCTGGCTCCGACTGTTAAAATTATAAGCATGCAGCATCATGACTATAGCCACTGATTTTTTTTTTTGTACTGGGGATTGACTCAGGACCTTTCGCGTGCAAGGAAGGTGGTGGAACCACTGAGCTAAATCCCTGGCCTTTTGTTTGCTTTTTTGGGGGTACTGGGAATAGAACATGGGACCCTGTGTTTGCAAGGCAGGCAGCAGCACCACTGAGCTAAATCCCCTGCCCTGTTTGCTTTTTGAGATAGGGTCTGGCTATGTAGTTCAGGATGGCTTTGAATTCCCAAGTGCTGGGATTATAGGTGTGTCACCACACCTAGCTGATATTTTAAAAAGCATCACTTCAGATATTTTTATTCACTGGACAAGTACTTCCTGAGACTGCTTTACATATGGCTCTCCATAATTCACCTACTTCCCATCCAATCTCCCAAACCAGGGCCGCTGTGGCCTGACCAAAGCTGTCTCCCAGTGGCAATTCCTCAATGACATTGATCGAAAGTGGCCCTGGGCTGTGGGCACTACTTGATGCAGGTGAAACAAAGAACATGGAAATACTACACCATGAAGTCTAAACCTGGGTTCTGCCAGCTAAGAGTCCCAGCCCTTTCTTCTTTTCTGTTTTTTTTTTTTTTTTTTTTTAAGAGTCTTGCTATGTGATTCAGGCAGGCCTTGAACCAGCAGTGATCCTCCTGTCTCAGCCTCCATGGTGATGGGACTATGACTGTGCCTGCTTATACAGCACTTGGCCAATAAACTTTTGTCCTGTCACTAATTCAGTATGTCCCAAGGTCATGACTACAGGAGTCCTAAGCTACAGATCACCAGTCAGCTTTGCCTCTCTTGATATTATATTCAAGGGTGATCTCCAAACTCTCCCCTCCAAGTACTTTCAAATTCCTTTCCCAAAGGGCTCACTTCAAACTCACTCATCTCAGCCCACAGGTATCTGGGGTGGGCCCATCCTTACCAATAGCAAATTCCACCAGGCTCTCATTCTCTTCCGACAGCGAATCGAGGAATAAATCCAGGACTTGTAGCTGCCGCAGATATTGGTAGTTATTGGGGTCATAGGCGAAGTTGGCAAGGTTGGCGAGGACTTGCTCCTTGGCGTCTGCAGCGAGGAAGCGGCATTGGAGCGGGTCCAGACGGCAGATGCGGCTGGACCCCCGCCCGGTCCCCCGGCGCCCACCCCACGCCCCTCACCTTGGCTCTCTGTCTCCTGGAACTCCGTGACCAGAGCCTGCAGGTACCCAAGCCGCCCGACGTGGGGGTCCACCTTCGGCTTCTGGGCCATGGTCGGGGTAGAGTGGAAAGGGGAGGCTCGACAGCAGGGCAAGAACCTCTCCCGGCCTTTCCCTGACCCCGCAAGGCCGGACGGGGAGGTAAATGGGCTCAGACTGCAGTAAGTCGCAGCTGGAAATGGGCTGTGGGGAACAGGGAAGGCGGGTTTCAGTATCCTGTAAGGGCTGGACTTGAAAATAGAAACAGGCACAGGAGACGTCAACGCGGCCGTGAGCTGCAGCGGGATGCCAGGGGCTGCGGGCGCTCCAGCACCGCTAGCTCCGCGACCCTACACCTCAGGGATTAGATTCCGGGCCCGGGCTCTAGCGGAAGCCGCGCGGGCCCCGCCCCCAGGAAGCGGAAAGGGCGGGACTAAATTGGCGAGGGGGCAGGACTGGCGCTGAACTCGGCGCGCATGCGTATGCTCCTTCCCGCTCTCCCCTCTGTAGGCCAGGCACATAACAGAGGCGGACGGTAGATGGCCTCAGGAGCATAGGAGAGTTGGAGAGCTTCAGTGTAGAAGAGCCACGGTCGCAGAAGCACCTAGTGAAGGGTGCGCGCGCGTGCGCGTGTGTGTTTGTGTGTGTGTGCTGCCTGATTTCCTAGATTGCTATTCCTCTCGAGTTCAACTCCTTAGACCGCCCCCCCGTGCACGTCTTGTGTTTTCATCGAAAGAATCAAACAGAAGCACCTGCCACAGGAACAAAGCGTTTATTCTTATGTTTGAACGCAAGGCGGAAAGCCGTGGGGGACAGAAACTCCAGGCCGACCAAAACAAAGGATAAAGATGTACAATACCATGCCTCTTTATGGGATACATGTATTACTATCTTGTCTCCACTTCAGGGTGTGATTTTTTATTGCACCAATAAAGGTGACTATGCATAGATTTGTTCCTTATCACTTAGAATTTGTTCCTAATTGGGTTTTGGAGCAGGATACATTCTTCCCTTGCATCCGTGGATTTGATCTTTGTGATCTTGTGCTTGGCTCTGGCTTCTTGGTGTCTGCTAACCACACACATAGTCTTTGAAAGTTGAGTTGACTTCTTATTCTCTTGTTTCCACGTATATTCCCTTAATTTAAAAGCTTTGAAACTGATCCACTTCCTTTTTGTTTGTTTGTTTTTGTTTTGTTGTTATTTTGTTTAGTTTTTGTTGTTTGGGTTTTTGTTGTTGTTTTTAAATTTTGTGATAGTCTCACTGTGTAGTTCAGGCTTTCCTTGAACTTACTATGTATTCCAGGCTGGCCTTGAACTCATGGGGATCTTCATGCCTCAGCCTCCCAAGTGCTGGGATTACAAGCGTGTGCCACCAATTTTCCAGTATGGCTTTTCCAAAAAGCTGGGTAACTCTAACACTCCCTCCACTCCAACCTTGAGCTGAACTTCCCACCTCTGGCCAGATACAGAGACTTAGTCGATTATAAGTTACTTTGTCAGCCAGATGGGCACGGGGAATCTTGGGCAGCACTAAGGAGCACTGAAAAGCCCCTCAGATCACCCCAAAGTACTGTACTGGTGGCTTTCTGGGTTGTGGAGCCAGGGATGCTGAAACTCTTTGGCCTGATTACTTGTCTCAGGGCTTCTCAGGAAGGTGGTGTGTGACTAAGATGTTATGGTTGTAGGGAACAGAGCACCTGGAAGGGAGGTGACCTTGCCATGTTTGCATCATCCTTGAAAATGTAGGGGTAGATGAGGGTTGGGCTGTGAGCTTCCTGAGGACAAGGCTCATGTAACTATGCTCTGGGCCTGGCATTGAGGGCCTGCATCAGGGCAGAGGAGTCCCCATCTCTGATGTTCCAGACCCCTATGGCCAGCTTTGTCCAAATGTACAGCTGGGGCAGGAGTTTTGACCTTAAATACCCTGCCTGCTTGGTGAGGTCCTAGGCTCTTTGGCATCTGTGGCAAGCCCAAGTGGCCTGAGGAAGTGTATCTCAGGTCAGGGTGGCCAAGGCTCTTCTCTGCTTTTCTCTGGACAGAGCAGCAGAGGCCTGTGGACCAGGAGCCAGAGCTTCGGGGCAGGATGAAAGTGAATCCCAAGCTTCCTCCCACATGAATGACGCCAGGCCCTCTCCTCAATATTCTCAGGGAATCAGCTAAGTGTGGGTTGTAGAATCAGACTGGCCATCCCAGTCCTCCTCACTGGTGTCAGGTCTACTTCTAGGACCTCAGAGGCCCTCCTCCTTGAAGAAAAATTCTTAGTATTTGGTTTTGTGTCGAGGACGGTGACAGGCCGTATGCCTTTGTGCCCGCCCCCGGCACTCAGTAAATACTGGTTGGAGGAATTCTTTCTAGAGATTTCTTATTTCCATTTTACCCAGAGATTATTGGCCATCTTGCCTGGAGGTAGATGAGATTAAGATTCCCTATGCTGAAGGTTCATCGCTGTCTTTGTTCCTTAATTGTTTTGAGGATACACAAAATCTCAAAGCCTGGTGGATACCAGCACCTCAATCACCTGCCTGTCAGCCTCAACTCCCTCCTATTTCACTTAGCTGAGATGGAAAAATGTGTCCCAGCACTATTCCTTCAGAACACATGGTGTGATGGGTAGCTGAGCTCAGGACTGAGTGGAAAGCTATAAGGCCCTGGGGGGGTCAACAGAGTCAGTCTTTGTTTTGAGACAGGGTCTCATATGTAGCCCAGGCTGGCCTTGAACTCTCAATCTTCCTGCCTCAGCTGTGTACAGCTGTGTACAGCTGTGTACTGAAATACCCAGCTCATACTTTTCAAATTGAGAGGTTTTAGCTCATCCAGACTAACCACGTCTTTTTAAGGCCCAGAGATGGTGAACAGTTTGCCCAGAGCCATGTAGCATACTGTGGCAGTGAAATACAGAACTCAGGTCCATATCCCAGCCCAAAACCCTTTGCTGCCTGCTGCACTACCTCCTTTGGTTATAAGGGGGCATCTGTGGCAGGGGCCTGGAGGAGACAGGACAGCCCAAGGATTCTTTTTTTTTTTTTTTGGTACTGGGGATCAAACTTGGGACCCTGTGCTTGCCAGGCAGGCAGTGGCACCACTGAGTTAAATCTTCGGCCCAGGGATTCTTACTCTTGCCAGGTGGACATGTGGAGGAGGAAGGCTGGCAGTCAGGCCATGAAAATAAAGTAATTCCTCCTGATATTTTCTTGCCAGAGCCTGACTGAGCCTGACTGAGCCTGACTGAGTCTGACTGAGCCTGAATCAACAAACAAGGCTGGAAGCTGAGCAGCCCCTGACAACCTGGGAAAAAGGAAGGGGGCAGGGAGGAAATTTACTCTGAGCCTGTTTTCTAGTTTTACTAGTTCAAAGTTTATGATCTGCTGCAGACAACGTTTTTGTGTATGATTTAAACAAACTGCTTTCCCATTTCCTGGGGTACCTTGCTGGTAATGGCTTCAGGGACATACAAGCAAAGTGTGTGTGAGGAGGGTAGCTTTGGCCTCTAGGCCACAGGCGCAGGCCCAGCCAGCTACTGTCCTAGGTTGGCACTTTTCTTCTTTCTCCAGTTTTAAGTTTTGAGATAGGCTCTCCCTTGTAGTTCGTGGTGAACTCGGTGTGTAGCCCAGGATGGCCTCAAACTCAGTGATCCTCCTGCCTCAACCTCCCAAGTGCTGAGATTATAGGGATGACACTTATAACTCAGGAGGGAGAAGGGCCTCAGGAGCCCGGGGAGTGGGGTAGGGGAGCACAGGGCTTCTGTTGCAAATGCAGTTCTATTTCCATCATGGTGCTTAGGCTTCTTAGCAACCCTTCCCCTCTCCTGGTCAGTCAAATACCTGGCTTCCTTGGGCTCCAACACTAAACCTCCCCACCAAGGAGAGAGAGTGGGACAAAGGAGAGGAGACTCTGGAGCAGTCACTGCTGAGGTACCAAGGGTCCCCTCAGATTTCCCAGATTTGGGGACCCAAAGCAAGGGCTCCCTTCCTGCTCTCTGTATAGGCAAGGACAGGCAGGTGTTCCACCCGACCTTCATTCTGTCCCCATCCTGCCTCCGGGCCAACTTCCCAGCCTGTCCTTCCATTGCTGCTCCTCTCAGGGTTCCATTTGGTGTGAGATGAAGCCACTTGTGTAGGGCAGCCATAATCCCAATGTTGGTTGTCCTAAGGGTCAAGGCTGATCACTTGGGACCCCGGAGGAAGCAAAATCTCTTTGAGAACTGTCTTGAGGCCAGAGAAGGACAAGGAGAGCTGATGCTGGAAACCCGAAGGTTGGGTCTGAAGGTTCAGTCTGTTGGGGCGTAGCAGCTGCAATAAGCCTCCCACCAAGCTGAGCGTGCCTTGACCGCCCCTAGCAGGGCTCAGGAACGCCTTCTCAGACCCAAGGAAGAAAGCCAGAGAGGCCTCCTGCGTTCTGCTGGCAGGAAGGAATGTCACTCGCTGAGCAGGGCTCAGACACTGGTCACATACACGATCTCAAGGCGCGGCTGTTCCTTGGGACTGTCCTTGCCTTCCGACACAGGCCCCTGCATCAAGCTAGTCTCTGAGATGGCTCTTTCAACCTTGGGTTGCCTGCCTTGCTGCTCCTTCTTCTGCAGGTAATAGAAGCCTCCAGCCATGAAGAGGCCGGCTGAGCTGAGGAAGAAGCTTGACATGTAGAAAATATAGCTGAAGTTACCAGTGTTGTCCAGGAGCAAGCCTAGGGGACAGACAGCAAGTTAGGCTACTGCCCAGGGCTGCCTGTCAGGCCTCTTTCCCACTAACTTATGTGTTCCCTGAGAGCAGAGATTTTATTTTTGCCACTACTGCACAAGGAATCATTGCTGGCACCGAGCAAGCTCTCAAATATTTGATGAATGAAAGGAGGAAGTACTAGACCTAGGAAAGTGCTGTATTCCTCATATCTCGTACCCTCTTAATACTGAGGATCGAACCCAGGCCTCACACTGTGCTACATTTCTAGTCCTTTTTTTTTTTTTTTTTTTTTTTTTTTTTTTGGTACTGGGGATCGAATTCAGGACCTTTCTGGTCCTTCTTATTTTTTGAAACTGGTTCTTGCTAATTCACCAAGTTGCCCAAGCTGATTTCAAATTTGCAATCCTCTGTCTCAGCCTCCCTAGTAGCTGGGATTACAAATGTGTGCTGTCACACCCAGCTTCTGTTCTGCAGTTTGAAGCTTATATTTGTGGCTCAGAGAGGAAAATGACTTGCCCAGGTCTTATAGGTAGGGAGTAAGAGAACCAGGAAATAACAACAGCAAATGTGTGTAGTGCTTATTATGTGTTGGGTTCTCTGCTAAGCTCTTTACTGCTTAAATTGGGGTAGTGCAGTAAGCCCCTAAGATAGATTCTATTTTCCTCCTCATTTCATTGATAAGAAAACTGAGGTAGAGAGAGGAAGATGATCTCAGGTAGAGCTGGTGGGCAAACCCATTTTTTTCAACTGTTTTTACTCCCACCAGGTGGAGAACAGTCCCTAAGGCAGTGATGGGGAACCTCTTAGAGCTTTTGATGATACCAACAGCCCTCTGCAGCATGCATGCCATAGGTTTGCCACCACTGCCCTAGGGTACTGGGGGAAAAAATCACAGATGCTAACTCCCTATCCCTGGAGATGGTGCTGAATGTGGCCCAAATCTGCCCAGACTATTCCTCTTTGCCCCACCCACAGCCCCCCAGACATCCCCGCATGCCCTCTCCCCCAGAGCCTCACCAGCCAGCGGTGTGGAGATGAGGGGAGCAATGCCACTAATGATGGAGAAGAGTCCCAGGGCACTGGGGAACCGGTCCATGGGAACAATTTCCATGAGGACCTGGAAGAGGAAGATGCCAATGCCGCACATGGACATGCTGTATGCCACGCAGTAGCCCACCAGCACCCAAAAGTTGGCTGACACTGTGCACACCAGGTTGGTGAGCCCATTGAGCAGGACTGCCAGCGTGAACAGGTACTTCCGGTAGCAGGCAAAGCGTGGCAGGCCTATCACCAGGGCCGCCACGGGGCGCAGGCAGATGTTGCAGAAGCCAAAGATGGAGATGAGCAGGGCCGCCCGGTACTCCTCCACTCCATACTTCATGGCATATGGCACCAGGAAGATATGTGGCAGCGAGAAACCCATGAACATCCACGTCACACCCAGCGTGTAGACACAGTAGCCTGCATTGTGCCGCAGGATGTCAAAGGCCAGGTGGTGCTGGATGCCAGAGACACACGCCGCCAGGCAGCCTTGTGCTGGTGTCTTGGAAAGGGGAGGAAGATCTTCTTCGGTCTCTGGGACCACATTGGTGGCTATAGGCCTGATGATAGCCCCACAGACACAGCAATGGAGGAAGACCCCGCCGAAGATAAGGAAGGAGCCTCTCCAGCCCAGGTTCTCCAGGAGGGAGCGGGCAAATGGTGGCCAGAGGGTGATGCCCAGGGAGATGCCCATGGAGGCCAGTGCATTGGCCAGCGGCCGCCGGCGGATGAAGTATAAGCCCAGCACTGTGATGCTGGCCTGGAAACTGAAGCTCATTCCCAGGCCTGTGTGTGAGAGGGGAGAGACAGCTCAGGGGTGTGCAGGAGATTTCTGGAGTCACATCCCATGGCTGCCTCCTTCAGCTCTAGCCCAGACCCACTTGCAAGTCCCATGACTGAAGATGGAATCTGCCTGCCTCAGCATCACCCTGTAGGCAGCTCACCCTTGGAGCTGCCCTCCCTAGCCTGCCAGGAGCAACTAGTTCCCATCCCAGCACCACAGTGATCTCTAAAAACCCCATTTAGTACTTTCCAGAAACTTTTCATCACACTTGAAAAACAACCAAAGTATTTACTGTGCCCCGAAGGCTCTGTGTGGTTTGCTCTGTGTGATGACATTTTAGGTTACTCCTGTCATTCACCTGGATTAAGCCATCACAGTTTTTTGTTTTTGTTTTTTTGTACCAGTGATTAAACTTGGGACCTTGTGTTGGCAGCAGAGCCACTGAGCTAAATCCCTGGGCAACCTCAGTTTCTTTCTCTCCCTCTATACACCAACTTGCCCTACTTGGTACATTGGTAGTTGCCACTTTCCCCTGGTTGGAACATGCTTTACTCTGACTTCCTACTCCGGCTTCCACTCAGACAGCGCTTTCCCTGCAGAGAGGCTTCCCCGCTCCCCACTGCTCTGTGCTGCACCCACACAGCTGCGTGTGATGGAGACAAAGCTTGGAATGAGCCGTGAATGCCCTCAGTGGGCCCCAGGCTGCCCCTGCTGTTGTGGCTCCCCTGGACTTGCCTGCAGTCCTAGGAGATCCTCGGGGCCTCTCTCTGCATTCACCTAACGTCTCCTCTCCATTCTCACACTCAGCTGCCCATCTGGAATGATGGCCCCCATGCTTTTAGTGGCCAACCCTCTACTTCTACCCTGCAGCCAGGCAATTTCCCCTCATCCTTTTCCTTTCCTCCCCTCTTTACTAGATCACTCTTCTATTTAAAAACATAAAAAATTTTAAAAGCCACACATGATTGCATAGGATGAGGCAGGAACATCACAAGTTTGAGCCCAGCCTGGATAATTTAGTGAGGCCCTATAAGGAAAAAAAAAAAAAAAAAAAAAACAAACCAGGGACACAACTTAGTATTAGTGCAAAGGCCCTGGGTTCAATCCCCAGTATGGGAAAAAAAATCCTCTTTATATCACAGCTCCTGTTGGATACCAGTCATTTCTCTAGTGCCTTTACATAGAAATGTGTGGATGGGGGCTGGGAATGTAGCTCAGAGGCACCTGCCTGCCAAGCTTAAGGCCCTGAGTTCGATTCCCCAAAAGAAAAAAGATACATATGGAAAAGGCTGCAAGTAGAGCCGTGAATGTCCTCACAGTGGGCAATCAGGTGCATGCTCCTGAGTTCCATCCCCAGCACAACAACAACAACAATAAAAACAAAGCATGGAAGTATTATTTCTGCTAGTCTCTAATCCTTCCCTTCCTGTCCTCTTTCCCTTCCTCACCATCTCTCCCAACCCCATGCTGAGCACCGAGCCATGCTGGGGAAGCCTAACATTTTTTGAGACAAGGTCTCACTATGCAGTTCAAGTAGCCCAGGCTGACCTCAAACTTGCAGCGATCCTCCTGCCTTAACCGGGGTTACGGGGTGCATCACCATGCCTGGCTGGCAAGCCGAACATTTAACTTTAACATCTGAATCCATTCTGACCAGGCTGTGATCCTCCCTCCACATCATACTCACTCTTATCAAGGCCACATTGCTGATGCTGAGCCTAGCTCTCATCTTACCCAAACCATCAGCCGTGTGGTGCACTTTATTGTTTGTTATGCAGGATCTAAGATGTTCCCTTAAAGTCTCCAGGTTCAGAGGTAGAGCTTCTGAGATGATTTAGATCGTGAAGACTCTAACTTCAGTGGATCAATCCATTGGTGAGACCATAATTTAATAGCATTATTGGAAGGTGGCAGAAATTTAAGAAGTGGGGCTCAGTTGAAGGAGTTGTGTCATGGGGACATGACCTTGGGAACTGTATTCTGTCTCTAGCCTCTTCCTCACTGTCTCTTCCTTGCTCTCTCTTTGCTTCCCAGATGCCAGGAATTGAGCAGCTTTCCTTCACCATGCCCTTGTGCCATGATGTTTTTGCCTCCAGTCCATGGACTGAAAGCTATGAAACCAAGAGCCAAAATAAACCTTTTCTTCTGTAAGCTATTTTTGTCAGGTATTTTGTCCCAGTGATGGAAACTTTCTTTCTGTCTTTCTTTTTCTTTTCTTTTCTTTCTTTTTTTTTTTTTTTTTCTTTTTTTTTTTTTTTTTCTTTTTTTTTTTTTTTTTCTTTTTTTTTTTTTTTTTCTTTTTTTTTTTTTTTTTCTTTTTTTTTTTTTTTTTCTTTTTTTTTTTTTTTTTCTTTTTTTTTTTTTTTTTCTTTTTTTTTTTTTTTTTCTTTTTTTTTTTTTTTTTCTTTTTTTTTTTTTTTTTCTTTTTTTTTTTTTTTTTCTTTTTTTTTTTTTTTTTCTTTTTTTTTTTTTTTTTCTTTTTTTTTTTTTTTTTCTTTTTTTTTTTTTTTTTCTTTTTTTTTTTTTTTTTCTTTTTTTTTTTTTTTTTCTTTTTTTTTTTTTTTTTCTTTTTTTTTTTTTTTTTGGTACCAGGGATCAAACTTGGGTCCTTGCACTTGCAAGGCAGGCAGCGGAACCACTAAGCTAAATCCTCAGCCCAGAAAGTTTCTCTCTTGATCTTTCTCCTTCTCCAGTGACTTCCTGTCTAGGCCTCTCATCACTAGAGTGCCCAGGCTCAGGCTTCAGGCCTCTTCAGTCGTCACCTTCACTTCTTCAGTGACAGCTGGGTGATTCCTCATCTCAAGTCTTTGCTGTCACCCACCTCATGAATCCTGCACTGTGCATACCATCTCAGGGCCTCTGCCTGGAACTCCAGACTGGGCCTGTTCAAACCTGAGCTGCCCATCTTCCCCAAACCTGCTCCTGCCAGTTTCCCCACGATGGTTGATGCCTGCTCCATCCAGTAGTTTAAGGCAAGAATCTTTGGGGTCACCTCCTTGTCTCTTGGAACCTTGGGTCATCCTTGACCTGACATGCACACCACACGTCACCTCTTCCCATCACTTCTGTCATCCCACTCAAGCAATGACCACTTTGTCTGGCTCGTGGCCAACCCCTACTTGTTCCACCTCTCCTAGCCTTGCCCCTATAGACACGTAGCCAGAGAGATACTTTGCAAGAACCCTTCAGCTGAATCCCTCAGATGGCTCCCCATCTCACTATGCAGCTTTTTATGAGCTAACCCCCCATCTACCCTCCCTCCCACTTCTTTGACCCCTTTGTTCATATATCTGCCCTTTTCTGCTCCTAAACTTCAGGGCCTTTGTGTTCACTGTTCCCTCTGCCATGCTCTTCCCCACAGAGCCTCAGGCCAGATTCCCTAACCTTTGCTACCTCCCTGCTTGCTATGGTTTGGATAAGTGTCCTCAACATCCCATGTGCTAAGGGCTCAGTCTCTAGCTTGGTGCTTTTGGGAGGTAGTGAAGGCCTTAAGAGGTGAAGCCTAGCAGGAGGACTCTGTGTCACTGGGGGATACTCCCCCCCACCTTATGGTATCACGGATCAAACTCAGGACCTTGCGCTTGTGAGGCAGGTGTGGTGCCCCTGAGCTAAATCCCTGGCCCCTCCTCTTTCTCTCTTTTGCTCCCTGTCAGGAGCAGCTTGGACCCCCCAATTGCTTCCTGTCATGATGTGCTGCCTTGCCACAGGCCCAAGCCATGGACCAAAATCTCCAAAACGGTAAACCAAAATAAACCTTATCTCTTCATAAACGAATTGTCTTGGTATTGTTATAGTGACAGACAGCTGATGAATACACTAATCAAATGTCATCTCTCCAAGGCCCCCCTGACTCCCCTGTTGAGAAGAGCAGACTCTTCACCCTCTTTTATTTTCTGCTCTAAGAATCCTGGCCATTTTACCTCTTGTTTCACATCTGCCCACTCTTACCCAAGGCCAGGGCCCTACCACACTCTCTGCCTCCCGTTTAGGTGGGATGAAAGTCACCTGTGATCATTCCGGCTGTGAGTAAGAGCTGGTTGAGTGTGTGGGAGAAGGAGCCAACCACCATGCCCAGGCTGGCCAGCACGCCACCCAGCATCATGGTCACTCGGCAGCCGTAGCGTCCCACCAGGATGCTGCACAGGGGCCCTGTGGGAAGCAGACAGCAGGCAGCAGGTGAATGAGGAGGCCCGCTTTGGGGACAGTGAGGTCCTTCACCAGCAAGGGCTAGCCAGGGGGCTTGAAGGGCGTGAGACCTGAAGCCTGCCAGCTTGGATTCAGATGCCCACCTTGCCCCAGACTGGCCATGTGACCTGAGCAAGGCTGGACCCCTCTCTATGCTTCAGTTTCTTCTCTTACAGAGTGAGAGATCAGGCTGAGCCATGTTTCATCCCAACAAGGATCTCCAGAGAGGCAGATCAAGGCCCCCCACCACCTGAGGACCCACAGCCAGTTCCATCTGGGTGAAACAGGGTTTGTTCATGACCTGGATGGACCACCCTTGCTTGAGGTCTCTCACAGATGAAGTGTCTCAGGGCATCTAAATCTCGGTGAGCTCCTACAGCTTCTAATCTTTTAGCAGACTTGCCTTCCCTCTGCCTTTCATCTTACACAGCTGGGTTAAGGCCCTGGGCCACCCCGAACCTTCTCACTCTGGCCTCTGGAGTGTTCTGGAGAAAAACAAGCCAAGTAGCTTCTCCCCTCTCACATCGCCTTCAGCCACCACCAAAATCCATACCTGGGGCTGAGGATGTAGCTCAGGGGTAGAGTGTGAACTTAGGGTGTTCAAGGTCCTGGGTTCAATTCCCAGCACCAAATGACCCAAATCCTCAGTTACCAAAACCCCCTCATCCACAATCAGATGTTTGGCTCCCCTGGAGAGGGGCTGTCCTCCATCCCAGCTGCTTTCTTACCAGCCCACACCTTGACCACTAGAAACCAGCCAGTCCAGCCAGCTGTTTTTGGATACTTTGCGGGGGTTACATTCACCCAGAGCCCTGTCTCCAAGCACACATGATGGAGCTTCTCTAAGTGCACTCTGCTCCGGAGTGCAGCCAGAGAGGGTCAGGAGAATGCGCCCATGTGCATGTGTGGTAGCAAGAGTGAGCGGGCAGCCCATCCCGGGAGTCAATCAAAGGGACACGGTTGACAAGCTGTCCCTACTGATGCGGAGGGAGAGGTGAGACTTTGGAGTGGGTGTGGCTCCTGGCCCGTACACCTTCCCCACGCCCAAGACTGGCCTGATTCAGGACAGGTGACATTGGGAAAAGCCCTGAGTCCTGGAGTTGGAATTGGGGTTGGGTCTGGGGTGGGGCCCTGGAGGCTTTCTCCGCAGGGCGGGCACACAGGGCACTGCTTCTCCATATAGGATTCAGCAGCCCTGGGCCTGCCTCGCACTTTGCCTGTCTTTGCTCTCCTCACCTCTGATGTGTGTGTGTGCATGGGGCTGTTTCAAAGGGTCAGTGGCACACTCAAGTTTAACATTTCATGAATGCACATGTCCATGTGTGTAAGCCACAGATGGACAGACAGAGATGTTGGTATACCTGCTCCAGGTGGTGAGCCCAAAGCTGGCTGGTGAGTAACGAACCACCCGGGATGCCTGGCTCCCAGCCCCCACCCAGGCTCCTCTCTGCTGTGTGAGAAAGGGCCAACTGAGGGTCCCACTGCCCACCTCAACCTTGCAGGCCAAGTTGCCACATAGTCTGGGCCAGGCCTGGCCTTTTCCCTCTCCTTGAACCCAAGCTCCAAGGAACAGATCCAAGGGTCATTTGGAAAGTGGCAATTTCCCTTCCCCTTCCCTCCCAATGTCAGGGAAGGACACAGAATAATAAGCAGGCTGCAGGTGCCAGGTGGAGGGAGTGGCAGAGAGGTAATGAGAGAGCTGGGGTCAGCTGAGAGAAGACCGCACATGGGAGAGCCTGTGGGTGGTCAGGTCTGGCTCCTGTTGATAAGTGGGGTCTCCTTGGAGAGCTGGGTCAGGGTGAATCACATTCCTGGAGTGGCCAACAAGGTAGGGGCCTCTGAGTCCTGGGGGTGGGGTAAGGAGAAGGAGGAGGGACTGCCTTTCCTCTCCAGTTTCAGACCTGGCAAGCTCTCCCTGTGGGATGCCCCAGGCAGAGATGGGGTTCTTGCTGCACCTCTGTTTGTTCAAGTCTTCCCCTAAACCCCTTTTTCCATCCTGAAGCCCAATGGGGGGGTCTCTAAAATATGAATAATTCACAGCCCTATATTTACCTCCCCCTTCTCTCTCTCTCTTCTTCTTCTAATGATGGAACCTAGGGTCTTTGCACTGAGCTATATATTTACATTTATTTACTTATTTAAATTTTGAGACAGGATCTTTCTAAGCCGCTAAATTGCACAGGCTGGATTGGAAACTTGCAAACGTGCCTCAGTGTCTCAGAGTGCTGGGATTACAGGTGTGCCCCACCACGACTAGCTAGCCCATAGATTTCTTTTCTTTTCTTTTTTTGGTACTGGAGATCAAACTCAGGACCTTATGAAACCCATACATTCCTTAGCTCCCAGCACCTCTGGGGCCCATTTGGTCTGGGGTCCTATCATTCCAGGGGGCAGTTAAGCAGGATGAAGGGTGTTACTTCCATCTTGCAGAGGGAGGAAGAAATTGGGTTCCAAGAAATTGCCCAGCTGGAAAGTGATAGAACCCGGTCCTGCTGGCACCAACACTGGCTTCTCCCATTGTGCATCTAGGGTCTGGACTCGTCCTCCAGTGGCCATGGAGGGTACTCTAGCACTGTGCTTGGCTTTGCACCTCATGGTCTCCTCACTCTCCCCATCCCTAGCCCAGCTCAGCTTCCTGGGGGCACTCAGTTCAGCTGAATACCAGGCAGAGGTACTGGATTTACTGAAATCAAATCAGGTAATTATAGAAATGCACCCAGAAGGCAAAGCCAATGGCCTCAGGAGGCCAGGGAAGCTGTGGCTTGCTCCCCCACCCAGGTTCCTTTTTATCCCTTCCTGCCCTGCTCCCCAGGATGCTCACCTCCAGCTTGGAGCGTGGCCCCTAGGATGGAGGGGAACCAGGAGGTGTAGCTGTTGCTGGCCTGGAAGTCACGTTGCAGATCAGTGAAGAAGACACCAACGCAGGTGGGGAAGCTTGCAGTGAGGGCCTGGGTTACCAAGGAGGCCAGAAGTACCATCCAGGACCAGCTGCCATCCGCGTGCTCTAGGACCTGGGGCATCCTCTGCTACCAGCGCCACCAAGCCTTGAGGTCACTTAGTGACCACTGTCTAGGGAGGAAATACAATGGAGCCTGGTGCTGTCAGCCCTCCTTTGGTCTACCTGCCACTTTCTCTGGGTGGCTGGAACTGTCTCTTCCTCATGCCCCAGCACAGGTATCACAGAGGTGCACCACTCCCTGGGAGGTGACCAGAGGGCCACGCACCAGCCTTGAAGTCTTCCCTTTTACCCACTTCCAAAGACTGCTTGATAGGAAGTGACAGGAAGGGGAGCAGGGGATAGGGCAAGCAATGACCAATGACCTCAAGCAGGTGGGTGGAATTCTTTTCCGTTTTTACAGCACCAGCCAGTCAGCTGGTGGGGCCTCTTGGACCACTCATTAACTGATTAGAGAATGGTGCAGACTTCTAGGGCTGGTGAAGTCCCTGCCAATGACCTCAAAGGAACCCATAGATTCATTTCCAAACATTTATGACCTAGCTTGTGGCATACCAGTCATTTGCAATGTCACATGAGCAATCCAAGTTTACTGTCAGCGCTGTTGCAGAGGCCAAGGTAAAAATTCCAGGACTGCATGTCGCCAGGGAGCTCACACACCCCAGCTTAACACTTGACCCACAGCTTTAAAGATAAAGTTTGGGGCTTGTCCAAAGGCCCTTTGAAATCACCCTACAACACTCCTTTCACAGGAAGTTCAAGAGTCAAGTCCCACAATCATGCTGACTAATATTTGCCACCCACATGGCCTTCTCCAAGCACCCAGGTCACACTCACAGAGTTGTGCAGGGGCACACAGGCACGGGGACATATGTAGTCTCTCAAAGGCGCACACATGCATAGGAAGACACACAGTCACACAGCTGCACACAGAAAAATCCTGACACACAGGCACACGAAAGTACATACCTCACTGACATATAGACACACAGACATGCACAGTCACACACTCACGCACACTCAGAAAGTCACACAAGTAGATATGCAAATGCATGGCAGTCACCTACTGTTGTACAAAGACACACACTGCACACAAATACAGATATGCACTTACATCAACACCTGCAGACAAGCCCAGAGACTCACAGGCTCCAGAGACCCACAGGGACACAGCCGCACTCACTCAGCTCATGTACCTTTCACATGTCTGGCTCCGGAAGGTGCAGCCTGGTACACCTTAGTCCAGCACCACCCCAGGCCACGCCTCCTCACCACAGAAGCCCCCGCTGTCCCTAGGTCCCCACACCAAATTCAGAGCTTTATCCAGTCCCCTCAAGACGCAGCTCACTTCCCCCTCCCTGGCCTCACGTACCCCTCCGACCTCAGCCACACGCAGACTCCAGGCTGCGGTAGGCAAGAGGAGTGAGCGGAGGGCTAGGCAAGATGAGGGAGTTTTATACTTCTGGTGGTTTCCAGAGTTTCTGTGGATCTTCTTGGGTCCTGGGCTAAAGGGAAGGGGTTATAGGAACCCCAGCTTGTGGAGCCTGTTGGCTTAACTGAGGTACAGGCTGTTTCCTCAGCAATGGAAAAGCCCCGGGTGCTGCTGGATCGTCTGTGGTGCCATCATGTCCTATTTCCACGGCCTTCTCCATGGCCTGACTCCCTCCTCAGAGACTCCATCTCCTCAGCAACCATACTTGCTGATTTCCTCAGGCCCTCCCAGCCTCCCTGGCTTCCCTCTGCCCTTCCTACTCCACTCTGCCCACTCACCTGGTTCCTACCTCTTCTTTGTCCTGTCTCCTCCGTGCAGAAGCCTTCTCTACTGCCTTTAATAAACAGCCACTCTGCTAGCGGTCTTTTAGGGGACTTTGCCCAGGATACCATGACCTTTACTCTGCCGCTTATCTTCCTTGAGTCTCTCAGTAGATGGACCCAACTCTTCCCAGCATCCTTGTGTCCAGGCCTCGTAGGACTTGGGGTACCTGGCCACAGCCTCAGGGACAATCAGAGCCCGAAACCTTTGGGACTTTAGTTGTCTCTTGTGTCTGGGCTCTGAGGACTCCCAGCTTCTCTTTGGGACCCCACTCCTCCACCAGACTCGACTTTGCATGAAGGGACTTTCCTCTCCCACACTCCCAGAAGTCCCAGGTCACACACATAATGTTTATGTCCACTTGGTCCTCCAGCTTCCTTTCTTGAACAGCTGGTCCCTCCTCAGGACCATGGCTGCTGTGGCTCTGAAATGCTTGTCCAGAGAGAAGTCTAGGTGGTCCTTCAAGATTCAACCCTTGCAACTGGGTGTGGTGGCACACACCTGTAATCCCAGTACTTGGGAGGCTGAGGCAGGAGGATTGCCCCAAGTTCAAGACCAGAAAGAAAGAAGGAAAAGATTCATCCCTTGCAGCACACCCAGGCTGGACTAGGCCCCCTTCCAATTGCTCCTGTAGTACTGGCCTTCATACCACATTGGAGAGGGCCATTCCTTTGTCATCCTGCCCCTGTCTACATTTGGGACAGGGGCCAGTTATGCCTCTAGCTGAGCACAAAATGTAACGTCAGTGTCATCCACCTGTGTTCCCTGGGACCAAGGGTGACTGGGCTTCTTAGAGGGCTGGTTCATTCTAGAAGACTCAAGCAGGGCCAAGAAGCAGGGAGGCTGGTAGGAAATGGCCTTTCTTTCATGCTGGGAACCACAAGTCATGGGCACTGCCTAGTACATGTCTGGAGCAAGGAGGAGACAGGGCAGTGACTCGGCTCTTACTTCCTGTAAGTGATGTAAGCTAGCGGACTGGGGACAGCTGGTGTCCACAGTGGAGGGGTGACTGCCTCGCCCTCTTCCTTACTCTCCTCCCGTGGGGGAACCCAAGGGCAGGTTCTTTTTTACAAACTGACAAGACTGAAAAATGTTTATGTATTTGACATGTAAGCTTTCAACTGAGTAAAGAAATGGCAATAATGTGCATATATCTAATTCAAAATACTTTTTACAAGCACCAGGCACAACAGTTTCCTTTTTATTTTCAACCCCCTTTCAGTACCAGGGATGAAGCCCAGGGGCATTTGACCACTGAGCTACACCTTCAGCCCTTTTTTGAGACAGGGTCCTGCTAAGTTGTCCAGGCTGGCCTTGAATTTGCAGTCCTGGACATGCACCACGGTGCCCCAGTTTCCAATCATGCTCTTTTTCTTTTCTTCCATGGTACCAGGGCCTTTGCTGTGAACCATATCATTGGCCCTTTTTTTTTGTTTGTTTTTTTGAGACAGGGTCTCACTATGTAGTTGAGACTGACCTGGAACTCACTATGTAGCGCAGGCTGGTCTTGAACTCACAGCGATCCTCCTGCCTCAGCCTCCCGAGTGCTGGGATTACAGGCGTGCGCCACCACGTCCAGCTGGCCCTTTTTATTTTTTAAAATAGGGCCTCATTAAGTCACTAAGCTACCCAAGATGGACTCAAACTTGCAGGCCTCTTGCCTCAGTCTCCCAGATTGCTGGGATTAAAGGCGTGCCCAGCTCCCATCTTGGCACACCTCGATTAGTGAAAGAATGCCCCAAATTTAACCTGTGTACTTAGGATTTTAATCAAGGAATTTAAAGCTGTCCATCAGAGCGTGGGATAACCAAGTTGCAACCCTGTGCTGTGAGAGCTCCGTTTAACCTGACGCCTTGAAATGGAGGCCATGTGCCGGGCTCAGGCAGTATGAACAGCCTGCACACAGGCAAAGACAGCAGCAACCATCACATATGAAAGATGACTTAATACCCGAGGATGTACATCCAAGGGGCAGAAAGCCTAATCTCAGCCTAATCTACAACACAGCAAGAGGCAAAGGGAGACACGAGTCATTAACACACAAAGAAGAGCCCCCAGGCACAGGGCACAGGGCACAGGAGGCTGTGGGACAGGAGCAGAGCGGATGACAGTGTGGGGTGGAGAGTGGAGAGGACAACAGGAGTCAAGTCCCGGTCCCGTAGCCAGCCGTGTGGACTACTCAGAAGGCAGCAGAGTGCAGGAGTCCAGCAAGAGACTGTGTGAAGGACAGAGAGGAAAACCTCGTCCAGCAAGAAGGCACCGAGCCTTCCCTGGCCGCTGAGGCTCCATGGCGCAACAGGGCGGGGAGCGGGGAGCTCACTCTGCAGCCTGCGGCTCCAGCCCAGGGTCCCAGGGTCCATGTCCCCTGGCATCAAATCCCCCAAGCAAGAAGCTTTTCTTTAATGGAAACTTCTGTTCCAAAGAAGTAAAACAAAACAACACAAGCAAACAGAACTCAGAGAGACTGGAGGAAGCCTTCACCCCTCACACTCCATTGTGCCAAGGGCAGGTTTTGAAAGCTACCAGCAAAAGGATGGGCTCCACGAAGGCCCTGGGGACTCTTTCCCTCCCCAGTCCCACATAGGACAGGCACTTCCTCCTGGATCCCAGGGTGCAGGGATTGATTTCTATTCTTTCCCACTCTTCCCTGGACAGATCTCTGGGTGGACTCTGGAGGTTAGAGTCTCGGGAGCCCCCTTGTCAGGTTTGGGCATCCCCAATTACCCCAGGCTTTAGAAGCCAGGCCTGGGTTTGTTCCGGAATGGGAGAGGAAGGCTTTTCTGGATTCTTCCCCTGCTAAGGCCTCTATAGGTGGGAAGGGACCCTGGAAGCCCATGGCAGGGGGCAGTGACCACTCTAGCGGGACAGGTGAGAGGGATGCTTTGGTGGCAGCAGGGACAAGAAGCCCACTCACCAGCTCCCGAGGTCCCACACAGAGGCCAATCAGCTTTTGCCCAAGGTGTGTGTGTTGGGGGAACACAAACAGACCCACCTCGGCATGGGACCCACCACCTAACTGGAGTTTGGATGGGTTAGGGGAAGCGGGCCTGGTCTCACTGGGGTCTCCAGGGTGTGTGGCGAGGGACCTGGGTGGCAATGACCATCCTGCTGATGGGCCGGCTCCAGGCATGGCCCCACAGTTACCTTTGTATGTTGTTAGCATGTAATCTGTATAGTTCAGATGCATAGTGTCTGGCTTCTCCATTTCCCTGATCCTGGCTCTAGGGTCCCAAGACTGGCAGCATGAAAGCCATCCTTAAGACACTATACCTGTCAGGTGTGTATATACCTGTGATCCCAGCACTTTGGGGGCTGAGGCAGGCAGGAGGATCACAAGTTTGAGCCCAGCCTGGGCAACTTATGATTTGGTGAGAGACTCTCTCGAAATGGGGGTGAAAACTGTCTCCTGGTATAAAAATGGGCAACCATGACTTTACTGTGTAACTACGCTTGCTGGGAAAGATGTATTGTAACTATAGTCACTATTGTAATGCAAACTCAGGAAAGCAAAGCAACCTCAGAAAGCCGCGCCAAACCTTCTGTTTCCCTCTTCATTGCTCCTTTGCTTATGTAATTATGTTTAGATTGATGGTTGTTTCCCCAGTGATTGCAGTTGCTGTTTCCCCCGCCACAGAAACATAAAGGTATAAAAACGAGAGTAAATTTCCGTCTGATGCTTTTGAGGTGATTTGAGTCCCTTGAAGCTGCTGACAATAAAGCCAGTTTTTGCTCTTACTTGTGTGGTCAGTGGCCTGTCCTGAGACCTCCAAGAAGTCATGCTTCATTTGGCAAGCCAGTCAGGAGGTTTTAGGGCCCAGTACAGCCAGTCGTGACTGATTGCCTACCCCAAGGCGAAGCAGAGAGCTTGGCCGCCTGGATGGCAATTCCTGCTGAGTTCACACTGGGAGAGTGTTTTCTGTCATGTGGGAGTCTCCCCGTACAACTGGCCCAGGCATCCCAACTGGCTGCCTGAGCAGGACTCACATGGAGAGGACCCAATGACATTTGGCAGACTTCTGAGTCACAGTCAGGTTGAGGGGCCCCACTTTGAGGAAATCCAAGAAGGAGTCTCCAAAAGAGGATTTATCACCCTCTGTGTTCCTAGAGTGACTGCCAGGGTGCCGTGAAACTGGAACACTTTAGGCCACCAGAAGACTGGTTTGGCTGCTGCTGTTGGCAGATGCGAGTATTTGTTTGGTTAAATCTGTGAGTGCTTGTGAATAGATGAGATTACTCCAGCTGGGTGCAAAGGGCCAAAGTGAGCACGGAGTCACAAACCCCGGTTCCAGGGCTACCTCCTATGGCTTAGGGCAACACTGCAGTGACAGCCAGGATCACTGGCCTGCCAATCTAAGAGGCGCCCGAAACCTCTCCTAGAGGATGACAAAGTGATTGGTGTCTTGTTTGTCATTTATTTCTGTAGTAAAAACATTTTAAGAAGGGATTTATTGGAGATTATAGTCAGAAACTTACTCCAGGGATACTCAAAACCCTTTATGAGATAGAATGGCTATACTTTCAGTTTGGATGACCCCCATAAAGCTCATTAAAAAAACCCTTTGGGCTGGGGATTTAACTAGTGGCTCCACTGCCTGCCTTGCAAGTATAAGGTCCTGAGTTCAATCCCTGGTACCAAAACCAAAAAGCAAAAAAATCCTTAGTCCAAAAAGTGTGACAGGTTATCAGGTTATGATAAAAAGCCCCAGCCACCCAGATCAGGTTACTATGTAGATTCAGGGTTATAGCTATTTCTTTGTCCACCCCTTGGTTGAGAGAGCCCCTTTCCTGAGTTCTGGTTGCCACAAGGGCCCTTCCAAACAAAGACCTGCCAAAACTCTGCCCATTTTTAAAGGTTATCCAGGTGATTTGGCCTTAGATGTCTATGGGCTTCCACTGAGCATAGGATCAGGCAATGGTCCTGCTTTTGTGGCAACAGTTGTCCAAGAGGTGGTAAAGGCATTAGGGATTAATTGGAATTTACTCATGGCTTATTGGCCCCAGAATTCGGGAAAGGTAGAGCCCTAAAAGTGGGGTTAGGAAAACTTTGCCAAGAGGCTGGGCTCACCTGAGTCCAGGCCTTACCCATTGTGCTTCTCTGCACATGCTGGACTCCCACAGGAAAACAGGCTATTCACCCTATGAGCTTCTGTTTGCCAGGCCACCCCGTCTTCAGAGGACTAGCACACCCTATAGGGACATTAGGAGAAGCTATTAGAAAGACAATCGACTGAGCTAGGAAACGTCTCTCAAAAGATAGCCTCTTGGGCCTTAGGAAGGATCCCTGTTAGCATTTCTAATCCACCCCTTCTCTCCTGGAGATTCAGTTTGAGTAATGGACTAGAGGTAAGACAGCCTTAAACCTATATGGAAGGGTCCACTAACAGTCACTTTGACCATCCCCCATGGTAGCCTGAGTGGAAGGAGTCCCCACATGGATCCACCACAGTTGGGTAAAGAAGGTTGCAACACCAGAGTGGAGGTGTTCCAGAGACCCTCATCATGAAACCAAGATCATCTTGACTCAGAGAGAAACCACTCCAAAGCCAGCAGAAGACATCAGCCTGGCTCTAGTCACTCTGGGGGCAAACTAGTCTACGCATGGCAGAAGTCTGAGGATGCCACTCAGGACAGGACTACACACCTTTGTTCCTACCTGCAATGAACCATCATTCCTTGCTTTTAGCTGTATTAGGATTTCTTTTATGGCTGTTAGCCCTCATCTTTCTTTTGTGGATAGGATGTTTTACTGGTATTGGTTGTTTTCATTGGGGGGATCTCATCCCCTCTATTCTAGGAGTGACGCTGGAGGGAGCAATTCCCACAGAGAAAACCAACAACTGTGACCCCTGCCTGCATGTCACTCAGACAGAAACTTCTATTATGGCTGTTTTGCTTTTCCATACTTACTATGTTTGTAAAAGAGAGGTCATAGGAACTTGTGCCCATAATATATTTATTTTTTCATAATTTAACTACATATAAGATCTGTAAGCCTAAGGATGGCATCCTACACATTTGCTTTAACCCAGAAATAGGAACCATTTGGGAGTTTGAAATCCTGACTGTGTCTCACACCAGAGACAAATTAGGACCCTTGATAAACAAAACCGTAAGATTAAGGCCTGGGGAACCAATGATTTTATTTTTTGATGCCTGTGCAGCTATCAATTCCACCTTTAAAGCTAATCAAATCACCCTAGGTATGGGGAGATCCGGTTTCCTCTCACATCATGTGGGGGCATACACTGGGAAAGAGAATATAGCGATAATTACAAGGATATTGGGTCTGGGAAAATAACCCATGGGATTGGTGTAGAGATCCACCAATCAGTGATTACCCCTATTGGTCTTGTGTAAAATGGCAGATGGGATCTCCCTTAAAAAATCAAAAGCCCCCAACCCCTTGAGAGCTCAGGACATGTAATCCATTCACTATCAACATCATAGACCCCCCAGGACCCAAAATGGGAGGAGGGCAAAGACTTTGGACTACGGATAAATGGGAGAGGTTATGACTTGGGGGTACGGATCTGTATCAGGAGGCATACTTCTGCCCCAGCCGCCTCCAGTTTCAGGGTCTTTCACTCCTTTTATAAAGAAATGGCCCAATCTCTGCCACAGATTCCTACAGTGACCTGAAACCTGTTCACGGGACTAACAGAAAACATAGCCAGGGCCCAGGGGAGTTAGTGCAGGGGCACCATGCCTACCTTGGAAGCACAAGGTCCTGAGTTTGATCCCTGGTACCAGAAAAACAAAACAAAAGAAAAAACATAGCCTACTCGCTAAATGTCACCTCATGCTATGTGTGTGGAGGGACACTGATGGGAGATCAATGGTCAGGGGAGGGGAGAGAATGGATCCCACCGAGAATAAGGCCTTAACCTCAAGAGAAAACAGAAAAAAATAAAACACTCTCCTTAGAAGGAAGCAACCTGTGGATCTTTAAGATTAGCATCAGGGCGGGGGGGGGGGCGGCGGCGATGCCTCACTTGAAAGAGAAGAGTTCCAGGCTCAAATTGGAGAACTGACTTGCTCAGGACAAAGGTTCTCTAATGAAGCTAAAAAAGCACAGAGTGGTGGGAAATGAAACCGAGATTAACCTCTTGGCTCAATTTCCTAATCTGACTTGGCCCAGGATGGAAAAATCTATCTGCCTCCATCCACCGGTCAGCCCTTAAAGGATTATATTGGATATGAAGAAATAGGGCGCATGCCCAACTCCCCTGTCACTGGGCAAGGAGCTGTGTTCTAGCTTCTGCCTCTGCATGGAGAAGAGCTGCTGGGATACCCTCGTACACTGAAAAATGGGTTAGCCCATGTACTCGTCCAGACCTGGAAAGGACAGAATGTCGAGAAAATGTTTAGAAGATGGTTCTCAGCTCTAGGAGGTTTTAGGACAATGACAGAAGGTTTATCGCTATTACTGGAATCTGCTTACTTATCCCTTGCTTGATACTCAGCAATGAGGGCTCTAAACACGATGATAGAGACCATTATTGACCCCAAAATAACCTCCAAGGTCTTATGGGCGAAAGGATATCAGTCTATGGAAGAATTCATACAGAGAGATTTTGATGAGGAGAGGTTGGTATGGAAAGCGAGGCTCTTCAATCAGAGCCTCCAAGCGGGGAGTTAGGGTGAAAACTGTCTCCTGGTGTAAAAATGGGTTAACTGTGTAACTATGCTTGCTGAGAAAGATGTACTGTAATTATAGTCACTACTGTAATACAAACTTGGGAGAGCTAAGCAATCTCAGAAAGCCCTGCCAAACCTCCTGCTCTTTCCTTCACTGTCCCTTTGCTTATGTAATTGTTTCCTTTCTTTTTTTAGTAGCTGGGATCAAACTCTGGACCTTGCACTTGCTTTCAAAACAGGCAGCAGTACCACTGAGCTAAATCCCTGGCCCCTACTTATGCAATTGTTAAAATTATTATTTTTTGGTGGGGGTGGTTTGAGACAGGGTCTCACTATGTAGTTGAGACTGACCTGGAACTCACTATGTAGCACAGACTGGTCTCGAACTCACAGAGATCCTCCTGCCTCAGCCTCCCAAGTGCTGGGATTATAGGCATGCGCCACCACACCTGGCTGTAAACTTCTGTTTGATGATTTTGAGGTGACTGAATCCCTTGAAGCTGCGGGCAATAAAGCTGATTTTTGCTCTTACTCATGTCAATGATCTGTCCTGAGACTCCCCCGCCCAAGTGGTCACGCTTCAAAAATAAAAAAGGCTTGGGGATGTGGCTAAATGTAAAGGCCCTGGCTTCAATCCCAGCACTTGGGAGGCTGAGGCAGGAAGATTGCCTCGAGTTTGAGGCCAGCCTGGGCTACATAGTGCATTCAGGACCAGCCTGAACTAAGTATCAAGACCTTGTCTCAAAAATAAAAATAAAAAAAAACAAAAGAAAAGAAAACATAGGTGTTTGCATGAATGTGGATTAGGTATGGATTTTTTTTTTTGGTACCGGGAATCAAACTCAGGTCCTTGCACTTGCAAAGCAGGTGGCGGAACCACTGAGCTAAATCCCCACCCCCAAGGTAGTGGATTTTTTAAAATATCACACTAAAAGCACATATAATGCTGGGAAAAACATAAACTGAACTCCTTCAAAATTACCCAGATTTTGTTTCCAAAAGACACCATCAAGAAAGTGAACGATCTTTTGCAAATGGAAAAGGGATCTAAAGATGGAGGGAGAAGAGGGGAAGGGAAGGCAAAAAAATGAAGATGTGTTATGTACATGTATTAGTGTTTGTTTGGTTTTGTTTTGTTGCTGTTTTGCTTTTCAAGACAGGGCCTTGAACTCCCTACGTAGCCGAGGCAAATCATATTTCTGTTAAGGAATTTGTATCAAGCATACAATAAAGAGCTTTTAAAACTCTATAATAAAAGGACAAATACCCCACTAAAATGGGCAAAGGACTCGAATAGATATTTCTCCAAGGGATCTACACAAATTTTCCACAAGCACATGAGAAGGTGCTCATTCTCACTAGTCTCTGAGAAAGTGCAAATCAAAGCCACAGAAGATACTTCAGTCCCAGAGGGATGGCTTAACTCTGGGGGGCCTGTGTAGGAGATGCTGTGCCTGTGCCCACTGTAAGGGACATTTTAAACAGAGTCGATCAGGCCAGGGATCTAGCTCAGTGGTTCTGCCACTTGCTTTGCAAGCTCAAGGTCCCGAGTTTGATCCCTGGTACCAAAAGAAAAAAAACAACAAAACAAAAAAGACAAAAAACCAGAGTTGATCACTGTTTCAGTCCTGTTACCATTCTGTGTGACACTGGTGCTCATGTCTGGTATTGCTCTCCAATGGGGGACCTTCAGCTTGCTCTGAGGGTCCCTGGATGAACGTTGTGGGGAGGGGATGGGATTCAGCAAGGTTTGCCCCCTGGTCCTATAGGGCTGGCCCTACGCTTAGGGAGGTCCTCCGTAGGGGACAGTGGGAGTTACCCTTGTGTCACCTTGCCATCCTATATTCCAGCCTGGTCAATTTCTATTAGAACTTTAGAATCGCTTCTCGGCCTTTTGGCTAAGATCAAGTGTAGAACTTTAGAATAGCTTGAATGCAACCACCTCTGTCCTGACCCCGGCCAGTCTGGCAGGCCCCAGAGACACATCCTGCAGGCTCCTTCCCCTTCCAAAAAGAATCAAATGGGTTGGGCCGGGGATTTAGCTCAGTGGCACCACGCCTGCTAACAAGCTCAAGGTCCTGAGTTTGATCCCTGGAATCAGACGGAGAACTTCCCTAGGGCCCCACCCTAAACTGTGAGCTCTGCTTCAGTGTAATGAAGCTGGTAGATTTCAGGGGACTCCCCCACCATCTGGGAGTCCAGGGGCCTCTGCAGGGTAAGGTTCTGTTTAGTGTGGCGTGGTCACTGTGGCTTCAGAGTCCAAGCCAGGGGTCCCCCAGCCTTCCCCAGACCTCCTCTGAGTCTGCGTCCCCTAAGTGCAAAGCTGATCACACAGCCTAGTCACTATGTTCAGTCTTCTATTTTTGTTTTATTTTTTTCAGTACTGAGCTACATTCACAGCCCTTAAAAAGTTTTTTTTTAAATTTTGAGACAGCATCTTGCTAAGTCATTAAATTGGCCAGGCTGGGCTCCAACTTGTGATCCTCCTGCCTCAGCCTCCCAGAGTGCCAGGATTACAAGTGTGCACCACCACACCTGGCTCAGGCCCAGTTTTGTTAGGGCCTATGGGAGTTGTTAATGAGGAGAGAGGAGGGGTAACTGGGACCAGAGTTAAAAAGGTTATCATCCTACAGAGAAGGGTGGCATTTGCTCAAACTAAGAGGGAGCCACCTGCTCAAGCCCATAAATCTTTAGGATTTAATAGTAAGTAATACCTAATTAATACACCCTCACCATGACAACAGTAGTTCCCACCACCAATCCAGCTGCAGGTCTGCCCAGCACCTTGAGATCTTTGCAGGTGCATGGCTGTTCCTTTTTCCTGGAACTTTCTGTCCTGATGACCCTTGTCTTGACCAGGTTGGCCTCCCAGTGTCAGCTTTGAAGGCCCTTCCTCCAGGAAGGCCTCCCAGACCTCCGGGTTGAGGCCTCCATCTGCTGTGGCTTGTTTCTCCCCGCAAGCTCCCTGAGGCTTTGCAGCTTTCTGGTGCGAACACAGCACTCAGCACCTTCCACAGCCCAGGATGATAATAACTGGATGATAGTGAGAGCCAGCACGGTGGTGCTCAGTTCTGAGTGCTGTCTGCGGAGTGACTCAAAGCAGGGTGACAGAATACAGTGCTCACCATCCAAATCGCTTCCTTATTCCCAGGGCCTGGAGTCCTTCAGAAACGTTATCGTTTCTTGTTTGTTTGGTTTTGGTTTTTTTTTTTTGGTACCAGGGATTGAACTCGGGTCCCTGTGCTTGCAAAGCAGGCGCCGGAACCACTGAGCTAAATCCCAGGCCCCACGTTATGGTTTCTTGAAAGCTCCTGATGGACCCTTGTCCCTGTCCATCTCCCCAGCTCTTGGCATCAGTCTGCAACCCTGTGGAGTCCTTGGCATGGCCAGGGTGCCCTCTGCTGGGGCAGCAGGGACACAGTCTGTCTGGGCTTTCATGTTGCTGAGGGGCTAGAGACCCTGGTGTCCCCTCCCCTCTGTATCTGTTCCAGGGAGTCTTTTATTTTTGGCTTTGGGGCCAGGGATCGAACTCAGGACCTTGAACTTGCCAGGCAGGTGTAGCGCCATTGGGTTAAACCCCTGGTCCTTCCAGGAACTGAGTCTTGATGGGGCCCCTCTGCTCGGCCTCCCTGCCCAGGCTGCCAGATTCATCTCCCAAAGCACCCTCCTTTCAGACCCCAACCTGAAGACTTCCCTGGCTTGGACTTCCCATACCCCAGCAGGACTTCTGGTCTGCACCCCTTTGCCAGTCCTCCCAGCCCACAGGCCCTCCAGCTCACCCGTCCGTTCAATGCTTCACCTGCCCCACTGCACCGCACTTACCCTGGCTGCCTCCAACCTCGCTCCCCACCCAGGCTGTCTCCCAGGCCACACTCTGCACTCCCTACTCTAGCAGCCTCCCTGATGCCAACTGTCCTAAAACAATGCCCCTCCTCCGGGGCCCACTCTCCATGGTGCCCAGAGCACTCCAGGATCAAGTTCAAGTTCTCAGGGGCCCCTTGCCTCCTCTGCTCCCCTTCCCTTTCTTTTGCTCCAGGACTGACCGAGTTTGGTCACTTCCACCTACTCCACCACCTTGGCAGTCGCCACTGCCTGCAAGATGACACAGGCAGAGTCGTCCCACCTCCTCCGGGGTGCCCCTGATGTCACAGATTTCCGAGAGCTCAGACCCCCTGGGGTTATCTGCCTTGGCATCCCCAGTGCCTGGAGGAGCACACGAAAAGGGCTTGCTGCAACAAAGCACCATGACGTGGGTGACTTTCATCCCCAGAAATGTGTTATCGCATAATTCAGATGGAAATCAAAGTGTGGGCAGGGCCGACTGCTTCAGGGTTTCCTTCTGACCCTATCCCATGCCTCTCAGCTTTGGGGGCTGTCGGCATCCTCGGTGTTCCTTGGCACATGCACACCTCACTCCGGTCCCCGCCTCTGTCCTGTTCACCCCTTCTGGCGGGCCACTCTCTTCCCATACTCCCCTCCCCACCCCTGCACACCCCACAGCCCACCCAGCTCATACAGGCCATGCCTGTGTCTCTGCTTTCTCTTTTTATAAAGACACCAGTCGTTGGATTAGGGTCCACCCTAATCCAGATGAGCTCATCTTGACTAATTACATCTGCAAAGATCCTGTTTCTAAATGTGGTCACATTCTGAGCTCCAGGTGGACAGGAATTTGGGGGGAACACTGCCTGTCCCTGTACAGGCGCTTGGTGAGTCTTTGTGTCCTGATGGCTTCTCAGCCTCCAGGTGCTGCCCCAGACAAGGTCTTTCTGGCCTCAGCTTCTCCCTCTCAGCCTCCCTCTTCCTTTAAGATCTGTGTGTGTATACCATTTTCCGCTGCATTTAGCATTTCTGCTGGACATAAATCTACTCTAGGAAGTTTGCCTCGTTTCATAGGTAGACTGTTGTATAAACTTGGCATTCAAATAAGTTCAGGTCTCTCCTAAAATAAAATGGAAACAAGAATCTATCTTTCCACTGAAAGCCCCCAGCTCCAGCCCTAGCCCCCTCCACAGTCGGACTTGGTGTGCCAGGCACCTCCTTTCCCTGGCTATTTCCATACCTCTCCTCTGTGCTCTCTAGTGCCTAGCTTCTGCCCCGTCTGGTCACTCCCGTGTCGATGCGTACCTTTAATCCTCAGCTGCCTGCATCATCCAGCACCATGGACACCACCACCTTCAAAGCTGAGGGCTAGCCTAGGCGTCTCGGTTCTAGCTACCACCTGCATGTTGGTGACCCCACACCTTGTAAGTCCAGCCCCTACCTGTTCTTGTATGCCTCAAAGGTCCTTAAAACCCGATGTGGCCAGGGCTTGTATGACACTGTCTTCTTTGTCTGCTGCTGCTAATCCTGGGCTTTCTTTATCTCTCTTTTTTAAGGATGATGGGAATGGAACTCAGGATTTCATAATGCCTCTGAGCTACACCATCAGCAAACCTGGGCACTTTGAACTGTTTCCTGTTTCAAAAAAAATCATCCCTTAGGTGCCTGCGCAGAGTTCAACGCATGGCCTTGACCTTCCATCGCTGCCGTGCCTCGTGTCCAATGCATAACCGAGTTCTGCTCAAAGCTGACCTTTGTCCTCATCTCTCTTCTCCCCTCTTGCCAGCCACTGTCACCTTTGACCAGCTTAGACTTCACAACCTTCAGCACTGTGACTAGACTGGTCTTCCTGATAAGGAAATATCTTACCCTACTGCCATCCCCAATGAAACCCTGCAGTGGCTTCCCCGGAATTGCGGATGAAGATGAGGCCCTGAGCTGCCGTAAGAGCTCTCAGAAGCTCAGCCCTCAGCACCCCTCCAGCCCCAGTCACTGGTACCACGGCCTCTGCTTGCCCCTTTCTGCCTCTGAAGTTCTCCCTGCCTGGAACACTATCCTGACTGCCTGGGTGACTCTTCTCATCCCAGATAGTGGCTCTCATGTCACCTTCAGAAAGCCCTCCTTGACCTCCTCAGCAAGGCCAGTTCCCCAAATAGTCCTCCTCCCAGCACAGTCTACCTCTCCTTTTTTTTTTGTTTTTTGAGACAGAGTCCCATTTCTGTAATTCAGGCTGGCCTTGAGTGCACTATGTAGCCCAGGTGGGCCTCAAATTTGAGGCAGTCCTTCTACCTCAGTCTCCCAAGTGCTGGGGTTATAGGTAGGTACCACCAGGCTTGGTTTATTTCACCTTTCTACAATTGTACATCGACACTGATTTGAAATAGGATTTAGACACATCTTTTCTTTTTGTTACTGGGGATCGAACTCATGACCTTGCAATTTCATGACAGGCGTGTTGCACTGAGTTAAATCCCGGGCTGAGACACCTTTTTCTGTATAGGGCCACTCAGTAAATATTTTAGAATTGTGGACAAAAACCACCACAATAAAAACACCACAAAAAAAAAAAAACCAAAAAAAAAAAAAAAAAAAAAAAAAAGAAAGAAAAGAAAAGAAAAGAAAATGGTTGCAGCTACTCAGCTCCTGGTGTAAAGCCATAGACAAGTGAAAACAATGAGCATGCTTGTGTCCCAGGAGACTATTTAAGGGTATCTGATTTGGATTATCACCTGAGTATGCATAATTCTTTTTTTTTTCCCATTAAGATTATTGTTACTTTTTAGGTATATAGTACAGTTACATTAGTCATTTGGGATCTTGTACCTCTACATGATGTTTCTTGGTTCTTATTTTTCCCCATACCCCTGCCCTCCTTTCACCCCCTCCACCCTTCCCTATTTACAGAGACTTTGTTTCTATTTTTGCCTTTTGTTCACATTTTTTCTTTCCCTTCTTTCCTTTCCCCTCCCCCTCCGACTTCCCCTACTCCTTTAGCCCTTTTCTTCCTATTTCACATTATCAATTATACAGTTTGAACTTTATTTATACTTTTAGTTTTTCACACCAGAGAAACTATTTGGTATTTACTATTTATTTACGCATATGTCCTATTTATTTCACTTAAGAGTACGGCCTCAGTGTGCATCCGTTTAGCTAGTTTCTCATTCTTTATGGCTGAGTAGTACTCTATTTCATAGAAAAACTAAATTTTCTTTATTCAGTTTCCAGTTGATGGACAAATGGGCTGTTTCCTAGTTTTAGATATTACTGTGCTGCTTTAAACATGGGTGCACATACATTGCTTTGGTATGATTATTTTAATAATCCAATTTTTTGGGGGTATACCGGGGATGAAACTCCAGACCTTGTGCTTACAAAGCAGATCACACCACCGAGCTAAATCGCCAGCCCCTGGTATGATTCTTTTAATTCTTCTGGAAAGATACCCAGCAGAGGGATAGTTGGGTCAAATGCGACCTCTAATCCTAGTTCTTTGAGGTATCTTCATATTGATTTCCACAGTGGTTGCACCAGTCTGCACTCCCACCATCAATGGGGAAGGGTTCCTTTCTCCCCACAGCCCCGCCAGCATTAGTTATTGGTTAATATCTTGATAGCAGCCATTCTTTCTGGGGTGAGGTGGAATCTCAGTGTTGTTTTCATCTGCATCTCTTGCATGATCAGTGATGTTGAACATTTTTTCATATGTTTATTTGCTGCTTTTACTTGTCTGAAAAGTGTGTTCATTTCAGATGCCCATTTTTGAATCAGGTCTTTATATTGGGGCGGTCTGATTTTTTAAAAATTCTTTATATATTCTAGATAGTAGACTTTTGTCTGAGGAACAGCTGGTAAATTTTTTCCCCCACATTGTAGGCCGTCTCTTAGCTCTGTTGGTGGTTTCTCTTGCAGCACAGCTTTTCAATAAGATGAGATCCCAGTTGTTGATTCTTTGCACTAGTTCCCATGCTACTGAGGATTTGTTCATAAAGTCTTTTCCTATGCCAATGTCTTCGAGAGTTCTAACTTATCTTCCAGCAAGTTTAGTGTTTCTGTTTTAATATTTATTATTACTTTTTGGTACTGGGGATCGAATTTGGGTCCTCGCGCTTGCAAGGCAGGTGGCAGAACCACTGAGCTAAATCCCCAGCCCTCTGTTTTAATATTTAGATCTTTAATCCACCTTGATTTTTAGTTTAGTGCATGGTGAGAGATAGGAGTCTAGTTTTAACCTTTGGCAAGTTGAAATCCAATTTTTCCAACAATGTATTGAAGAGGCCATCGTTACTCCACTGAAGATGTTTGGCTCCTTTGTCAAAGATGAGTTAGCTGAGTACATCTGGAGTTGTTTTGGTATCTTCCAATATAATCCACTGATCCTTGCATCTGTTTCTTTGCCAGTATCACGCTGTTTTTATCACAGTGGCTTTGTAGCATAGTTTCAAGTGGGGATTGTGATACCCTCTGCCATGTCTCTGTTGCCTAGAATGGCTTTTGCTATTCTAGGACTCTTCTGGCTCCAAATGAATTTTTGGATTGTTTTCTCTAGTTCTGTGAAATATACTGCTGGGATTTCAATTGGGATTGTGCTGAATCTATATAGCAGTTTTGTAAGTATGGCCATTTTCACTGTCTTTTCTTCCTACCGAGGGACAAGGGACGTCTTTCTATTTTCTTATATCCTTTTCAATCTTTTTTTATAGTGTTGCAGTTTTCAGTGTAGAGGTCTTTTGCTTCCTTCATTAGACTGATTCCTATATATTTCATTTTTTGGGGATGCTATTGTGAAAGGAATTGTTTACCTAATTTCTCTCTCAGTCTGTTATTTGTGTACAAGAAGGCTACTGATTTTTTTTTTTGCTATTGATTTTTGAGTGTTGACTTTGTATCCAGCTACTCTACCAAATCTGTCAATTAAGTCTAGAAGTCAGTGGGCAGAGTTTTTTGGGTCTTCTATGTAGAGTATCATACCATCAGCAAATAATGACAGTTTAATTTCTTCCTTTCCCATCTGTATTGCTTTTATTTCTTTCTCTTGTCTAATTGCTGTGGCTGATATTTCCAAAACTATATTGAACAGGAATGGTGATAGTAGACTTGTCTTGTTCTTTAGTGTGAAAGTTTTCAGTTTTTGACCATTTAGTATGATGTTGGCTATTGGTTTTTCATAGATAGGCTTTATCAGGTTGAGATAAAGACCATTTATTCCAGTTTTCTGCAGTTTTTATCATGAATGGGTGTTCAATTTTGCCGAATGCTTTTTCTCTATCTATTGAGATGATCATATGGTTTTAGTCCTTGACTCTGTTGATATAGTATATTACATCTATGATTTACATATGTTGAACCATCCTTGCATCCCTGGAATAAATCTGACTTGATCAGGGTGTATGATCTTCTTGACGACCCTCTGTATTGTGTTTGCCAGTATCTTATAGAGGATTTTTGCATCTATGCTCATTAGTGAGATTGGCCTGTAGTTTTCTTTTGGTTTGGTCTTTCTTTGGTTTTGGAATCAAAGTAACACCTGCATTCAGGAATGAATTTAGAAGTATTGCTTCCCTTTCAATTTCATTGCAAAGTTTAACGAGTAGTGGCAATAATAGTTCCTTTCTAAATGCTTTGTAGAAGTCAGCAGTGAAGCCATCAGGACCTGGGCTTTTCTTTGTTGGTAAATTTTTAATTATGTTTTCAATTTCACTGTAATTGGATATTTAGAATTTTATCTTCTTCATTCAACTTCATTCATTCCGATAGATCTAGAAATCTGACCATTTCTTCTGTTTTCCATTTTATTACAGTATAGGTCCTCAAAGTAGGTATTGATGATCCTCTGGATTTCTGCTGGATCTGTTGTGATGAACCTAGAAACTTCACACTAACTTACATTCTTAGCCCTTTTTAGAGACAAGATCTTGTTAAGTCACTAAATGCCCAGGCTGCGCTCAAATGTGTGATCCTCCTACCTCAGCCTCCCAGAGTACTGGGATTATAGGCATGTGCCATCATGCATGACTGTGTTATATTTTTCTAATACAGGTACTATTAGCTATAATTAAGAGAAAACCAGTATCAGTCTAAACATTTAAATTTACTATTAAAATACTTTAATATATGGTTTAGGTTTTGATGTACAAAATCTGACTTGGGGAAAATAAACATGGCAGTTAATAGTCACAAAGGAAAAATGTAGACAAAGCTACAACTCATAAGGGCAAAAACTAGCTGGGTGTGGTGGCTCATGCCTATAATCCCAACATTCAGGAGGCTGAGGTAGGAGGATTGCCATGAGTTTGAGGCCAGCCTGGACTACAAAGTGTATACAAGTCAGCCTGAAGTACACAGTGAGACCCTGTCTCAAAAAACAAAAACAAGTGGCCAGGGATTTAGCTCAGTGGCACTGCACCTGCCTTGCAAGTGCAAGTCTGGAGTTTGACTGCTGGTACCAAGAAAAAGCAAACCCCAAACAACAAAAGACACAATGTAAGGGCAAAAACTAGAATTGGCTAAACTGAATTTCTATTGTATAATCTTATGGAAAACAATTTTTTTTTTTTTGGTACTGGCAATCGAACTCAGGACCTTGTGCTTGCCAGGCAGGAGCGGTGCCACTGATGCTGTCCCCAGAGCCTCCAGCAGCCTGATACACACTCACCACGCAGAACTCCAGGGCTCAGGATGAGATCCAGGACTTTTTTGCAGATTGCCATTCTCTCCCTTTGAGGCAGGCACGGTGCCACTGAGCTATATCCCCGGTCCCTGTTCTCTCCCTTTGAGAAACAGCTCCCCCAGGCCACTGGGCCCTGGTGGATGCGGAGCACCTAACCAAGAACCAAGTGTGGCCTGGACTGCCGTCACCAACTGGGTGTTGTCTGATTCACCAAGCCTGTGATAGAGAACCTTTTAGAGCTTTCAGTGATAACATACGGCTGGCTGTGGCAAGGGTGCCATAGGTTCGCCACCACTGCACTAAGCCAATGGAGGTGTGGTCAGTGTAGCCCGGAAGCAGGAAGTGACCAGCTTGCAGAAAGGGACACAGTGGACATTTTGCCTCACTTTGAAAAAAGAGTGAGATCATCTTTGTTGTACAAGGGGTAGTTGTATCTTGTTATGTGGAAGCATATATTTTTAAATCATTGTGTGGAAGTTCAAGTAATATGTAGACCCAAGCATACACAAGCTTGAGTTTCCCTAGGGATGGGCTGAGCTGGTCCTGATATTGTCATCTCTCAGCCCCACACCCCACCTCCCTATTCCGCTGCAGGGGCCAGGACTCTGCAAAGGACATTTCTCCTTTCCCAGCTGCTCCCAGCACTGCTGAGAATGAAGGATGGAGAGGCGAGAGGAAAGCTTTGCCAGTGAAACCACCGCCACGCTGCTGCACGGGCTGGTTCTGGGAGAATGTTCCCTTCTTACAGCTTTTCCACAGTCCTCAGAGTAGCCGAAGTCCTCAGACAGCAGCACCAACCCACTGCCATCTCCCTCTCAGCAGGTCCTCCTCCCACGCTGCATTTTTGTAATTCAGACTCTTCCCATTGCTCCTACCCTGGAAGCAGCAACTGCACTTGCAGTGGGACCCTCCTCCTGCCTGACTCCAGGTCACTTGGTGCTGTGTCCACCCCTCCTGAGTGGACTCCCACTGACACGGGGTGTGTGGGCATCTCTTCCCGGCTATCGGCCTTGCACAGGAAGGGGTCATCTAAGGCAGTGGTGGTAAACCTATGGCTTGCATGCTGCAGTGGGCACATAGAACCCTCTGTTGGCACCCAAGCCAAGTTGCCCCATCAGCCAGCCAAGCATTGGATAACAGTTGTTTTTCTTAGCTAAAAGCTCAGTACTCAGGTTTAATCGCAGTGTTGGCACTTTTCCATAATGGGTGGGTTTTGGGTTGCAGTGTGGCGCTCTTCTCCAGAGGGTTCACCATCACTGACCTAAGGCCTTTAAGGCTCCACCCCTGCCTGGTGCCATGTTTTTTCTTCATCCTCTTTTTTGCAGAGAAAATGGACGCCTTGCCACTTTTCACTTCCAGGAAGATTTCTCTTCCAAAGCAGCACATGCTCCTCCCCTTGTCCTTCCAGCTCCCTGGTGGGCAGCCCATCTGTCCCCACCTTCTGTTCCTCAGCACCCTCTGAGGCCTTTCAGATTCAGGAAGGGAAAGGGAGGGAGAAGGCCCAACACCCTCAGGCAGTTGCAGCAGCACAGAGAACTCTGCAAGCTGCCCTGGAGGATGGGGCAGGGAGCCCACCCCACCTCCTGGGACCAGCTTGACAATCATCAATGGGAAGTGGCAGTGATGGCAAATATAGTTGAGGTTCAAGACTCAGACGTTTGTTTCATATCTTTATTGACCCCCCCGAAGTCACAGCATTTGAGATTTTGTTCAGACACATGAACAGTAACAGAGGGTGCCCACAAGTGGCAGCTATGGTCCCAAAGGTCTGGATCGAAGGGTATGCTGGTGGGCATGGGTGGCCCTTCAGCCCTACTCAGCATCTCTGTTGCTTCCAACCCACGCCTTGCTGACACTGAAGAGCAATTATGATTGTGCAGAAAGTAAGTCACTCCAGAGGAGGCTGGCCCCACCTCACACCCAGGAAAAGGGCCAGGTTCTGCAGAGCAGACAAAGGCGGTGCTGGCTCAGCACTCTGGATGGTGGCCCAGACCTGAGGCAGAGATACTCCCCACATGGCAGGCCTGGGGAGCCAGGGAGCATGGGTCACTGTTCACATTGCACCCCTAAACTAATGGGAGTGAGGGCAGATCTCCCTCTGCAGTGACCAGCCGGAATCCCTACGGGAGAAGGCTGTCAAGCAAGAATATGGGCATGGATCACAAGGGCTCAGGTACAGTACCTCACAGCAAAGACCTTCCATTTCAACGCCCAGCTGCCGGCTCTAAGCAGACCAGGCAGCTGTTCTGGGTTTGTGCATATTTGCCATCGGAGGTTGATTGTGTCAGGAAGAATTCCCTGCAGTACTCTTCTTTATTTTCATAGTGTTAAGGGTTGTGCGGCTCTCAGAACTTGCTGAACAAAATCACTTGAGGTCCCCAGTGCTTGCAGCCCCTGGTTGTTTGTGGACAATTCTTTACATGACTCCCTAGGCCACTGAAAGCATTTTCATAATTGCATTACAATAATAAAGGTAATTTTAAAAAAGCTTAATATTCAAGTATAAGTCACTATTCAAACTCCCTACTGTTTATTTCTTTGAATCAATAGTCATCAAATAAAAGCTACTTCCCACAAACCTGAAAAACAAACTGCCCTTTGACTTCTGGGGTACAGAGCTGCAGGGAAGAGGGACCTGCAACAGCTGTCTCTAGGAGGCAGGGTATGCCTGTTTCCCAGAGCGCTTGGCCTGATGAGCTGTGGGAGTCCGGAAAGTTCAATGAAAGCAACACCGCCTTCATGAGGTACCTGCCCAGGATCTAACACCCCTCCAACTCCTTCTCGCTGAACTTGGTGCTAAAGCTGAGGCTGGGGCCAGGGCATCAACTCTTCCTGGACCCCTGCTTGGTGCTGACCGTCAGGGATGCTCTGGGGAAGCAGAGGGACAAGGGCCTGCTCAAGTGGGTGCAAGGCCTCACACGAAGTGCTTCTCTCAGAATGACAACACTCCATTTAGCCAAAGCTCCCTCTCCCAATGTCCTCTGTCCTATGCTGGGCACAGCCATAATTCCTGCTATCTCTGCTTTTCCTGGACTACACCCAAATCTTTCTGTGTGTGCAACAGACATGACAGACGGATGGGAGGAATGACTGCTTCTTCTTTTT
>NW_022900935.1:58957547-58970277 GCF_012274545.1 Fukomys damarensis | reverse complement strand
AATGACTGCTCTTTTTTTTTTTTTTTTTTTTGGTACCAGGGATTGAACTTGGGTCCTTGCACGGCAGGCCACCGAACCGCTGAGCTAAATCCCCGGCCCTACTCTTCTTGTAAATAGAAGTTCACCTAACACGTTATAGCTGTAAAACACCATGCACGCACACCCAGACTTCTGAATGCCAACACGTCCATTTCCAATGGCGTCCATATACAGGCGCTGCAGGAGCCCAGGGCACACAATTCTATGCTACGCTACAGACAGAAAGAGGGAAAGTGTGAAAGTCTTAGAGAAAAGGTAAGCCATCTGGGCTCAGTGAGGTTACATGCTCAAAAGGTATTTGGTAAAGTCCAGTCCTTCCGGAAATCACTGCCCTTGAGCCCCGATGAACAGCTCAACAACAGAGCTTGGCTTTAAAAGTGCCCTGTAGTGCCTGGCCCAAGGTGGCTTTTGGGCAATGTGTTCCCCAGAGGGGAATCTTCCCTGCCTCTCTACTATGTGCCACGCTACTGAAAATTGTTCAGGGAAAATGAGAGATGCTCCAGCCCCTCTGCCTTTCACGACTGCTCACAGAGACTCAAAGGCTCAGAGGAGAAATGCTCTATGGCACCCTGGTTGGACAAGCACTTGATCCTTACCAACATGGTACTTCCAGGAAAAGGTTACAAGGGTAAGGGGTGACATCAGAGACTATGGAGGCCCCGACTGCCTGTCAACACACACACACTACTGGGTACAGTGCACAGTCACCCAAAGTGCTGTGGGGCAGGTTTGCTAAGGTTAGAAACCAAGGAGAAACACAAACAGCGCATTCACTCAGGGAATCTGCAAAAGATAATCACAGAAACAAAACCACTTTTACATATGGCAACTCCACATTTTGGCAACTTCCAAAGAAACAGCCTTTCCCACCCCAAACCAAGAGAGGGTCCACAAAGTCCTTCATCTTTGGTCCAGTTAAAAGGCCAGGGAAGGAAAACAGGTCAACGGGGTAAGAAAAGGCTGCAACAGCAGTCACCAACTACATGGCACTCTTCTTCGTGATGTGGCACACCCACCTCAAATCCCTTCCTGAGGACAAGACAGGGTTAGACAGGACTCACAGCGACGCCTAGCAGAGCTGCTCACTGCTCGTGGGAGCAGCACAGCGCCCAAGATGAGAACAGTTCCCGCCACTGTCCACCTCAGGAGGACATCCACCCTCCCTTGCACAGAGGCTCCGCACATAGCAGTGTGTCCTTCTCCTGTCCCAAACTTCAGTTTGACACAGGGCAGCTAGAACCCGTTGCATCTCTGCACTCCCTGGAGGGAGACTAGCAGGAGGGAAAGGGGCCAGAAGCAGCTGCAAATGTCCAATGTGGCCCACGTGCGTGAGAACAGGAGGGCACAGCTCAGGACAGTCCTCCTTCCTCTCCAGCTGCCTTGACATCTAGGCCATTTCCAAGGAGCCAGGCCATCCTTTCCTTCCCCCAAGTCCCAAAAGGATCCATCTGGGGACCCAGTCCAGCTGCTATCATCAAAATCTGTCAGAACACTGGCTAAGAAGACAAAAAAAAAAGCTTCTGAAAAGGGAGTCTGCAGCCAGAGCTGCATCTGTCCTCCGGATCCCAGGGGAAGGGTGGGGCTGCTTTGGTTTTGACCAGATCACATCCTCGCTGGGCACCAGGCTCAGCTTTGCTTGCAGTACCTCAGTTACTATACAGGCGCAAGACTTCACGGAGCTGCTCTGCTGGATCCCTCTCCTGACTTCAGCTCTCTGGAATTTCAGACTCTCAGCTTACATTCGAGATCCTCTCTCCTGAAGAATCTGAAAGTGGAGGACCAGGAAGAAGCCTGAGACTTCTGAGCAGACTGCCGAGGGAAGGAAAGACTCACAGGAGATAGAGGTGCAGCTCAGTGGCACAGAGCATGCAGAAGACCTTGGTTTTGGTCCCCTCATCAGCCTCTCCCCACAAAAAAAGCCACAAGTGTGATGCACACCTGTGATCCTGGCACTATTGGAGGCTGAAGCAGGAGGACTGCGAGTCTGAGCTCAGCACAAGAAACTTAGTGACTGAGGGAGACCTTGTCTCTAAATAGAAAGTTAAAAAAAGGACTGGGGATACAGCTCAGTGCAAAGGCTCTGGGTTTAATCCCCAGTAATGGGAAAAAGATTCAAATCAGAATATTATCTAATTACAGTGGAACTGAGTTAGAAATCAATCAGAAAAATGATTAAAAACTGATTCCAAGCCAGGCGTGGTGGCACATCCCTGTAATCCCAGAACTCCCAAGGCTGAATCGAGAGGATCATCATGAGTTCAAGACCAGCCTAGGCTACTCAGTTGGGTTCAAGGCAGGCCTGTAATACTTTTGTTTTGTTTGTTTGTTTGTTTGAGACAGGGTCTCACTATGTAGTTGAGACTGACCTGGAACTCACTATGTAGCCCAGGCTGGTCTCAAACTCACAGTGATCCTCCTGCCTCAGCCTCCTGAGTGCTGGAATTACAGTGCGCCACCACAACCGGAGGCCTGTAATACATAGTGAGACCCTATCTCAACAAACAAAGCAACAAAACTGATTTCAAAAAAGCGTCACCCACACTGAGCACTGAGCTGTAGAAATCTGCTTACTGCATATAGCTGGGCCTAAAGTTTCTGCACTGTTGGACCAGAGTCTTCCCATGCTAAAGGAAATGGTTCAAGCTCATGATGCACTGGTGGTTCAGAAGTATGTGTGTTGCGTGTGTGCGTGCGTGTGTGTGTAAAGGAAGTAACTGTGTGGAGTTTGGGGTACTGGAGATTGAACCCAGGACTTTGCACATACTAGACAAGTGCTGTCCCACTGAGTTACATTCTCAGCTCAGCTTTTTTTACTTTACAGAGGCTGGACAAACCACCCTTTCCACTTTCATGTTTCCTAACCAAAAAACTCACTGTTCCCTAAATCCTAATTTAAATGCAGCAGCAAAAAACTTGCATAGTGGGAAAACACAAAACTGGATGAGGAAGGGAGAATAGGGGCAGCAGCTGGGGTGAAGTTGCAGGGGCCTGCACACAAATAAGCCAGAACTGCAATCCTGCAAAGCGTTTTCTTAAGCTTTTTATTTTGTTTTTGAGACAAGTGTCTCATTATGCAGTTTACACTGGCCCTGAACTTTGTAGGAAGGGCTAGCCTTCAACTCACAGCAATCCTCCTGCCTCGGCCTCCAAATTGCTAGGATTATAGGTACATGCCAAAGCAGATTTCTTACCTTTGCCTTTTCACTCGGCTCTATGACAATGCCATTGGTAGAATTATTTAATTCTCTGGAGACGACACAGAGGAATTCAGCCTGGTCCTCGTTTCCATAGTTATAGGAGGAGCCAATGCTGATTAGCTGGCAAAACAAGAAGATGGTGACCGTATAAGTAGCAACCTTCAAATCTCAAGTGCCACATAAATCACATCTTCCTGCTCTCTGGAATTTGTACTTTTACTTCTCAAAGGATGAATTCTTGGGGACTACCAAGATCCTGAAGGAGAGCCAGATCTCAGTTCACCATATGGCATCACCAGCGAATTTCCCCGAGAAGTCTGAAGCCCACCACTGTCCTCTCTACCACGACTTGTCCTATCGCTCTCCCTCTGTCAACATGAATACTACAAAATGTTTCTACAAATGGAAACAGACTTGCTCCCACCAAAACACAGCGTTGGCTCATCTGTGAGCAGGGCTCCTAGATAGCAGACCGCCACACAGAAGGACCTGGAACGCACCAAGAAAAGCACTGGATAGCCATCAAGAGATGTCTACTGTTGGCACTTTGAACCTTTTTGGAGAACTGAGTTCAATATTGATTCTATATAGGAAACACAAAGAGAGGGAGAAGCTGAGTTGGGGGTGAGGTTATCCTCACAAGTGTGCAAGGTCTCAGGTCAGGAGATCCCAGCTGGCTGTCTGGGGAGGGGCCCTTCAGCGCCCCCACACCCAACTTCCTTATCTGTACCACAGAGGCAATGAGAATAGACCTTGGCCTCCCACAGGACATTAATAAGATGAGACAGCAACAAAATAAAATTACCCATCGGTTTACAAAGAATACTTTTTTTTTTTGTTTTACTTAAGTAATATCCTTTACTTAAGACTCTATCAGGGAAGAATCCTTCTGAGTCAGAGGACAATAAACCCTGGGCACATTCTGACACTCACACATGAAAGAGAACCAGGCTGCCGCAGCAGCAGGACCGATTCTGTAGTGGAAGAAAAGGGTGAGAGGAATGATCCAGCACTGGCTCTGGGAACCGAGGCAGCTTTGAATGCGATCTATATGCTGCTCCATTACTCAAACTATAGCTTTATTTAGAAGGTGAGCTTCCCCTGCTGGCTCAGTTGGCCTCTTCAACTGTATGTAAGAATAGGCAACATTCCACATAAAACCAGGTTCCTTTTATCCCCCCCCCAGCCTTCCTGTGGGCTAACGGCACAGAAGAATTGAACAATTACACCATCTAATGAAAGAAAACTGGGGTTCTGGGTAGCTTTGTTTTGATCTTAAACACAGGCACAAGACTAAAAGAACTGAGACGGAAAGGAGGCGAGACTTTTCACCTCATATCTTCATAGTGTATTTAGTTACTAGGCAGTTACAGCAGATAATGCAAACTCAGTATTATTAAATTCTGACCCTGTGAGATGAAAGGCTGGATGGTGAATCCCAGTGGTTTTTAGGGACTCACTGCAGAACATGTCCACAGAATACTTTTGAAAAACAAAGTGAGGCTTTTCGAGCCTAGACAAGCTGGCTGATTCCCCTGGGCACCAAGTTCAGACTCTGGACGGGAGGCCAGAAGATGTGGCTCTCCTCCCAGCTCTTCCCTACCCAACACATACTATTGAGCACATAGTGTGCACCAAGTAGCACTTTCCCCAGTTTGGAAATGGATTGCATTCGGCCCCCTTCCCAACTTCCAGGGCTATAAACTGGCTGGATGATGACTGTTCAAGAACTTGTGGCCCTGGGACGAGACCCTGGGTTTTGCTTTTTGAGAAACATACCTGTTCAAATTTCCAGCCATCAGACATGGTAGAGACCATCTGCGTGAGCTCTTCCTCTTGACACTGCAGGACTCTATACACATGCTTCACGGGGCCCTGCAACAACCAGGAAGACTGAGAAGAGCAGCAGCAGAGGTGACAGGTGCAGCGGCCCTGGGGCTCCACCACCCCCTCTACCCGCTTCATGAGCAGCACTATAATTTCCTGGTAAAAATTATCCAAGGGTGCTGGGCATGGTGATGCACACCTGTAACCCCAATACTCAGGAGCTGAGGCACAAGGATCACCTTGAGTTCGAGGCCAGCCTGGGCTACATAGAGAGATCCCTGTCTCAAAATAAAAATCCACGGGCCGGGGGTTTAGCCCAGTGGTTCTGCTGCCTGCCTTGCAAGTGCAAGGTCCTGAGTTCGATCCCTGGAACAACAACAACAAAAAATCCAAGAGGGGCTGGGGATTTAGCTCAGTGGTACCACCACTGCCTGCCTCACAAGTGCAAGGCTCTGAGTTTGATCCCTGGTACAAAAAAAAAAAAAAGATCCAAGAATGTGGATCAGTGGATAAAATAATTCTCAACTTCAGACAGATGAATTATGTGAGCAACCATGTGACAGAACAGATTATTTCATCCATTTCCTCAATTACTTTGCACAAGAAAGTCACATTTTTTTCCTGAAGAGATTTATACATGATGTATATGCTAAAAATGTATGGCACACTTTGGTTTATTTAGACTGGCAGAAGTGATTACAGGAACAATGTATTAATGATCTATTATACTGGAACCTCATAATGTTCAAGTTATTTTTATCCTCCCTGATGCTACCTGCAAGTGTTTCAGTATTAAAAACAGGTGCATTCCCGTTAGAAATATTTCACAATAAAAAGTAAGTATTTGGTTTTGTCTGCATTCCTGGCAGAGCTCTCAGATGTCTGAAACTTCCTGAGTAATAAGGGTGCCTTTTGAGGTTATGGGTATTTGGGAGCTGGAGAGGTTGGGTTCCATCCCTAGTACTGTAAAAATAAAAACCAAAAAAGAGTACTATATAGCTATCATTACCAAGGTAGTAGGACTAAAAAATTTTCTCCCTTATAAAATATAGGATAGAGGCTGAGGATTTATCTCAGCAGTTCGGCCACCTGCCTCCTAAGCACAAGGACCCGAGTTCAATCCTCCATACCAAAAAAAAAGGACGAATTCTCCAAAAATTTCAATTGGTTCTAGTAACGTGTCTTGGAAACCACCAGATGTTTTATATTACACAATTCAGAGCTCACAAAAGACCTGTGATATTGGCCATAGTTGTCAAAGTTCCAGGTATTTAAATGCATGATGATGCCTCTTTTTTCATCCTCCAAAGCAAACATCAGTGCTTAGAAAAGCACCAACATTAATCACCTATAAAAACATGATTATTAGAAGCTGAGCATGGTCCTGCACATCTGTAACCCCAGCAGTTGGAAAGCTGAGGCTGGAGGAGTGCTCTGAATTCAAGACCATCCTGGCTACATAGTGAGTTCAAGGCCAGCATGAGCTATATAGACAGCAAAGTAGTTAGGATGATTGATGACAGTCCCTAAGAGATAAGAGGCCACGACAATAGAGCTAGGTTAAGATCCACATTTTGGGCTTTGCTTGTTAAAGGAGACAACATCTGGAAATCCACACACAGCCAACTTCATCTTAGAACCATGTGGAACAAGGGCAAAAGAGGGTGTCTTTGAACATCAAAACCATTTCACAGTTAGAGTTTCATAATAAGAGACAGATGGAAAGATCAATGAATGTCACAGAGGTCTTGACATTCCCAGAACAAAAAGCTTCCAACTGGGTATAACGGCACAAGCCTTCAGAATCTGGAGGACTAATTAACTTAACTGCTGTCATCGAATGGAAATATATTACACTCAAGGAATCAGCTGATGGCAAAGAACAGAGAATGCTTAAGTAGCATAAACCGGGTGTTTTCAAATTACATAACTCATAGTACCTCAAAATTTCTACTATGCTATCAAGTTGTTTTTTTTTTAAGAAAGTGGAAAATTAAAAGATAAAACATTTCCAAAATATTTAAGACATTTAACACCTATAACAGTGAAAGATTCCATGCAATATAAAATGGCAAAGACTGGTGACCCTACCAGAGATCATGTTTCACAACCTACAAATTCAACTTTGTTGCTGTTGTTTTTTGTGTTTTTCTGGGTACCGGGGATTGAACTCGGGTCCTTGCTCTTGCAAGGCAGGCACTGGAAGCACTGAGCTAAGTCCCCGGCCCTACAAATTCAACTTTGAACACTAACAAGGAGCCTTTTAGCAGTCAGCCAGAATAAGTCTGTTTGCCTTTCTCTTTCCTTGCTTGTTTTTTCCGAGACAGGGTCTTGCTATGTAGTTCAGGCTGGCCTTGAAGAAGCAGTGACCCTCCTGCCTGGGATTACAGGCCTGTGTCAGCGTGCCTCACTCTAGAATAAGTCCTCTTTCCACCTCTGCAAGAAGCTATAATGGATTGAAGGCCTCATTTTTTAATCACTGGTGCCAGTTTTTCAGGCATATATTCCATTCAGAGCCGAAACACACTAGTATGTGAAGTCTAACAGAGAAAGAGCAAGGCATTATTTTTTAAGAAACTATGGCCTTCTTTTCAATGGCAGCTAATTCCCAGGTTTCGATGAAATAAAGAAAGCATGCAGCACCAGAACCTGGTAGGATAAGAGGCGGCTGTGCCATGAGACAGATGCCATAGCGGAGCATAGCTCCGCCCTTAGTTATTGCAGCTCTGAAGTCTTTTTTGTTCAGTACGAGGGACTGAACCCAGGACCTTTGCACTGAGCCACATCCCCAGCCCACCTCCCCCTTTCTTGAGACAGGGATGTGCTAAGTTGCTAAATTTCCCAGGCTGGATTTGAACTTAGGATCTTCCTGCCTCAGCCTCCTAGAGTGCTGGGTTTACAGGTGTGGTCTACTCTGACTGGCTAGAAGTTGGTCTTTCTTAAATGCAGGAAAGGAAAGGTCTCTTTTTCTTGCTAGATTTCAAGGTTCCTGGGGTCAAGGACTTCTTCCTGTTACTCATAGAATTTCAAGGGCTTAAAACAGAGGCCATCCAAACACATGATGAATAATGTATGCAAAACAAGCTAAGTATGCCCTATCATCTTTCCTTCCCTCAAATGAGGTGCAACATTCTGTTAACATCAAAATCCAGACAGTATAATAAAAAAAGAGAGGAGCCGGGCGTGGTGGCACACGCCTGTAATCCCAGCAATTGGGAGGCTGAGGCAGGAGGATTGCTGGGTTACATAGTGAGTTCCAGGTCAGTCCCAACTACATAGTGAGACCCTGTCTCAAAAAACCAAAATATAAATAAACAAACAAAGAAATAAGAGAGGCTTGGTACAGCTCTCTCAGAAGCATGATTTCAGGACTGCTTTCAAATGGCTCTCAGGAGCAGGATCACATGTTAAGGGGTTGCCTTGATAAAAGGCAGCTAACAGGTGGAAGTGAGACCTTGTCTGAGCTTCATGTTGAGGGAGATGGACACCGGGTCAGAGAGAACAGGCTTTGGATCTAGAGTGGCCTAGGCTCCTCCCACTGCCATATGGTGGATGATGACAATCTCTCTCTTCTAAAATAATATGGGGTTGTTCTGATGTTATTTCTGCTTCTCCATTTCCTCCTTCTGAACGACTTTGGCTGAGCATGGACCATCTGCCCAGAAGAAGTTCTTCACCCAGACCTCCCGTTAGGAAAGAACGGCACTCTTTTCAGATCACACCTGTCACGTGGGTTCCACCTAACAGTTCAAAACACCTTACTTGTGAAGTTCTGTTCTCATTGTCTCGTATCCTTTCCTTCACCAGCCGAACGAGAGACGCGATGTTGTAAAACTCTGCTTCTTCCAGCACGCCTACAAGGACCAGACTGCAGTCAGAGATGTGTGAGCTCACCAGAAAAACAGCGAGAGGAGGCTTGCTAAAAACTGCATTTTTCAAGTACAAATCTAGCCTAGGGAGTTTAGGAAATACCTCCCTGCTGTTTAGGGGTGCATCCAGAACCTTTTCCCAACGAAAGAAGTCAGGCACCAGGCCTGCTCTGCTCACTGTTTCACCCCACCCACTTCCTCCCAGCACCTGCCCATTAGTGACAGGACACTTTCCCCATATGTCACCTAGTTCTGAACTACCGGACACCTCCTGTGCTTGCCATTTTTTTACCCAGTTTGCCCTAAAAAGGACTGGAAGATAGGTTTATATGTATAAATTTGTAAGGATCAAATTTAATAGAATGTTTATTATTTGAAGAACATAAAAGGCAATCACTGAAAGAATCTCATGCTAAACAAATTCAGAGGCCTCAGGACAACTATGGTATGCATGGCTCTGTACCAGGAAAAAATTTTGCTAAAATGGCCATTATTAGGACAACTAAGCCAGGCATAGTGCTGCACGCCTGTAATCCCAGCACTTGGGAGGCTGAGGCAGGAGTGCTGTGAGTTCAAGGACGGCCTGGGCTTCACAGTAAGTTCAAGGCCAGCTTGAACTACACAGCAAGACCCTGTCTCAAAAAACAAACAAACAAGAAAAAAAAAAAAAAACTGACAAAATTGGAATATAAGCTACAGATAAAAATATCTAACAATATTAAATTCCTTGACTTTGAAAGTGAGATAACATACTTGTTCTTGGGAGAGACATAGAAATATTAAGAGGTGAAGTCTGCAATCTAGTCTCAAACTGCTCAGAAATAGAAACTACAGGGCAAGGAGAAAGGAAAGGAAGGAGGAAGAAAGGATGAGAAAGAAGAGGGAGGAAGAGAAGAAGGGGGGACAATGAATGATAATGTAAATACGACAAAATAATAGTAAGAATTGGTGAATCTAGGTAAAGGGAGTGTTTTCGCACTATTCTTGTCCTTTTCTGTAAGTCTAGAAGTATTTCAAAATATAGCTTTGTTTTGTTTTGTTTTTTTTACTAAACATCAAGAAAAGGTCATCCATGAGTTTGTAGTTGCTCAGCTGTTTGGAGGGTGCATGGAGCCTATACCATTCACATTACTTTTGTATGATTTTGACAGTTTTTTAAAGAAGGATAAAAAAAAAAAGGAGTGTTTCCCAAATGCCCCCCCACAAGAGAGCAAGACAGTGAGAGAGCAAACACCGTCCTTCTTTTTATTGGCCGAAAGAGAACTACTTTGCAGCCACTTCAATAACAAGCACGGCCATTGTAAGCTTTCATATTCAAAGCTAAGGTACCCAGATGAAGGTGCTCCAGATTTAGGGAAGAGCCCCAAATCCTTCACTGAAGGCCTCCCAAGAGACCAAAGCCAAGCTTTGCGAAAGAGGACTACTTAAATCCAAGTGCCCTACAGACCAAAAGGATGAGACAACCAATAATACACCTGACAATGAGCTGGAGGATGAATTAGGTCAGCAGCAAAAATTACAGAGAAGCATAAGACTCAAGTCTTAAAAAGAAATGAGGTCAAGCCTTTATTATTTTTTTACAGCTGCAAGTTCAAACTAAAATTGAAAATATAAATAACTGAAATGTTAGAGATGTGCTGCTCCAGGCTATGGACATTCACTGCCAGCATATAAATGAATGTTTGAAAAGGACTGTGACAGTTCTGCATGTCGGAAAAGACTCCTGAAGCTGTTTGCAAAGTTGAGACCAACTTTCCTTCTCACTAAAAGAGCTAAACAGAGTGCAGTGGGTCTTTCTTTAACCAGGCTCTCTCAGACAAGACTAGGTAACTAGGCTTTCTGCTCATTTTCATTAACCTATACTAAGCCAGAACACCAACCCAGTGAAAATCTCAAAACTCAAGTCTATGAAGAAGCTCTACGTGACCTGAAATTTGAAATGTCCAGTGCCAACAGTGCGGTTACCTTCTTCTGCCAACTCCTTAGTAATGATGAGTTTGCCATGACGGAGGTAGTTTAGGATAGGCCCAAAGTAGGTGGGGTCTCTGTCAATCAAATAGGCTCCAGTCTCATCCTGCCAACCAAGCACAAGGGTGTCATTATGCTCAGGAGAATGTTTAAACTGAGAGGGTTTCTCCCCTATCGCTAGAATTCCATCAGCTACAAAATTTTGGTGAGGTCAAGTTTTGCTAGACATTTGCTTACTGAAAATTACTGGCAAGAAGGCTAGCTCTCTCTAAGCATCTTCCGCTTTGGATCATTTCAGGTTGCCGTCACAGATACAAAGTCTTACACATCCTCTAGGCATTTATTTACTGGCTTGAATGTTGCTTGGCCAATTGCCAACATACTTCCATAGGACACTGGTTACAAGGGAGGAAAACAAAAAAAAGCCACAGATTCATGATTTAAATCTTTGCTGGAAATGGACATTCTGACTTCTCCACGACTCCCGAACTACATTCCTAATTCGAAGAAAACCTCCGTTCAGTTGGCAACGCTCCTGAGCTCAAAGCCAATGTCAGTGGGAGTTTACATTGCCAGCTGTAATCTCACACACCCTAGCTCTGTGCCCAGAGGAAGTGTGGTAATGCCAGGACTTGGCTCTGAAAAGCTTTAATCCTACTCCTCTTTACAGTAAAAGGAACAAGAAGAAACTTGCTTATATGGCCATAAGGAAGATTTAGGGTATATAAAAATTATTCGCAAGCATTTTGGAATCTCGTTAAAAGTTTGGGAACATTTCCATCAATCTGAGTTTAGTAGATGAAGTAACAAATGTTTATGCAACCCCAACTCAGCTGCAATGTGATCAGCTGAGTGCTATATAGGATACACGATTAGGTATAATCTGTGGTCAATGCCTTTCGGTTGGGAACTAAGGGGAACCTGTAAAAGTTTAAAAAGTTCAAATAGTTCAAACTGAAAATAGGGTATCTTCTCACCTCTTAACTCTTTGATTAGCAACCATGCATCTTGCCTAATAGCATTCCTTGGTTTCTACTTTCCCTTAGTCTTAACTGGTTAACCTAGATTTGCCCTGGCAAATATAACTTTTCCTTCCTCAAGGAATGCATCTGATATTAAGTATGGACCTAAGCAATGACTGTTTACCCGACACAAGGTCTGGGACCAGGACTTTAGGAGAACAGTGACATCGCAAGAAGCCTGCCTTCTCTGAGGTGGTGGAAGCCATTGTCAGACCCAGGCTTCACCCAACCCGGCACAAGGGTCTTACAGGAAGTCTGAAGAAACTACAAAGGTTCCTTGGCTCACTCTGATTCAGTTCTGGACATATCCCACCGGCAATGGAGGGCTGAAGGGGGGCCAGGGGTAAACTCCTGCAAGAGGCAGGATGAAATGAGAGACGCAGAGAATATGGGAGAGGGGTGTGGAGTGGGTTTTCTGGGGTTGGGCAGTGCAGGGAAAGAGCCCCTGAGAAGGAAGGGCTAGGTCACAGGGAAACGCAAGGTGATGCCTGAGGATGGGGAGAATGGGGAGGGGCGCTTTCTGAAGCTCCCCGGGCCAGCCTGGGGGGCCGGGGACGATGTGGTTCTGGGCTGAGGAGTCTACCTCTGAGGAGGTTGTCCCAGGACTCTGGAGACGAGCCTAGGAGAGCTAGGAGATCCAAAGGCCCGAGGGCGGGGCGCACCTTGTCCGAGTCCAGCTCCGGGTCCTCTTGGCAGCAAAGGCGGCAGAGAAAAGACTTGGGTTCCCGGCCTAGGGTCTGCCTGGTGGTCACGAAGTAGGTGCCGCCTACGTTCAGCCGGACCCAGCGGGCCGCGCCGCCGCCGCCCC
>NW_022900935.1:58947322-58957234 GCF_012274545.1 Fukomys damarensis | reverse complement strand
GCTGCCCGCGCACAGCCGGGTCGGCCCATTCCTCCGCAGGGAGAGCCGGGCCGGCCCATAGGAGGGGGAGAAGGACAGGAGCGCCCCCAACTAGCGGAGACCCCAGCAGCGCAGGCGCTGCGCCCGCCCTCGGGGACGGGACTTCCGGGACCAGCCTCCGTCTGTATTGGCCTATCTGTGACGCAAAGTCCAAGCCCTGAACTTTGTGGTTGGCCGAGGGCAAGCCCTTCCGGTGACCCACTTCCGTTACTTGCCGCTGGGGACTGAGTTTGGCGGGGTCGGTGAAGGTGAGTGGGTCTTGGAACGCTGAATCTGATCCCCGATCAGTTCCTCTTGCTGTACGTTTTGCAGACCTTGCACCGACGTTTGTTGCGCTCCCACCGAGGACGCAGGACTCGGTTTACCTCACAGTCTCTTTCTCACCTCTCCTGGGCGCCTGAGGTTGCGGGCCCCAGCTGTGACCGGGTCGCGGCTCTTTTAGATGCTGCCAGAAACCCGTCTCGTTCCGTCCGCTCCCAGCCCAGCTACCTCGGTAGTGCAGTTTGGGTTCTGGGAGAACGTTACACGGACACAGTTGCTGAGAGACTCGGAGGCTGCAGGGCTGCGTCCTCCCTTCTCTAGAGGGTTCCAGAGTTCCAGGGTGTGCGGTGTGCAGGGCTTCTCAAGTGCAGTACTCACGTCCCGGGTGACCGGATTTTCATCGGGCTCTTCCTACGCGCATGACCTGTTCTAGGCTCGCGATTAAACAACAAACAAAGCAACCTTTTAAGACTCGTCTGGTGATTGGCAAAGGGTCTATAGTTCTCTGCCATCTTTAAAAATTAACTGCTTTAACCCCGCCCCTCCCCTGCAGGAGACTAACGACCCGAGAAAGGAATGAAAGAGACAGGTGTTTGATAACTTTTCAAGATCCGAAGGAAGGTTGCGTCCTCCCTTGGAAATCCACAGTTTGTAGAGACCCTTGACTTTGCCGTCTTCTAATATCTGACCCCGATCTTCCTTAGTTTTAAGTTGACTATTTTTCCCGTAGTTTGTCTTGATTTAAAAGCTGCAGCCGCTTTCCACCTTCTCTCGTTAACGTATGTTTTGAATGCGTCTTAATGCACGGCCAGTGCTGTGAGAGATAATCAGACATTGGTCATACCCGAGCCTTCTTACCAGTCTGGTAGGGAGGGAATGGACAGCCTCTTAAGTTTGTATAAAACTATACCAAAAGTTATGTGCACAGTTTCATTTGGTAGTTTCAGCGGCCTTCTGAGCAAAGCTGAGCAGATACTCAGTTTATAGATGAAGAAACTCCCACGGTGTGCTCTGTAAACCTTGTTGAAATTTTAGTATGTGCTGTGTTCTGTGTACTTGGAGAATAAGCGAATAAACAATCTGGGTGGATATTTCCAAAAACACATGGCGTGAGGGCGGGGGTTTAGCTCAGTGCTTCTGCCTCCTGTGTCGCAGGGGCAAGGTCCTGAGTTCGATCCTCATACCAAAGAACAAAGAGAGAGAGATAAGTAGAGTGCTGGATTTAAGGATTTGGGAGATAGAGGAAGGGCAGTCTAGTAGGAAAGAATATACTGTATTTGTAGTCCAGGTTGCAGAGCTTGAATTTGAGAAGCTAAGCCATCCTCCCTTTCTGATTTAGTAATTGTAATTCCTCTAGTTGCTAAATAGATATCCCAAGTGCTCAACGGGTGCTGTTCTTTTTCTTTTTTATTTTTTTGAGACAGGGTCTTGCTATGTAGTTCAGGCTGGTGTTGAACTCACTGTGTAGCCCAGGGTGGCTTTGAACTTGCAGTGATCCTCTTGCTCTGCTTCCCAAGTGCTGGGATTACAGGCTTGCACCATCATCCCTGGTGTGATCTCTTTCTTAAAGACTTGTGTGTGGCTAAATGCTCTCCTTCAGGGGATACTTCAAGAGCACTGTTTTAATTTGACTTATTTATTTTCTAGGATCCCAAGATGGCTGGGCGCAAACTTGCTCTAAAAGCCATTGACTGGGTAGCTTTTGGGGAGATCATACCCCCAAACCAAAAGGCTGTTGCTAACTCTCTGAAGTCTTGGAATGAGACCCTCAGCTCCAGGTCAGTATGTTTCTGAGGGAGCCCTAGACCTGTTACCAAATCTAGAATGGATGTTTTAGAATTACACAGGCATTTCTGATAATTTTCTTTTCTTTCTTTTTTTTTGGTATCAGGCATCGAACTCAGGACCTTGCGCTTGCAAAGCAGGCAGAGGCACACTGAGCTAAATCCCCAGCCCTTTTTACTTTTTAATTTTGTTTTTTATTTTTATTTTTTTAGGAGAAGATTCTTGAGGCATTCTAGAAAGCTAATCTTAAGGACTGAAAAAACAAATACAAACAAAAAAACTAAAGCCAACAGTTTCAATTTACAAAGTATGAGCATACTAAGAAAGGAATGACTCTCTTACTCTTTTGTTTAAAGTAATACATTCTGTTCCTTGGAATGGTCCACCTGACTCAAAACCTTGAGGGGAGTTATTGCAGCCATTGTTGGAGCCTTCTAATCTGAGACCTAGATCTCTGTGGACATCTTTCCACCAAGCTGCTTTCTTTCTTTCTTTCTTTTTTTGGTTTTTTGAGACAGGGTCTCACTATGTAGTTGACACTGACCTGGAACTCACTATGTAACCCAGGCTGGTCTCGAACTCACAGCGATCCTCCTGCCTCGGCCTCCTGAGTGCTGGGATTATAGGCATGCGCCACCACGCCCAGCATCCACCAAGCTGCTTTTTGGGCAGCTTCAGAACAGTATATAATGGAAACCTGTTGGGAGCACTTAAAAGCACATTTTGCAAAAAAATGACTACTAGCCCTGGGAGGCTAAGGCAGGAGGATCACTCTGATAATTTTCTGACAAAAAATAAACCTACACATTTTCCAAATAAAAGCTTGTTTTGATTTTCATGATGGTGCTGCAAAAGAAAAGCTTGATGGCGCTCCAGGCTATAGGAGTAAAGAATAGAGAAATTTCTGTGTGAATTTCCTCTTGTTCATGGAACAGTCCTAACTTCTGCTTTTCTCTGTGAGCAGGTTGGCTGCTCTGTCTGAGAAACCACCAGTGATCGACTGGGCTTACTACAAGGCCAACGTGGCCAAGGCAGGCTTGGTGGATGACTTTGAAAAGAAGGTGAGATTTAAGATAGCTAAAGCAGTGGGTCTTGTAATGTGGCTTGAGGGTGGGGGAGGAGCAAGAAGGTGGATAATTAAATGTTTAAGGTGATAGCCAGGAAAGAAGGGCGATGTTAACTTTAACACTTAGATCCCCAAAAAAGTTTAGAAAAGCTGGAGCCAAAGGCCTTGATTTAAATAGTGACAAGGTGCAGGAAATTCAGGGTCTTCATGCAAGAGCACTATAAGGCGATCTCCTGGGAGCCAGAGGTCTGTCAAGTGCCTGCCCTGCACTTCCTGAGTTCCCTGTTAGCCTCCCACCTGTCTCTTTGGTACGAACTGTCAGCTTTTCTACTCTTTCCTGTTTTCCTCTCTACTCTTCTTTTTTCCCTGTCCCTTACAGCTGTAATTGCTTTTCTACCCCTCTCCCTTTGATACGTATTAAGTCTCAATATCAAAGGTTAATTTGCCTGCTCATTGGAGGATGCTCGTGGAGGGCCTGCTTTGTGCCAGACAGTGTTAATGAAGAAAATCAGAATTTCTTCAGGATTCTAAAATGTGCTGATTCCAGCTGTTTGGGTTTTTTTTGTTTTTGTTTTTGTTTTTTGGTTTTCTTCAGGTGAGAAACTGAAGCTCATTGTAATAAAGAATTTTCCAAGGTCCTGAGTTAGTGAAAGGGCTGAGAAAACCCTTTTGTTTCTCTTTTTTTTTTTTTTTTGAGACAAGGTCTCACTATGTAGTCCAGGCTGGCTTTGAACTCATGGCGGTCCTCCTGCCTCAGCTTCCTGAGTGCTGGGGTTACAAGTGTATGCCACCATGCCTGGTTAATTCTCTTCCCAGTAAAATACTCTTTCCACTACACAACGCTGGAGGTACAGGAAACGTTAGTAGTGCAGTTTTCTTTTGGGGTGGAGAATGTGTTTTAATGTGACCTGTGAAGAACAGCAGCCTTTGACCCCTTTCATTAGACTCCTGGGTGTACTGCTAACAACTCACTGTCTGTATTTGTAGTTTAACGCCCTGAAAGTTCCTGTGCCAGAGGATAAATATACTGCGCTGGTGGATGCTGAAGAAAAGGAAGATGTAAGTGGTTGATCCTTTTTTAAAAATTACTTTTATTTGTATTAGTGTGTGTTTGTACTGCATAATGATTACATTCACCATGGTAAGTTGGTACATGAACATAACACATCTTTTTTGTTTGGTTTTGGTTTTTTTGAGACAATCTCACTATGTAGTTTAGGCTGGCACCAAACCTCATGGTGATCCTCCTGCCTCAGCTTCCTGAGTGATATAACACATCTTAATTCTTTTTTAACTTCCCTTCTCCTCCCTTCCCCCACCATCTCTAGATCGGATGATGCTCTTATATATTCTAAATTTTTGTGTGTTGAGACAGAGTCTCGCTAGGTAGTTCAGGCTAGTATTGACTATGTAGTCTAGGCTGGCCTCGAACTTGGGGCAATTCTCCTGCCTCAGCCTCCTGAGTACTGGGATTACAAGCATGTACCATAAAATTTTCTTAATAGGGACAGTTTTGTATTCCTTAGCAGCTAGGCTAAGGTAAAGTGAATTAACATGCAAATTAAGGAGTTGACAGTAATAGAATCACCCGTTAATAAGTCCAAAATTATTCTGAGTATAAGAAGCCAACAAGAAAAAAAAAACTACGTAGTATATATGACCACATTTGTATAGATCTCTAGAGACTGCAACTACTCTATAGTGACAGTAGTTGCCTGGGGATGGCAGGGAGAGGAGCTATACATGTGATCGCATCTTGGAAGGTGGTGATGGCTTCATAAGTAGATGTGTATGTCAAAGCAGTGCTCATGTTATCGTATGGTAGTTAGACCTCAACAGAACTGTTAAGAACAATTAAGGAGTTGGAGTTAGGTAGAAAAGTTACCCAAGCGGTACTGGGATGCCTTTTCTCTTGAAAGCACTGAAGGCCAAATGTTGGAACCCAGATGGTTCCACCAAAGAGAAGTGTGGCTTGGCGGTCGCAGGGCTTGTCCTGACCACTCAGTGAGCAGCCCCTTGGAGACTGGGTGCTGTGAGCCATTTGTGGGTGACGGGAGAAGCTGTGATTTGCTCCCAAAAGTGAGAGTTCCTCCGTAGTGGGGGGTGGGCAGGAAAGCCAGGGCAGGCTTGAGAGCCCTCATGTCTTGGGAGCCTGGAGTCTGGGCATAACTTGGCTTCAGAACAGAATTTTTCTCTTCGCTTCTAGGTGAAAAGTTGTGCTGAGTTTGTGGCTCTCTCACAGTCCCGGATTGTGGAATATGAGAAGCAGGTGAGAATGAACAACTGGGGTGGCCTCTGCCCATGATACGTTTCTCTCTTTCTTATGGCCACACATCCTTCACTCATTGGCCGTAACCTGCCTTGGATTCTTAATTTACATCTCTGTGGCGCTATTTCCCTTTACTGACACATTTCTACTCTTTCCAGCTAGAGAAAATAAAGAACATGATTCCATTTGAGCAGATGACCATCGAGGACTTGAATGAAGTCTTCCCAGAAACCAAATTAGACAAGAAGAAGTATCCCTATTGGCCTCATCAGCCAATTGAGAATTTATAAAACTGAGTTTTGGAGAAAGCTCTTGCCCTTACATTACAGACTCTGGATGTTAAAAATTAAAAAAATCTATAATTCTGGGTATGTGATCGTCTCTGTGGTTCATACAGTTAAACCTCTCCTCTGAAGTGGCCTCACTGGGAGTGGGCATTTTGTTAAGGTGGGAATTGCCTAAAGGTGTGTGTCGGACTAGCCCTCTAGCAGTCAGAAAGTGTATGAGCCAATTACTGAGGCCCAAGGGCTGCTCAGTTTCAACCCAGAATGGTAGGGCCTCTGACTGTACTTCCCTGGGGTATGGTAAAGAGAGTATTACCTGCTGAGCCTCTTGAACTTCCCCTGTTTCAAACCAATGGTGCCGAGGAAGTGCTTCCTTCTGCTGGCCCCTCTAGTAAGTCAGAACTGCTGTTCAAGTCTGAGAGTAAGGCCTGGTTTTTCTTTGTTTTTTTGAGACAGGTTCTTGAGGTTTAGGTCGGGCTGGCCTTGAACTCACTATGGAGCCCAGGGTGGTTTCAAACTTGCTGTGAGCCCCGCCTTAGCCTCCCGAGTGTTGGGGTAACAGGTGTGGTCACCTAGGTTTTCTGTACTATAACTAGCTTTTGAGCACAAGAAAGAATGGAGAGGATACTTTGTGGTAAGGTTAACTACTGTAGTTTTTTTGTATATGAACTTAGAGAATAATTTTTTTTCTTAGAGAAAAATTTTAACTGTAGCAATTTTTAAATTCTTTGGCCTGGGATTTACCTCAGTGGTGCCACTGCCCGCCTCACAAGTGGAAGGTCCTGAATTTGATTCCTACTAGAAGCTGGGCACTGTGGCACATATATATAGCCCCAGCTACTGAAGAGGCTGACACAGGCAACATAGTGACACCCCCTCTTCTCAAGAAAATTGAAAACATAAAATCAGATAAGATAGTGCAAAGAGTTGCCCTGGAAGTCAGAGCTGGCATGCCTACTGTGCTGATTTTAGGCTAATTGGTTACTGTTTCTGCACTTTATCTCATGTAAAAACATTGGGATTGTAAAGCAATATAAGACAACCTGGGAAATTTGTAGATATCTAAGCGAAGCCGTCCGACTTAGTCTGGTTTAAGTCCTATAGGAAAAATGTGCATATGGAAGGGTAGCACACATAGGTCAAAAACTGGCACTTAAAAAACCAAAAACCCAAACCTGATATTTCTGCAAATATTATAGATGGACCTTCTTGGAGAACAGCAGGGGGCTGATGACTCCTGCGAAGTCAGTGCTGTGCTAGCTTAGGCCAGTTTGCAGGGTGGAGCCGGGCTGAAAGTGGAAGGTAGTAAGGCAGGGGCTGTTCTGCCTCAAGCTGATGGAGCACTCGGGTGGCTGTGCCTTTAATGTCCAAGACAGAAAAATGAGTGCTACGCAGTGCCTGGCCCCAGACAGCTGAATCACTGGACTGGCACCCAGCCATCCAGCCCAGGATCTGAGGATTCAGACAACAGCCAAATGAAAATATGGAAACTGAAACAAATCCAGTTTACTGTTGGAGCATGGTTAGACTCGTGCTGATCAAAGAAAGCTGAGGGAGCCACGGGAGGATCACACACGTAACACCACAGTAATTGGCTGGTTTCAGACAAGTCAAAGGCATGTGGATGGGGCTGAAGTGCTTTTACTTTTTATTTTACGCTCTCTTAGATTATATGGCATTATTGCACATGCGTTAATTTTTTACATTGAGTTATTTCACTACGTAGTGAGTTCCAGGTCAGTCTCAACTACATAGTGAGACCCTGTCTCAAAAAACCAAAGGGGGAAAAAGAAAAAAAACAGTGGAAAAACAAAGTTGAAAGATAAATTAGTACTATCATACATTAAACATAAAAAGCTAGACATAATTAGATGAAGGGAACAGAATGGAATAGTCAGAAACAGCTCATAGCATGTAGGGCTGTGCACATAAGTATTTATGTAATCCAAGTAGCACTTTGAATCACTGAAGGAAGTGGCTGATCTAAATGTTTAAATGCTTGTAAAACAATAAAAACATCCTTCCTTTACACTAAAATCACAATAAATTCCAGCTACAGATTTAAATGCGAAAAGTCACAGTAAATGGCAAAAATTGATAGGCTGATCACCAAAGCAGAAACTAGAGTGAAAAAATGGATTTCAGGAGAAATAAATTATTTGAAGACCCTGCAGGCATGTCAGATTTTAGGTAACCAGCGTTGAACTCTGCTCCTTCTCTATCTGACCAGGGCAGTGACACCACCGATCCCGAATCCTAGGGCATCGTTTCTCTCCCTCCTCCCTCCCCCGGCACCAGCCCGGTCCTACAGAGGCCACGTCCTGCACAGCTGTTATGGTCCTCCTGTGGCGCCACTGTGTCCCCTCCGTCTAGACCTTGGTAATTTCCTCCTCAAACCATCTCATCTTCCCCTAAGTGATCTTCCTTCTTCTACTCTCATCACCTCCCATCCGTTATTCAGACTGCTGCCAAGAGGTGCTTTCAGAAAGCAAAATGGTTATTTTACTCCCCTGGCTTCTACCGCCCACAACATCTCGGGGTGTTCTCATCCCACGGACAGCCACTATGGATTGCTAACCACACCTCAGACCTCCACCATCAGGCATTTGCAATTCTTGTTCCCACTGGAACATCAGAAAGACCTGGAAGATTCTAGAACAGTGATGGTGAATCTTTTAGAGACAGAGTGCCCAGACTGCAACCCAAAACCCACTCATTTATTGCAAAGTGCCAACACTGCGATTAAATCTGAATCCTGAGGTTTTAGTTTAGAAAAAACAACTGTTATCTGATGCTGAGCTACTGGGAGGACTTGGCTTGCTTGATAACAGAAAAGGCTCTGCCTGCCTGCTGTGGCATGCGTGCCACGGGTTCTCCACCATGCTCTAGAACATTGTTGAGTGCTAGTATTACTGGCCATTTTGTCATACATTCAAGTTCATTTGCTCACCACTGACCAAATGAAAGGCCATTTATTTTGCTAAAAAGAAAAAATAATTTATTCAAAACTAGTTCCGGTGGGGGGGGCATTTGCCTCAAATCACCATCTCACCTTGCCCATATGGGCAAAGGTCTTAGGTGAGGAACAGGGTGGGAGGAGCACAGAGAGAGCTACATGGCTTCCAGCCACTTTCAGGTCATCCTCCCCTTTCTTCTGGAAAAGAAACCAGTCTCCTGCCTCCTGGGGTGGCATCTACATTTTCTTTGGGCTGAAGAGAGGAGGGTATGCTGGTTCTGTGCTCAGCAGGAGGAAGTCTGGGGAACTTGCTCATCTCTAGAACCAAATAATAATAATAGTAATAATAATAAATAATAAATAAAAATAAAATCTTTCGAAGTTCCATTTTCAGACCCCAGTCACCACAGCCCTATACTTGAGCCATATTCGTGTTCCCCAAGATCTAGCCATGAAGTTGGCACTTATAAATCTTTGTAAAGATTCATTATGAATGAAAGAGAAGAAATGCAAGATGTGAACCTTTAGAGGATCACACATAAACCTTAAATAATGGGACAGACAGCATTTTAGTAATTGGTGATGAGGGGTTGGGGGAGTAGCTCAGTACTCCAACTTGTGCTTTGCATCTGGGAAGCCCTGGGTTCAATCCTCAACACCACCACCAACCAAAACAGATGATCACAAGTCACCCGATAAAGGCCTAATTGCTTTACACACATACTTCTCATTTACTCCTCGTATAAACCCGTAAGGTCGAGGGGGTATCAACGCCCGAACGGGTCCTCTGAGTGTAGCAGCATTGCCAATTACCCTTCTACTCAGAAACCTCCTCTTTTTATGTGGCTGGCCCCTCCCCATAGGGCTGGACCAAATGTCCCTTCTCTGACTATGTAATCAGTAGGCTCCCATTACTTCTATACTTGAAATTATCTTATTAGTTTCCTCTGTTACTGTCCTCTCTCACCGGAATGTGGGTTCCACTGGCATAGGCATAGAGGATGGTTTGGGGGAATTACCTCTGAACCTCCACAGACCTGGGGATTTCCTGTGTTCCAGACTAGGAACTCGCTGCTGCCACCAGGTGGCAAGGTTTAGAAGCCACAGGTGATTTACAAATAGCATCTATTCAACTTGGTGACTGGTGTGGAGGGAATGCTGACTGGCCCAGACTAAGGAAGAGGAGTCTGCTTTCTGATTTCATTGTTTTTTTTTTTTTTTTTGGTTTTTTTTTTTGGTTTTTTTTGTTTTT
>NW_022900935.1:58916767-58946976 GCF_012274545.1 Fukomys damarensis | reverse complement strand
TTTTTTTTTTTTTTTTTTGGTTTTTTTTTTGGGTTTTTTTTGGTTTTTACAAAAGTGGGAGGTACACAGTAGCTTTTAAACTGTTTTGAATCAGGGACTTAGGAGAATCTGATGGAACAATACTACGTTTCTCCATGTAGCGTATCCTCCAAATATTTCCTATGATGTCAAGAGTCTTCCCCCAAAAAAGCCCGCTCATAGCTCCTCAAAAGTTAGGATCAGAAGTCAAGTTAAAAAAAAAAAAATTAACTGGCCACAAGAGTACTTTTTAAAAAAATTAACATTGTTACTAAAGAGGACTTTAGTAGTTAAAGTTATAGTGATGGAAACACATAACACGCAGCTTGCAGGGCCCTTTCAGAACACAACTGTTGGTATCAGCTCAGGCAGCAAGATGTGGGGCCCCATGTGCCCATTTCATAAGCTATTAAGCGAGACTCTGTCGCAAAAAAAGCAAGAAAGCAAAATTAATAAAGAAAAGGTACAATCAGCTCACCCCAGATGGGACTCGAACCCACAATCCCTGGCTTAGGAGGCCAGTGCCTTATCCATTAGGCCACTGGGGCTTAACGAAAGGCGCGTTCGATCACATGGCTCTTAAACTGTGACGCCGCGGGCTGCGTAATGACGTCACACACGACTGTGCCCTTCAAGCCCTTCCCGACCTCACCCTCCAGCTCTTCGGTGTGGAGGTTCACAGGGTGGTCTCGTGGCCTTTTGACATCTAAAACAAGGACGGAGAATTTTTTCATCTGGTGTGGGGTAATCATCGGGATTAAAACGTTTCGACCACGAAGGGACTCGAACCCTCAATCTTCTGATCCGAAGTCAGACGCCTTATCCATTAGGCCACGCGGTCTCCTCAGCTATTTTCATTTTTCCAGGACAGAGATTTGATGACCGGCAGGGCTAGCGTACCGGTGGGCTGCGCAGCGCTAGTGACTCCCAGCAGTTATGGCGTCCGCTGCAGCCTAAGTAGCCATCGTCCACACTTCTGTAAGCGGGAGGGGGCGACACCTGGATTTAGCTGTGTGATCCGCCACCCCCTTTAACTAGTGGGATCGCGTGGCCTAATGGATAAGGTGTCTGACTTCGGATCAGAAGAGGGTTCGAGTTCCTTCGTGGTCGGTTAGCTTCTGCCTGAGCAGCACTGCCTGGCGCAGACGCACCGCCACCCTGCCGGTCGCTCTGCTGGCCTAGTGCGATCGGCCTTGTCTCGCCGCCCGGAGTTGAGGATCTTCCCGCAGCCGGCAGGAGTCGCGGCGCCCACCCGTGGCCCTTCGGTTGGCCAGAGGAGGGCGGTGACTGCGCCGAGGATTTAGGCACGTGCCCTGGCGCGCGCTCTCAGCGACCAAGTGGAAGTGCTCTTTTCTTGCGCCCCAGTGGCCTAATGGATAAGGCATTGGCCTCCTGAGCGGGGGATGGTAGGTTCGAGTCCCAGCTGGGGTGCTGCGCTTCCTGCCTACTGGGCTCCTTTTGCGCCTTGCTTGTGCCCAGTCCACTGCGGAGCACTTGCCGCCTGAGGCCCCCGAGTCTGCCATCAAAGTGTCTTTTATCCCTGGAGCCTAGTCTTGGTCTTGGGCTCCGGGACCGCCTCGCCAGCCGCAGCGGGGGCGTCCTGGGAACACTGTGCGTCCTAGGGATTTCACTGGAGCCGGGACCCATTCTTTACCTGGGAGCTATGCAAAAACTGTGCGGCGAACCTACTCAGCCATGTTTTGCTCCGCACGAGCGGTTTTCCAGGGGGATGTGCCAGATGCTCTCCCCAGACCCCGGGAACCTCCTCCAACGTGCGATGTGAATGGAGCGAGTCCCAAAGTGGGAGTAACCCTGAAAAAGGAGAACTACCCCAGGTGGGACTCGAACCCACAATCCCTGGCTTAGGAGGCCAGTGCCTTATCCATTAGGCCACTGGGGCTCGTGGCGCGTTCCTCCCAACCCTGTTCCTTTAATGAGTAGTGCAACCCGGTCTCGGATGGATGGTCGGACCCGCAAAACGCTCGGCTGTGGGTACTACGCCCATCGCCGCAGTACCAAGCGCCTGGCGGGCGGGGAACCCACCACGCTCACAGCGGGGGCCCAGCGCCAGCTCCCGCCCTGCCCCTCGCACCGAGGAGCCCGGTGTCCTCTGGAGGATGCCAGGCTCCGCACCACGGATGCAGGCGCTTTCTGCCTTCCACCCTGCGGCTTTTTATCCACCTCCAAGAACCAGGAAGAGAGCCAAGAATTTTTGGAAAAGGTAATATAGAAAGTGGAGAACAAATAAATAGCCAACCACGAATGGTTGAAACTTTAACACTGAAAATCCTTCCTGTCATAAGAGAATGCACAAATCCAGCTCTAAAAATGAAAGTATATATACATTTCACTGTAATATTTCTTTTTTAAAATTTAGAGTTTAATATTCCTGTACCTTAGGCATATATTGTTTACTTGTATAAAAATAAACACATTTTGAAAGGGTTGAACGTTTAAACTTCGCCATTGAAATCCACACACGTCTGAAAGATGTAAAAGCAGAAGCTGCAGCGAGGACATCGTCCAGATCCCATTGTGCCTGGCATGTGACCTCGAAGGGTAAAGGGGACTTAGGCAGATTCCTCTTTGTTTCTCTCCCCACAGGTGGTCCCCCCCACCCCCGCAATGGCAGCAAGAAGGGAGGATTTAGCTGTTGCTCCTCTACGTTAGTGGCTGTCCGGTCGGGCCACACACGCAGTCACTACAGGTCTCAGGTGGCAGCGATGAGCTTGTTCCATGTTTGAGCTCAGACATCAAACACAGAGCATCAAGCCCCGGGAGGCTCCTGTATCTCCCCCAGTCGACAGCCACCTCCCCGGTGTGGACGCTTCACTACTTTTATCCCCAGAGTGGTTTTGTCTGATTCTCACTAAGTGGGACCATAGCCTTTTGTAAAGTCTGCCCTCTTTCCCTCGTCATTATGTCTTTGAGATTCCCCAGGGTTCATTCTTTTTTCTTTGTTTAATAGGGTGGGCTCCACTCTCTGTTCCCTGCCCCTTTCTTTTCATCTGCCTGTGTGTCTAGGTGCCTTTCCAGCGCCTTCACCTGCCACCAGTGTCTTCCGAGGGGCTGCAGGGTCAAACCGCAGGGACTCTGCCTCTGTTTTCCCTCTGCCACCAGCGTAGTGTTTCCCGTGGTTTTCCCTTGCCTCGCTGCTGAATTCTCCTAAGCATGCCTAAGACTGGGCTTGTGTGCTGGTGCTGGGGGGGCAGATGGCTCTCCTAGTGCACCTTGCCTCTCCTTCCAGGGCTCTTTTCCCCCTCTGGGGCTCACACCTCTCCCCAGGCCCACACAGTAAACTCCTGCAGCAGAGCTGATGAAGCCAGCCAATCCCAAGCCTTCCACTCCTTAGTAAATTCGCCTAGTGCACAGCTTCCTCCAGTCACACACGGGCCAAATGTTTGTCGCCATAATCCTTCAGTCTCTTGAATTTTCTCTTCATTCCTGTTGCCACGGCCCCAGTTCCAGGATGGGTCCCTCCCTGCTCACTTGGGTCAGCTGGCCAGTCTTGTTCACTTCCCTTTAGTCTTTCCTCATCTTGTCATGAGCAGGCAAGTCAACCCTGACAGCCTCTGTAAGAGTAAAATCTAAATGTCTTGGCATGGTGGCACAGGCCTGTAATCCCAATACTTGAGAGGCCGAGGCAGGAGGATCCCTGTGTGTTCAAGGCTGGCCTGAACTACATAGCTAGACCTTGTGTCACCTCCCCCTCCCAAAAAAGGTAGCTCCTGCATTTAAATCTAGCTCCTTCTAGACGAAGTGGCTCAGTACTAGCCACAGGAAAGCCTAGGAGTTGCCCCAACTGTACCAGCCTTGCTCTTAGACCCTCCGGTGCCTCCAAGTGACATAACTTTGCCTTGCTAGGCTGGCCAGATCCTCCCCTCCTTGCGACCCACTGCAAGAAAGTCAAGTACAACTTTGACCCTCTATCCAGAACTAGTCATCCCTTTGTCTCCTGCAGTCTTGTGGTGTCATTTACTACACTTTAGGTCGAGTTCCTGTATCAGGAACCTGTTTTTTCTTCTCAGCCTTTATCATTACTCGATGGAATGTCAGTTCTCTCCAAGAATGGGCTTGGTCTAGCTCAGTGTCAAGTTCTCACTTCATTACCCAGTGCCTGCCATTCAGTGACTGTTGCCTGAATTACTAGATGAACTAATGCATGGTATATTTCCTGCCTACAAGTGTTGGCCTCCTCCAAGACTCTGAGTCCCTAAAGACAGGAAGCCTGTCTTCCATATCTGTTTTGCCAAAGCCACTTAAAAATGACTTCTCCCCTTGTCTAGACTCCAACGAATGATAAGGCCCCTAACTCCAGGGAACTTACTACTACATTTCATTATCTGGCATTTGGACACCATGCTGTAATTATCAAATAAAAAAAACTAGATAAAAACAAGAAGTTCACCTATACCGGAGTAACCTACTAAAGTTACGCTAGCCTGAGTGCTTGTCCCCACACCCAAAGGACTACAAAATTGCTTTCCTGAGCCAGACATAAAGGCACATGTCTGTAATCCCAGCACTCTGAGAGGTTGAAACAGAAAGATTATAAATTTGAGCCGAGTTTGGGCAATTTAGTGACTTAGGGAGACTGTGCTAGTCAACTGTGACATCAGCGTGAGTAAGAAAAGCCCAGTGGGTTAGTATCTTTCTGGGTGTGGCTGAACGGATTTCCTGAAGACAGAAGAACCATCCTGGGTGTGAGTGGCACCAACCAGTAGGCTCATAGCTTGAATGGAACAGAAAGGGGAAGGAAGAAGGAAGGCTCGCTTCAGTGTCTTTGGAGGAGCTCTGGTCTTTACCACCACCTTGGGCAGCATATCCTGGCTTCCAGCACAGACTTTTTAGCCTTCCATTGCAGACCCTTGGGCCTCCTGATTTGGACACCCATGGTACCCTACAGTGAGCTCCAGGCCTTCGACCAGGTCCTTTGGATCTCCAGCATGCAGACGGCTCTTTCGCACTCTTCCACACCTGATTCTGCAGGCAACCATTATAAGCCTACCTTGTAAATCCTTATATATTTATATGTATATTGCATATTAAATGTTTCTCTAGTGAGCACTGACTGATACAGAGACTCTGTCTCCCAAGGGGTGGGGGCTGGGAATGTAGCACATTGTGAAGCTTGGGGCTCAATCCCCATCAAAAACACAAAACAATGTAACCTCAAAACCCTGCGCCAGCTCACTCTTCCTACCTCTCTGGCCACTGCCTGGTGTATACTTAAGACAATTCTCCTTCCTGCTCAAATCCTCAACAGCCCATTATCTACATTTTGTAAAATCCAAACCCCATCTTTTAATCCAAGGCCCGTCTACCTCCCACAAGTCTGTTCCACTCAGTGCCAGGGATTTTATCATCTCCCATGTTCCAGCCTCGTCTTCTACGTTCACACTGCTTAACATCCCATACCTTGACTGACACCGTGGTTTGAGGGTGGGAGGCTGGCGGAGGGTAGCGGAGTCTCCAATGACGCTTCTGCCCTGTTGGGTCTGAGGCTGCTGCTGTAGGCACCCAGTGAGGGAGCAAGCGGGCAAGAGGAGAGGGGACAGTGTCGCGGGATCTGCCTCTCTGCGAGCGGCGCGGCGCCACGAGCCAGGGCACTCCTTACATTGGCAGAAAGATCAGCCTCATTTCTAAGGTGAAGATCCACTAGGAGGGCATCCTCTACACATCATTGACACCCAGAACTCCACTTATCCCTCGCCAAAGGGTAAGATGAGCCATGGCTTTCTATATCAGAAGTAGAGAAAACAAGAGGGAAAGAAATAAGAAGAGTGAAGAAATCTAGAATCATCTGTGCATGATAACATAGCAAGTTTTTATAGCCACAGTAGTAACAGCTGTAACTGCAAATCGTTAACGAATTTCATTAACTCTGTGCTAGCGTGAGAAGACGCCTACCAGAACAATTTGGCTTGTTTTCTCATGATGATGTAAAATAATACTTTAGCTGTATTAAAATATATCACTACTGTAAGTTTTTAAATGAAGAAAGCATGAATTGGTCTGTGAAGTTAAAAAAAAACCCAACAACCTACCTTTCCAAGGCTGTTAAGGCTTGTATATAGATGTCCCCCCAAAGCCTCATGTGGTAATAGGTGGGGCTTTCAGCTGAGATTGGGCGTGTTCAGGGTAGTATGGCCTTAGAACAGGTGGGGCTTTTCAGAGGTGGCTGGATCTAGGGTGTGTGATGCTGGGATTAAGGGTGTGACTACTAAATTAGTTTACTGATTGGTTTAGCAATTGGGTATGGGTAATGTGAAAGTACACCCTGGATGTGTGTGGCACCATGCAAAAAGAGGGTTAACCTGGAAGGGATAAAAGGGAGAGGCAGGCTGTGCTTCTACTGCTGTTTTGCTACTTTGCTGCCTTCTGCCCACCATGAACTCTTTCTCCTTTGCGGTGCCCCTCTGCCATGCCCCTCTACCTTTCAACCACTGACTACGGACTGAAACCTCTCCAAACTGTGAGCTACAATTAACCTTTCCTCCTTTGAGTGTAGGGTATTTTGCCTCAGCAACAAGAAAAGTATGTATGACAAAGGCCCAGATCAAATGTGTGCTGACCTGTCTCAGCCCACCCACCTGCCTGTGTTTATGTGAGTGCAGACCCAGATCCCTCTGTTCTCCCATGTGCTGTGACACAGTCAGCACTGAGGCAATTCCTGTGGGGAAGATTTCAACCGAGAAAAGGTAGCAGTTTTGCTCTGAGCCATTCTGAATGAAAAGCAAAAGTCTGTTGTGCTTAGAAGTTTATTGCAGGAAACAATACATTCAATGGATAACTTTGATTTGATAATATGATGGTCACCTATGAAGACCTGCAGCTTTCATTCGAATGAACATTTTTGGGAAGGTTCTGATGTTATAGACAAGCATAACAGCAAAAATAAAAATGAAAAAGAAATTTCATGGTGTTGTGTTTCAGCTCCATCCACCTGATGCCCTGAATTGTGGTCCTTGCCAGCCGCAAAGGGTGATTTCAGTCCATATCTACTCTCCTGCTTGTCTTTATAGCAGAATTTATTCTCTTCTGTCTCAGCCTTTCCCGATTCATGTTTTCTATCCTAAAAGCAGAAAGACTGCAATGAGACCCAGATGCCTAGTCAGCACTTTTCAAAGTGGTGAGAGCAGCAGGAGGCAGAGGGGGAAGCTGGAAGCCCAGGCAGCAGGTGCCAGACCTCTCAGTGCACGGTATCTGCTTTCCTGCAGCTCTTCCGCCTGCCTTAAGGAGCTCTCGCGCTCTGTCCGGCATCTTTTCTCAGCTGTGCAGACTACCTCTGCCTGGATTGGTTCAGCAGCTCAGGGAGTTTTACCCTACCTGATTCTCTGTAGCCGAACATCTTCTTTGGATGGTTCCTTGGGCACCTGACTGGCCTCGGCAATCATGTCCCGAATTTTCTGTAGGCAATCTGCCAAATTTCGGAACTGGTAGCGGCTGCTTTCAGAGGTAAGAATCAACTCTCCTGACCTGTTGATCTTATTTTTATGCTGGAGAGAACAAAGGAAAAATTGGAGTCCCACAGAATAAAGGTTTAAAAGCCCCTGAGGAATCTGTAGGCAAAGAAGGGAGGCAGGTGGTTACCATGAGGGCAATCTTCTGCCGCACAGGCTCTGCAATCCAGTCGGCGGTTGCCAAATGGAACCTGACTTCAGCTTTCGAATTCACTGAGAACAGAAGAAGAGAGCCCAGGTCACTGATGCACTCAGCAAGTTGCAGCACCCAGAGGACCAGTGACCATCCTGAAACACAAGAAAGCCGGATACCTAGCCATGTGTGTTCTCACCACAAGCCTGCAGACAATGAGGCTCTCTGGAACAAAAAGAGACTTTGGGGAACCGAATATCCAATGCTACCCTTACAGTTTTACTGGGTTTAAGAAGAATGTGGGGAGTGAGTTCCATCAGAATGAAGGAGATCTCTTCATGGAGCTGGCTGTTGGCTCATACTGTGAGTTCTCTTTGTTTAGCCTCACAAGCCAGTTTTAGCCTTAGCAACCCGCAGCTGAAAGCCTGACAATCAGACCACATTCACAAGAATAAAGAGGGTTATTATGAGCTGGTGGTATTTAATCTGCTGCTGAAAGATACTTTTATTCCACATGAGCATCAACACAGGACCCTCAAGCGCATCGCCCAGCTAAATTTTGAAGCAAAAGAAAATACCAACATGCCGATACCTTTGTTAACATTCTGTCCACCAGGACCACTACTCCGACAGTAAGATATTGTTAAGCGATCTGTAAAACAGAAGAACACACAGACACACACAAATGGTGATGCTATAGCCAAATGTGCAAACTACTAATTTACCATCAACATAACTATCCCTACTACACATCTCTCTTTCAATCATACACATACACACACACACACACACACACACACACACTCTGTACCATTCAGGTCTGTAACACTGGAGTCAGAGCAAGTGACTTCCCTAAGGTCACCCTGACAGCAGAGGAAGCAAAATCATGATATGGTTGTTTGCTTCTAGCCTAGCACATTCTTTCTGCCCAAGCTTTTAGCATTTTTTTATAAAGCAAGGACTCTGCTAAAATCTCCAACTAAGGGACAAACTTCATTTACGGTACTTCACGCGTGGCGGATGTGGAATCCCCGTGGCCTGTAAGCTCCAGCGGGGCAGGACTGTGTCTGATTCCTTGCTGGGGAGGAGCTGCTCAAGCCCACTGCCCACTCAGTTGCTGCATAAGTCCCCAGCAAGGCTGCCAAGGAACACTTCTCAGCCTCCAGTTCAGATGTGACATGAATTCTGCCTCCTCCCTCCACACGCACATCTGCGGAAGACCAGTGACCTGCAGAACTGCTTTGTTACAACACAGCCTCAGATCTGCAACCATAGCCACTGCAGTCCCTGGGCTTTTTTGTTTTTATGTTTTTGTTTTCTTGCAGTACTAGGGGTTGAACCCAGGGTCTTCACACTGAGCTACATCCCCAGTACTTTATAAATTTAAAATTTTCAGACAGGGCTTCACAAAGTTGCCCAGGCTGGACTCAGACTTGTGATCCTCCTGTCTCAGGCTTCCGAGTGTTGGGATTACAGATGTGTCCCATCCACTACACCTGGCTATCTCTGGCCCCTCTGCTTCCGTGTCATGCTGAGCAATGGATATGGGGAGCTGGTACCTTGAGCTACTCTCCCTTTCACAGTCTATGGGATTTATAACTCTGAGTCTAAAAGGGCTCACTGCTTTTTTTCAGGCCATACCTGTTAGGCCTTGTGATGCCTGACAGGTGCAGGTACAGAATTCTAACCCTGTTTACATGGAGAAGTGTCCCACTCATGGTCCTCCAGCCCCCAAGTTTGTCTTTTCCTTCTTCTCCCAAAGGCAATCATTGTACAGGTTTTTGTATATCTTTTCAAATATAGATACAGATATATGAATATTGATATAGATAGATTTCAAATAGACAGACACACACACACACACACACACACACACACACACACACACACACGAAACACAAATGGTAGCCAATATATTCTTCTGGACATTTCTTTTTTCCCATAACAATCACTATATCTATTGTGAAGTCTGTTGCATGTCACCAACACGTCAGCTCTTTATTCCTGTGGCAAAGTCATTTTCTTTTATGAGTGTGTCTGTGTGTGGTGGTGCTAGGGACAGAACCCAGGGTCCGACACATCCTAGGTAAGTGCTTCACCACTGAGCTATACTTTCAACCAGAAATGACTGTTTTTTCATAAAATAAAATCACTTACCTAGAGGGATATCATTGCTGGCCCGTTTTGCATCATCCTGTAATGTAATGCGCACAATGTCAAAATATTAGCTGCTGAGTGACTCCTAATTTCAGAGCATCAAAAAATAAATGGTGTAAAATCACACTGCAAACATAATACATTATTACTTTTAGGTCCCCAGCGAGATCACACAGAATGATGACAGAACATGCCCAGCCTCCAAGACACCATCACAGAAACTCTCCTCCAGGACAACAGAATTGACGTCTCCAGCCGTCCCTGCCCAAGCCTTAGCTAGTACTGGGTAGCCTCAGAGGCCTGGTTCCCTGGGGATTAGGAGAGCCACAGCACACACGGACAGGCAGGCTCAAAAGCAACACCTTCTGCCAGCCTGGAGCAAAGAGTCCAGTGGGCCACTGTGTTACCCGCAGGACCACAGGAGGCTCACATGTGGGCAGCCTGCCTTGAACAGGGCCTAGTCCATCTGCCCTGAAGGTTCATGACACATTGAACTATCCATCCTGTAGCAGGACTTAAAGAAAAACAAGTCCTGCCAGCCTTAGGCAGGCTCCCTGCCACCCCACCCCACTATAACTCCTTGTTCTGGTACAGATAAAATTAACAGCTATGTCCTAAAAACAAAGTTTATGACCCTCTGTTCTCATTTGATTCAGAAGACACTGTCTTCTCTCAAGGCTAAGTTACAAAACTGTCTACCCCTTGCTTGTCCTATTCTGGTAAACTCACTTGCTACGTCACTAGAAAAACCAATCCCTTCAACAAAATGTATAAAAGCTGGAAATTCTGTTTGTTCAATGCTCAGCCATTTTGGACAGAGTCCACCGAGCCAGTGCATACACCTTAAATAAATCCTCCTGGCCCCATCTGGTCTCTCCTCTTAGAATTCTGCAACAACCCCATGCCTTTTTGTCTCTGTGTCTCTCTCAGAGTATTTTGATCTACATCAATTGTTCTTTGGCCTTAAACCTGGTAAACATTGGCCCTCTAAGCTCAAATCATTTGCACCTGTACTTTCTCTGGCTATCTTTATTCCACTTATCGTAGAATTATTTAGAAGTGAAATCCTCACCCTATTCATCTCTGAAGACAACAGGGCACACTGTGTTTCCTGAAGCTTGCTCTTCCCCTTCCTCCTGAACTGCCTTCTCCAGATTTTCCTCTTCCTTCCTCTTTCTTACTCTCCTTTGCAGTTCTCTGGAACTTCTATTTTTGTTTATGTATTTCTGGTGCTGGGGATTGAACCCAGGGCCTTATATATGCTAAGAACATGCTCAACCACTGAGCTATATCTGGTCCTCTCTGCAACCTTTAAACACCGATGTTCTCCTGAAATCCTTCCTCTTCTGTCTCTCTCTCCTTTTTCCCTAAGAAACTATGCTGACGTCCGACTCAAGCTCAAACCTCTTTGTTCAATTCATCCCATGTACCCAGTTCCTAACTGATGTCACCCTTTAGAGGATTAATGTATGCCTTGAACTTCAGGTCTCCTTAAGGGGACTTCCCTTACTAGCAATGTGAAGGGGCCCCAAGTATTCCCTAGCACAATGTCCTGGCCAATTCATTATATGGAAACAGAGAAGCTGAAATGGAGCTTTAAAAAAATCAGGATTTTAAAAGCTAAGCTATTTGTCTAGCTTCCTCATGCTGAAATCAACAACTTCCACCCCCCTCCCCAGCTGTGATGACAAGAAAGTTTCAACAGAACCAGCCTTTCAACATTTTTCTGGGTCCACAGGTGGACCAAAGCCTGACTGAATCTGAGGCAGGATAGAAAAATAAAGGTAGGTAAAAAGGAGATGGGGAAACTCAATTTTTGTTTCTCTTATTACTTTAAAACTCTGGGCCAGTTCCCTGCTGGGCTCTGTACACAGCTGTGCTAATTACTTAAGGAGCGTCTGTATTACAAGGTTTATTGGTCCTAAATTTACCTAGTCTATCCCATTCCCCTTCAAGACCTAGGACACCAAGAGAAGAGTGACTGCAGTCAATTGCCAGCTTTCAAAGTTTAGTTCCAGATTCTCCGCAGTGAGGCCTAGAAGTCTCCAAATCTACAGTTACCTTGGATTCCAGGAAAAGTAGAGATCTGCAGCCCGTCCCATGGGGAGATCACCTCCCAAGCAGGAGTAATTACCCTATATATGAGGATTCTTCCAGAGCTACAACACCACAGCTGAGATAGTGACTGACCAGATTCTGGCCCACTTCAGTGGATCCATAAAAGCTGGCCTGGGCTTTTGTAAATGGGCCATTCTGAACCTCTGCATCAGTGTGTGCCCCCTCTAGCTACTCAAACTAGAGACCTTTTCCTATTCCCTATTCTCCCTTACTTTTTTTTTTTTTTTTTTTTTTACCACAGCTGAGATAGTGACTGACCAGATTCTGGCCCACTTCAGTGGATCCATAAAAGCTGGCCTGGGCTTTTGTAAATGGGCCATTCTGAACCTCTGCATCAGTGTGTGCCCCCTCTAGCTACTCAAACTAGAGACCTTTTCCTATTCCCTATTCTCCCTTACTTTTTTTTTTTTTTGTTTTTTTGAGACAGGGTCTCACTATGTAGTTGAGACTGACCTGGAACTCACTATGTAGCTCAGGCTGGTCTCAAACTCACAGCGATCCTCCTGCCTCAGCCTCCCGAGTGCTGGGATTACAGGCGTGCGCCACCACACCCGGCCACTCTCCCTTACTTTCTAACTCCACCCAGTCAATACACCTCATAGTGATGTGTCCTGAAATCCTTTTTCAATGATGTAAGTCAAGAACCTACTCAGTGGGCCAAACTGAGGTCCCCATTTCCCCTTGGAAACTTAGTGACTTAGCAAGACCTTATATCAAAATTTTAAAAGGGCTGGATTGTAGCTCAGTGCAAAGGCACTGGGTTCAATCCCTAGTACGGAAAAAAAATCCACTTTAGAGGACCTCCTAGGACCTATCTGGTGACAAATACACATAGTCTTTTCCTGGCTTTTATCCTACCCCTCTGATAAGTTCATGTGTTTCTGTGTATTCGGGAAAAGATGGGCTACGTCTGTCTTCATTTATCAACTTTTATGGGATTTTCTTGTATTCAGGCAAATGAACCTAGATAGTAGGGACCCAGCTTCAAGCCTCTGGCAGTGTCACCAGTAACAATATGAGTTCATGCTACTTGATGTTTTCCATCTTTGTTAACTGAAAGCCCCTCCCACTACAGTGGAAATTATAGGAACCAAGGATCCCATCTGTTTTGACAATTATGACTGTGGTATCTGTTATGCTTGAAAATGCCTGCCAGTAGGTACACAATAAAGTTTTGTTGAATGAATGAACAAACAAATATTTTCCCCAGTCTCTCATTTTAATTAATGGCAACTCTATTCTTCTATTGTTCAAGAGCCCAGACTTTGATATTATTTTTTCATATTCAATCATTAGCAAGTCCTGTAGGCTTTCCCTTAAAATATGCCTAAGATCTGACCAATTCTCAAGAACTATTGCTTCCACCATGTTTGTCCTCTCTTTCCTGTACTATTGCTCCTAACTTGCTGCCCTGAACTTTCAGTCTTCCAGGCTACTAAGAGTGATTCTGCCAGGTGTGGCGGCTCACACTTGTAATCTCAGCTCTCTGGAGGCTGAGGCAGGAGGACTGCCATGAACTCAAGGCCAGCCTGGGCTACACAGTGAACTCAAGGCCAGCCTGAACTACATTAGTGAGACTCTGTCTCAAACAGAGTGATTCTTGTAAAAGTAGTAGGTTGCATTATTCCATTTTTCTGCCTCATATCTTCCAGTAGGTCCCCACTACAGTGAGAGGTAAAGTCAGAGGCCAGTAAGCCTCTCTATAAACAGTCCTTTCTCTGTCTACCTCTCTCCTCTTTAGCTTTACCTTTGACTGCCCTGAGCAGCCACACCAGTCCAGCATGTTACTACCTTAAAGAGGCTGCACTTGTTTCCTCTGACCTCTACCTGGTGGTCTGTTTCCCCAGTATCCTCACGACTCACTGTTTGATCCTTCCAGATCCTTACTGGAATGTCACCTCTGCAATGAGGAGGCCACCCTACATTGCAACACTATACTCTAATTCTAGCACTCCTTCCTTCTGGGACTTCACTTTCTCCAGAGTACCATCATATACATTCTAGATTATTTTTTTGTTTAAAGTCTGGATTTGTAGTTCAGGCTGGCCCTGAACTCACTTTGTACCCCAGGTTGGCCTTGAATTCCTGGCAATCCTCCTGCCTCAGCCTCCTGAGTGGTGGGATTACAGGTTTGCACTACTATACCTGGCTCTATATTATGGTTGCCTGCCTCCTTCCAACAGACTACAAGCTCCGCAGCGTTGGTTTTGCTTTGCATACTCTAGGCCTAGGATAAGGAACACAAGCTCACTCCCAAGACATTTGTCAGATGAGTGTGGTGGCACAGGCTGTAATCCCAGCAACTGGGGAGAGACTGAGGCAGATGTACCATTAGTTCTAGGCCAGCCTCGGTTGCTTACAAATAGAGATCCTGTCTTTTTCTTTTTTTCCTTCTTTGGCTGTTTTGAGATGGGCTCTTGCTATGTGGTTCAAGCTGGCCTTGAGCTCACTATGTTGCCCGTTGGCCTCTTAACTCATAACACTCCTGCCTCAGCCTCCCAAGGGCTGGGATTACAATCATGTGCTACCACACAGGGCAAGAGAACCTGTTTTCAAAACAAAACAAAAAACTTGTGAAATGAATGAATGAACACTATTTTCTCCCCCAGTCCTGTACATGCAAGGTGAATAGAACTGGGTGGGTTCTAGCCCCATCCCCCGTTGTGGCACGAGGCAGTGCCTGCCTGCACAGTGCTAAATAACTATCTTGAAGGAATGAACGAGAAGCCCCCTCTTTTTTTGTCCAGGCGCCCTGGGATTGACAGAGGCATCGGACCGTATAACGTTCCAAATGTAGCAATTTGCCTGGCTCTGAACTCTACCATCCACTTTGCAGGACCAGAATGCCCACATTTTCTCTTGGGACATGCACTTGGAGGGTGAGGACGAGGAATCTTACGCAGAAAAGCTGCCGATATTGAAAGAAGCCTATCTATCAGTTGTCCCAATGCCCCAGCACCAAAAGCCGCACGGGCACTACAGCCCTTCAATCCCAGCCCTCTCTCGCGACCAATGTTCCGCACCGTACTCCACTCCAGGGCAAAGGGGCCCCGGCTTCCTGACGTCACCCGGCAACGGGAGGAAACGCCCCTTCCTCTTCCCGGCTCACCGGGATCTTCCAGGCGATGTCCGAACCCTTGGACTCGGGGTAGAGCTTGTTCAGACTATAGATGCTCTGGTACTCGGTGCCGTCCACTTGCTTGTACAGAGCCCGGCGAGCGCTGCGTGCAGGCAGCGGAAGCAGCCGGGCACCGACTCTACTCAAGGTCCAACGCAAGCACCAGGTAGCCACCATGTTGGGTCTTGAGGCCACTTCCGGTGTTCACTCTTTTCCCTCCGTCCGTAAGGGCACGTTGCTCTCCGTATTTGGTTCCGCGCGGCTTTTAAATCCCGCTTCGCGGAGACGGCGAACAAATCTCTTCTCTGCGATGCTCCCTGGACGCGCGCCTAAGGGAGGCAAAACTGGCGTGGCGCGAACCAGACAAGGGAACCTCCCAGTAAAAAAGAACTCCGGATCACGTGTGCTTTAACATCACTTCTCTTTCTGTCGGTTTCATCCCGCCTGGGCCTCAACACCCAAATCGAACACACCAGTAAGGTCTTTTCTACCGGCTTTGGTTAATTCCTATCCTCCTAGTCGCACGCCTCGTCTTCCTTTTCTTTCTTTATCATTATTATTATTTTTTGGTACCGGGGATCGAACTCGGGTCCTTGTGCGCCAGGCGGTGGAACCACTGAACTGAATCCTCGGCCCTTGTCCTTTTAATGCTTTGCTTTACCTTTATTTTTAAATCCACGATTTTTGTTTTTGTTTTTTTAAACGGTCTCATGGCCGGGGATTTAGCTCAGTGGTTCCACCGCCTGCCTCGCAAGCACAAGGATCCGAGTTCAATCCCCGGTACAAAGCCAAGAAACAGAGTCTCACTATGTGATTCAGGCTGGCCATGAACTCACTTTGTAGCCCAGGCTGGGCTCAAACGTGTGGCTGTCCTTCTGCCCCAGCGTCCCAAGTGTATGATGGCACCATACTTTTCTAATTTGATTGCCCGTCTTCTAGCTAGACTGTAAGCTCCAAGAAGGCATCGGCACATTGCTGTATTCCGATCATCCAGGACTCAGTGTGTCATGGGCACTCCACAAATTACTGATCAAGTGAATTCTGTGGGAATGCATTTTAAAAGTTAAGTGCAGGTAGAGGGGCTGGGGAGGGCAGGTAGAGCTGAGTTAGGACTTCAGGTCTGTTCACAAGACAGTGAGGGGAGGCAGGTCACAGATGGAAATGTTTTAGAAACCCGGACCCCCCACCCTCTTCCAGCTTTATGGAGAGAACAACTCAATAAAGGTTAGTAATTCTTAGTAATGCTTGTGGTTTCTTAATGAAGAGTTCTATTTTTAGGAAAAAGCATAATTATGTAGAAAAATGTGCCCCTGGGAGATTTTTAACTGTCCCCTGGGGGTCCTAGCTGCTGAAACAGGAAATTGTCATTGAGTCCAGCGTTGCCATCGCAGCATTGAGAGAAGAAACCATTTTATTTTCTTTGTAACCTTCTTTTGGGCTGTAGGCTGGAAGGAGAGTCTCCTGGGTTCCTCTCTAACTGACTTAGTCCCAAGATCCCAGAGGAAACAGACGTCTCCATGGTGACTGGAATAAGCTGCTCAGAGAAGCAAAGTCAGGTACTCGCTCAGGTCTAGGGCTGAGGATTATGAGTAAAAGTCAGACCTTTCCAAGGCATCTGTGCTTGCCTGACCCAGAGCCACAGGAATAGGAAGCTGCAGATTTCCATGGCCCCAGATAAACACATCCTGCTTAGGCCATCTGGTGGCCTGGATTCTGGGAGAGATGAGGGTAGAGGAAAGAATGAGATAAGCTGCCCTGGAGTGGAGAGAAGAGCAGCTGGCAGGCTCCTCTCACCTGCCAAAGCCAGGAACCATCCAGAGTGGGGGCCCTGCTGGGAGAGGAGCCACCTGTTCCTTTAGAAAAGCAGGCCCTTAAAGGGAGGCCAGTGATCTCCTTTCCCTCTCGGTCCTCCATAGGTTGAGCTGGTGCCCCAGGGAGGGAACTTTCACAGGAGAGAGAGGAAGGAGAGGAAGAAAGGATAAGGAATCAGAATCACTGAAACATTCCTGGGAGCTGAGGACCTTGCAGACACTTTCTCTGTGGCCTCTGTTTTGGGGGGAAGCCTAGTGTGGGGAAGGCTCCGTGGAATTTTTTTTTCTTTTTTTTTTTTTTTCCAGCACCAGGGATCGAACTCAGGACCTTGAGCATACAAGGGAAGTGTGGCACCACTGAGCTAAATCCCCAGCCTAAATTCCCCCCCCACCCAAATGCCATGGATCAGAGGCCTTTCACAGCTCAACATTATGTGGACATTGGGGACAGGTAGCGAGGCACAGTGGAGTCAGCCAGGCCTGAGTTTGCATATTTCTATGTGATCTTGAATTATAATTTATCCTCTAAATCTCCATTTCCTGATCAGCAAAACAGATCTTATAGCTGCCTCATGAAGTTCCTGAGGGTATTGAACACAGGCAAAGCACTTAACACAGTGACTGGCATAAAGTCAGCAAAAATGCACCAAAAATTAGCTGCTACTTTCTTTTTTCTTTTAGAGACCTGGTGACTATTCACTTTTTTGTCTGTAGTTCTGGGGTAGGAAATCCATTCTGACTATGTAGCTCTATCCTGACTTTTTTTCCTTCTTTCCACAGTATGCTCCCTGGCATGAGGAAGTTGGCCAGGCTGCCCCCTACTTCCTTTACCACCAGCTTGTCTGTCTGGATCACTGAAATAGCCACTGCCCCGCCGGCTTTCAACTCAGTTTTGGGGGAGGGTCTAGGTGGGCCTGGCTGGCCAGTTCCCCCATCATGGAGGTTCTGTGGGTTTGGCCTTGCGAATGGGGAAGGTGTCAGATCAGCGAAGGAGAGAGCTGGAGAAAGAAACCCACAAAGCAGCAGGGAATATCTGCTGGCTAGGCTCCAGGTGGTGATCAGTGGGAGGAAGGGGCAGTAGAAAAACTGAGGGAGAGGACACGGCACTTGCTGAGCTTGCACAAGGCCCTGGGTTCCAGCACCATAAAAACAGAAATGCCAAGGGAGCAGGGAGCTGGATATAGGCTTCAGAGAGCTTGCTTTGCTTCTTGGTTGTGACAGTTCTGTGTGAGCAGGGCAGGGAGAGGTCCATCGGCACAGGGGTGTCCTCTGAAAGGAGGGCTGGGTGGGATTGGCAGTGTGAGTGACAGCAGATATCCCAAGGTACTGCTCAGTGGTAGGGATGGAGCCCAGGGCCTCATGCACACTAGGCAGGTGCCACTAAGCTATTTCTTCAGCCTCAAGGTGCCTCCCTGATCCAAATACGCAGGAATGTTTCCAGGCCTGAGACATCTACACTTGGGGAGACTAGTCTGTCCAGACTTGGAGATGCCAAGGTGGGGCATGGGAACTTTGAAAAAAGCCCACTTATTTTGCGAGGTAAATGGAAAACTGAAGGATTTTCTCATCACATCTGCACCATGAAAGTGGAGTCAGTGAAATCTTGGAGGTGGCAGGTTCTGCACCACAAGCTCAACTTCTCAGTACCCCAGTGATATGGACATGAGACAGACTTGGAAAGGGGCGAGAGTAAACCAGCAGAATGTGAACACCACAGGGCTGGGAGCTCTGTCTGTTCTGTTCACCACCGTCTCCCCACCATGACAAAAGCTACCGTCAGCATGCCCAGGGACCTCTGGGATCCTGCCTCCTGCCATATTGAGTAGTTTGGAGGGAAGCAGGACAAGGCCCTGATTAGGCTCACAGGAAAGGCCCTGGAGAGCAGAGCTCAGATCCTTCCCTTCCCTGTGGTGGGCGTGGAAGAAGGCAGGCTCGTGAGACTCAGAGACACTGGCTTCAGGGCTGTTTTCTGCTTTTAGAATACTGGTTCATTTTTTATTAAAGAAGAGAATAAAGCATTTGTAAATATATTTCTCTCATGTATACTTCAAAGGTGACACTGGTCAGCTGCTACAGAGCCGGGGAGTGAAGAGGCCAGTGCTTCCCCTTACCCCATCTCCCCCAGATGACAGACACACATGAAGGGCCAAGAGCTGCCCAGCCCCAAGGACACAAAGGTTCTAGGCTGCACAAACAGAAGGACCCAGCCACCAGCTCATATCACAGTGCCGCCTGGAGCATAGGCGCATCTCCAGGGCTGTCAGGCGTGTGTGTTAAGAAAACCCCTTTACCCATTAGAAATAAATAAGGCATGAAGGTTCCCTCTGGGTTCCCAGCACAGAGGCCAGGGCTGCTGCCTTCCCACATTGTATGGCTCCTCTGATTTCTAGGGTCTCAGGAAGGATGGCAGAAGGAGCCAAAGCCTTGAAGGACTGCAGAGGGTAAGCTGGGGACCTGGGCATCTCTCAGCTGAAGTCTGTCTCTTTGAAGCCTTACACCAAAAGGCCGAAGCCCTGATCCAGCTGGGGCCTCGGAAGCCTCCACAAAGGTGGGAGGTAAAAAGCAGGTATTTTACAGGAGGGAAGGAAGGAACTTGTTCCTCATCCCCATCCCAATTCAGTGCTATTCAGTGTGGGTGAGAATCTTGAGCAGACCCGAGCGAAGAGGATCAGGGACAGACACTGGGGTCACTGGCTGGTGGCACGTGCCCAGGACATTCTGGGGGCTGTGGATGTGGCCTGCATCAGGGCTGGCCTGTAGCAAGTGTGGAGTGAACGAGACGTCATGGTCCCTGAGATGGGGGCAGGTGCAGAAGGGAGGCAGAGGTGGTGTGCAGACACGGGGACAGGGCTTCCCTCCATCCTGGCCCCCAGAAGGCTTATGCCCAGAAAGCACTTCTGGGGCTGGAACGTGGGGAGGCTGGCTCTGAGAGAAACGGGGATGCCACTTGTGTATGGCTGTCAGGGGGCTCCTTTATCCCCTCTTCTGATTGGCTATCAATCTGCAGTGGGCCGAGGGTTCTTGCCGGGGTTGGCGTGGTGCACTCAAGACCAGGGTGAGGCTTCCTGCTTTGCAAAGCAAGGGCATCTATGAGCTGCTCAGGACTCTGGGGGAGGGACAGCTGGTGTGCTATGGGAATGACAGCGCATTACGGCTGGCACAAAGCAGTGGGTGGTCCTGGAGACCCTAGGAGCCTGAACACTTGGCTCTTGGGGTCCCCTTTCAAGTGTTTCCAGTTGTGGCAAGCAGTCAAAGAAGACCTTGCATTGCAAATCTTGAGGAAAAACTGAATTTGGAAAAACAAAAAGAACAACAAAAAAGCCAACTAATCCAGAATGGCTTCCAGAAGCCTGGCCCTATCTGAGGGTGAGGCCCAGGTCAGGAAGCGGGAGCAAGGAGTGCTGGGGACAGGGCATTGGGGACGTTTGGCTTTGAAACTGAGCTATGCCTTTAGGTGGAAGCGGGTGGCCTGTCCCATCCACCGGAAGCATGGAGCGTCCCCAGATCAGAAGGGCTTTGTTCCTCGCACACTGATAGAGGCCACCTGCTGGGATATATTGCTCCTAAAGGACTCTCTTATTTGTCACAGGCTGTGTGGTCCAGGCATGAGGGACCCCATGGCCTGGAGCCTGGGTAGGATCAGGCCACTAAAGGGTCACTTGCTGCTGTGTGTCTTGACTTTGGTGGCATTGATGTCGGCCTTGGTCTTCTGGATCCTGGCAAAGATCTCCTTGAAGAGCGCCTTGTACTCAGGCTGGCTCTGCTCCAGCCGCTTGTCCACGGCCTCCACGTGCTGGCTCAGGCTCTTCTCCCCTGCCCTGGCCTCCCCCTGGCCTTCCTCGCCCCCGCACAGGTCCCTCCACGAGCTGTCTCGGGAGATGGGCCTCGAGGTCTGCACGCCTGCGTGCCGCACCCCTGCCCCATGCTGCCGGCACTTGCTCAGCAGCTCCTCGTACTTCTCCAGCAGCGCATGGTACTGCTCGTCCACCTCCCGCAGGATGGACATACCGCGCCTGCGCACGCTGTTGGCGTGGAGTGTGAGGTTGCCAGCGTGCCGGCCAGCGGGGTCTTTGGCCACGATGGCGTTGAGCGCCGTGTCGCTGCAGCTCTTGCGCACCGTGTGGCCTGGGGAGGTGGCGGGCGAGGAGACACCGTCCTGAGTGCCAGAGTTGCCCCCGCTCCCTGGCTGGGGGTCGTCAGCCTCAGGGGCCTGCGTGAGCGGTGCCAGCAGTGCCTCGGCCAGGTGATCGTCCCGGCCCAGCAGGTAGGTCTTGGCCTGCTTCATCTGCTGCAGCTCCAGGAGCTCGGCTTCCAGCTCCTGCACACGCAGGCGGCAGCCCTCCATCTCACACAGCTGGCGTTCCAGCTCCGTGTACTCCTGCAGCACAGCCGTGTACTCGCGCTCCGCCCGCTCCTTGCGCTGCCGCTCCTGGCTCACTTGGGAGCGCAGCACCCCCACCAGGGTCTGCAATCGCTCGTTCTCCTGCTCCAGGGGTCGAGGGCCCAGCTCCAGGGAGGAACTATGCAGGCGGAAGCCATCCTCACACCTGGCGGGGAGATGGGCAGGTCGTCTCGGCAACGGCTCCCAGCCTAGCGTCAGACACCCGGCTGGCTCTTCTGTCTGTCCTCCGAGTCATCCCTACCCCGCTTTCCCTGGAGGCTGGTCACTGGGGGCGGCCTCAGCCAGCATTCCTGCTGTCTCCTGGCTCTGCAATGGTAGGCAGGGGTGTTTTCTCCCCAGGCCTTGTCTCTGGATGGTCCAGCCAGGCAGCCCTCTGCATACCTGCTTACTTCTGGTAATCTCCCTCACCTTGCCTACGGATGGTGCAACCCTAGGGTGCTACAGTTCCATACAGTTTCTCTTCTCTAATAACCTCCCCTCTATTATTCTGTGCAAGGACTCTATTTTTTATTTCATTTATTTTTTGGTATTTGAGACAGGGTCACACTGTATAGTTTAGGCCAACACCATGCCTGACTAAAGACTCATTTAAAACACCCAGTAAATACATGATCTGAGCTAGGTTTGGAGGTGCACACCTGTAATCCCAGTATTCTGGAGGCTGAGGCAGGAGGATTGTAAGTTGGAGTTCAGTCTGGGCAATTTACTGACTTAGTGAGACTCTGTCTCAACATTTAAGAAAAGGAACACAGGGCCTGGGATGTAGCTCAGTGTGAAGGCCCTGGGTTCAATTCCAAGTAGCACAAAACAGAATCTATCCCTCTCTCCTACAGCGCTGGGGATCGAACCCAAGACATCGTACATATTAGGCAAGCACTCTACCATGAACTACACTACCACACTGCATTCTTTTCTTTTCACTTCACTTCTTTTTCTTTTTTGGTACCAGGGATTGAACTGGCCCTCATTTCATTTCTTTTCTTTCTGTCTGTCTGTGTCTGTCTGTCTTAGATTTAATTGGAACTGAAAGGTACAGGGCTTAACCCTTCCTGGATTAGAACCCTGGCTATGCCTCTTACTAAACACATGACCTTGGATAAGACACTTAACCTACGAGCTTCAATTTTCTCATCTCAGTAGTGGTCTGAGTAAAACACACTTCGCAGAAGGTGATACATGTTAATCAGCCCAGTAGTAGCGCATAGCTAGTGCAGCTATTGTAAGTGTCCTTAGGACAGCCTCACTGATGACCTGAACAAGGCCCCAGCCCTTCTTCCCACCTGCTGCCTGGTGTCCATCTCCTCCTTCCTCCCCTGGGTGGCAGTCTCAGGACTCTGAGACACCTACCGTGGGCTTGTGCACAGCTCCTTGAGGCAGGGGAAGGTATGGATGGTTCGCCTGCGTTCCCGCTTCTCCCGGCGCACGTGCAGTTGCTCCAGACCCCGCAGCTGCTCCACCTGGGCCTGCAGCTCCTCCACCTGGGCCTGCAGACGCTCCACAGTTTCTGTCAGCCTGGAGTTGGAGCATGGGGAACACATGGTTTTGTTTGTTTGTTTTGCAGCAGTGCAGGGCCTTCATAGTGGGCTACATCTCAGCCCTTTTTCATTTTTAAAAGTTTATTTTTCTTTTGTGGTACTGGGGATTGAACCCAGGGCTTTTGTGCTGAGCTACATCCTTGTGCTCTTTAAAAAATTTTGAGACAGGATCTCACTAAGTCACTAAGTTGCCCAGGCTGAGTTTTAACTTGTGATCCTTCTGCCTCAGCCTCCCAGAGTGCTGGGATGATAGATGTGTGTCACTACACCTGGCTATAGGAAAAGGTTTTTGGTTTGGTATGAGGGATTGAATCCAGGACCTTACACTTGCCAGGCAGGTGTGGCACCACTGAGCTAAATCCCCAACCCTGGGAAAAGTTTTAAAAGGACAGCCCTCTTCACGGAAGCCCAGGTTCCCCGTAGATGAAGGGACGTGGGGCTGGGGACAGACAGGCAGCTTCAGGCCATTCTGTCTGAAGTCAGGTAGGGAACTCTCTACAGCCCTAGGAGCTACCTTTCTCTCATACCTCCCAGACCCTTCTCACCCAGCCCCTCGGCTCCTTGTACACTCCTCTATCATATGGCACCCTGCACCTCTGCCTTCTCTCTCAGCCATGAGCTCCTACAGGGCAGGCCAGTGTCTCGGCATCCCCACCATTGTATTCCCAATACCTAAAACCGAGCCGGGTGCACAACTGGTACTTTAAGAAGGGTTGAGGGCTGAATGTCAAACCATGAAAAATTGACAAGGTCAAACTCACTACAACCCCAGGGTCCTCAGCCTGGGCCACTGGGAGAAATGCCCGAGACCCTCCTACCAGTCCAGATAGCCAGGGGTGCCCAGGCCCAGGCCCCGCTCTTGCCAACCCAGCCTCAGCCCAGCCCTTACCCATGGATTTTCTGCTGGGCAGCCTTACTCTCCACCACCAGCCTCTGGTTGGTCAGTTCCAGGTCTCGGGCTGTCAGGTCCAGCTGCTCGTACACTTTGGCATGTTGCTCATTCACATGCCGCAGCATGTCCAGCTGCTTGGTTAGGTACTACAGGGTGAGGAGTAAACTTTAGAATGGGTCAGGGGTAAATGTTTCCTCCCACTCCTAGAGGCAGAGGACCAGTAGGGCTGCCCGGGACAGTTTACAAGTTATGACCTGCTGAAGGCGGTTGGACCAAGCCCGTGTCTACTAAGAGGGTACCTTTTGGAAGGGGTGAAGGTAGGGCAGGGATAAGGGGAAAAAATGAGAACCAAGACCTGTCATGTAAAGGTACAAGACCCCAATAATGAATGTAACTGTACTGTATACCTAAAATGTACCAATAAACTCAATAAAAGAAGAAAAAAAAGAGGGTACCTTTTGCAAAGTTGCACAAAGGTGCACCCAGGCCAAGGGCACTTGATGGGTAGGGGGAGCCCTCACCTCGATCTCTTGCACTTGCTCCTCGTTGGTGGAATACATCTGCTGCAGGGACTCCTCCAGTTCCTTGTTCCTCTCCAGCAGGGTCTTCCCCAGCTCTGCGGCCAAGTGCAAGTCTGGGGAGGGGGCCAGAATGGGGGACACAGCAACATGAGACAGTCAGAGGCTCCCACTAATGCTCCAGGCATTCATTCTGGGCTCGCTGGAGGACTCCCAGGCAGGCTGCTCCCTGGGAGCCTTCAAGCCTAGGAGGAGAGGAAGCCAGAGCTAAGTTTTAGTACTGCTGTCACTTCTCTCCACGGTGCCCTCTCCCAGATACACTTCTTTTCCTCCCTCAAGTCTGCACTTAAATGTCATCTTCTCTAGGGAGGTCTTCTCCAACCATAAGACTCAGGTCATAGCCTCTCTGGTACTGCTTCTTTCCCTTACTTACTTTTTCTCCCTAGCATTTCATACCCTCTAAATTATCAAAGATACTCACTTACTTTACTGATTGTGAGTCAGGGCACAGGGATCTTTATGTTTTGTCCACTGATATCCCCAGGCCCTAGAACAGTACCTGGCACAGGTATCACCACTCACCAGTAGAGCACCCCCGGGTTTAATCCCCAGTGCTGATAAAACAAAGCAGAACAGTCTGTGTTTGCGGTCTGGGGGGAGGGGAGAAACAGGGTGGAAAAGGAAAATATACCAGCCAGAGAAAGGTGCTGTTAACATTTTGGTGACCATCCTTCCAGGCAGTGCTTAAAGTATCTCTAGATCTGCCAGAAACAGGTAAAGTTTGGTCTTTTTTATTTTATGGGGCTATTTCCTAAAATGTTCTCAATCTAGGCCAATAGTGGAAATCTGGAGTAAGATGCATAAAGGCAATTCTACTGGGGCCCATGTGATGTGGTTCAAGGACTCAGCTCAGTGATGCTTTCCTTTTCTAGACACGGTGATCATTTGGGTTCCCTAGAGGATGGATGGGCCTTTATTCCCTCTTGGCAAGTTTCATTGCTATGGTTGGTTCCACGGAGCCATTTGCTTCACATCAGATAGGTCTGGACTGGGGGCTCCCTTCTTCTTCTTCTTTTTCCCCCAGTACTGGGGATCAAACCAAACTCAGGACCTTGACTATGCAAGGCAGGTGTGGTGCCACTGAGTTAAATCCCTGGCCCTAGGGCGCTCCCTTCTTGATGGGCCCTAGAGAGCAAGGACTCTGGAAGTGCAGTTGAGAAAAGGGCCTTGGCTGACTTTCAGCCAAGCAGGGGGCAGAACTGACATCATCATATGAAAGGCAGAGGAGCCAGGCAGGGTGGCGCATGCCTGTAATTCCAGTAATCTGGGAGGCTGAGGCAGGAGGATCAGAGTTCCAGCCCTAGATTTAGCGAGACCCTGTCTCAAAATAAAAAATATAAGGGCCAGGGATTTAGCTCAGTGGTGCCATCACCTGCCTCGCAAATGGAAGGTCCTGAGTTCAATCCCTGGTACCAAAAAACAAAAACAAAAAGCAAAAACAAAAAACAAAACAAAGCAAAAATGGGCTGGGGATGTAGCCTTAGTGCAAACACCCTGTGTTCAATCCCCAGAACTAAAAAAACAAAACAAAAAAAAGAGGGTCCTATGCAGTTACCAGTCCTGAAAAGGCCAAGTCACCATCAGAAACAAACGTGGAGTCTGCCCTCATGCCTAGAGGTGAGTTTTGAAATAGCTAGAGCAGGTCAGGCATGGTGGTGTGTACCTGTAATCCCAGCACTAGGGAGGCTGAGGCAGGAAGATCACTGCACATTTGAGGTCAGCCTGGGCTACATAGTGAGTTCAAGGCCAACCTGAACTACATAGTGAGACCCTGTGTCACAAAAAGAAAAGTAAATTAATAAAATGGAGCCAGAGTTGGGTCTCCATGGCTGGCTGAAGCCAGAGGAAGGCCTGTGCCTGGGTGTCTTGGGAAAGCAAAGCACAGCTCCTACCCTGGAGCCAGGGTGGGGAAAGGAAAGCAGTTTAAAAAAAAAAGAAAAGCACAGCTACTTTTTCTGCAAGTCAGGCAAATGTCTGGCAGCGCCTACAAAGCATGATGTTTGATGTTATGGTTGCTGAACTACAGGCCTGTGTTATGTCACGTGCTTGGCAATAACTGGGGGCCACTGCTAGTTCATGATGAGAGAGCAACACTACCTTCCTATTTTCTGTGACTGGATGATAAGCATTCAACTTATCCTCACACTGTAGCCAATAATTCTGATATAAATGAAGAAGGACAAACCAGGCGAGGTGACACACAGCTGTAATTGCAGCTACTTAGAAGGCTGAGGCAGGAGGATCGTGAGTTTGAGGCCAGCCTGGACTACATAGCCAGAGCCTTTCTCACAAAGCAAAAGCAAGAAAAACCAAAAAAAAAAAAGCACAGAAGGCCACCCTCCTGAATGCTTCCCTCCTTGGAACCAGAGAGTGGCCTGAGAACAGGCCATGACTCAACATAGGTTGCCCACATAGGGCTCCTGCAACTTAACCAGAATCCAAGACCACAGAATCTGACAGAGATAAGCAAAGGCCAAGTGTACCTGCAACATCAGGGATGTGTGATTCTCCTGATGCCCACAGGCTGGAGAGGAATAAACCTCACCGCAAACAGGGACAGTGAAGGCAGTGGTTTTATATGTAGCAATGCCCCAGAGGCTGAGAGGGAATAGCAGGGAGCCTCAGGGGTGTCTCTGAAAAGAAACCTGAAATCCCAGCACTCTGGGAGGCTAAGGCAGAAGGATCACAAGTTCGAGCCCAGGCTGGGCAATTTGGTGACAGTGAGATCCTGTCTCAAAATTTAACTTTTTTGGGGGGTTTTCTTTTTGTTTGCTGTTTTCTTTTCTTTCATTCTCTTTTTTTAATAAAAAATGTTTTGGGGGGTACTGGGGATCAAACTCTGGACCTTTTACTTGCAAGGCAGGCGGTGGAACCACTGAGCTAAATTCCCAGAGTTCACTAAAGAAATTTTTAATAAGGGCTGGGGATGTAGCTTAATGTAAAGGCTCTGGGTTCAATCCCTAGTACTGAAAAGAAAGAAAGGAAGTGAGGAAGAGTGAGAGAAAGAAAAAGAGGAAAAGAAACCTCACAATCACACTGCCCCACCTGACTTAAGATCAGTGAGGTAGGTGGGTACAACAGACTCCACAGTGGAGAGGTGGGAGAGGGACAGGGACTAGGCACAGGGGAGAGACAGAGGTCAAGGGCGTGAGGTGGAGGTGCAGGACACCAGCTCCAATCTGGTAGGCCTGAGAGGTCCTGCTCACAGTGCCCACGGCACAAGAGTCAGAAACTTGGGATCCACAGAATTGGGGTCAGGTCACATTCAGGGTAACCAGCACAGAGAAAGAACAGACCTTCTTTTTTTGCCATGTCAAAGCCTCCCCTGAGGTTGAGGACTCGAGGTCGGGCTAGGCAGAGGAGGAAAGGGCAGCTCTGTGACTCAGCAGCCACCCCACAGCCTGGACAGAGTTGTCCTCAGGGCCTGCTACACTGGGTCTAAGGTGGGGGAAGGAGGTGGGCAGAGAGAGGCCAGTTCTTTAATAATTAATGGCCTTTTCTATTTTTACAGTTGCTCGTGGTAGTGGGCAGAAGGAACACAGTGAATCTAGGGCTGGACCTATCCCAACCATCTCCTTCCAATCAAAGACAGGATCTCCAAGGCCAAACTTCTGGGAAGTGAAGTCCAGGCTTGCCCAAGGGTCACAGAAAAACAGACATGGAGGGAGACCAGATGGAAGGATAAAAAACCCACTCCCTGGGCCACCCAGAGGCCATCAGAGAGCTGCTGTGCAGAAGAGAATTTGGGGAAAGGGGATACAACAGCCACCTGATCCCCGCCGCAGTATGGTGTCCTTTGGCTGGTGCCCCACCCCACTGTCCAGCTCTCTGCCTGGTCTCCAAGGTCAGAGTGGGGCTGGTGCCTCTGTAGCTGTGCCTGGGACTTCTGCCGCCTCCTAACCACTCTTCCAGTCTTTGCACATAACTCCAGGCCTTGGGATAAGCATCCCTCCCCCTGGCATTCCAGGAGCCTGGGCTCAAACCTTTCTGAGTCTCTGTTTTCTGTCTCTGGGTTTAGGAGCCTGCAGAACTATTGGGACGGTTGTTAGTTAGATCCCATTTGTGTCTTCTCTGCTGGAATGTGCAAGCCCCTGAGGGTACAGATCATGTCCCCAGATCCCCAGGATCAGCTTAGCCCCAGCCCATGGCAAGCACACATCTGGGTTTTGGTGAAAAACTCCAGGTTCTTCCATGACTGTCTCACTACTGGTTTCCTTCTTGTTCCTGGGCTCCAGCTACCACTAGTGCGGCAGATCAGCAGGGCCCAAGAATTGGGGGCCCATCACCCACAAGACCGCAGAGCATAGCTGCTTAGCCCCACAGGAATCTCAATACCTCTCCCTCCCTAGAAGCTATATATTTCCCACCCCTATCCCTGGCTCCTTCCTTCCACATCTGGGCTGGGCACAGTACCAAACCTTCATTAGGGGCACAGGAACTAAATGAGACTGCAACCGTAATAAGCATCTGCTTTCCAGGGAGGCCATCTTCCCCAGAACTCAGCTTCTGATCTTTCCTTCTAATCCTGCCTCTTCCAGGAAGGCATCCCCTAATGCTGGGCCACTGATACTTCATTGCCAGCCGGACTCCTCCATCACCCAGGTATGCTGAGAGGGTCATGGCTGTGATTATTCCTAGCTCCCAAGATGATAATCTGGCATTTAAGTGGGTCGCGTAGGTGTTTGGGAAATGGAAAGTTTTGGGGAGAGTGTTCACGGGGAGGGGTTTGTCGCAGCCAGTATGGGGCATCTCACTGTGGAGAGCTGAGGCTGGAGTCCAGAGCACACATCTCAGCAGGGTCTAGCCCAGTACCCTCCATTTCACATGGGTCCCCTGAGGCTTGATTAACCCACAGTGCAAGGACAGGGCCTCATCTGTGTGTACATCATGGCTGTGTAGGGAAGTGGGTCAGGGCCAGGAAACAAAGGCACCAGGATATAGCTGGATTCCTCCTGTCATAGTTCTGGGGCCCCAGGGGATGGAGACCAAGGTGTGATGACACATGCTGTACCAGGCTTGTGCCTACACTATCCGGGCCTGCAGGTGACTGTGGAAAGGTCACTTTTCCCTGGACCCCTCCAGGGATGGAGTACCTTGGGGATCTGACTACTCTGGCAGGCCTTGGGCTTGACCCTCTCCTCCTTCCTGTCCCAACAGCCCCACCCCTGCTCCCAGTCATGCCACTTTGGCCACCTCATCACCAGATTCTGACCCTTTTCAGTTGCCCTCTCTGCCCTTAATGGTTACATGTGGAAGTGGCTCACTCTGGGCCCCAAGCCAGATCCTCTCGGAATCCTGAGCCATCTTGGAGGGACTTCTGGAGGAGAGGGGCTAGGCAACTTGTCCCTCTGGAAGGCAGACTGGAGGCGACTGCACTTTCTGCTTCTTCACTGGCATGGTCCTCATACCACCCGCTTCCTGAGTAGACAGAAGTGAGTTGGAGAAACTTCCTCGGTACCTACGGGGCTCAGAAGTCCTGGCAGGAATAAGTGCTGCTGAATTTGAAATGAAAGGCTGTCCTGTACATAGCCCCCTCCGGCCTCCAAGACTTCCAGCCAGTCCCCAGAGGCTAACTGTACTAGGGGCACCTGGGCAGTTGGTGCCTCTAAAATGAGATAGGCGAGACAGGTGACGGACGCCCTGTGGACTGGAGAGCTAGGGGTCACCCCCGCCCCCACTTCTGCAGGACTCCTCGGTCCCGTCCTGGCCAGCGGCCCTGTCTCCGTCCCCTTCCTGCGGACGAACTACTCCTAGGAGTCTGGGCGCGCCAGATCCTGCGTAGCCCTTCCCGGGGTGATACCGCCCAACAAAGGAGTAGCGGACTGGGTCGCGGGGCGCACCCCCTCTCCTGACCCCCGCGCTCACCCTGCTCCAGGTCCTGCTGATCGTACCAGGGCTCCTCTTCCTCTACGGAGAAGTCCTCCATCCCGGCGGCTCTCCGCATGGCCCCGCGGGCGGTGGTGGGAGGGCGCTGCGGCGGCGCG
>NW_022900935.1:58915268-58916511 GCF_012274545.1 Fukomys damarensis | reverse complement strand
CCCCCCGCCTGCAGCTTCCCGAGTCGCCAGCTCTGCGGGGTGGGGCTGGCCGCTGACGACCAATCAGGCGTGGTATGCAAAGCTGGAGGCGGGGCCAAGGGTGGAACCTTTCTAGAGTCCCGGTCTGGGAGTTGCTGGATCAGCGTGCTGATCCTCCCTCTGTCCACGTCTGACTTGTTCAGTTCACGTCTATCTGGTCTACCCCCGCCTGCAGCTTCCCGAGTCGCCAGCTCTGCGGGGTGGGGCTGGCCGCTGACGACCAATCAGGCGTGGTATGCAAAGCTGGAGGCGGGGCCAAGGGTGGAACCTTTCTAGAGTCCCGGTCTGGGAGTTGCTGGATCAGCGTGCTGATCCTCCCTCTGTCCACGTCTGACTTGTTCAGTTCACGTCTATCTGGTCTACCTGAAACGATTTTACATTGTTTACTTGTTGGGTGTCCTGTCTCCGGTTCGCTACGAATCCTCACCGTGTAGAGCAGACTGTTCCTTTGATACTTTACATGGACTTTCTTTGAATATTATTTTGCAGTTACCTTAAAACACTTGAGTGTTTTAAAGTCTATGGCCAGAAACTGCAGGCTAGGAGCGGGGAGGTTTCAGGTCATCTTACAGTACTTGCATTATCTTTGTTCTCCCTTTCTTCGGGACCTGTATCCTAAATCCAATTATATTCCCTAAAAGCACACCTACCCAAGCACTCTTTCCTTAAAGGAATTTTCAGACTCAAGCATTCACTTAGCTCATTTTTTCCTGGGACACACCGTGGGCTGACACTGACATACTCTGAGTCTGTCTAACTCTGAACAAATGCTGCAATATATTCACTGCGTGACTTCTGCCCAGAATGTAGCAAGAATACTGCAAATCCACAAGAAAAGGCGTACAGCCCAGGAGAAAAGCGTGTAACACAATTAGACAATTCACAGAGAAGGATATCCAAGAGACCCAATAAACATATAACAGGAAAATGCAGATTCAACACAACGAGATACTACTGCTGTGGTTGTTTGGATTTTAAATGTTTCCCCAAAGCCCACGTGGTTACAGCTTGCTGCCAGGGTGGTGCTGTTGAGAGGTAGGGCCTATTGGGAGCTCATTACTTCACTGGGGGCATCTCTGAGTGGGTCTCTCCTTGTTCTTTTTACTTGCCAGCAATAATATGAGTGAGGGCCGGGGATTTAGCTCAGTGGTTCTAGTGCCTGCTTTGCAAGCACAAGGGCCTGAGTTCAATCCCTGGTACCAAA
>NW_022900935.1:58910935-58915182 GCF_012274545.1 Fukomys damarensis | reverse complement strand
AAAAAAAAAAAAAAAAAAAAAAAAAAAAAAGAGTAGTTTTGTTGCACTACATGCTCCTGCCATGGTGATCTGCCTTGCCGAAGGTCTAAAAAGCAGCAGGACCAATCATCACAGACTGCATTCTCCAAAACTATGGACCAAAATCTTCTCTCTTTATAAATTGGTGTGTTAGTATCTTCCCCTCACTGTGATGAAATACCTGTGATAAGTCAACTTATAAGGAGGAAAGATTTGTTTTGGCTCACAGTTTCTGAGGGTTCAGTCTCCATTGCCTTTGGGGCTTTGGCAAGACAGTGCATCAAGGTAAGAAGTGCGTGGCAGAGGAAACTGCTCACTTCTTAGCATTTAGGAAGCACAGAAAGAGATAGGAAGGGCCTGAGACTCTAACACCCCCTTTAGGATGTGCTTTCAATAACCTAACTTCATTTCATTAGGCCACAACTCCTGGTGGTGCCACAGGCTAGTGTCCATACCTTTATTTAGCACATGGACCTTTGGGCTACTTCCACAGTGTAGCAGTTCATTATCTCAAGTATTTGTTATAGTGACAGAAGCTGACTAACACACACTATTTACACAGCAGGGTGGCAAAAATTTCTTTTCTTAACATGTAAAAGTCAGAAATCGCCTAGTGTGGACAAGAATATCAAGCACCTGAAAGTCTCACTGCTGATGGGAGTGTACATCAGGTGACCACCTTAGAGTGCCAGTTGATGAGATGTAGGACAAGTGAAACATAGGCTGCTGCAGGCTGGATTCCCCAGCTACTGATCCTGTGGTGATTAGCTTAGCCTGCAAGAAGCTGGTTAGAGAATGCTTCTGGAGAAAAGCACAGGCAGAGGCTGGGATGGGTTATAGCTTCAGCAAAAGCCTCCCCTGATCCCTGAAGAGCTCTGACTCTGAGTGACACTTCAAAGCTACTCTGAGTGGCAGTGGAGAGGGGGCCTTTATGTCCCCTTTTTGCACGTTATCAACCATCATTGAGCAGATACAAGCTGCTGCTGGGAATTACTGACTTGATCTTGGCTAGAGGAGTTCTTTTCAGTAGAGGCAAGTTCTCAGAGGGGCCTGGCAGCTGAGGATGGTCAGCTAGCAGTCCACTCAACAGCTGGGGGAACACGTCCTGAAGGATAGTCTGTGGGTTGAATCACAGCATCCTCTATATACACGAGTCCCATGACCCAGCTACTCTGTTCCTGTACACATGCAACAGAAACGCATACCTATGTGACCAGAAAGCATGCACGAGAATGTTCCTAGCAACATTATCCGTAGCGGATCATTCTGAGAACAACTCAAATGCCTGCCAACAGTTGAGGAATATAGTATATTCATGTAATGGGGTATTATATAGTACAAATTAAAAGTTAGGGTATAGTACAGATGCAAATATTTGTATCCATTTCCTAGTGTTCTGTAGCAAACTGCCCCAAATATGATGGTTTGACCCAAGATACATTTATTATTTATATTTCTGTAGGTTAGAAGTCTGACATGGCTCCTGCCAGCTCAAATCAAGGTGGTAGCAGAGCTGCGTCCCTTCTGGTGGCTCGAACCTCCCCTGCCATCCTCCTGTACTTCTGTATGTCATCAGGATGTAATGGTGTAATGAATAATCCCAGATCATCTTCCTATCTCAAGGTCCTTAACTTAGCCAATCTTAAAGTTCCTCAATGCTGTGCAGGGAATGTGTTCAGATATTCTGGAGACTAGGATGTGGACATTTTGGGGGTCATGATTGTGGCTATCGCAATATTGTATGTCTTCATTTATATGAAGTCCAAAACAAGCAAAAGTAATCAGGATAATGTTTGGTCCTGAAAAAACAAGGTGCCTTATTAATTTGTTTGCTGTGGTGCTGGAGATCAAACCCAGGGCCTTCACACTGAGCTACATCCCAGCCTCACACCCTTTATTATTTTAAGACAGGGTCTCACTAAGTCAGGAACTTTCCCAGGCTGGGCTGAAACTTGTGATCCTGTTGCCTCAGCCTCCCAGACTTCTGGGATTACAGGCATGCACCACTGCACCCATCAAGTTATTTTTAATTTAATTTAAAAGTTAAGGATGCTATCACTGTAACTATTTTAAGTGTACAGCTCAAGTGGTATTAAATATGCTCATAATGTATAGATCAATATCATCTATCTCTTGAAATCTTTTCATCTTGTAAAACTGAAACTCTGCTCGCATTAAACACTAATTCCCCCACTGGAAGTGTTTTACCTTCTGATCTGCATGCTGGTTCCACAGGTATGTTCACTCTATAAAAATATATCTCCCCATACATTTAGATGTGGGCAATTTTCTGAAGATATGTAATAAAATAGGTTTCTTAAGAAGGTATAAAACCCCATCCAATGGCTGTGGCAAAGGCAGAACTTGCTCTTGTGCAGTTTTCTTTCTGGGGGAGACAAACCATAAATGACGACAGCCTGCAGTGTGTGCTATGAAAGAAATCAATGAGGTGCTGAGAGACTTTGGGGGATGCAGATCTAGCATTTCAGAAAGGCTTCCCTTAGAAGATGATGTTTAAACTGATATCTAAAGGATATGATGATACCAGCCATGCCAAGCTCTGGGGGACAATGTTCCAGGCACAGGAGACCTCAAGGTCAAAGGCCCTGAGGCAGGAAAGAGCTTCACTATCAATTGGGAACTAAGCAAAGCCTAGTATGGCCAGAGGGGAGTTAAGTAGAAAAGAGATTAGAGTTAGAGCCATGGGAAGGGGTCAGGATTTTTCCCCCTTGATAGCAAAATTAACCAATACAAGGCTTTTTTATTCTCACTTGTAAAATGATCACTTTGGTAGTTTTGGAGCATGGAATTGCAGGGAGCAAGATCAAGTTGAAGACCTTTGCATGAGCCTAGGAGAGAGGTAATGCATTTGCAGGGCTGTGGCAGGAAGGTGGAGAGATGAGAGCTATCTTGGGTAAGATGTGCCAGTGAACTGACTGAATCATCAGAGCGATGCCTGAGACTTCAGTCTCCAGTAATAGGGTGACAGTAATGCCATTCATGGAGATGAAGGCGGGAGGAGTCTAAGGGTCAAGCAGGTTCAGTGGCTGAGCTCCAGAGGGATCTGCTCTCAGGTCCACTAACTATGCAGATTCAGCCTCTGCCCACCCTCCCAAACTGTACAACTGCTCATCATCTTTTTTTTTTTTTTTTCCTGCCCTTCCAGGATATTTAGAAAGTCCCCAGAGGCAAGCAAAGGCTTGCCAGCCTGGGTGGGCTGCTTCAGTTTCCCCAGCCTAGAGAGTAAGGAAGCTAGTAGGTCTTCCCTCTCTCAGGCAGCCTCCTAACCTGAACAGGCACCTCTTCTGCAACAAACTGAATGGCCCCCACACCCATGCTTGAAAACCAGCCAGGTCCTGAGGTCATCTCTCAGCTGTTAGCTGGGCCCACACTGGCCAGGATTCAGCATGGCTAACCCAGATGTCCTTTCCTGTAGTCATCTTTCGGATTCAGCCACAGGCCAGGAGGGGTATGTCAGATGTCAGCCAGTGGGGACGGGGGATGTGCTGGACCTGTTTTCCCAGAGCCCAAACGTGATGGTGGAAGATCAGAATGTTCATGCTGGGCCCTTCAGACTGCTATGGGGGTGAAGCTGGGCAACCAACCTGGCCAGCGTGGTAGAGCATCCCAGTCCCCTCTGCAGGGTACCAGGATCAAAGTCCCGCTGAACCTCGGAGCTGTGGGCTGGCTGAGGGGCAGGGATGCTGGTGTGTGCCAGACCTGTGCTGATCTGGCTCAGCAGAACCCCAAGCCCCTGGCCTAGTGGGATCCCTGTGCCTTCCTGGCAGACTGAGCATGCTCTAAACTGGCCCACAGGAGGAACATTGGATCTGTCTTCCAAGAAGGAAATTCCTCAGCCTCCCTGAGCTCCCAGCCAGCAAGCCCAGAGATCTTTTGCAGGCATTTCCTTGTAATTTATGCTCAGGGGTGGGACCTAGAAACCCGACCTTGGTGACCCCCAGAGCTGGGCGCTTTCATCTCTCTGCCAGGAAACCTATTTCCTGGTGTTCTTTGTCAGGGACATCAAAATGTGGGGTAGTTGGCCAGAGCCCTGGGTGGACTCGATGGCTCCCAAGCCTTGGGCATTAGGATCCACTGGGATGGGTTTCACACCCCATGCCCACCCAGCGGTCCAGACACCCGGAGATGCCGGCCGGGATCCTGGTTGCGGAGCGGGGCAGACACCGAACCCGGAGCTTGGAGCCGCTGCGCGGAGACGGAAGCGCCCC
>NW_022900935.1:58903868-58910696 GCF_012274545.1 Fukomys damarensis | reverse complement strand
CACGAGGCGACAGCCAGCTGCACAGTCGCCACTGCCCACCCCCAGCCTCGATCCTCCACCTCCGCACCCAGCCCAGCTCAGCTGGCCGGAAATGACGGGCAGCGCTGACGTAAGCAGGTCCCAGCCACTCCCAGCCACTAGAGCCGCGCTGGGGGAGGGGAGGGCGCCCAGCCCGCACCTCTGGGGTCTCCGGGTGTCAACGGATCCCGCTTGCGGCGCATCCTGGGTTGAGGTCGAAGGACCTGGTGCCACCCGGAATCCTTCCTCAGGCCCCCCACACTCCACCGCCTCCCTACTGTCCTCAGACGCGGGTGTTCCGGGGCTGGGTGCATCCCACGCTGAATAATGTCTCCCCGTCTGTCCCTTCCACCAAGTCTGAGATCAGCGCCTGTCGGGTAAAACGTCAGTGTATCTGAATGGAAGCGGTCATCTGGCCTCCCTTCCCCTTCCCCCAGACACGGCCTGAGTTTGTCTCAGATGACTCTCCGTCCCCAAAGCGGGGAACTACTGCAGATTCTCACAGTCCTTGTGGGCAGGAAGTGCTTCCCTAAATCTACCTTGAATCGCTGCGGCTTGAACCTTCTAGGCCTGTTGTCAGTGGAGCGGCCTTTAGATGACAACTTCCATCCTTACTCCTGTAGCGCCTCCTCAGGGGTGATTGGGGGCCTCCAGAAGTTAACCTTGCAAGCCAGGTGCTTGGAATGGTGGCTGGGCCATGCGAACACTATGAGAACCTTTCAGCGTTTGCTATTAGGTGTAACATCATATAGATAGGTGGTTTCTGTAGTTTGCAACCAGGGACTGCAAATGACACCCAAGTTTTTTGTTTTTTTTTTTGAGACAGGGTCTCACTTTGTAGTTGGGACTGCCCTAGAACTCACTGTGTAGTCCAGGCTGGTCTGGATCTCAGAGTGATCCTCCTGCCTCAGCCTTCTGACTGCTGGGATTAGAGGCGTGCGCCACCAGGCCTGGCTGACACCCAAGTTTTACTGGTCACTTGGGGCCCCTTCCCTTGTGACTAATTTGACCAAGAGTATGGTGGAACTTCGCACATGCCTCCCCCAACAAGGCCATGTGGGTTCCTCCTTGTTCTCTGGGAACACCCCTTTTTTTATGTGCGTACTTTCAGCCCAGCATCTTTGCTGCAGAGGCTCAAGCTGCATGGTGTTTTATCTTCAGACCCAGCCGAGTCCAGCTTTTTTTTGAGGCAGAGTCTCGCTATATAGTTCAGGCTGGCCTTGAACTCACTATGTAGCCCGGGTTGGGCTGGAACTTGCAGTAATCCTCCTGCCTGAGCCTCCTGAGTGCTGGGATCACAGGCATGTGCCACCATGCCCAGCTCCAGATTTTGTTTTTTCCCAGCACAAGTGCCAGATATGTGAGTGGAGAGTCCTCTAGATGTCCGGCCCTGGCTGTTTCCAGTTATCCCCTGTCCCAGCCATGCTAGTCTTCCAGCTGAGACCCCCCAAACACTGGGGAGCAGAGACCAGCCACGTCAGCTGGGTTCTGTTGGAAATACAGACACATGGGTTTACGAACATCTTAAAAACATATCCACATACGTAACGTTTGGCACTTAGGACACATCACATTGACCACGAAGTTCCAGGATTCTGCCCACCTTCTTCCTCTGTTCTCTGTGATCATCCTGGCTCAGTCCTCATCAATGCTCCTGTCCCAGCTGCTGTCTCTGCATGCAGGTCACTTTGTCTCTCCTGCTGCAGCCAAGATGATTCGCTAACACCCAATGCCACCCGATGATATCATTCTTCTGCTTCAAAGGCTTTTTATTGCTCAGAGAATAAGAGTAAAGCTCCTTATCATGTTGGACGTAGCCCTTAATGGCCTACGCCTGGCCCATGTCTCAGACTTTATCTCTTGTCACTCTACACCTTACCTCAAGCAGGTGTTTCTGTTCCCCGGATGTGCCAGCCTCTCTACACCTCTGAGCCTTCCCTCTGCTTGCTTTCTCAAATAACTGGAGGCTGGAAATTTCCCTTGGCCCATGAAGATCTCTTTCCCTCTCCTGCACTGTGCTCCATGCCCTGTAGGCTGAGATTTTATGGGCAGCATCAGTGGTCTCCCTTGTTCTTGTGCTTTCCGTGGGTCTCCCTGATGGGCAGGGAATTGGAGGCAGGAGAGGAGTGAAGGTGGGGGCCTATTCCCCACCTCCTCCCTTCCCGACCTGGGAGTGCACAGCTCCTGCTGGACCTCTCCTACGGCAGGTGCTCCTTCTCTGAGCTCTGACAGCCACTCCTTCCCATTGCTCTAGCACACGATGGCCAAGACTGCTAGCCCCAGGGTGCTTCATAGCGAATGGTCCCTTGAATAACTCTCCTGTTACTCTGTCTGTGTTCCATCCCTTGCCTGTCGAGGCCCTGACTGATATCTACTCAGTTATCCTCCAGATGTGAGCCCAGCCTCCCCAGATCGTCTTTCTTTACTGTTTCTACCAGGGATGTGGAAAGATGTCCACTCTCAACCCCATAACCGTCTAGGACCTGTATTGCTGTCCAGTGTCTCTCCCTTGGCAGTAGGAACTTGCCTTTTTAGCTTCGATCCAAGCATCTTTAGCCATACCTAGCACTAGCACTTAGCTGGTACTGAGGAAATGTATGTTGGATAACTGATGACTAAACTTGAAAAGGGATGCAGGAAGGCCCATGGGAACCACAGGCCAGAGAGTCTTCCTCCCATGCTGGTCAGGAAGGGAAGATGTAGCAAGGTTTCTGATGGGGGAAATCATAGCTAAGAATCTGCTAGGGAATCATCAAATTGAGAAGGCATAACTAACTTCCTCCTCCTCCTCTTCCTCTTCTTCTCCTCCCTCTTCCTCCTCCTCATCTTCATCCTCTTCCCCTTCCTCCTTTTCCTTCTCCTCTTCTTCTACCTTTTTCCCTCTTCTCCTCCTTCCTTATTCTCCCTTTTCTTGTTTTTTGAGATAAAGTCTCCCTATGTAATTCAGGCTGGCCTTGAACTCACTATGTAGCTCAGGATGGCCTCAAACTTCTAGTGACCCTCCTGCCTCAGCCTCTCAAGTGCTGGGATTACAGGTGTGTGTTACCACATCTGGTCATAACTAACTTCTTTAAACATTCAATAGGTCTGTTTTACTTCCTGCCAAAAATTTTCTATGTATGCAACCAGACTTTTAAAAAATTTACTATAAAAAGTTTTTACCAACATACACAAACATAAAGAGAATAGTGGAATGAATTATTATTATTATTATTTTTGAGATAAAGTCTCACTATACTGTATATGTGCATACACATATACACTATGTGTGTAGCCCAGGCTGACCTCAAATTTAAAATCCTCTTGCCTCAGCCTCCCAAGTGCTGGGATTAGACATGTGACACCATACCTACTGGCATAAATTACTTTCTTTGCTGCAATTTTTGTTTGTTTGTTTTGGTCCTACAAATTAAACTCAGGACCTTGTGCATGCTAAGCATGGTGCTCAACCACTGAGTTACATTCTCAGCCTTGTTGCATTGTTTTAAAGCAAATCCTAGTAACAAGACCATTTCACTGCTACCCCTTTTACTGTGCTTCACTAGAAAACAGTATTTAAAAAACACGATTGCTGGTGGAATTAAGGAGGATGTGAAGTTTAACCTAGAGAACCCAAACAAATGATGGGAATAAATGGGTATTTTCCTACGTATATATGTTAGAGGTCCAATTCCTCGGGACAGTGTTCATATGTTTTCCATGCCTGTGAGGGCCGTGTGAGATTCCTGAGGATGGAATCTCGGCAGAGGAGGAGGAGACCTCTGCAGTTTAGGTGCGGCTGGGCCTGTGGAAATCCACACAGGAAAGCTGGCATGAGGAATGAGGTCCCGGGGAACAGTGAAACTTGGGTGTCACTTGGAGTCCCTGGCTGCAAACCCCAGAAATGGCCCTGGGTGGTGGGCAGAGCTCACAATCACAACTGGAGTGGCCAGTTGGTGCCCACTTTTGACCCTTTTTGTCTTCTTTTCTAAAACCAGGTTTGTTGAGGTGCAACTTACATACAGTAACACTCACCGTTTGGGGCCATGTAGTTTTATGAATTTTGATAAGTACAATGTCTTCATCACCCCAAAAGTCTGCTCATTTCCATTCTTATTTTCCTTACCTCACTCCTAGCACGTGGCAAGGGCTGATCTCTTTCCCATCCCTAGGGTTTTTCCTTTTCCAGAATGTCATATCACTTAATGATAATTTAGCACGTTGCTTTTCTGTGCCTGGCTTCTTGAACTTAGCGCCGTGCTTTTGAGCTCCACCCACATCGTTGTTATCAGTGAACCACGATTTGCTTCTTTGTTCCTCAGTTGACGGCCATTTTGTTGTTTCCAGTTTTTGGCGGTGAGAAATGAAAGAGCTGCAACCACTTTTTTTTTTTTTTTTTTTTGTACCAGGGATCAAATTGGGTCCTTGCGCTTGCAGAGCAGCCAATGGAACCACTGAGCCAAATCCCCCACCCTCTGTTTTGTTTTTTTGAAACAGGGTCTCACTGTGTAGCTAAGGTTGGCCTCAAACTCATGATCTGAGCCTCCTGTCTTGCCTCCCAAGTCTGGGACTACAGGTTTGGGCCACCACACTTGTGGCCCACCACACAGGTTTTTAAGTGAATCTGTGTCTTCATTTGTCCTGGGTAAATACCTAAGTGGGATTATGGAATCATATGGTAACTGTGGATTTAACTTTTGAAGAAACTGCCAGACTCTTTTCCAAAGTAGTATTCCAGCTGGGCAGGGTGGCGGCGCACGCCTGTAATTTCAGCACTCGGGAGGCTGAGGCAGGAGAATCACTGTGAGTTCGAGACCAGCCTGGGCTACATAGTGAATTCCAGGTCAGTCTCAACTACATAGTGAGACCCTGTCTCAAAAAAACCAAAAAACCAAAAAACAAAATAGTATTCCATTTTGCATTCCCACCAGCAGTGTATGAGAGAGCTTCAGTTCCTTTTTATCCTCCTCTCATTTGCTGTTTTCAGCTTTTTGTCATTCTAACGGCAATGCCACGTTATTTTATTGTGGTTTCCATTTGCCTTTCTCTAATGATTAAGATTTAGAGGAGTGGCTTTTGATTTTGTTTGTTTTTATTTGTGGTACTGAGGCTCAGGCATGCTAGGCCACTGAACTATATCCCCAGCCTCAAGGGTCACAGTTCTTAATGCCATTCTGGCTTGAAAGGGGTTTGAGAGGTTTGTATAATGGCCTAGTTTTTTGTTTTTTTTTTTTGTACCGGGGATCGAACTCAGGACCTTGCACTTGTGAGGCAGGTGGCAGATCCACTGAGGTAAATCCCCGGCCCTGGGCTAGATTTTTTATTTTTTTATTTCTTCTCACTGAGTTTATTGGTACATTTTAGGTATACAGTACAGTTACATTCATCATTGGGATCTTGTACCTTTACATGACAGGTCTTGGTGCTCATTTTTTCACCTTACCCCTGCCCTGGGCTAGATTTTTTTAAAGTGTCAAATAAAAGAACTATTTGTTCATTATTTCACAGTGATAAGAAAGTGATGGAACTTACCAAGAAGGAAGGAGGGAGCTATCCTACAATTGCAGCATTGGTCTGCTTGTTGGTGAAACGGTGATGTCCCTGTCTTCCCCCACGGCACCTGCCCCACCCTCTACCTTTATGGTGCATTCCTCAGTTTTCTCCCACGGGATTCCTGGTCTAGCTAAATGTCACCTCCTTTTGAAGCATACAGGATCTCCAGACCAGGCACAGCGTGCAAGATGATGTTGTGGCCAGGCATGGTGGTGCACACCTATAATCCCAGCACTCAAGAGGCTGAGGCAGGAGGATTGCCAGGAGTTTGAGACCAGCCTGAACTACACATTGAGACCCTGTCTCAAAGAAAAAAAAAGATTCTGTGGCCTCTTTTGGAGCAGAACTTGTTTTGCTCTTCTGGACTTGTTTCTGAGCAGTGTGGCTTTGGGCAAATACACAAACTGCTCTCAGCCTCATTTTCGCCAAGTGTAAAATGGGTGTGATAATACCTACCTTGGAGGTAGATATTTGTTGCCAGAGAGAACATCATCATCATCACCTTATTATATTGTCCCTGTCATAGTTCTGCTCAGCTGTACCACGGGTATTTCCTGGTTTCTCCTCCAGTCACTGTCGAATAAGGGCAGGTTGTGTGGCTTGTGATCTCTGTGACACAATATTGGTACATTCTAGTCCTTCAACACACATGCTGAAACGGGAATCAAAGGATTCTCAGGGAAGCCAGGTCGCCAGGACCGGTGAGGAAAAGGGGAACCAGAAGAACAAATGCTCAGGGAAAAATAAAATAGACTGGGGAAGGCATTGATTAGGAGGAAACCCAGGTGGAGGAGGCTGGCTGAGAAGGGGGATGAAGGCGAGGTGCTGGGAGGGCTTCGGGTCCTGGGGACCGGGTGGCAGTCGGGGGTGGAGCGGGGAGCACCCTGGCACCCAGAGGAAGGGCGCGGAGGCCCGGGGAGAGAGATGGGTGGCCGGGCGGACTCAGAGCGTGGCCAGCTGCCAGAGCGGCAGGTGCGGAGGGCGGGGCATCGTGGGCGGAGCCAAGGGAGGGCGGGGCGGACGCCGGGCTGCGGGCGGGGCACACAGCGGTGCTCGGGCTAGAGCAGCGGGGGCCGCGGAGCTGGAGTCCGGGCCAAAGTCGGAGCTGGGGCCGGGTCGCAGCGGGCTCCAGCGATATGGGGTCCGCAGACTCCAAGCTGAACTTCCGGAAGGCGGTGATCCAGCTGACTACCAAGACGCAGGTGCGCCCCGGGCCCCAGCCTCCCCATCCACCTGCCGGGCTGGGGGCTGCGGACTTGGGCCAGACGGGGGCTGAGA
>NW_022900935.1:58863082-58903653 GCF_012274545.1 Fukomys damarensis | reverse complement strand
CTCCGCCGGCCGCGCTCCGCGCCCTTCTTTCGATGCCCACGGGTCCGGGACTCGCAGCCCAGGCTGACTCAATGCAAACAAAGCCGGGCCGGCGCCCTCCTGGGTCAGGAAAACAGCTGGTGCGCAGCCACGGCGGCCTTGCTGGGCCCGGGTCGATGCCTCCGGCCGGGGGAAAGGCCCAGTTCTTCTTGGGAACATCAAAGAGTGGCGGGCAGCAAGGCAGACGGGTAAGGGGATCTGTCCCCTGGCCTACAGAGCCCCCCGGTCCCTGTCCGGGGACAGCTCCAGGGGCTCCTCCGGGCCCTGTGGAGGGGATGCCCTCTCCTCTGCGGTTCAGGATGGCCCTGGTCTTCTCAGGAGGGAGCTGGCGGTCCCTTCCAGCCTGGTCCCTGCTTGCACACTGTCCCCTGAGTCCACAAGTGGCACAGAGGCCACCTTCTTGTCCCCAGCACATCCAATTTGTCCCCAGCAAGGCCACTTCCTTGCTCACCCCTGCTGTCCTTGCCCCGTGAACCAGGCCACCCTGGCAGCATAGATGCCCAGCCTTGGTTCCTCTGGTCCCTTGCTTTCAAGGATTTCAGTGTCTATTTCCATCTGGGACACTCCTCCTCCATGCTCTCAGGGAGTCTTTCTTGCTCTTGACAGGTAGAGTGGGATCCAGAAAGCCATCTCCCACTGCCCCAAGGTGAGAACTCTGCTCCCACAGTCTCATCCCCGCCCTGGAAAGGTCAGGTAGCTGGCAAGTGCTCAGGGCCTCTGGAGAGTCCAGTCACAGTGGAGAAGCTCTTGATACAAACCAGACCTGCTTCTCTCCATTACTCATGGCTCCAGGCTAGTTCTGGAGCTTTGGGATGGGGCTTTAGATCTGTGGGTGGCAGAGAAGGTGGCGAGGCCATGGGGAGAGGAGCAGGGAGACTCCTGTTTACCTACCTGGGAAAGAGACAGCTTGCTGGGGGCATGTGCTGTGGGGTCAGCAGCTGGGGGCTTTTTTCAGCCTGGCAGGATGAGTCCAGCCAGGGCCCAACAGGTCTGCAGTGGTTTAGAGTCCTACTTCTCCAACTGCAATACTGGGTCCTTCTCTTTTCCCCTCTGCAGCCCTATAAGTTGAGGCTGTTCTGCTGGTTCTTGTCTGAGGACAGTGAGAGGTTAGGACAAAGACCTGGAGTGGCTAGAAACCTGGGTCTCCTGGAGAGTGCTGGCACTCTGCATGTGGGAGGGGTCTGGCTGCCTTGGAGGAAGAGACCTCGGTGGCTGAAGCCTTGGACCCTGTGTGGTAACCTGGCTTGGGCAAGGACCAGATTATACACTCTCATCCTGGAATTTGCCACTCAGTGTCCCCAAGGAGATTCAGGCCCGTTGTCTACAGGATGACCTCTGATTTCAGGCCCTAAAGGTTGTGCTTTGGGCAGCAGACAAGCAGACCCAGCACCTTTCCTGTGGCCCAGGCCTCAGCTGCTGCTGCTTAGCCTTCCCTGACTTCCTGCTGGGCATCCTGTTTTCTTCCTGCCCCATCATCAAGCCCTGGGCCAGGCCTGACCCTGATCCTGAGGGCCAGCAGCTCTGCCTGTGTTTCTTGAGCTTTTCCCAGAGTTGTTGGGTAATGGAGTATACCAAGACTCGAGACTGTCCCTTTTCCAAATCTTGTTTGGGGTTCTTAGGCCAGACGAGATCGGTGGATGCACACCCACATGTGTGTACATGTGAATGCTTGTCACACAGCCCTCAGGTCAGGTCATCCATAGCAGGCTAGAGTACTGATGGTGGCCTTGCCCCATCCCAACAAGAGACTGTCAGTTACAGCAGGTCCCCCAGGCCTGAGTAGGGATCTGGCTTGAGAAAGAGCCTGGTGAAACTTGGTTAAGAGTACAGTACATGGTTTCCCAGGAGGCTGGTTCATTCCTGTGTCCTAAGCAGCAGAGGCCTGAACAAAAATACTCTTCAAAGAAACTAACTGGGATTTTAGAGTTTCTTTGGGTTGGGTGGAGGTTGGCTGGGGTCATTGAGGTAGGAGCTAGGCCATATCCCTGTCCTCAGAAGCTTCAAGGGTCCCAGTGACCCTGGCTAAGGCCTAGTATAGTAAAAAATTGTCCCCAGCCCGGCATGGTGGATTATAGCCCTTGGGAGGCTGAGGCAGGAGGATAGTCTCAAGTTTGAGGCCAGCCTCAGCTCTGTAGCAAGACCTTATCTCAAAGAAAAAACAGTCCAGCCCCCCAAAATTGTTACCAAATGTGAATGTCTAAATTGCAGTGAGACCAGGAAGAGGGGCTCATGCTGAGGAAAGAGGGAGCAGAAGCCTTGCTCCTGAAGAGGTCTTTCCTGTTTCCAGACTGGGATGCTTTGGAGTTTCCTTAGTTTCTCTTGAGCCTCTGTCCTCATTTATGTTATTTTTATATCATGTATATGTATATGTATATGTATATGTATATGTATTATATTGGTACTGGGATTGAACCCAGGGCCTTAAACATGCTAGGCAAGTGCTCTTTATTGCTGAGCTACATCCCCATCTCTTTTTATTTTTTACTTTGAGACAGAGTCTGGCTAAGTTACGTAGGCTGGATTTGAACCTGTGGTCTTCCTGCTTCATTACTCAGGCAATGAACTAGAGGCCTGCTCTTCAGAGCTCATGTCCACGTGGTGCTTGGCCAGGCTCCTGCCCCTTTAAGCAGGTGGCGGCTACCTGGGAGGGGGCAGAGTGTCAGAGGTGGCAGTTTCCCAGAGGTGCTCCCAGATGGGACCCCAGCCCCAGGGACCCTAGACAGCAGCGTGATGCTCCTGCACCCCACTGCAGGTCAGTGGGCTTCTAGGGGACTGAGGCCCAGCAAACCCTAGCCCCAGCCCCTCCTTTGGCCTTTGTTCCTCTGCCCGAGGCTAACTGGCTCTACCAGTTCTGGGGCTGACACGTGTGCCAGGCCTGTCCCGAGGGCCAGGGCCCCACGCTACCCTGCAGCTCCCTGGGGTGGGCGCTGGGTCGGATCTGCCCGGACCTTGGGGAGGTGCACAGTCCCAGCCCTGAGGTTGGACAGCCCCCTAGCGATCTCCCTGGCCCGCGCCCTTGACTGGAGGGGTCTCCAGGTGTCTTCCAGCTTCCACGAAACAAACACTGGCTGAGCACCTGCTGCATTTGGCAGCTGCAAGGCCAGGGGAGAAGGCTGTGAGGCCAGAGCCGCTGGATCTGAGTGGGCTCCGTGAGGAGCAGGGGATGGGGCTGAGGTGCCTGGGGCAGCAGGCCCATCCATCTTGGGCTCTGGGGGAATTCTTGGAAGAAGGCTTTTCAGAGAAGAGAGCTATTGTATTCATACAAGATACTTTTTTTTCTGATGATAAGGCCCATATGTATGAAATGCAGACCTGTGTTGGTAGCAGGGTCATCAGGACTTTGTGAGCCCTAAATTTCAGAAAAAGGAAAAGGCTCTTTTTTTTTTTTTTTCTTTGGTACCGGGGATTGAACTTTGTTCCTTGTGCTTGCAAGGCAGGCCACCCAACTGCTGAGCTAAATCCCCAGCCCCTGAAAAGGCTCTTTTGATGGGAGAAGCCAAGGAATGTCTTACAGGTGAGCTTCAGAAGGAGCCCAAATGAAGTGGGACTGAGAGAGAGTCCCTGGCCCTCAGCAGATGAATATGCAAAAGGAAAAAAATAAAACAGGTGCCCAACCAGGTGCTCAAAGATAAGACTACCCAGACTTATAACCAGGTGGTGGCGCCCACCTGTAGTCCCAGCACTCAAGAGGCTGAGGCAGGAGGATCACCGTGAGTTTGAGGCCAGCCTGTACTACAAAGCAAGACCCTGTTGTAAATAAACAAACAAACAAACAAACCCACCCATCAGAGGGGTTGTTGCTTTAATATCCTGGTACATCTTCTACTTTTATTAATATAGAATTTAACACAAAATCATGATTGTCCTGTAGGTAGTTCTATATCTTTTTTTTTTCTTTTCCTTTTTGGTGGTATTGGGGATTGAACCCAGGGTCTTTGCACTGAGGTATGTCCTCAGCCCTTTATTTTTAATTTTGAGACAAGGTCTCTCTAAGTCATTAAGTTGCCCATACTGGGCTTGCAATATTCCTGTCTCAGCCTTGAAGGGTGCTGGGATTATAGGCTGTGTACCACTACGCCCAGCTGATAGTTTTATCTCTTATTTTTTCAATATAACATTACCATGAGCATTTTCTGTTTGTTAATGTTCATATTGAAAATATGATTTTGGTGGCTGCATAGTATTCAATTGTATGGATGTGAATTAGCTTTGTAAGCAGTCCCCAGCTATTGGTTAGGAAATTACAACTTTTCACTGTTATCAATAATAACTTATCAAAAATAAACATCCTCACACCACATCTTTATTTCCACTGGAGAAATTTCTAGAAGCAAAAATTCATTACTCAAATCCGTTGCCTTGGCTGCCTGTATGAGTGTCTGTGTGATTCAGAGAGCATATGTGTTTTTAAAGGATGTTGCCTCAGTGGGACTGGATGGGGTTTTGTTTGTTTGGTTTGGCTTGTTTGTTTGTTGTTTTGGTACTGGGGGTTGAACTTGGGACCTTGCACTTGTGAGGCAGGTGGTGGCACCACTAAGCTAAATCCCTATCCCTTGGTTTGGTTTTTTGAGACAAAGTCTTGCTATGTAGTTTGGGCTGGATGTGAACTATGTAGCCCATTAGACTCTTGGCAATCCTCCTGCCTCAGCTTCCCCAGTGCTGGGATTCCAAGTGTGTGCCCCTCTAGGACTGGTGGGATTTTGAATGCATTGTTGGGGTAGGGGAACATGCTGGGAAAAGAAGGCAAAGTGAAGAGACAGTGGGTCATGTCTTAGGGACATGGAATACATGTAGATAGGAGTTTGCAGTTGTACATATGAGTGTGCAAACCTGTTTGCATGTGTTTACGTGTGTATGCAATGTGATAAACATACTGTGAAAATTCTTTTTGTTTTGTTTTTTTGAGACAGGGTCTCACTGTGTAGTTCAGGCTGTCCGTGAACTCACTGTGTAGCCCAGGCTGGCCTTGAACTCACTGTAACCCTCCTGCCTCAGCCTCCTGAGTTCTGGGATTATAGGTGTGTGCCACCATACCCACCTCTATAGTGAACGTTTAAATAAAAATGTATCACCAGAAGACACATTGCCATTAATTGTCCTAAAATAGTCCCTCTTTCTTCAAACACACGTATCCTGTCATCCTTGCCACTTCTTGCAGCAGTTCTGGATGTCTTCTTTCGTGAGTGTCTTTAGTTGTTCTCTCGTGACTGCCTCAGTGTCCTGATGTCCATTTTGGCTTCAGGGAAGAGCCAGAAGTCACATGGTGTGAGATCTGGTGAACGAGGCAGACGAGGACACGCCAACTCAGGACACTGAGGCGGATGTGAAGAGACACTCGTGAGACAGGACTTCCAGAACTGCTTCAGAGAGTGTGACAGGCGTGATGGGATGAGTGTGTCTGAAGTGTGTTGAGGGGATTGACGGCAGTGAGGGTTTTATTGTAGTACATTTTTTCGGTACTGGGGATCGGACTTAGGACCATATTGCAATAAATTTTTATTTAAACATTCACCATGTCTTGGTCATACCACTATATATGTATGTATGAATGTGTACATGTAAACTGTGTTTCAATAAGATCTTGGCTGTTGGGCCAAGCTTTAGACTTGCTCTGGCAGGCCTGTGTGTGAGGCGGTGGTGATGTTAGCCCTGTGCTTTGGCACACGTTCGAGGGCAGCATGGAAACAGGACTGGGGGAGGTAGATTTGGGGGCAGGAGCCTGGGCAAGGGTGACCTGGACTGCAGCATTGGTCAGTAGTGGAGCGTGTGCCTGTGATCCTTGAATTTGCCAGATTCGGTGTCTGGCGGATGCTGAGGGAAGGCAGAAGCTGATGGGGAGGGAAGGGAGAGGGTTCGGGGACTGGAGCGAGAGCGTGTGTCCCCATGGTCATCTTCTGTGCAGAGAGAGCGGGTCTTGGTCTGGGTCCTGTATATTTGGCCTAATGGTGTCACCCGATGTGCCCAAGGGGGCAGGTCAGCCTGCTCTGCAGGAGGAGGATGGGGACTCAGCCAGGGACATGCAGGCCCTCGGGGACCGGGTTGTGTTTTGGCCCCTGGACTCAGCACCCAGCTGACCCCTGACCATGCCCACTGAGTGTCCCAAGTGCGACTGTGCTGGCCAGGGCTGGTGGCAGCTAAAGGTTGTCCCTTACCTATGTGGGGAGGCTGCTGGGCACCAGCTGCAATGGTTAGGGGGGCTGTGGCTTCGCTCTCGGGGCCTCTCCCGGTCACATGTTGGGTAAACCGTGTCCTGTTGCCACGAGGTCCTATAACTCTGGACACTGGGTCCCCCCACAGCCCGTGGAAGCCACCGATGATGCCTTTTGGGACCAGTTCTGGGCAGACACGGCCACAACCGTGCAGGACGTCTTTGCACTGGTGCCAGCAGCAGAGATCCGGGCTGTGCGGGAGGAGTCACCCTCCAACCTGGCCACCCTGTGCTACAAGGTGAGGATGCCTGACCCTCACTGCCACTGCCATGCTCCAGGACAGCTGACCAAGTCCAGCCCGTGGTGGGAGGGGACGGGCACCCAGGACACCCCAGCCCCAGGTCCCCTTTGGTGGCCACCATTTCTGAGGATGCCAGGCCTTCCTGAGCACTCTCCACCGAGCACGCCCTCTGCTGGCCCGGGAGGTGGATTTGTCGGTGTGGCCGTTTTACAGAGGAGGAGACTAAGGCAGAGAAGTGTTGCCTCTTCCTGGATCTTGGACATTGAAGGCTCTGCTTGCCTGATGGTCCCCTGGGCTGGCTGACTTTGTCAGCAGGGATGGCCCTGCCTCTGCCCCTCTGCAACTTCAGTGTCCCTTGTACCCCCTAACCCCAAGCGCCAGGCCCCAGGCTGTGTGTCCACTGATGCTCTGCTCCCCATCATCCCCGCAGGCTGTGGAGAAGCTGGTACAAGGAGCTGAGAGTGGCTGCCACTCAGAGAAGGAAAAGCAAGTCGTCCTGAACTGCAGCCGGCTGCTCACGCGAGTGCTGCCCTACATCTTTGAGGACCCTGACTGGAGGGGCTTCTTCTGGTCCACAGTGCCCGGGGCAGGGCGAGGAGGGGTCTGTAGGCATGGCCAGGGTGGGTGGGAGGTGACAGGGCGAGTACTCTTTCAGGGCCGAACTCCTCCAGACCTCTTCTGGCATTTGGGAAGCTCAGGGGTGGGGAGTGGGAGGTGCTGCTGAGGGATGGGGGTCCACATCACCTTCTTGGGCCCTCAGCTCCTGTCCCCCTCACCAGCCTGCAGGAAGTGGCCAAGGAGGGTGCCGGGAGGAGGGGTGGCTGTGCAGACTGGGGCAGGCCAGCTGTCTTCTCGCTCTTCCCTGGTGTACCTCCAGGCAAGGCCGAGGAGTGAGGCCTAGTGGCTCCCAAAAGAGCTCCTGAGGCCTGAGGCTGGGGTCACTGTCTGGCGCACCATCAGTGGGGAGGTTTCCTACTGTTCCTGGCCCTTTCCCTGCTCTGCCTCCTTCTGCTTTGGTTGGTTTTGGCCCTGCAGAAATCTACTTCCTTTGCCTTCATCCCTGTGTCCGGGCTGCCTGCTTGGACTTAGTCTCTGTCCTTTACACCCTCAAGCTCTGGGACCCCCCTTCTCGGCCAGCTACCACTGAGGCATCCTGCTTCCTTGGCAGGGTGAGGAGGAGGACGAGAATGCCCGGCCCCTGGCTGAGTCCCTGCTGCTGGCCATCGCGGACCTGCTTTTCTGCCCAGACTTCACAGTCCAGAGCCACCGGAGGAGCACCGTGGTGAGAGCCCCGACTGGATGCACCTTGGCTGGGTCAGGGCCGGGCCAGTTGCAGTTCCCTTGGGCAGGATGCAGTCAGCAGGGCTGGGGTGCTCAGGAAAACTGGGCTACCTGGCATGGGTATCCCTGGCCAGGGGTGGGGCAGTACCACTGGAGAGGAGCCAGCGGGTGCCCGCCCTGCCACCGCCTCTGCTGGCTGTGCTCGGGCACCCGGTGTCTTTTCTGGCCCAGCAGAGGAGGTGGCAGGCTGCACACTTCTGTGAGTCTTTGAGTCTTCTGAGCCCCACACACCACTAAGGGAAATGTGTTCCTTGCCTCTCCCGCCCTCCTTCTCTCCCTGTCTTGGACTGGACAATGTAAGAAAAATGAGTTCTGAAGAGGGCTGGGGATTTAGCTCAGTGGTTCTGCTGCCTGCCCTGCAAGCGCAAGGTCCCGAGTTCGATCCCTGGTACCAAAAGAAAAATAAGAAAGAAAGAAACTGAGCTTTGAAGAGCTCTGAGGACATTCACATCACCCCTGCACACCAGGACTGGGCATCCTGAGGCTCTGTCTGCAGAGACTGTGAGGGCAGCAGGAGGCTTGGGCTGGCTGGGGTCTGTCTACACTGCTGCTCACCTTGCCGCTCCCTGCCTGCTCTTGCCCTGGCCCTGTCCCCAGGACTCAGCAGAGGACGTCCACTCCCTGGATAGCTGCGAATACATCTGGGAGGCTGGTGTGGGCTTCGCTCACTCCCCCCAGCCTAACTACATCCACGACATGAACCGGTGAGCTGGCTCAGGCCCAGGGGCCCTGGCCTAGCTGGATCCAGGCGGGGCTCCTGCCCAGCTCAGAGGGGAACCCTCCCACCTGTGAGCAAATCTTCACCCTGTAGAGCCGAACAGGGATTGTTTGCGTGCACTTGGCCGGGAGGTGCTTATTCTAAGTATCTTTCACCAACCCCGCCCCAGGATGGAGCTGCTGAAACTGCTACTGACGTGCTTCTCTGAGGCCATGTACCTGCCCCCAGCTCCTGAAAGTGGCAGCTCCAACCCTTGGGTTCAATTCTTTTGTTCCACGGAGAACAGGTGAGGTGCCTGGGGCCTTTCCTTTCTCTTCTGATTCCAAGCTCCCTAGAGCTGGGTGGCAGTGCCTGCTCTGAGGCTTATTGGGGGAGTGCTGCCCTCTGGTGGTAATGAGCTGTAATTTAGCCACGCCTTAACACCAGGGCTGTCTCCTCTGGCGTTGTGATCCAGACAGGAACCTGGGTTCCTGGGTGACCCCTGTCCAGGTCCCTCTTCTGGAGCCATGCTGTTCAGTAGAAGTATAATGTGAATCATATGTGTATTTTGAGATTAAAGTATAAAAGGAGACATAAAATTAATTTTTAATAAGATTTCATTTAATCCAGTGTAGGAGGTGTGGTCAAAATATATGGTGAACATTTAAATTAGAAAGTGCGCAGCAGTAAGATACACTGCCATTATTACTCCTCAACATTTTACCCCTTGTTGTGAACACACTTAGCCCATTGTTTCTTGCCACTTTCTGAAGCCACTCTACTCTGGAAGCCCCACTTTGTGTCTTTATGAGGTATGATCAAAACCTCAGGGAATGCTTCTGTGGAATACCATCCAGCAGAAAGGCAGGCTCATAAAAATGTTCCAGTGGGTCCTCATCCACCTTATTCACCGGATCTGGCACCATGTGATTTCTGGCTCTTTCCAAAAGTCAAAAGGACCATGAACATTTTGAATTGATTCAGAACATCGAGGCAGCCACAACTGCACAACTAGAGACACTCATGAAAGAGGACTTCCAGACAAGAATGACGGGCTCAGTGTGTCTGGAGGGGATTAATGGCAATGTAGTTTTTACTGTAATAAATTGAAACAATTTTAAGCATTCATTGTATTTTTCAACTATATTGTATTCAAAACATTAGTGCTTTACAGATAATCATATAAAATCATTGAGCTGTTTTCAACATTTCCTTTCTCATGCTACTTTTTAAAAATTCAGTGTGTGTTTTACATTCCCAGTAAGACTTGGTTCAGACCAGCCACATTCCAAGTGCTTGTGGCCTGTGGCTGCCCTGGGGGACAAGGGGCAGGGAGGTGTGCGACAGACACCCCGAGGGAGGGAGTCTAGCCTGCATGGGGGCACTTAGGAGTGCCTCTCACTGTGCCCTAAGGCTGGTGGTTGTCTCTCCCGCTTCCGCCTCTGACCCCTCCATGGCACGGTGTACCTTTCTGTGGGTTTTGCTGGCTTCCGGCCCAAACTTTTTGCCTCCCCCCAGAGAGAAGGCAGCCCAAGGTGACCCCTACCGATAGGTCCGGTCAGAAACTGGTCAGAGTCTTCTTTCTTAGTCTTATCAGGTACACTGCCATCCCATCACTCCCTTAACCTCTCTGCATCTCAGTTTCCTCACCTGTAAGATGAGGAGCTTGAACCCTGACATCTTACAAGTCTGATTCAAGTCCTATGGCCTGGCAGCTGGGTGATGGAGCCCAGGCTGTGTCCTTAAGAGAAAGCCACGTCTCCCTGGGCCTCCAGTGTTTCCCTGAAGCCCCATCCCTAAGAACCTCAGGGTTCTGCACTCACCTTCCTGCCAAGAGCCCCTTGTGACGGGCCACTGTGCTTTTGGTAATGGAGTCCTCTGCCTTGGCCCAGCCCAGCCCAGGTCAGGCCAGGCCGTGGTAAGGATGAGAAGGGTCCTGTCCACTGCCTGGCTCCCAGCCCAGAGCCTGACCCTGGCACTTGATGACTTGAGGTGGTTTGGCTGCTTCCCACGTGGCAGGAGTGCTGGGCCCAGGTGGCATCCTGCAAGCCCGCCCTCCTGCCCCGCAGACATGCACTGCCCCTCTTCACTTCCCTCCTCAACACCGTGTGTGCCTATGACCCCGTGGGCTACGGGATCCCCTACAACCATCTGCTCTTCTCTGACTACCGGGAGCCGCTGGTGGAGGAGGCTGCCCAGGTCCTCATCGTCACCCTGGACCACGACGGCGCCACCAGCACCAACCCCACCGTGGATGGCACCACGACAGGCACAGCCATGGATGACACTGATGTAAGGGCGGGGCAGGGGGCTTCGTCCTGCTGGGGTGTGAGCTGGTGGCATCCGATTAGCAGGACACTCAGGAGCCACTTCGGGGCATGGCCGGGTGCGTGACTCGGAAGGGACACTGTTGCTGCCACCCAGGCTGGGGAGGGACCAGGGTGAGGCAGCTGCTCACCATATGCTTTTATCCTTGACAGCCCCCAGGCCCCGAGAACCTGTTCGTGAACTACCTGTCCCGCATCCATCGGGAGGAGGTGGGTCAATGCGGCCCCGCCCCCCACGGTTGTCTTGGGTTCACAGGGGCAGGGTGGGCGGAGTCCTGGCCCCTGCGGGGTAAACAGGGATGGTGGAGTTCGAGGGTTCTAATATACGGAAAGGACCGGTGGTTTCTGGTTTTGGTTGGACGAGGAGACCAGGAAGGCTTCTAGGAGAAGGCAATCTAATGTCAAGTTTGAGGGGTGGAGCAGAAGACTGGACCGTGGCTGCAGAGAAGGGCGGGACCTCAGGGAGGTGCTGGACTCCAGAGCTCTGACTTCTGCAGCTGAAGATGGGACTGGAGGGCTAAAGGCAGAGCACAGCCTTGGGTGCTCAGTAATATGGCAGCCCTGTGAGGGCCAGGCAGTGTCCCCCACGGGTGATGAAGTGGCAGAAAGGGTGCTTTGGGGGCACCTATCAACAATGAGTCCAGGTGGGCAGGGTCCTGGTTCAGGGGGTGCCCTGGGGTCCCCAGGAGCAGCAGCCTTGCTCAGGGAGTAGGCAGCCCAGGGGCAGGGGAGCCAGTGGCCTGCCCGAGGGGGTCACCCCACAAACCCCTGATGATGTCAGAGCCTGAGCCCCTCAAGCTCAGAGCTGGGATTGGGCTCTGGAGGAGTGGGAGGAGGTGAATGGACCCTGGCTCTGCCTTCCCTTCCAGGACTTCCAGTTCATCCTCAAGGGCATAGCCCGGCTGCTGTCCAACCCCTTGCTCCAGACCTACCTGCCCAACTCCACCAAGAAGATCCAGTTCCACCAGGAGCTGCTGGTTCTCTTCTGGAAGCTCTGTGATTTCAACAAGGTGGGCAGCCTCCAGGGCTAGCACTGGGCAGTGCAGATGGAGAGGAGACATGTAGAAATAGCTGCTGGGCCGGGTGCATGCCTGTAATCCTGGTACTCTGGGAGGCTGAGGCAGGAGGAGCTCAAATTTGAGCCTGGCCTGGGAAACTTAGAGACATAGTGAGATGGTCTCAAAATACAAAATAAAAAGTGGTTCTTCAGTGCAAAGGAGCTGGATTCTATTGGCAGAACCATGCACACAAATAAAGGGGTGGGGTGGGTGGGAAGGAAAGGGAAGCTTGGACCTTGTGGTCCAAGGACGGGTCTCCCTAGCCTGGGGAGGTGGGTGGAGCAGAACCAGCCGTCCCACTGACCCCACCTGCTGGTCCCCTTCCCTGCTCCCAGAAATTCCTTTTCTTTGTGCTGAAGAGCAGTGACGTGCTGGACATCCTGGTTCCTATCCTGTACTTCCTCAACGACGCCCGGGCAGATCAGTGTAAGACCAGGGCATCGGGCGGGCCTGTCCTCCCTCCTAGCAGCTCAGGCGTGGTGGTTTCACCTCCCAGGAGGGGCTTCCTGCAGCCCCCCAAGATGAGTCCCTTTGCTGGGTCCCCCTCCTGCTCACCCCGTGGGACCCCTCCTGCTTCCCGTGCTACAGCTCGGGTGGGCCTGATGCACATTGGCGTCTTCATCCTGCTGCTTCTGAGCGGGGAGCGGAACTTCGGGGTGCGGTTGAACAAGCCGTATGCAGTACGGGTGCCCATGGACATCCCAGTCTTCACCGGCACCCACGCCGACCTGCTCATTGTGGTGAGGGGCGCCCACAGGGGCTGTGGGGGTCATGTAGTCTTGGCTGAGTCTGGGGCGATGGCCACCCACGGCTGCCCTTCCTTCCCGCTCCCTGTGCAGGTGTTCCACAAGATCATCACCAGCGGCCACCAGCGTCTGCAGCCCCTCTTTGACTGCCTGCTCACCATCGTGGTCAACGGTAAGGGCCCGGTGCCCACCTTCCCTGTGCTCACCACTAGGTGGCACCAGGCCACAGGCAGAACAGCCACCTGCTCCGGGCTCAAAGCGCCTCCATGCCACACAGGTGGAGCCAGCCACAGGTGTACTGCTAAATTTTCTAACACTATATTAAAAAATAATAATAACAAAAGGACAGGTGGCAATATTTTGTAATATATTTGATCCACTGTATCTAAATATTGTCATGTCAACATGTAGCCAATACAAAAAAATTAGTGAGGCTTGGCATGGTGGCACACTCCTGTAATCCCAGCACTCTGGGAGGCTGAAGCAGGAGGATTGCAGGTTCAAACCCAGCCTGAGAAATTCAGTGAGTTGGTGAGACCCTGTCTCAAAAGGGGTGGGGGGAGACACTAGGTTCAATCCTCAGTAATGCAAAAAAAGTTGTATTCTTTTGGTCTTTTTTTTTTTTTTTTTTTTTTTTTTTTTTTTTGGTACTGGGAATCAAACTCGGGACCTTGTGCTTGAGAGGCAGGCGGTGGCACCACTGAGCTAAATCCCCAGCAAAATATTGTATTCTTTATATTCTGTTTCATGCCCGGTCTTCCAAATCTTATGTGTGTTTCATGTACACAACACACAGCTTGGCTGCATTCCAAGCACTTGATGGCCACATGCGGCTGGAGACCATGAATCTATTGGACAGTGTGGGTTTAGGTGATCGTAGTCCAAATGGGGATGTCAATCCCCTAGTCCCTGTCTTTACCCTGCCCACCAGCAAGGACAGCAGACTGAAGTCAGGGCTCGGGCTGGCTGGGGCCCAGCAAGGTGGGCGGCCATGGGCTGGGACAGAGTGAGCCTGTGTGGGTGTGTTTGGGAGAGATGGTGGTGGGTGTGTATATAGGGTGTGTACAGGGGGGAAGGTGAGACTGGGAATCCACCCCAGGGCCTTCACACTGAGCTACATCCCCAGCCCTTTTTAAAATTCTTTATTTTGAAACAGAATCTCACCAAGAGACTAAGAGCTTGAACTTAACGATCCTCCTGCCTCAGCCTCCCAGAGTGCTATGATTACAAGCCTATACCACCATGCCCAGCTTCCATCCCACCATCTCCCCCGGTTATGTTTATTGGTACATTTAAAGTAAACAATACAGTTACATTCATCATTGGGCTCTTGTACCTTTACATGATATGTCTTGGTTCTTATTTTTTCCCCATACCCCTGCCCTCCATCCCAAAATCTTAATTGACAGCCACTAAGGCAGGCCAGCTCTGAGAATGCTGCTGTGAACAGGACAGCTCTGCCTACCCTCTGAGGCCCTCGGGCATGAGTGAGGAAGATGGGAGCTGAAGAGGAGCACAGACAAGCTATGTGCAGCATTATTTCATCCTTAGTTCCTGCCCCAAAGCTGTGCCCCAAATGCCTACCTAACATTACAGCAGCTTGATACCCTAAACCATGATGGCAAACCTTTTAGGGCTTTCAGTGATAATAAGCAGCTGCTGTGGCACACGTGCCATAGGTTCGCCACCATGATGTAGAACAACTTGCAGGCCCGAGTTTGTATCCCTGCCCAAATGTTTTATCCCTAGGGAACTTGGCCCAGATTTCTAACCCTCCCTGAGCCTTCGTTTCCTTGTCTGTAAAATGGGGACAGTCTTATCCAAGCCCTTCCTCCCTCATAGGTGGAAAAGGATTGGGAAAGAGATGCTATATATATGGCTTTGTAAAAGAGACTGTGGCCAGTTGGATGTGGAAGTGTCCGCTTGTAATCCCAGCATTCTGGGAGGCTGAGGCAGGAGGATTGCAAGTCAGAGCCCAGCCTGGGGAACTTAGTGACTTAGCAAGGCCTTGTCTCAAAATAAAAAATAAAAAGGGGGTTGGGGAATGTAGCTCAATGCAGAAGCCCTCGGTTCAATCCTTGGTACCAGAAACAAATAGACACAGAAAAGCCCTGCTGTGCACACAGTCAGGTGAGGGAGGAACACGTGTCTGTGGCACTTTACAAGAGGGGTGACAGAGTGAACATGGCCGCTGCGGGCTTCCTGGCTGGCAGGGGCTTCACAGCCAGGGCCAGGAGGGCTGGGAGGAGTATGTTGTTGCATCCAGGCCTGGGCTGTGAGCTGGCCGCTCCCTTGCAGTGTCACCCTACCTCAAGAGCCTGTCCATGGTGACCGCCAACAAGCTGCTGCACCTGCTGGAGGCCTTCTCCACCACCTGGTTCCTCTTCTCGGCTGCCCAGAACCATCACCTGGTCTTCTTCCTCCTGGAGGTCTTCAACAACATCATCCAGTACCAGTTCGATGGTGAGGCAGGGACCAGGACGGCTCACGGGCGTTGCCTAAGGGGCCAGCAGCTCAGGAACTGGCTTCGGGGGGTGCGCACCAGTGGGCCTGCTGCCCCTAATCAACGTGCACTTATTGAGCACCTGCTGTGTGCCTGGGTGAAGGGGATACCTTGGGGAACAGAGATACCCCGGGATGGAGGATGGGTGAGCTTTAGAGTGCCCTGGGCAGAGCTCCCCCTGCAGGCTGGTGGACGCAAGTTCAGAGTGGCTGGCGCTGTCCTTTCCAGTGTCGCAGACGCCGGCTGCCCTGTGTGAATTCAGGCCTTGCCTCTCAATACCTTTGTGACTGCATGTTTGTAATGTCATTTCTCCGGGCCTCAGTTTCCTCACCTGTAAGATGGCCAAACTACAGAGTCCCTATCTTAGAGGGTATGGGGCAGAGGATGAAGTAAAATAACCCACAAAATAGCACAGTGTCTGGCAACTCAAATATAAGGAATTGTTTTTATTCTTTTTTGGTACTGGGGATTGAACTCGGGTCCTTGCACTTGCAAGGCAGGCCACCGAACCACTGAGCTAAATCCCCGGCCCCAGGAATTGTTTTTATTCTAAAATAAGCTGAGTGCAGTGATGCTTTCTCGTAATCCTGGCATTGAGAGAAGCTGAGGCAGGAGAATCACAGGTTTGAGTCCCACCTGGGCAACTTAGTGAAACCCTGTCTCAAAATAAAAAATGAGGACTGTGGATGTAGCTCAGTGGTAGAACCCCTGGGCTTGATCTCCAGTACTGCCATTTTTTTTCACTTATCTAAGAAGGATTAATTGGAGTAATAGGAGCAGGAAAGCATTGTGGGGAGAGGATGGTATGTTCATGTGCAAAGGCCCTGGGGTGAGATGTTGAGTTGAAAGCAGATCAGTATAGTGTAAAGCAGAACCAGAGAGGTGCACAGGGTACCAAGGACCAGTAAAACATTTGTTTCTTCTTCTGGAAGCCATGGGAACTTGGAGGTGGGTGATGGAGGACAGGCATTGAACTCAGGGCCCTTCACTTTGAGCTACATCCCCACCCCTTTTTCATTAATTAATCTATCTTTAAATTTTTGAGACAGGGTTTCACCAAGTCATTAAATTACCTGGGCTGAGCTTGAACTTGTGATCCTTCTGCCTCAGCCTCCCAGAAGGTGCCATTATGCTTGGCTCCTTTAGTGCTGAGTTGTCAAGTCTTTTGGTTTGTTTGTTTTGTCTTTATAAGACAAGGTCTAGCTATATAGTCCAGGCTAGACTTGAACTCACTATGTAGCCCAGCTGGCATTGAATTCCTGGTGACGCTCCTGCCTCAGCCTCTCGAATATTAGGATTACTTGTGTGTGCTGCCACGCCCAGCTCAGGATTGCGCCTGTGTGGGGTGCTTGAGGAACCAAGAGAGGGGTGTTCAGGCCCGAAGCTATTTCCCCACAGCCGACACACAGCTGTGTCATCCCTGTGTGGCTCCCTCTCCTGGGTTCCCCGTATCCTCTCCTCCCCTGGGGGAGATACCTCCATGTGCTGCAGGGGACCAGCCCAGTGTCGGGGGAGGCAAGGCCCCCTGAATGGAAGTGCACCCCCTTCCCCAGGCAACTCCAACCTGGTATACGCCATCATCCGCAAGCGCAGTGTCTTCCACCAGCTGGCCAATCTGCCCACAGACCCCCCGGCCATCCACAAGGCCCTGCAGCGGCGCCGGCGGACACCAGAGCCCCTGTCCCGCTCAGGCTCCCAGGAGGGTGGCTCCATGGAGGGCTCCCGCCCTGCCGCCCCTGCGGAGCCAGGCACCCTCAAGACCAGCCTGGTGGCCACCCCAGGTTTGGCACTGGCAGGCGGGAGGGGGACGTGGCTGGGGCACCGGTGTGCTGTCTGGGTGCTCAGCTTGGCACTCACGAGGGCGTGGCCTGTGTCAGGGGCTGGGAAAGAGCAGCAGGCATGGTGGTCTTGGGGACCCAGGAGTGGGAGCCGGGTGGGGACAGGGCCTCAGGGCTCTGGGACAGGTGGGGGTGGGGCTGGGCAAGGGAGATGGGACACGGTTCTTCTACAGTGGCTGGCGGACAGGCAGCCTCAGGGGCCAGGTCAGAAGGGGCACCATGGGACTTGATCCTCTCTCCTGCCTGTGCCCTTTCTGTACCTCACCCAGGCATTGACAAGCTGACGGAGAAGTCCCAGGTGTCCGAAGATGGCACCTTGCGGTCCCTGGAGCCTGAGCCCCAGCAGAACTCAGCAGAAGGCAGCCCGGCTGAGGGGGTGGGTAATGGGATGTAGGACCCGTGAGGGAGGGTCTCACCTTCCTCCCTGGCCTCTGTGACATGGCTGGGACAGGGTACTCTGAGGTCACTTGCAGCAGAAGGAAAGGTGCCAGGGCCCAGGACAGCAGGGTTGGCACCACTGTGAGGATATTCACAGACCCTCCCTTGTTTACTGGGCACGGTGAAGCCTGTGTCCTTCAGCTCCCCATCCATCAGCCTTATCTGAGCTGAGGCTGGCCTTTACCCAGCCACCCTGTCAGCCCCTGGCCCTAAACCTGTCACTAGGCTGGGCTGGGCTGGGCTTTGCCTGGGGCCCAGGGCAAAGGGTGCCGGGCTGGGCCTGTCCCTCTGTTGGAAGCAGCGCCTTCCATGGGGGCCGCTGGACGGACCTCACTGCCCTCTGCCTCCACCCTGCACCCACTCCCCTGCCTCCTCTTCCCTGCCTTCCTGGGCACCAGGAGCCTGACCAGGCGTGGAGGGAACAAAGGCGACTATCCAGTGCATCGGCCAGTGGCCAGTGGATCCCAACAACGGATTGGGTGAGGCCCCTGCCTCAGGAGCTAGGGGTTTGGGTGACAACACAGAGGCGGGGCCTGGGTCCAGCTGCCCCGCCCTAAGAACGGCTCAGTCAGTACAGCTGTGGCTGGCAGTGTGTCCAGCAGAGGCCTCTGGTATGAGAGCCCGGCTCCAGGCCAGTTCTTCCAGCTGGGTGACGCTCCCTTTCATGTTTGGCCTGTCTCAGGTCAGTTTCTTCTGTCCACACCATCTGCCCAGTTCCCTGGCAGCACCAAATCCCTGTTGCCCATAGCACTGGCTTCCCTAATAAATCACTCTTTCTGGGTTCCTTCCCTGAATCGCTCTCCCCTCCCTGCTTCCCAATTACACATCCTGCCTGGCCACACCATTGTGGGTAATAAAGGGGACACTCTTCCGAAGGCACATGGCCTGCAGTACAGCTCCAGGTGCCCACCACCCTCCCATTAGCAACGGTGGCTGTTTACAGCCCTGCTGGTGCAGGCTGAGCTATGCAGAGCCCCTGGCCCCAGTCAAGGTCAGAAGTGTCCCATAGCCCTGGCGGCTCCCTCCCCAGATCCTCTCCTGGAAGTCGAAGTTGCCACTGCAGACCATCATGCGGCTGCTGCAGGTGCTGGTGCCCCAGGTGGAGAAGATCTGCATTGACAAGTGAGTCAGGGTGGGGAGGGGCTGCCTAGGCTGGGGTGGGAGGTGACAGGGACGCTGGAGACCTCCATTTCTCACAGGGGCCTGACAGACGAGTCAGAGATCCTGAGGTTCCTGCAGCACGGCACGCTGGTGGGGCTGCTGCCTGTGCCCCACCCCATCCTCATCCGCAAGTACCAGGCCAACTCAGGCACCGCCATGTGGTTCCGCACCTACATGTGGGGCGTCATCTATCTGAGGTGGGCCTCGTGGTGGTGGCCGGTGACGGTCCAGGGTGGGGCTCAACTTTGTCCACAATGGGGTGAACGTCAAGGCGCATAGTGGAGAGTGGGCACCCACTGCCCAGGTTGGGACATCGGGATGGGAGGGGTTGATTTGGTCTTTGCTGCCCCCACCTAGCTCCTCCCTGGGACCTTTTCTGCTCCCTCTGCAGGAATGTGGACCCGCCCATCTGGTACGACACCGATGTCAAGCTCTTTGAGATCCAGAGGGTGTGAGCAGGAAGCCAGCAGCGGCTGGGATGGCTGGGGCCCTGCTCCCCAACACTCTGTGCCCCTTTGTTCTGAGCTTTACATGGGCCCCATCTGGGTCTGGGCAGGCAGTGGCTGGGTCCTGGGTGGCAGGTCTCAGAAGCCCCTTGTGACTGGAGATGATGGGGACCTGCTCTGACCCCCCTCACCCCCAGGCTGGCCTCCTAGGAGCCTCTGTCTTCGGGGGCACAGGTCCTGCCAGAGCCCCCTCCCCACTCTGGTTCCCCTTTCAGGACCTATTTCTGTGATGATCCCCTCCATGTCCACCTACTCCTGTGCTGCCCACCCCCAGAAGCCACCAGGTCACAGGGTCCTAAAGAGTTTGCCCAAGAAGGAGCCAGGGCCTGTCCCTTTGAGATACCTAGGCAGGGTGAGGGGGGCCCTCCAGGCATCCTGGCCTGAACCTGCCTCTTTGAGCCCCATGGGAGGAAGGAGCAAGGTCTGGCTTCTGGGCTCTGGCAGATACAAAGCCAGACTGAGCCCCACATATTCTAGGGGTTGGAGTGGGCACTGAGGGCACCCTGCTGTATCTCCTGGGACAGTGAATAGAGCCTGGCTGATGAGGGGCCCTGGGGGCAGCTGCTCCTGCCCACCCACTGCCTGGATGAGGGGGAGCACATTGCTGCTCCTCCACTGCCCCAGCCCTGGCCTCTGGGTCTCCCTCACCCCACCTGTGTCAGTACAATCTTTGCTCCGTACAATCGGCCACTTTACACAATAAAGCTCCCTCTCCACATTCTGCTGTTTGCACTGGGCTCAGGGAGATGGATGGGCTGTCAGCGGCTGCCTTGTCACCTTCCTGCTCCACCCCAGGGCTCAGAGGATCAGGCAGGCCTAGGACCCACTACCTCCGGTGAGCTGGCTTTGGAAAGTCCCCCAAGGCTCTGTCCCAGAGAAAGGGTGGTGTTGAGGGGTAGAGGTGGGGACTGTGGGAGCCCCAGCCCAGCTCTTCCCACTGTCTCTCATGGATCAAAGAAAGGACTGGTTTAGACCCTTCCTGATCCAGGAATGGGACTGTCCCAGGCCGCAGCCCTACCCAGGACAGCCCATCCTTCCCACCGTGCCTGGAGTGTCAGATCTACTCCTGGGAACAAATGCCACGAAGCCTAAATGCAATCGATCAAACAAACAGTGTTTATGGTAGCAGGAGAGAGCTGTTGAACCCTGCCTGGCAGCTAATTAATGAGCTCATTAGAAGACGGGTGTGTAGGGAGAGTGGGGCAGGGCTGCCTGCAGAGCTCTGAGCTTCCTGGATGTCCTGGGCCAAGCTTGGACAACATGTTCCTCACAGGAGGCAGGCTCTGAGGCCTGGATGGGGGAGGGTGCCCCTCCTGCACTCCTGGATTCCATCATTTAGGCTTGACCCTCCCTGAGAGTCATGGAGCCCTCAACAGCCCCCTGAGGTCAGCCTATGCTGCACGCCTTGTGGGGGTAAGGCAGGGGGAAGGCATGTGCCCAGGCCTGGGAGTGGGCATCCAGAGGTGTATCAAGGCGCTGGCCTTGGTCTTGGGCTACTGGCAGTGTCCTCTGCTCTCAGAAAGGGGGAGGCTTTGCGGGGGGTCCCTATACCTCTTAGAATGAGCCATCTTCCCAGAGCCTTGGGCTACCATCTCCCCTGCCTTGGTCCTTTGGGGTTCCACCAAGGGTGGGTTTCTTGGAGAGCTCAGGCCCCCAAGTAGACCTCTACCAGCCCCCCAACAGAGTGCATGCGGTAGAAGACCCCCAGAGGCAGGCCAAAGTTGACAATGGTGAACCATGTCCGGTAGCCATAGAATTCCTTCTCCAGGCCATTTTCAAACTCGGGGTGGATGCCAAATGCAGGCATCATCCACAGCTGGGGGGCGGGAGAGAAGGGTGGTGAGTCGGGAAGATGCTACCCACTGCCCCAAGGAACTCAACTCAGGGGAGACAGGCCCTAGAACTTGTGGTCCTCCAGCACCACTCCAATCCCATCATCTTGGGCTTTCAGGGAGAGCTCTCTCTGCCCATATCTTTTGTGCCCCACACTGCAAAAGCCCCAGCCACCTCCCTGGTGTGCCTGGGACAGCCTGAGCTCCAGATGGAGCAGGAGCGCCTCAGGCTGCCTCCACACGTGGCTCATGGCAAGAATTCCCAGCCAGTGAGCTGCTCTGCCGAGCTGGGCCTGGAGCTCAGGCTTCCCTCTCCTGCTAGTTGCAGCCCAACCCTGTCCTCTTCTGCCTTCTGTCCAGCTTCTCTCCATCCTGTAGGCCCAGGTCAAACCTTCCTGATGCCTGCCTTGGCCATGTGGGCTCACTTTTCTGAGCTCTTAGTGCGCTTTAGACCAATTTATTACTTCTCTGCCTGGACCTCCGGTTTCACACCTGAGGTGAGTTTTCAGTGTATTAGGGGTTTGGAGTCAGCTCCAAGCTGCCCCACCCAGGCTGTGGAACACTGGGCCAAACAACGCCAAAGCCTCAGTTTCCTCATCTGTCCAGTAGGGACAGTAACAGTGCCTGCTGTTGCAGCCACCAGAAGCTAAGCAATCCTCATCTCTCACTAGGATTGTTTAGAAAACTGGGCACCTTCTGACCTCTTCTTCTGATCGAATTCAGTGGACATATTTAGGGGTAATTCTCTAACAGGTCCCCTGGTGTTCTCCCACCTAGACAGAGAGCTTTGGAAGGTGGAAATCTCTTTTTTTGGTACCAGGGATTGAACTCGGGTCCTTGAGCTTGCAAGGCAGGCGGCCGCACCACTGAGCTAAATCCCCAGCCCTTGGAAGGTGGAAAATCTTATTTGTTCGGGGGGAGCACTCATCTCTGTGCTTGGCACATTTATTCATGCCAGTCAGCTTGGGGGGGCACTTCCTGTTCTCAACCAGCACCAAGAGGCATGCAAACTTGACCCATTCCTCCCTGAGTGAGGATTCTGGGTCCATCCGGGTGTCCCCATTCCCCGGATGCTCCCCCCCCAACTCACTGTGATATTGCAGAGGATGAGGAAGAGTGAGATTTCCTTGAGCACGTGCCGCTTCCAGTTGAGGTGGCTGTAGGAGTGGATGTAGGCCAGCGAGGCCCTTCGTAGATCGTGGCCCAGCTCCAGCAGGGAGCCCCTGCGGGAGTGCTCGGCCTCTGGCTTCCCAGCCAGGCCCTGGGGAGCCACCTCCCACAGCGGGCGGCGGTGCAGGCCCTCGATGATGAAGAGGTTCTGGGTGATGTGCTGGAGGATGAGCAGCAGCGAGTAGGCCAGGATGAGCTGGTTGAGCAGCTCGTTGGGGCGAGTGGCCACGATGGCCACGATGGAGAAGTAGGCGATGCCCATCTGGCCGAGGGCGGCGCCCATCAGCAGCACCACGTCCAGGCTGCGGGTCGGGTTCTTGAGTGTGTCCAGCTCACGCTCCTCCAGCCCATGGATAGCCATGCCCGCCAGGCACGCCAGGCTCATGGCTGGCAGAACTGCCACGTAGAAGGCGTAGTAGAGGGTAAAGTACTGGCGGGCAATGTTGGGGCCGCTAGCCTCGATCTGGAAGAGCACGAAGACGCACACACCTGCCACCAGCGCCAGCAGGCCCAGCAGCGGCCCGAAGATGGCGCCGTGCAGGCGGAAGGGTGGGGAGCTGGGATGCGAGCCCACGTGGGCTACCAGGTGGCGGCCCACGTTCTTCCACATGACGAAGAGCACAGCGCAGCAGATCAGGCAGTACTCAGTGCTGAAGGGGTAGAGCATCAGGTAGCCCTTCTGGAAGACCTCGCACACTGTGGCATTGAGGCACAGACAGGTGTTGGTCCCATTGCCTGGGAGTGGGCAGAGCAGGAGGGCACTTTCAGGTGGGCCTTTTTCTGAGAAAACCGGCAGCACCAACCACTCGCACCTGCTACCCTGAACTTTCTTTTTTAAAAATTAAAATATGAGCCTTTAATATCACTGGGAATACTCGTCATGAGTCCAACAGGCTACACATAGGAAACCAGCTCTAATGAATTCATTTCCCACCCCGAACCTTCAAGAGGTGGAAGGAATCAAACCAGCTGCTCATTTTACAGACATGAAAACATCTGTGGTCTGGACACAGAATTGAAAATCACAGAATGATCATTCTTTTACAAAGGGATTCAACATGTCAGGTAACAAGGTTACATAAAGCAGTTAAAACATTACATCCCTGGTGCTGAATGTCACCACCACAAATCACTTGCTGGGCAGGGCACACCTATCATCTAGAGTGGAGGATCTGGCTGCCACAGCTGAGCACACTGGGGTAATGAGCCCCAGCTGACTTTAAAAGTACATGGCATGGGCCAGGGATTTAGCTCAGTGGTTCCACCGCCTGCCTCTTAAATGCAAGGTCCCATGTTCAATCCTTGGTACAAAAAAAAAAAAAACAAAAAAAAAAAAAAAAAAAAAAAGAAAAAAGAAAAAGAAAAAAAGGTACATGGCGTCCCCAGGGAAATGTAGACACCAAATTGTCTAATCTGAATTTAATTGAGACTTCGGTCCATTCTTTCAATTTGTAGGAAGAACAGGGGACAGGGGAACAAGTTAAATGCTACCACCAAGAAGCAAGTAGACACAAATCTCAATACAGGGGGGAAAAAGAGACTTAGCCATTTAGTAGTTTTAAGTAAACATGTCACATACTTGAACCAACCATCTGCAGAAGACATTTCCTGTACTAACTGGAGAAAGTGGAACATAGAGGGTTGGGGTGATGTTAAGGAATTTTGTTAACAGTTAAAAGATCATGTGGTAAGGTAAGGAATTATACTTTTTTTTTTTTTTTTTGAGATAGGGTCTTGCTACATAGTTCAGGCTGGCCTTGATCTCACTGTGTAGCCCAGGCTGGCCTCATTCCTGTGGCAATCCTCCTACCTCAGGAGGTGCTGGGAATACAGGCACATTACACTGTGCCTGGCAAAATTTATTTTTTAAGAGATGCATACTGAAATGATTTGAGATTAAGTGCCATGATTTCTGAAACCTACTTGGCAAAAAGTAAAATAAATGTGGCAAAATATTCATCTTTATTACATCCAGATGATGGCTATATTCTGTTCTTCACCTCATCTGTACATTTGAGCTTCTTTTATTAAAAAAACAAACAAACCATGATGTCACTTGCCCAAAATTCCCTTCAAACAGTTTTTTGAAAAAAGGTAAACAGAGGATAAGGAGTGGCCACAGTGTGTACACACACACACACACACACACACACACACACACACTGTGATTTATGGAAAGGTGTATAAATGTGTGTGTGTTGGGAGAGCTTGGCTGCATGCAGGTCTTGATGCTACCTGGGGGAGTAGGCACACAGGTGTGGCTGAATCCCACAGATTGCAAGGTTCCCATGTGGGCTTATGGGGTGTAGCTTGTGAGGGAAGACCATACAGGCTGAGAATTGGTCAGCTGGGACAATCTAGAGAGTTTTCTCTGCCTGTAAATCTGCTGCCCTGCTTGATATGCCTAAGTCTGCCTACATTCCTTTCAGCCATGAAGGCTTTTGAGGTCCTTACAAGTGAATTGCAAATACCATAGGTGGGGCACATACCTAAAGGACTTCTCAGTGACCAGCTCAACCAGGACCAGTGGTTAGCTTGCTGACAGCCACTGGGCGGCTGGGAGCAGGGCTACAGGGTGCCAGCCTCTCTTGGAATTCGAAACATACCATGGACAAACTGCAGTTTTCTATTGGTTATCTGTCTGCTCCAATTCTATAACTCATCAGCTTGCGGGAGTGTAGTGGTCTAGTGTAGGTATGGTGGGGGAGGTCTGGTCCCTTCTGTACCTGAGAACTTCTCCATGATGGCGTTGAGCTCAGCCTCGATCTCATGGTGCATGGAGTCATTGGTCACAGCCAGAATCCACAGCAGCAGGTTTGTGGCCAGGGTCAGCATCAAGCCACACCTGGAAGGAGGGTCATACTCTGCTCACTCAGCCTGGCTGGCTCCAAGTGCCAGGTCCTCACTACTGATTGCTGCTGGGATGATCATTTGATCCCAAAGGCAAATCTCATGAGGGCTTCAGGAGAGGTTTCCCTAGAGGTCACCTGAGATTAATCTCAGACTAATCCAAAGCGCCAAGATTCCCCTTCCCAGGAAGCTGAGGGGGCATTGAGAACTCTGGAGGGAGAGAAGACTTACCTAGTGAGGTTGGTCTGGATTTGAACACAGTCCTTACAATGTTTCCAGAGCACCCAGGTCTGAAAGAAACAGGGCCTTGAACCCAAGGGCTGGTGGGAGTGGTGGGATCATGGTGGTGGGTGTTGCTTGTATATTTTCCACAGAAGAGATAGTGAGGGAGCCCGGGTTGGAATCCTGGCTCTTTCATTTCTTTGCTGTGTGACTTTGGGCCAGTGGTCAAATGTCTGAATGTTAGTGGTCTCAACTCTGAAAAGGGGCCAAAACGCCCACTGCTTGAGGGAAATGCTTCCTTGGTAGGGAAAATAAAGAGGGTCATGTAAATATAGCCCCCGACATGGGCTGGGGCGTAGCAGAAACACAAGAGATAATCGGACAGTATTGTGAAGAGATTTGTGTATCCAGTGTGTATATTAGGTACACGATTAGTGCATATTTAGGTATAAGCTCAGATGGACAGGTTTGCAGATGTATACGTTTGGGGGTCATGGTGTGCGTGTGTGTGGATGCAGGCACACAGGGACAGCAACTGTGCAGGGGTCACAGCATGTGTGTCTCCACACCAGGACTCAGAGCTCGCCTTGTGGCCATGTGGTAGAGTGTGTCCCATGAAGATGGCAGAGGTCTGTCACCTGAAAGCCCATGAAGACGATCTCGATGGCCGGGAAGACGAGCTCCAGCTGTGACTTGCAGTGGCTGTGGCTCACGTCGTAGCCGATGCGGAAGATGTTGAGGCAGATGGTGCAGCTGCCGAAGAGCACCAGGGAGCCTGGCTGGGCCAGGCGGGCATTGGCACCCCCCTTGCAGCCAGTGACCCCTCCCGGTTCTCTCCCTTGCTCTCACCTCGCACCCAGATGGGTCCCGCATGAGGGTCGCGATGAAGCACTGCATGAGGCTGCCGTGTGGTGCCCACCGCATAGTACAGGAGCCACAGGAGGGACAGGGCCTTCAGTGCGGCCAGCAGGATCCACACATCACCCAGGGTGATGGACACATTGTTGAAGATCATGCTGCCGATGAAGGCCCCACCCAGGAACAGCACATTGAGGGCCAGGAGCCCCGAGAAGAGCTGCCCGGCCTTCTGTGCCTGCTGGTCTCGCCGCAGCAGCAAGGAGCAGTGGCGTCCCAGCCAGGACCGCTGCCATAGTAGGCCCGGGTATCCCATCTGCTTGGCCCCGAAGTCCATTTGGTCCTGCTTGGCTTGGGTTGCTTCAGTTTCCGGGGCGTCTAGAGAGGCCATGGGTGGAGCCTCAGCAGGCCCTGGAGAGAGAAAAAGGGTCTAAGGATGGCTGCCAGTTCTACCCAGGTTTGAGTCTACCTTTGCGCTTAGCAGCTGTATAACCTAAGGTAAGCTATCCAGTGTGTCTGGTGGGGATGTTGGAAATAGCAGCGGCTACCCCAATGACCTTACAGGGTCCAAGCACGATCTGTGCCGATGCTGCACACAGATACAAGGAATTGTTTGAACTGACTTGAGCACCGCTTGCCGCATCCCACTTCCAGTTGGGCCACCCCGCTTGCTAATGACTCAGGGTCTAATGCCAAGGTGGGACAATGATGGCATATCGGTCAAGGGGGTCAGGGGCATTAGCCAGTGCCTGGCACCTGGGGCTTTTCATGAACAAAAGGCAGCTTGGATCCTGCTGACTCCTGGGAGGGATTCCATTCCTGAAGAGGGGGAGGTCAGGTTGACGTCTTCTCCAACTCTGAACGGTTGGGTTATCGTTGTCTACAGGGTGGTGTTGAACAGGATTCTGAGACTGAGTCTGGGCCTGCTGGGGGAGAATGCTGTGATCTCCCTTATAGCTATGTAAGGTGCCTATAAAATTACTTATGAAGGGTCTAGAAAATACCTACTGGATTTACAGTGGGATTTTCTTCAGGGGAAGGGATGGGGGGCTCAGCTGTAAGCAGTAGATTCTCTTTAGGTTTAATGTTCTAGTATTTTAAAAATAGCTTTATTTATGTAATTGAAATTATTTTATCTTATTTTTGATACCAGGGATCAAACTCAGGTCCCCAGGGTTCAGGGTTCCATGTGCTTACTGCCCATTCTCCAGGTAGAGAACCAAGTACCTTCCTCACTTTTCCCTTTGTCCTTTGCATCCCCTGCAGTCCAAGCCTGTCCATTTCAGCTTCCAAACTGCTCTTAGATTTTTTTCAACATCAGCCATCATTCTAGTTAGGGCTCCCTCCACTCTCTCCTGAACTGGAATCCCTCCCCATGATGCTGTCTCCTCCTGAGAGCTCTGCAAAGACATCCAGCTACCTTCAGTATATGTAAGTCCAAAGCACCTGCTGCACGGTCTGTGTGGCCTTTCAGAATGAAACAAGATGGACATGCATGCAGGGGCCTGGTCCACACAGTGCTCAGGGCAGGATGGCTGCTGCTACCTCCTGCTCTGGCCTTGATTTACCTCCCCAGTGTAGTATCCAGGCTCCACTCCCCTCCCCAGCTGTGCCATCCTGCTGCAGCTCCCAGAATGCCCTGTGCTTTGGCTCACTTACTTGCTTTGCCTACATCCCCATTTTTTACTTGAATGTCCACCCCTCTTGTCTCTTGGTGACTCTAGTGTGTCCTTTAGGACTCAGCAGAGACCCGTTTAGCACTAATGATCCTCCCTAACTCCCCTGTCCATCCTGGGTGAGGGTCCCCTCTGGACCATTGCTGGTGTATCGCCCAGCAGGCTCTAACTTAATTAGCTGTGCTTTGCTCTGTCCCTTCCTCAAGACCCTGAGCTTTGAAAGTTTCCTCTACTCAACCACCAGGAGCCCATCATCACACTGGGCTCTTAACTGTCCTCTCTAGATCCCCCTCTCCTGCATATATATTGTGAGCAATATTTGTACCTTTTGCTGTTCTCCTGGAACAAATGGAGTACTAAACCTTGGGCCTCTTTTTGAGGTTTACAAATGATTTTCACCACTTTCCCAGTCTACCTTGCCGTCCTGGGGCAAACTCTGGGCACCAGACCTAGGAGAGGACTCCACATTTCCCCCGTGGTCTCCTGGCCCCTGCCAGCTTTGCTCTCCCTTCTATCTCAGCCATCATTTCCCTCCAATAACTCTTTCCATCCCCTTTGCCTCCGGGCAGCCTTCCCTCTCTGCCAAAGCACGAAGCACGATGGTGGTGACTTTGCTGTGGTCACTCCTCTCTGTTGAGAGTGGGTGTGTGCTGTCAGGCTTACTGTGGTCGTGGCTGGCTCCCCTCAAGGTCAGGAGCTCCTCCAGGGCCGAGATCTGGTCCTGATTAACTCGGACCCCTCAAGTCTTGCATTGGCAGGGCAGTACTTTCCCTATATTTGCTCATTGATTGTGGCGGTCTCCGAGGAACTTTCAGCACCAGAGCGGTGGACAGAGACCCTTCCTCTTAACCCTTTCCATCCTGGCCCGGAGGAGGAGGCTTTCCAGATCTGTATCTTCTCCTACCAGGCTTCCTCTCCCAGACTGTAGTAAGGCTGAGGCTCAGAGGGACACCTCTTTGCTCCTTTTCCGCCAGCCTGGTGGCTCCACCTCACCTTCCCCAGAACCTGTCCCTGCCCTACCCCACAATCAGGCTACTCTGATGGTTAAGAGCCCTGCTTCTGGCATTTGCTGTAGTACAACTTTTGTGACAAGCTACTCAGGCTCTCTGTGCCTCCGTGCTGTAAACAAATATGCAACTATGGAATGGTAGTGCCTAGTACTAGGAGATGCTTGGTAATTTCTTGAACAAATAAATGAATTAATGCATGATACCTGCCTTATAGGGTTTTGTCAGATTTATACGATTTGACATGCACAAGTGGATAGAGCAGCCCGTGTTGGCCATTTGTGCATTTCCCCTCCAGTTCTTAGGAAGTCCTGAAGAGGAGGGAAGGGCAGGGGTTATTGGTGAATTTCAGGGACGATTTTTGTCAGATTGCAGGCCTAGAGGGGACACTGGAGCAAGGTTCCAGGTACTCTCATTCCCCTCTGACACTTTTTTTGACCTTCCACCTCTGAGGGCCAACCCTCCAGAAGCGCTAGGGAGCTACCGAGGGGATGGTTTAGTTTCACCGCAGGGCTGGGGTTGGAGTGGGCACCCTGGGGGTCTTGGAAGAGCGCTGGGGGAGAACGCGCCTGACACAGACAGGTTGTCCGCCTGGCCTGGCACCGCCATGCGTCGCCAGACAAGGGAGGGCCGGGACAAAAACTGGTTTATGGATCGAGGTTAGAGGCGGGCGATGAAAGCCGAGGAGCCGTCGTTGGGGCGCAGGGCGCGTCCGGAAGCGCAGAACAAGCTCGGGCGGAGGCTGCTGAGCGAGGGCAGAGCAGCTTCAGAATTCCTTCGCGAGCCATCTGAGGGACTGCAGGACCAGCCCCGTACCCCTTTAATCAGCCATCCAGGTTTCTCGCTTCTTCCCCGGCTCGGAGCCCCCTTTCGGCTGTGTGGATCTGGCCGGTACAGGGTGCGCCCTGCTGACCTACGTCCTCCCCCAGTCGGTGGAAAGGAGGTGAGTAGAGGCCGGCGGCGGTGCAGAGAAGGAGTCAGGCACCGGACTAGAGTTAACCTTTTGCTGGTCACCTGCCCTTTTCCACTAGTCCCTGCAACCCCTAGCTCCTGAACTCCCGCTCTGGAAGCATTGTGTGTGTGTGTGTGTGTGTCTTGGGGGAGGCTTGAGGGAATGTATGTTCTCCCTGCGGTCCGGGACCACTCCAGGTCAGAGAGGCGGTGCGGGGATCCTTACCTGGGACCTGGGAGGGCATCGCGGCCGGCTGACCACCAGCTGAGTGCTGCGCAGTCCGTCAGTCCTTGTGAGGCTCCAGTGCCCCCGACCGATGCCCCCGACGCCCTCCCCCCGCTGGACTGTGCAGCCGCCGCTCGGGCTCCACGACCCATCGATTTTTCTGTTGACTTTGGGAATCTCATTAATCCCTCGTTAATTACCCCGCCGGGGCACGGGCCCAGAGCCAGCAGCCAATGGCTAGGTGGCTGGGCAGGTGGGCGGGGCTGGGGGCGGTACCGGCGCTCACGGGGTGATGGGGGCGCGGTCAGGGTCCCCAGCAGGTGGACTGGCTCTGCGCTGGCTGGCGGCCTGCCCTCAGAGTGAGTAGATTGGAAATGCAATATCCTGAGGCCCGGGGTTCAGGCTGCACTTTCCCCTGGCCCCCCTTCCCTTCCTGGTCTGGGGTCGTCTTTCCTGTATCTATCACCAGACTGTCCTTTAAATCAAACATGAACTTGGGGCTGAAGAGATGGGGTTAAGGCCTCATCCTGAAGAAGAGGAAGGCAGTCAGCTCTCTCTGGCTTGCCTCAGTTTCCCCTGTGGCCTCTGATCCCACAGACCTCATGCTGCTGACAGTATGACAGCTTTCCCCTGATGTCCTCTGGGTTTAAGATGTCACTATACCCAGACTGCTCCCCAAAATGCCACGTGCTCCCACCCTGGTCCACAGCCCAGTCCCGGCCTAACCCCTCCTCCCACTGACCACCTGCTCTGCTCCTGGCTGTCTGCGAAGCTTCTGCCCCATCTCTGGCCCCTTTATCTCTGTCTCCCTCCCTCCAAGTCCATCTCTATGCCTTTGGCAGAGGAGAAGCCCTAAGGTGCAGCTCTTCAGGGACCCCCCAGCCCGGACACTGGTGGGTAAAGAGCAGCCCAGGGAGTAAGGATCTGAGTTCCCCAAACTGTCTTTAACTAGAATCATCCCATATTTGTATCTATGGTATGGGCTCCTAAAATTCTTGATTTTTTTTTTTTTTTTTTTTTTTTTTTTTTTTTTTTGGTACTGGGGATTGGACTCAGGACCTTGCCAGGCAGGCATGGTGCCACTGAGTTAAGCCCCTGGTGCACTCTTGTAATATTTTTTGATGATAGAAAGTTTTGCTGCTTGTGGTTAATGGGCATAGGGGAGGGGGACCAGAGGAAAGTGTGGCCTGAATCCCAGGCCTCAGGATGTTGCATTTCTAGGTGCAATTGGGCCTGGTGCAGTTGGACAGGAGGAGGAACGACTCCCAGTGTTCTGTAGCACAGTAGGGTAACTTTGGTTGACAGCAATTCACTGGATGCTTCTGAGTTGCGAAGAGAGGATTTTGAATGCTCCCAACACAAAGAAATGATTTTTGGGGTGAGATGATAGATATGCTGATTACCCTCATCTGATCATGACACATTGTATACATGTGTTGAAATGCCACATTGTATGCCATAATTATGTACAAATTACTATGTGCCAACTTTTAAATATATTAATAAAAAGCTCTGCTATTTCTTTAACAAATTTGAAGGCAATTATTCTTCATAGAAAGGCTCAGGCTGTCTGTGGCTGTCTTGGGCAAGTCATTTTACTTTTCTGGCTCTCAGATTCCTCCCTTGTAAACTGTGAATATTGCACTAGATCAGTCTTTCCTAACTTTTGTTGTCACGGGACACATAACAGTATGAGTACATGTGTGACATCTGGAGGAAGGTGGCAGCTCGAGTACTTCATCCACACTCCATCCACACATCTACTCCCAATCACCCGGTTACCTACTGTATAGACAGTGTGCACTGCAGACCCAGCTCACCCATGGAAAAGCATGAGGCCTGAAAATCTTTGGACTTTTCTGGTTCTGACTGCCAGGTCTCTCTCCATGACCACCTCAGATGGAGCACTGAGACAAGAAGAGGGGACAGGGGGTGAATCGAGGTTTTATTGATTCCCAGTTCCAGACAGTGCACTGGCCAGGCCATGAGAGTAGGGTTCACAGAGCCAATCCCATGCTTTCAGACCCTTCTAGGTCCTAGGAAAGCTTTGGGGAAAGATTTCCCTTCCCAAGTCACCCCAGGTGACTAGGGTTATGCTGGGGTGGATGGGCAATATCCAGATTGCGATTTAAAAACTCATCCTGAAAAAATAAACTCTTGAGAAAATTCCACTCTGGGGCCAGTGGGCAACGTGGGTATTGTGGCACTATATCTTCCACCCAGGGGTTCAACTGAGTGGGCCCATGAGCCAAGTTGACCCTCACCCCCGTGTCTCTGTCCAAGGCCTCAGGACAGCACATAGACCTCCAGCAGGCTGGAGACAGCATGCATGCGGTAGAAAATGCCGAAAGGCAGGCAGATGTTGACGATGGCTGCCCAGAGGGAGTAGCCGTAGAACTCCACCTCCACTTTGTTGCTGAAGTGGGGCCGGGCCCCAAAGGCGGGCATGATCCACAGCTGTGTGGGGAGATTGGAGCATCAGGAATCTGCCTGGAACAAACCTTCAACTCTTTGGGTGCTTTTCTGGTTTGGGACACGATGCGGACCCCAGCAGTCTAGTTCAGTAAACACTGATCATTGAGTGTCACTGAATGGTGACCTCCAGCATCTTGCACAGAGACTGGCACTCTCTAAGGAGCTCAGAAAGAGTGCCCAACTAAACTAGTCTACTCCTAGCCTCAGGCTCTGTCTGTGGTCACCTCTCCCTTCTTTTTTTGCACCTGTGGGATGGAAGTTTCAACAGATGATGTAAGAAATTGGTTCAAACAGCTGGATCTGCAGCTGGTAAGAATCAGTGAGGCCCAAGGAAGAGGGTTCAGGGCCCAACCAGGAGGCCACACCTTCAGCCTCCATGAACTCTGCTATCCCACTCCATGCCCACTCCCTGCCCGCTTCTCAGCTCCAGGAGGAGGTGAAACTAGAATTCTGCATCACCTCTGCCTGGGAGCTCGAGGGGCTCCATTTGGGTGAGGAGTATGAAGAAAAGGATAAAGGCTTCTGGGCCACCACCATCCCTGCCCTAACTAACTGCATCCTCGAGTACGTCATAGCCACCCCCCTCCCCCAGCCTGTTCTGTCCCGTGAAATGAAGGAAGTGAGGATGGTGCTGTCAGAATGATTCATGCTCACCTATCTGCAGTAAAAGCAGCCTCCTGAACGGTGGCTACCAGCCTATCAGCCGGATCTGGGCAGAAGGTATGTGGGGGCAGAGCAGCCCACCTCTCCTTATAAAAGCCGGGCCCAGACATGTTACATAGTGAAGTTCTGAGCCTTAGCGTTTCCACTCGTAGGATGAGATTGGTGACTACATTTTTTTTTAAAGCTGAAACTGACTATTGGAAGGCTCCTGCATGGGGTCGTGTCTTACCTATCGGGGGCCGTGACCTGTCAGATGGGCAACATTCATAATGAGACTTCTCTAAGAATGTGTCTCAGGGTTGCTGGTGTCTTTCACACAGTTAGAATTCGTGGGATAGAATTCACTCTGCACATGGTGTTCTATATTGGGCTGAACCCATGCACGTATTTTTCTGTGATGCCAGGGATCCGACTCAGGGCTTCACAACACTAGTAAGTGCTCTATGAATAAGCTACACCCCAGGCCTCAGGACACCTCCTATTAAGGATGTGTCTGAATTAGGGATATTCTTTTATTGCAGGGTGCAGTTTAAAGGACTGCCTTTATACTGAGTCCATTTTCATTGAAAGTTTTGTTTGTTTCCTATTTGGGATTCTCAGTGGTCCCTTGGTATACGTAGGGGATTTGTTTCAGATGGATAACAAAATCCAAGGATGTGCAAACATTTTATATAAGATGTTTGCATACTAACCTGTGTATTTTTCCCGCATACTTTAAAATTTTAAATTCTCTTTAATTCTTGTACTCCTAACATGTAAGACAATGTAGTTGCTATACAAATAGCAGTTGCACTATATATTTTTAAGGAAGTAATACTATTTTTCCATCGGAGGTTTGGATAAATCCTGGGCTCTGCAACCAGCAGATACAGAGGGTACCCACATGGGTATGTGTTTCTATAGTAGAGATTTCTGTACCGGAGATCATTTCTATGCTGGAGCATGTCTATATCAGGTTGTAGCTATGCTAGGAATGTTTCCAAGTTGGGGTGTACTTTCTTCATGAGGGTTTCTGCCCCAGGTACTTCCACCGGGAGTAGCATATTTGCACTAGGTGAAGTCTGTTGCTCTTAGCGTGGACTTTGCTAAATCACTGAGGAGGGGGAGGCCGTCATCCGCACCCCACTTCCAGCCAGCCTACCAATGCACTCCCTTAGCAGAATGCTCACACTCACACGGGTCTCAGTTACTTCCTGATGCTGCTCCACTTATTCTGAGAAGCAGGCAGGTCACAAGTTCCCAGGAGCAGTCACACCTTCCATATCAGTTCTCAGCTCCCTCTTGCCTCCACCCTACCCCCCATGTCAGCCTTCCCTGGGATCCCGCCAGCTCTGTCTGCTGCCTACAGGCCAGAAGCTGGGATTTTACTCTCTCTGTGTGCCCTGAGATGCTGTTTGCCCGAGGGTTTCAGCTGGCCTTCTCTGGCCCACTCCTTTCCTAGAGAGCTGGAAGTCCCTCGAGCATGCCAGGTGAGGCAGGCGAGGCTGAACGGACAGACTCACAGAAGCACCCTTCCTCACCCCCCTCTTGTGCCCATCACCTCTTCCCCAGTTACTCACGATGACATTGCAGAGCAGAAGAAACAGAGAAATGTCTTTTAGGCACCGGCGTCTCCAGTGGCCTCTGGGTGCCAAGATGATGGCCACTGCTTCCTGAGGGCCTGCCGGGCTGGGGTTGACCAGCGTGGGGGTGGACGGGCAGGCCGGCAAGGTGTGGAGGGCATCCAGGTTGGCAAAGGTAAGGCCCTGGCAGGGTTCCTTGGGGGGAGATTCCCGAGGCTCCTCCCCAGGCGGTCCCCGGTGGAGGCTCTCGATGATGAACACATTCTGGAAGGTGTGCTGGGCAATCATGAGCAGAGCATGGGCCAGGTTGAGCGCCCCCAGCAGGTCCCTGGGCGTGCCCACCACCACGGCCACAATGGAGTAGTAGGAGATGGCATACTGGCCCAGGGCGGCGCCCATCAGCAGGGCCACATCCAGGGTACGTGTGGGGTTCTTATGGTGGTCCATGGCCCGGCGGTCAAAACGGTAGATGACTGAGCCACTCAGGCTGACCAAGGTCATGAGCCCCAGACAGACAATGTTGAAACTGTAGTAGGTGACCAGGGCTTGCTGGGTGTGGCTCCCCTCCCCACTCACTTGGACTTCGTAGAGGATGAAGACGGCCAGGCCCACCACAAATAGTATTAGGCCCAGGACTGGGCCTGCAAAAAAGGTCTCCCGGAAAAGGTTGGCTGGGGATGGCGTGTGGCTGTGGCCGTGGGTGGCGGCCAGCAGCCTGCCCACGTTCTTCCACATGACATAGAGAAGGGTGGAGGCAAAGAGGCTGTACTCGATGTTGAAAGGATACAGGTAGAAGTAACCCTGCTGAAAGATCTGACAGATGGCTGTGTTGCAGGAGCAGGCGTCTCCCCCACTGGAGCTGCTTGCACGCTCGACTGCGGAGAGAGGACACAGGGCTAGGCTGCTCTTTTGTGCCAGCCTGTGACCTTTGTAAGGGTGGGTCTCTCTCTGCTAGTAGCCCAAATGCCTTCACAGGGCTTGGCACATTCATTCATTCTACAAATATTTATTCAGCACCTACTATGTGCCGGAGTCTATGAGAAACATTGATGCTCAATTAAAACAAAACAAAATCACAGAAGTTTCCACCTCACCCCCTTTCATTCCTTCAATTCCTTCCCATTCATAATGACATCTGGCTCCCCGAGGAAGACAAGCTCTAGTCCTCTTTGAAGGTGGCCCTCTTGGGATCCCCTAAAGTTCAGGCTTCCCCAAAGCTTTTCCTGGCACCTGACTTTGTCCAGAAAGCTAGCTGCTGTTCCCGTCTCTACTGTGATCTCCCTGTGGTTTGTACCACACTGAAAGGAATGTTTTTTCACGCCTTGGGGGTTGAAGCTGGGGCCTTAACACTGAGCTACATCCTCATCCCTTTCAATTTTTTAAAAATCTTGAGACAGGGTCTCATTAAATCACTGAGTTGCCCAGGCTGGTCTCAAACTTGCATTCCTCCTGCCTCAGCCTCTCAGTGCTACGAGTACAGGTGTGCCCCACCATAGCTGGCTACCAGAAGGAATCTGGACTGAAATCCAGAGTGTGCTTTGTAGGATGGCATGGGCCCTGACAAAGATCTCTTTTGACCCCAGATCTATCCCAGATGGATTTGCAGACAAAGAAGCTGAGGTTCAAGGAGGTAAAAGGATTTGGAATGGGAGAGCTAAAGCAAGTGGCTTGACTTCTAACCCCAAGGCAGGGCCTGTGTTAGTGGGTCTCTCTTACTGTGAGAGTGGACCCACTGTGGAGGACCCACCGAATCGGGTTGACCTCTTGCCTTGGCTGCTTTTAATCCCCTCAGGACACTCTAGACATACAAGGTGGCCCTTTATCAGTCCTGCGGGGCTGGGCTGTCCTCAGCAGCTGGGGCCACACTTTCTGTGTCTGTACCACCGCCTTCCATGCAGATGTGTGCTGGTGTCTTAGCCTCTGGTTTCACCTAATGTGTGTGTGGGGGCCCTAATGGGACCTGGAGCCTACGGACCCTCTTCTTCCCAGTGTGCTCACTGGTCAAAAGCAAAGATGGATCTGAGCACTAGTCTTCTCATTTCAGTCTCTAGGACCTTGAGTAAGCTACATAAGCCCTCCATGCCTTCATTTCTACATTTCTAGACTAGGAATACTAATAAGATCCACTTCCAAGGGACGGTGTGAGGGTTAAATAAGACACTATTATTAGGGACAGATAGGGCTTGGTAAAACTGTCGCTATTATCATTGTGATGGGATGGTTATTTCTCACCTTCTCTTCCTTCCCAGGTTCTCTCCTCTGACCCCGGACTTCTGCTTTGGAGCCACTCTGCCTCCCTTACCCCTCCTCCTCCCCTTTCTTCCAAGAGCCTGGGTCCCTTCCTGCTGGGGTGGAAACCTGGACTGTGGCTGAACGTTCGAGGATGAGAAGATGCCCCCAGTATCCTCTCTCCTGTCCCCTTCATCCATATGTCTGAGGCAGAGCCTAGAGTGGGAAGAGGGCCCTAGCTTCCATCTTTGCCTCCATGCCCTGGTGACAGCACAGTTGCCTGACTACAAATCCACAAAGCATCCAGCCCAAGGCACGGCAGCCACAGGGTCAGGGTTAAGGGGGAACTCACCGTCAGGGCTGAGGCGTGTGTGGCTGATGTTGCTGTGGGAATGGGCCTGGTGCACGGATTCATCCACCACGGCTGCCATCCAGATGGCCAGGTTGGTGGTGAGCGTGAACATGAGTCCACATCTGTTTGGGGGTTGAGGGAGGCCAAGAGGCCCATGAGTCTTTGGTTCATCTTGGGTCCCCAGTGAGGTGGAGGGATCAGGGAGCTCTCCCGAGAGATGGTGTTGAGAAGGTAGAAGGCAGCCAGGCCCTTGTGAATAGGAGAGTTGAGTTTGGAAGGCCAGGATGACAACTGAGAGAGGAACAGGGGTTTCTGGAGGCTTGGGCCCCTTCCCACACACATGAAAGGAGGAGGGTACAGTGTAGTGGAATCAGGCTGACAAATTAAGGACTTTGGCAGGAACCCCACCCAGGAGGCGGAGGGAGGAGCCACGTTTAGGCTAGACAGCTCTCAGGTGGCAGGCTGGGCACAGACATTGAGCTGTAGTTCTCACCGGGTCAGATCCAGGTGGACGTGAATGCAGTCTTTGGCAGAGACCCAGAGAAAGTAAGTCTGTTGAGAGAGGGAGGGAGGGTCATTATTCTGCAAGTGGGCTAAACTCCAGGGAGCCCGTGTCCACGCCCAGGGTTATGGCCTCTCCACACCAGTGGACCTTCTTTTAAAGGAGTTGGTTCATTTTAGCTTTGCAAAAGGAGATTGGGAACATTTTCTGTTTCTACTCTATGGTACTGCTTGTACAACAGTAGTGGTTCTCAGTTCTTTAAAGGTTTGCAAAATGTCAGCTGTAAAATTCTAAGGCTGGGGATTTAGCTCAGTGGTTCTGCTGCCTGCCTCGTAAATGCAAGGTCCTGAGTTCGATCCCTGGTAACAAAAAAACAAAAACAAAATAAGTCTGGTTTGGGTGAGTTCTTTGGGGAGAGGGTAGTGAGGGCCAGAAAGATCTTTGGCTACCTTGTTATTTATTCCTGGGAGCAGGGCCAGCCTCACACTAGGTCTTTGTAAGGCAGAAGAGGTCTCCGGTGACTTCTCACTGCTCTTGACCACATCCCCTGCCTTGTCCTCCTCTGGCTGCAGGTGAATCACTGCTAGGAGACTTGATGTGGGAGTTCTGTGGTTTCATTTTTCCTGACTGTTCTTCAAACTCACGAAATGTAAAAAACTAAAACTGTACGAGTGCCAAGGTCACACATGTGTCGAACTGTGGACACCTAGGCAGCAGGGTGGTGCTTCAGGGCAGGGCACAGTCCTTGTGGCCACTCCATCATGCTACAGAGCTATGGTCTCTTAGAGCCCGTGTAGGACCAGTCTCGGCTCAGCTCAGTCAGACGGTCTTTCAAAATGGTGTTTAGGCCACCGATTACAAAGGAAATTGAACCTGTTTAGAAAATCTCAGTGATAGAATACCCCCCCACCTATACCAACTATAGAGCCACACTGATGCCAATCTTGCCCTGTCCTCAGCATGCCCTGGACTGAGACTGATGGCCTCCAAGGGCCCTCGAGGAGGGCAGACCAAGTTGTAGCGGGCAGGGCCAGCTGTCTCAACTCACGCTTCCTAGGTGTTGACTATCGGCACTGCTTAGGGTGGGAGCTCACATTTAGATATTACCTCATTACCCAGAGGTTCATGGTGCTTCCTCACTATGAACTCATGGGATCCCTACTACGGTCCTTTCCCACCAAGTTGCTCAGGGAGGGAAAGCTCAGGTCTTCTGGCTCCTTTCTGTCACACTCAGGGACATTGAGTCCTGCCCACCTGGACAATGACGAACACAGCCTGGATGAGGGGGTGCAGGATCTTGATGGCTGACTGGCACTCAAAGAAACTGGAGTAGTAGCCAGTCTTGAAGACATCCATGACGAGAGTGCAGATTCCAAACAACACCAGCCCACCTGGGGGTGGAGTCAGAGAGGGTCAGAGAAGCAAGAGAGAAGAAGGCTTGTGGAGTGGAACACAAATTCTGAGGGTAAGTGGCTAGATGGGAAGGTGTCGTGAGTGGTTGGATGATTGGGTGGGCGGATGAATGGGGAGGGTCGGAGGATGGATGAATAGGCAAATGGGCAAACATTAAGACTGACTGATGGGTAGGTGCATAGAAGGATGAATGTATGAATGAGTAGGTGGTTGGATGGCTGGATGGATGGGAAGGGTGAAAGGATGGATGAATGGGTGAATGGATGGGTGAGTGCATGACTGGCTGCCCTATCGTGCCTCCCTCTTAAGGGTTCCCTAGATGAGAGAAAGGGCCCTAGACCGGCTCTTCAGTTGCTACTGTCTTCTGTGTCCCTCTCTCCATCAAAAGGTCTCCCTTCACGGTCTCTCTCCAATCTTTAGACCAAGCAACGAAGCCACCCCGTCCCTCCCTCTATTCCCACCAACTCCAGGACCTCCCCCCACTTTCTTTCCACAGCAGCCTCCTCCCTCTCCCTCAGTCACACACAGCTCTGCCCAGGGAACTTCTCACTCCCTCCGCACGTCCTCCAGGAGCCCCACCCTGCAGCTCCCCTCTGCTCCCACCTCCCCCAGGCACCTCGGAGCCAAATGGGTCCGGCGTGGGCGTCCATGTAGGGCACCGCGTTGGGGCAGCGCGCCGTGCGGAGGAGGTAGAAGAGGATCCAGAGCGAGGCCAGCAGCATCATGGTGGTGAGCAGCGCGAACACGTCGGTGTCGTACACGGCCACCTTGTTGAAGGCGCCCCCGCTGATGAGCGTGCAGGCGAGCAACAGCACGTTGACGGCCAGCAGCACCGACAGCAGGCGGCCGCCCTTCTTCCACACCTCGCGGGGGGCCGCCCGCGGCCCCGGCGCGCTCTCCTTGGGGCCCAGGGCCAACGCCTCCGACATGGTGGGGGCGACTGAGGAGGCTGCAGGGGGTCACTGCGAGAGAGGAGAGCAACGGACCCCAGCTCAATTCCGAGGGCTTTCCCGTCCCCATCTTATCTCTAGATATGGGGCTCGGGAGATCCTAACCCGGTGCTGGGGGAAGCGCTGGGGAAGGCAGAGAGGAGACCCGCAGCCTGCACCTGTGAGCCTCCGCGCGGAAGGGGAGAGGCGGAGGCTGCCGTCGGAGCCGCTTCCTAAATCCCACTGTCCGTCCGCCTGCCCAGGGCACGCACCTGAGTGGCCCCGGAGCTCGCGCAGAGTTGGGGCTCAAGGGTTGGCGAACGTCTCCTCTCTCCCACACCGGGCTGGACAGGCGCTTTATATCCGAGAGCGCTGGGTGATTTACAGCCGCGGGAGCTCGGCTCCATAAACCTCTCGGTCCCTCTCACATGATCCATCTTTACTCTGGGTTGAATTTGGGGAAGTGCCCGCGGGAGTCAGATAAGGCAAGATTTATATTTACCTGTTTAGAGCACCCCCCTCCCCGGCCCTTCCAGGCTGCGGCGGCTAGAGG
>NW_022900935.1:58862508-58862960 GCF_012274545.1 Fukomys damarensis | reverse complement strand
CCGCCTCCCGGCCCTAACGCGGCCCCCTCCACGGCTCGGCTGGACGCTTCGAAGTCTGGGGCGTGAAGTTCCCACGCGGGGCGCCCATCCCACCCCCAGTCCTCTGGCGCCCCTGCTGGAGCGCGGCTGGGCCCTGCTGCCGGGACCGCCGCGTCCCACTCTAGGACGGTCTGGAAGCGGCTCTTCAGGCTTCTTTAGGTGTACTGTCCTGGGGTTCAGCACTGCCCCCTCCACCCTGCCCTCAGACATCCCTCTCCAGCCCTTGGCCCATTCTTTTGACGGGTGGAGAAATTGGGATCCTCAGTTCCAGAACTGTAGTGAGGACGGACCCCAACTGTTCTCAAGCCGGGGCTTGACCCGGCGCTGCGCTAGGGTGTGCATTTTCGGAGGGGAGCAAGCTGTCCTAGGTTCTCCTGCTCCAACACTGGTCCTGCGCGCCCGAGACGCAGTGT
>NW_022900935.1:58849039-58862357 GCF_012274545.1 Fukomys damarensis | reverse complement strand
TCCCGGTAACCGCGCGGCTCTGGCGCTCCACACCCTCCATCTGCGGTAGCTGGGGGCTGGCTGCCCCTGCCCGGTCCCCTATCCCAGCCCCATGCCTCAGCCTTAACCCCGCTGCCCTCCCTCGCGGAGGGCATTTCCCTGCGCCCCCTGCCCGCCCCGTCCAAGTCGGGCGCCATGAACGATCAGTACCACCGGGCCGCCCGGGATGGCTACCTGGAGCTCCTCAAGGAGGCCACCCGGAAGGAGCTGAATGCCCCCGACGAGGACGGCATGACCCCCACGCTCTGGGCTGCCTACCATGGCAACCTGGAGTCTCTGCGCCTCATCGTGAGCCGCGGGTGAGTACCCTTCGCCCAGCCAGCAGGGGAGGGGGAGGAGGCTAGGGTGCCGGGCCCTGAGATGCCCCCAACCCCATGGCATCCTTACCCGCTCCTCGGTGCTGCCCTCTTCCCTGCGAACAGACTCTAAGGTGGGACCTTGGCGTTGGTCGGGCAGACACACGTGGATGGGAACATAAAGGGAGGCATGTGATACTGGTGACCTGGATGCGGGGTTAGGAGGGGACAAACTGGGATTTGAGGGTCCAAGATGGTCAGGACGGGTGCTACAGAGTGGGGGAAGGTGGGAGAGTCTTCTGGGTGGGGCATCTGGAAGTGAGGTGAGGGGGAAGTGGGAACCAGAGGTAAGGTTGGGAAGCCTGAGAGCCCAGAAGTGGAGGTGGGGCAGGCCAGAGGCAGCTCCCCTGCCCACTCCCCAGCCTGATGGCCAGAGGACTCCCAGCCTGAACCCACAGCCCACAGGCTGGGTCTCACAGCGCTCTGCCTCCTTGCCCTGCATATTCCTGGGATTTATGGGCACTGTCCACAGTACCAAATGTCACTGGTTCAGCACCCTGCTAACTCTCTCCGTGTCCCTCCCCACAGCCGACCCAAGGCAAGATGGTGACAGGCCTGCTTTTGAAGGGGCTCCTGTCCCCCATCCTCCCTCTGGCGTTGTCCTCCCAGAAGAGCGGGCACAGAGTCCAGGGGTCAGGACCAGGAAAAGGGCTTGGGGGCAGTGGTTGAGGAATACAGGGGCCAGGGCCACAGAATTGGGGTCTAGGGTAGAGCTGGGATCAGTCACACTACTGGGAACAACCTTGTCACCTGGCAACAGTTTGATAAGAGAAGTTGGCTTGGGCTGAACACCCAGATGGGTGAATACCAAGGTGGCCTGGACAGGAGAAGGGGCACTCAGGAGAGTTAATGTGACATCCTCTGGCACAGGGAGAGAGGAGCAGGGATGGAGTTGGCCCTGGTGCTGGGCACTAGCCTGTAGCTTTGAGCAGGTGGTGGGTGGGGGAAGCCCCTTCCCCTCCCTTGTGACAACTCAATCAGCCCCTAAGGTTAGAAGCCCAGACATGTTCCACCAGGCCAAGGCTGACTGGCTTCTCCTCACTCCAGGAGGGCACACAGTGACACTGCACCCATGGGAGCCTCTGAAAGTTTCCCCTTGGTGCGCCATCCCCAAGTCCTACAGAGGCAAGGATTTATGCTGTATGATTGTGGGTCTGGGGCAGAGTGGCTCCTCTCCACACTGCCCTGCTGGACTTGACAACCAACAGGGGAAGCTGCGGGGGAGTGTGGGGAGATGTTGAGACAAGGGAGTGATTCTTCTTCCTCCAGCCCTGGGGTGGCCTTGTGACCTCATTAGTGTCAGGCTGGGTCCCTGTGCTAGGTGCCAGAGGAAGGCAAGAACTCAGAGGAGCAGTGGAAGCTGCCCCAGGGGGCTTCATTGGGCTAGGGGTGTGTTAGGGGAGACAGCCTGCCTACAGGACCCCCCAAAGATGGGGCAGCCTGCAGCCCAGCCAGGCCCGCAGCTCCCTCCTCCTCCCCTCCTGTCCTGGCTGCCTGGCTGACCCCACAGTCCCCTCCTGGCCCAGGCCAAGACCCGACACCTGCTCTAACACTGGCGTTGCCAGGCCTGGCCCTGCTCCCCGCAGACAAGGCAGCAGCCTCACACCAGCGCACCCTTACTTGCTCACCCAGGCTCAGGCCCAGCACAAACCGCCCTCTGGTCCTCTTTCCTGATCACCCTGCTACGCGTGGACACACTCACCGCACCTGCCTAGAGACCCAGACTCTCCCTGGCCCCCCACCTCTCTGGGCCAGCTCTCCGCTGGGCCCATGAATAATTCACTCCGTTCTCTCAGAGCATCAAATATTTATCCCCTGAGATTCCCAGCCCTCCTCGGTTGGGGGGGTGGCACTGGGCTCCGCCTTCTTGGTCGCCCCGCCCCTAGTCGCTGGGGTGTTTCTCTCCTGGGCTCTGTTCGCAGATCCCCTGGAGTCAAAGGAGAAATCTCTGTCCCAAGGATTTCGCTGGCCTAGTGATCGCATGGGGAAGCTCAACAAGGGTGGGAACCCTACGCGGCAGGGCAGACCTCGGCCTACTGGGGCTTGCTAAGATCTCCCATTGTTCCTCCCTGCAGGGGTGACCCAGACAAGTGCGACATCTGGGGCAACACACCCCTGCATCTGGCAGCTGCCAATGGCCACTTGCACTGCCTGTCCTTCCTGGTGTCCTTCGGGGCCAACATCTGGTGCCTGGACAACGACTACCACACGCCGCTGGACATGGCCGCCATGAAGGGCCACATGGAGTGCGTGCGCTACCTGGACTCCATCGCGGCCAAGCAGAGCAGCCTCAACCCCAAGCTGGTGGGCAAGCTGAAGGACAAGGCCTTCCGCGAGGCGGAGCGGCGCGTCCGGGAGTGCGCCAAGATTACCCTGCACCCTGAGCCGCCGGCTGCAGCACCTGGCGCTGGGCAGCCAACTGCGCTACTCGCAGGCCACGCTGCATGGCACCGCTCGGGGCAAGACCAAGATCCAGAAGAAGCTGGAGCGGCGCAAGCAGGGCGTTGAGGGCACCTTCAAGGTCTCGGAGGATGGGCGCAAGAGCGTTCGCTCGCTCTCCGGCCTGCAGCTGGGCGCACCCTGAGCCGCCGGCTGCAGCACCTGGCGCTGGGCAGCCAACTGCGCTACTCGCAGGCCACGCTGCATGGCACCGCTCGGGGCAAGACCAAGATCCAGAAGAAGCTGGAGCGGCGCAAGCAGGGCGTTGAGGGCACCTTCAAGGTCTCGGAGGATGGGCGCAAGAGCGTTCGCTCGCTCTCCGGCCTGCAGCTGGGCAGCGACGTGATGTTCGTGCGCCCAGGCACCTACGCCAACCCCAAGGAGTGGGGCCGCGCCCCACTCCGGGACATGTTCCTCTCGGACGAGGACAGCGTCTCCCGTGCCACGCTGGCGGCCGAGCCTGCCCACTCGGAGGTCAGCACCGACTCAGGCCACGACTCCCTGTTTACCCGCCCCGGCCTGGGCACCATGGTGTTCCGCAGGAACTACTTAAGCAGCGGCCTGCACGGGCTGGGCCGCGAGGACGGGGCCCTGGACGGGACAGGTACGCCTCGGGGTCGGCTGCAGAGCTCCCCCAGCCTGGACGACGACAGCCTGGGCAGTGCCAACAGCCTGCAGGACCGCAGCTGCGGGGAGGAACTGCCCTGGGACGAGCTGGACTTGGGCCTGGATGAGGACCTGGAGCCCGAGACGAGCCCGCTGGAGACCTTCCTGGCCTCGCTGCACATGGAGGACTTTGCCTCCCTCCTGCGGCAGGAGAAGATCGACCTGGAGGCGCTGATGCTGTGCTCAGACCTCGACCTGCGCGGCATCAGCGTCCCTCTGGGGCCCCGCAAGAAGATCATGGGGGCCTTGCGGAGGCGGAGGCAGGCTCTGGAGCGCCCGCCTGCCCTGGAGGACACGGAGCTGTGAGTGGCCAGCAGGGGAGGGGTGCATGTTGGAAGGTCCCCGGGAAAGGGAGGAGTCCGCCTCTTCAGGGGTGGGAGGGGCCTCGTTTGTATTTCATAAAATCTGAGCTGCCATTAATTACAAGAAGCCTCACTGTTGGATGTATCATCAGTTTACAAGAAGCTGCCAACTTAATGATGGCGGGAGGCTATTTATTTATTTTTGCAGTCCTGGGATTGAGCTCAGGGCCTTCTCTCTGAACTACATCTTCAGTTCCTTTTTTGGGGGGGTACCGGGGATCGAACTTGGGACATTGCACTTTTGAGGCAGGCAGTGGAACCACTGAGCTAAACCCCCGGCAACTCCTTCTTTAACGTTTTATTTCAAGACAGGGTTCTCCTAAATTACCTGGACTGGGCTCAAACTTTCGATCCTCCTGCCTCAGCCTCTCAGAGTGCTGAGATTAGCAGGTGTGCACCATCACACGCGGCTGACAGGAGGATTTTAAAATCACAGCTGATGTAAAAGGTGCCTCCATTCTAGAGATATCAAAACGTGGGGAAATGATTGTCTTTAGCGTCTGTGAAATATGGTAGGCTAATCAAGGATGCTTTTGAGTCCTTTCACCTTTCAAGTCCTGGGCCGTGTCCTTATGCAAGCACTGCTCCCCTGTGTGCAGTGACCAGGTCACCGTGGTAGGAGGGATGAGCAAGTGGAGGTTTGAGGGATTAGATAACTCACCTCAGACCGCCCACTGCTTGGTGTGGAGCCAGCCTTGGTCCCTGGTCTGTGTGGCTGTAGAAGACACAGACCATTCCCTGTGTCTGGGGACAAGGTGACTCCTGCCAGACGGAGGGTGTGGCAACCAGTAGGTCTCAACTGCGTCGCTGCACAAGGCAGATGTTAGACAAGCTGGGCATGGTGGCACAGGCACATCTGTAATCTCGGAGTATTGGAAGGCTGAGGGAGGATCACAAGTTCAAGCCCAGCCTGAGCAGTTTTAGTGACTTGGTGAGGCCCTGTCTCAAAATACAAATGAAGAGAACTGGAGATGTACCTCAGGGTGAGGAGCCTGGGCGCAATCCTTGGTACTGGGGAGAGGAAGAAGCCATCACAGCTGCCTGAGGCTGCCACCATACTGGTTTTCCTGTTGGCTGGTCCCTGCCCCTCCACTCCCCTACCACATCCCATGTGCCCAACCACTGCTGCCCCCACCACCCTTGGAATCTACAGGCTTTACTCTGCGTGGCTGGAGCAGGCAGTGCTGGGTGTGGGGAAGCAGTCTGGTTTACGGTTTGAGAAACAGGAAGTCAGTGTCCCCTGTCCTTGATCATCAGCCTGCCCAACTGGGGAGGCTGGGTCATCAAAGTGGCTGGTCCTGGTTGAAAATGATGCCTTTGAAGGCTGTCTTCTAAGGCCTGCTTCTGTCTGCCTCTTCCTCCACAGATAATCCAGGGTTCCTCTCCCAAGACCAAAATGAATCGCAAGTTGCCACAACCCATGATGGGCCTGCAAGGTCCCCACAGTTGCCAGCCCTGCTGCTCTCTTCCCCAGGAGCAAGGACCAAGTGGGTTGTCTCCCTCAGCCTGCTCACATCCAGAGCAGAGAGTGTGGCCTGGAGGTGTCCAGATGGGCACCAGAGGATCCCAGAACACCAGTTCCGAGGGGTCCTGCAGCCCTGGGCCACCCTATCTGAGTGGCTCTGAAGCACGTGTGGATCTGTACAACGCCAGCCTCCGGTCGGGGCTGCTCACACCAGGGACTAGATGACATCAGAGCTGGGGGACACGGCCTGTCTCAGGTGCATGGTCTGCCCACTCCCTCCTCCCCAGTCCTCCTTGGAGGGGCCCATCCTCTCAGGCTAGAGACTTACTTGCTTCTTCCTTTTTATGTGAAAGGAAGAGTTTGGGCTGCCTCCCCTCCTATAAGCCCTAGAGAGGAGGTTCCCAGCCAGACTCTTCAGCCAAATACCCTGTCTATCACCCCCCACTCTGTCCCTACATACGAGAAGGCCACCGGCCATGGTGGGAGCTGGAGGACCAGGCAGGCTTAGCTGGGGCCTGTCCTCCTGCTGTATTCCCTCTTCTGCTGGGCAGCCTGGCCCCTCCAGTGACCCAGAGGGCCAGGGCACTGGACACACAGTGCTAGAGCTTCCGGCCACAGTATTATGGTCCCCAGGCCCGGTGGGCACAGCTCTCTGGAGAATGGCATCCGCCAAGTGCCTCAGAATCTCCAGGTCTGGACAGGCAGGGGCTGGACACAGTCTGGGGTGGGTGTGGGCAGACCCTGAGAGGGATGCTGAGGATGTGGGTAATCTGCATTGTGGACTGTGCCCAGGCCCTCGGGCTGTGTGTGTGTGTGTGTGTGTGTGTGTATGTGTATTTGGGGTTTCTCTTAAGGCCTGGAAGGGCTGGGCTGCTGTGTGATGTTTATGGATGGTGGTTAGCACAGAAGCTCACCGTATGCCAGCTCTGTGTGGCAAAGGCCAGCCCAGCAGGTCCGGCAAAACAAGATCAGAGAGGAGGGAGTCCTTCAGGACCCTGTGTGTGCACATCCACACCACACAGGTGTTAGCAGTGGCCCCCATCTCTGACCCCAGCTTGGGAAGCAGCCCTTGCTGAGAGATGGCCACTGCCCCTATCTCCTCCTGGGCCCCCTTGGCTGGAGCTGGGAAAGAGCCCCCAAAGACCTCATTGGCCTGTCCAAGTGGGGGGCCCATCTGTGTGTATGACCAGAGCTGGAGGTGTGAAGGAAGAGGTTCCCCTCCCACTGCCGGACACTGAGGGCTCATTGTCTGCCACTCTAGCCCTTGTCCCTGCCTCTGAGCCTCTGGGCCACCCCAAGTGCCGACTTATCTTTCTCCAAGAGCCCCGGATGCTACTGCTCTCCCCCAACCCCACTTCTCAATGTGTGGAGGGGCCAGGCTCTGAATCCTGCCAGGGTACACCGACCCCACCCCCAGGCTCATTACAATTTTTGAGAAAAAGTTCTACGCCATTGTCACGCCTGTGTCCTGTTCCTTAGTCATTTGTGGGTGGGAGGAGATTGGGGTGAAGAGGGAGGCAGTGGGAGGGAAGAGGGTCTCTGGGCCTGTGAAGACGGGGTCCTGTTCCTTGGAGTGGTCCTCCAGCCCCCACCCTCCCCTTGTCTGCATGGATCCCCGCCCTCCAGCATCCCTGGGCCTTTGCCCTGCTGTGCCAGCTGAGCATAGAACAAGGAGCTGCTGGAGCGAGACAGTTAAGAAGAACCGGGCCGGGAGGGTCCCCAGCTCCTGAGCAAGGAAGGTGGTCCAGGCTTCAGGTGTGACTCTGGGACCTGCTCTAGCCCAGGGCAGGATGGTGCTGTCTCTCTTTTCACCAGGCCTGCCCAGGCTTTTGTAGAAACAGGCAGAAGCCCTAACCCAGAGGGCTGCTGCCTGTCACCCAGGCTCTGGGTCCTGTCACTCCTGGGAAGCCGTTCCCTCCCCATCCCAGGTGCCTGATTTTATTTATTTATTTAATTAATTTTTGTGGCACCGAGAATTGAACTCAGGGCCATTGCACTGATCTGCATCCCTAGTCCTTTTTGTTTTGGTTTGGTTTTGAGACGGGGTCTTGCTAAGTGGCCCAGTCTGGGATGGAACTTGCATCCTCCTGCCTCAGCCTCCCAGAGTGCTGAAATTACAGGCATGTGCCACTATCCCAAACTTGGTGCCTAAGAACCTTCTTTTTTTCCCAGGGGTCTTTTTCCCCCTTAAGTGGGTGGATAGTGACCTATACCCTTTTCAGTCAAGTCCAGAGGCATCTATTCTCTAAAGGGCCTTCTGCCAAAGGGAGCACAAGACAGTCCCCTCCCTGAAGCATCAATCAGAAAGGGCCACAGAGTGTCAGTGCTGGAAGGCTGCTTAGCAGCCATCCAGGGGTTCTTTGCCACTTCCCTCCACTAAGGCTCTCAGAGGGGAAGGGCCAGACATTGAACACAGGCCTTCAGACTGCTGCCAACCCATTCCTCATACGCAGGCCACCAAGGGAGCCAACAAATCGAGATTTTACCCACCTGTGCCCCACAGGCCCTGCGACCCCTGCTGGCCCTTGTGGTCACTGCACCTACCTTCTGAAAGACCTGCCTGTCCTTGCCAGGGCTGTCCAGGGGAGGACATGGGTTGAGGAGAACTCGAAAGAACAAGACAGGGCAGGGGCAGCTACAGCATCCAGGCAGAGATTAACTGCAAGCAGCGGTGTCAGGGGTCTCCATATGGAAGCTTGGGGGCTGGCAGCAAGTGCAGAGCCTTCAGGAAGCCTGGGGGACTTGAGACAGAAGCAGAGAATTTTACTCTCAGCTTTCTTGGATTAAGACTCAACTTTCTTTCTCTCTTATTTTTGAACTCGGGACCTTGAGATGTCAGGCAGGTGCTGCACCACTGAGCTAAATCCCTGGCCCCCAACTTAACTTTCTTGACTCATTTTCCTAAAATTTTTACATTAAATTTAAAGAAATGCAAAAAGTTTAGATGAATCAGTGGTGGAATACTATGCACACTTGTCCTGGAAAGGGCACACAGAGTACACACACACACACACACTTACATGCAATTTGCTCACAACTCCTAGGAACTCATGGAGCCGAAAAGTCCCAAGAGGTCCTGGGACCCCAAGTTAAGAAACTTTGGTTAGACTGCTGTGAAGTTAATGCACCATGAGCGAGACTACCAGTTTGATGGAGATGGGGGTGTGGAATGAATCAGAGGCAGGACAAGCCTCCTCGGGAGTGACCCAACCCTCTCATTTTATACAGATGAGCTGACGGAGGTCCAGAAGGGAGGGGCTGGCCAAAGCCACATGGGTAAACAGAGCTAGGTCCCTGGATGCTGTATGTGGTTCCCACAGGCTTCTGTTCATGCCACAGCCAGCCCCCCACCGACAGCGCAACACCCTGTTCCCACAGAGTGCTCCTACCACCTTCTGTGGAATAAGTCCAGGTGGGTGAGTGGCAGGACCCAGGGCATATCTAGACAGCAAAACTGGCCTGTCCCCTCCACTGTGTGGCCTTAGGTAAGTTACTCACCTCTCTGAGTCTGTTTTCTCATATATGAAATCAGTGTTTTTAATAATAGTGTGAACCCCATAGGTTATTAGCAGAGAGGAATGATAATGCTTATAAAGCACTTAGCACACACCTGATATTTAGCGCACATCAGTTAATAATGATCACGGTTATTGTTGGTCTGAGAATGTCCCTGAGGAAGTCCTTGCACTTGTGGTTGGCAAAGCTACCAAGTAGGTGGGTCCTAGATAGTCCCCGGGGGCATCCTCGCCCTTCAGATGCTCATCTGAGAATGAACTCCCCCTTTCCCCAGCACCACCCACCCTTGCTAACTGGGGACAGCCCAAGAGGCATCTTTGCCAGACCACTAGGGGGCGTTGTCAACCCAGCCAGTTGCTAGGGAGTAGGTAGCTAGCCAAGGGTGGACCCCCCCATGCAGTGGGAGGCTCAGGAAGGCCACTGCTATTCCTGGGATGCCCAAAGGAGCTGGAAATATTTTCAGGAGGGGACGTCACCCTCTGATGCCACTACCTGAATTTTATAATTTATCAAAAGCTTTTCCCTGCCCCTCTGCAATGGGGCAGGTGAGGCTGTTAGCCCACTCTGTTAAAGATTACAGAGAGGTTATATGGTGCTTTGTTAAGGAAGGTTTAGGTTCCCTGACTGGGTCACTTAGGCTACCTCTGTCCCCAGGGCTAGGCTTTCAAGTTTTTAAGGTCAGAGGGTTGAAAGCTTATAAAGTGGCAGGTGCTATGTTAGGCACGGTGTAGCTGTTTAACTCTCACAATAAAACCACCACCCCAGCCTATAGGGCAAGTACTGCATTATCATTATCATCCTCACTGTATAGGTGGGAAAACAGACTCAAAACAGTGACAGAACTTGCCCTGGAAGGTGACAGAGCTGCCAGGCATCAAGGGGAGACCCCCCCATATTGAAATCCATGTGCCTGACCACAGTGTGGCCTAGGCCCCCATGCACTTGCACCTTTGCTGCAAAATATCTTTGCTCCTGAGCCCCCTTGACCTTGGTGAGCATGAGTCCTGAGCAGGCTCAGCCTGAGGTGGGTGGGAACACCCTGACCACCACAGCCACTTGCCTTGGGGAATGGGACTGAGACACAGCTGGGGACAGGGTGCTGAGGGCTGTTTGAGGGGACGGAAGTTCTGGGTCTCCAGCCAGCCAAGATGGGGGCAGGGGAGGATGGCAGAAGCATTTCGTCCCCACAGGGGAGCCTGCCCATCTCCCCTTTTTTCTCTTTGTCCCCTTGCTCCCCACGATGCCAGGCCACCAGACCTTGGCTCTTCTCATCTTCTGCTCTAAATGTCACCTCTTCTCTCGAGGCCTCGGTCTCTTGGCATCCCATCCTCTGAATCTCTCTGTCTCCTACTTGCTTATGCTCCTTGTTCCGCTCCCCATTCTTGCCCCATCCCTCAGCTGAAACCTGTGACCCAGCCCCTCTTTGAAGGCCTTCCTCCTTCCCTTACCTCAGCCCTGTACCTCGCTTGGCAATCAGTGTGAAAAGCCCGGAAGGGACACCTGAGCTCCGTGGAAAATGGTAGGAGGCCTGGGTTCAGGTCCCAGGTCAGCTAAGTCACATGGTGGGACTTCTGCAATCTGGACATCAGTTTGCCTTCCTGCCGGGGTTATTGTGAGATTGCCTGATACACAGTAGGTGTGCAGCATGAGCCTCCGCACCAGATCTGGCCTCTGGTTGCTAGGGAGGGTGACACTTACTGGGGCCCAGGCACTTCGGCTATATTGCTATTTCTGTTTTTAAAGGGGGGGAAACTACCCACAGAAGTGAGTGGAAGAATAGTGCCTAAACTGTAGCTTGCAACTGCAAACGGCTAGAGCTCTGTGTTTGGGTAGAGACTTGCTACTGGGAGTGGGGTCTGGCTGGGCTCTCCGGGATATCCGCCTCTCTGAAATCCTGATGTTCAGAGGCGATGTCTGTAAACCATGTTCAAGCCCACACCCTTGGGAAGTGGTGCAGCCAGAGCTCCAGTCTGGACAGGCTGCCTCCCCCACCATGCATCTCATCGCTGTGTCTGAGTGTTTAATGAGCACCTGCTGTCAGCCCTTCACACATGTAGTTTCAATTTGTTCTCGTGACAGCTTCATTTAATAATGACAAGGTATCATTATCATTTATTTATTGTTTCTTTTCATTCTCTTTCTTTCTTCCCCCTTTTGCTGTTTCTTTTCTTTTGACAGAGTCTCACTATGTTGCCCAGGCCAGGCTGGCCCTGAACTCACGATCCTCCTGCCTCCGACTCCTGAGTGCTGGGATTACAGGTGTGCGCCACCACATCCAGCTTGTTATACACATTTAATGGAGGAGAAAACTGAGGCTGAGGATAGACATGGGCCATGGCTCGGGTCACACGGCAGGTGAGAACACAAACAGGGTCAATTTGATTCTGGAGCTCTGCAGGCCAGTCCTATTCCTCTGTGTGAGCCCTTGTCTGGTTTTTATTACTGAATGACAAGGCCTCACAGGGTATGGAGCCCGAGGGGAGGAAACTTCTGACAAGTCTGTTCAGAGCTGCCCTCGCCCACTCTAGAGAAAGGGCTTGGGCCATGGCAGTACCGAGCCCCCGAAAGCCCCACAGAGCTAGACCCCAAGGGCCCTGTTCTACTATCCTCCCTCTGCCTTCCTTTTTATCCCTCAGGACTGGAGATTGAACTGAGGGACTTTGCAATGATCTACATTCTCAGCCCTTTAAAAAATTTTTTTGAGCTGGGCTTGGTGGTACATGTCTACAATTCCAGCACTCAAGAGGCTGAGGCAGGAGGATCACTGCAAGTGTGAAGTCAGCCTGGGCTACATAGTGAATTCAAGGCCAGCCCAAATTACAGTGAGACAAGGTCTTGCTAAATTGCTGAATTGCCAGGGCTGAGCTCAAAACTTGTGAACCTTCTGCCTCGGCCTGCCATCATGCCTGGCTTTGCTCTGGCTTATTCATTCCCTGGATTTGCCTGGGCAAGTGTTTGAGGGGTGGGTGGATCCCCTCTCCCCTTCAGAGATGTTCACACTGGGAAGCTTGCTCCACAGCAGCCCAGCAATACCCAGATGCCCCTTGGCAGTCGGGGAAAGGGGATTCTCAGAAAGGAGACAGAGTAGGAGCAACAGCAGCAGCCCCTCCCATCACTACCCCAGGGGCTCCTCTCTTCCTCAGAAAGAATCTGAGCCTCTCAGTACTGGTTCTTCGAGCTGAAGTTAGGCAAGGACCGGCAAGCACTATCTACAAGCTCCATTTTGTAGGTGTGGTAACTAGGGGCACAGGGAGGGGGGTTGTGACCTGCTAGGGGGTGCCCAAGCCAGGGTGTCAGTCTGCCCCTTTCTCATTGCTAGATGCTGCTGGCTGCCTCTGTAAGCAGGAAACTAGCACTTTCTGCATATTGGGTCCCCCAAAACCATGAGAACAGTCCGATTGCCCTGCTTCTTGGATAAGGACGCAGGCAGCTGAATGTTTTCCCCAGCCCAAGTGCATAGGTCCTAGGGCACGAGCCCTGCCTCTTTCCCTGCTAACCCAGCCTCTTCCACCTCATTCCCTGAGCACCTCCTCCCCTGGATCTCCCCAGCTGGGGCTGCTACTGTGTGTGTGTGTGTGTGTGTGTGTGTGTGTGTGTGTGTGTGTGAGTGTGATGTGAGGAAACTGTCAGTGGGCATGGTGGGTCCAGAGCTTTCCTGGAAGTTGGTGTTTGTTTGTGAGCTGAGTGTGTGTCTGTGACTCTGTTTGTCTTAGTTTCACCGCCTCCACCCTTCCCATGAGAGGGGCGTGTGTGTGCGCGCGCATGTGCGTGTGTGAGCACGTCTATCTTCAGGCCCTGAATTCTGCTTATTATCTATTTCTAGGGTTCCAGCTCCTTTAGATTGCAAAGTTGAAGTTTCTGGACCCTCCACACCTTTACTCCACCCACCCACCCCGAATGGGAGTCCTGTAAAGTTTCCCCTAACCTCTCTCTGGGTGACTGGCTTGTTGGGGTTCCCAGCCCTGCAGGGAGGCAGTAGGCTGAGGCAGGAGAAGGACCAAGGCTCCCGGAGGCAGGGGATGAGACACATCTACTTTGCAGAGTCCCCAGGGCACTGAGGGGATGGCAAGGCCCCTCCCAAGCGAATTCTTTCCATGCCTCCTGTTCCCACCTGTAGATGGGACAATCAAACCTTCACTGCAGGCAAGTTGTGAGGATAATGTAAAGTACTAGCTCAGGCCCCACACCCCGCAAGTGGAAGAGAAGCACAGGGCTGGGCTGGGCTCATTGGCATCAGTGAGGCTTGGGTCTCCCTGAGACAGTGGAGGGTTAGAATTAGGGAAGTCCGTCATGCTTGATTGTCCTCATACTCCTCACCTTCTGCACAGCCTGTTCTCCACTACAGAGCAGAGCTGGGGGAGGTCACCATGCCTCCGAGTCCAAGAGAGAGGTAGGGAGAGGGAGAGAGAGAGAGACAGAGAGAGAGAGAGAGAGAGAGAGAGAGAGAGAGAGAGCGACGGGGCACTAGCACATGC
>NW_022900935.1:58841556-58849027 GCF_012274545.1 Fukomys damarensis | reverse complement strand
AGAGAGAGAGAGAGAGAGAGAGAGAGAGAGTTAGAGAGACTGGGCACCATAGCACATGCGTAGAGGCTGAGGCAGGAGCGTTTTGAGTCTGAGCCTGGCCTAGGCCATTTAGCAACTTTACGAGACCCTGTCTCAAAGTTACAAATTTTTTTAAAAAGTCAGTGCAAGACCCTGGATTCTGAAAAAGACAACAGCAAAACACATACATGAGGGGAAACATAGGCCACAAGGAGAGAATAGAGAGCGTGAAGGTGTTTTCAGTATATGTCAGGTTGAAATTGTGACAACAACTCAACATAATGATGCGTGATCACATCATAAGGACACAACACATTTAGTGCCCTCTCCAGGGAGGTGGGCAGCACCATCTGTATCCACTCCTACTCACCCTCTTAGAAAACTGAGCCTCAGAGAGGTCAAGATCACAGCAGGGACCAGACCTCGGTGTGTCTGAGTCCAGGGCCTGCCTCTTGACATTGCCCTTGTTTTTTCTCCACGCTGTGCAAGAATCTCAGCCCTCACTTCTCCTCCAGCCGGGGTACCAGCTCTGCCGGTCTAGTCTGTACTCCACAGGGGCTAATGGTGCTGCCCTGATGCAGGGGAGGGACCAGGCCACCCCCAGAACAGCTCACCTGCAGGAAATCTGCATGGCTAACAGCTCCAGCCCAGGCTTTTCAAGGATCTAAGTCACCAGGTAACTTGGAGAGGTGCCCTGGGCCTCAGTTTCCTCTTGTGCAGGTGGGGTAGAAGCTGACAGCCCTTGAAAGCTCAGCAGAATCCCTGGCAGATCCTGCTTTGACCCTGACTCCATTCCCCTCACTTGCTGCCTCCGTAGACTGTCACTTACCTGGCTTCATCCCTGCAGAAAGGAGGCAGCCTGTGAAGGCTGGCTGGAGGTCGCTGCAGAGACACCGTGGAGTAGCCCTGTCCTTGCAGGAGCCAGGGGAGCTCAAAGTCCAGTGCACCCTCAGCTGGCCAGGATTTGAGCCACGGGCCAGGCCAATTCTCTCCCAGCTCACCCAGCCCCACCCCTGTGAATAATGCCAGTGGCTTCCAGGAGTGGGCCCCTCTGGGGCTTTGATGATATGGGGGCTGGCAAAAAACGGTGAGGGACATGGAAGAGTCAAAGACACACCCAGGTGTAGGGCATAGAAACATTGAACTAGGTGGCAGGAGGCACCTTTCTAACCCATCCTGTGTACCCCTCCCCATCCAGTACCAGCCCTCCAGGGCTTCATGGCTATCAACACAGCATCACCGTGCCAGCCCCGGGCCAGGGAGGGCTCCTCCCCATTTCACCCCAGCCACAACAGTAATTAACCCCAATGAAGCCAGCTCGTAAAGATCCAAATCACAGGAGGGAGGAATCATTACTGCCCCTGCCCCAGGATGGGGAACTCCAGGGAGCTGGGCCAGGGCAAACCCCAGCTGGGGCGACCCTACCCTTCTCACTGTCATTGCCTGGGTGGGTCCCAAGGTAGCCAGTCTGGTGGCTGGGAGGAGGTTATTGCCTCTTGGTCCAGGTAGAGTTTGGGAAGATTTGCTTGTCTTGGGTTTGGATCATGTCTTTCCCACCATTAAAAAAACAATAACAAAACTCTTCAATTTCCATTCTTTTGAGCCTGTTTCCCAATTTTTCCATTCATCTGTCTTCATCAATTTCACAAATGCCTGCGCAACACGGCCATGAGCCAGGTACCAGGTGTGGCTGCAGGGAAGCAGGGCTGTGCTAACCCCGCTGGACTTGCTCTCTGCCAGGCCCCAGCCCTTCTCCTCTGAGCAGCCCGTCTTGCCCACTCACCAGCTGGTCCATACTGCACTGTGCCCGGGTAGAAGGCAGGGTGCTGGACTGATGGGCGAGCAGGCTGGAAGTCACGGAAGAAGCTCAGTGAGATACAAGGAAGTTGTGTGTGGGCTCCTCGCCCTCAGGAAGTTCACACTGTGATTGACTGTGTGGCACAGTGTTGAATCCTCCGAATCCTCTTTCCTGGATATGCAGTGAGGCTACAATTCCAGGTCTGCCTGTGGGTGGCTGGAGCTGTCTGCCTGGGTTCTGGCTACTGCAGAGTAGATAGAAGTGGCAAATGTGGAGCTCAAACTACCTTCCCACACTCTCCCCTGCCGCGGTGATTGTGGTGGCCCACTGTTGGAGACAGGGTCATCAGAAGGTGAAAGGGGCCAGAATGGCCTGACCCATATTACACTGGGATGTGAAAAAGTGACCCTGTATTGTGCTTATCAGCTGAAATGCTGGGGATGTTTGTTATAGGAGCTAGTACTGACTAATACAGGCAGACAGCTCAGGCACAGAGAACACCTTGATTCCTGGGGCCGAGCACAGCATGTGAGAGCACTCATTGCTAAGCAGTGCATGCCCACTGATGCCTAACGCTAGTTGGTAGATGGCATGAGGTCAGAGGAGGGGAAGACACTGAAGGCCAATGCTGGAAATATGGTAGGTGGTCAAAAAAACTGGTTGAATGAGTAAAATAAGTGAGAACATTGGAAGAGATTTATAGTCTGGCTGAAGAAACCAAAAGCCCCTAGGAGGGATGGAGTTTGGAGGAGGTATGGGAATAGAAGCAATTACCCTGGAAATAAATATGTAGACCTGAGAAAAAGCAGGCCTAGCCCATGGATCAGAGGCCAGTAAGCAGTCAGTAGTTGGAGAATTGAAGTTGGAAGCTTGAGGCCCTCAAAGGCCACGCTGACTAGCACAGCCTGAAATCTGAAAGACTATCAACAGTGTTAACAATCATAGTCTTTTGGAGTGGCCTCCAAAGTGAGGTGTGTATAATAATCTATTGGGGTATAGGAATAAAAAAATACAACTCCTGGGTCGGGGATTTAGCTCAGTGGCTCTGTGCCTGCCTTGCAAGTGCAAGGCCCTGAGTTCCACCCCCAGGGCCAAAATAAAACAAAACAAAAACAAAAACAAAAAACTCCTATTGATATTCATCTCACCCCTTTAAATATCTGTTTTTTAGTGTACATGATAACACAGAGGCTAAGAGGTTGTGTAACTCCCCCAAGGTCACACAAGCTAGTAAGTGTGCCTGATTCCAAAGCCCAGCCCAGCCCTTCACATATGCTGAGTCGTGCGCGGGTGAGGGGCTGGGTGGGGTGAGAGGCAGTCCAGGGGAAGGGGCGGGGAGTGTAGGCAGCTCCCAGCTCAGGCTCTCTGCCACAGACTGCGGTGAGCAGAGATCAAAGAGCCTGGCCCCCAAAGCTATCAAGAGATGGCTTAGGTGGCATGGGCCTGGGTCCCCCCATCCCGAACCTCTCCTCCCAGCACCTGGCGATTCTTCCTCACCTCTAGAAGCAGGATCTGTAGTAGGAGGAGTGGGACAGGGGCCGAGTGGAGAATGGAGTGACAGAGTGGGATGGGAAAGAGGGGTCACTTAAACCCCGTGACAGCTGATAGGACTGACTCGGCCTCCTGGCCACCCACACGTGGCCGAGGAAAGCCAGGTGTCCCACTGTCCCAGGCTTCACTTGCTGGATGCATAACGCACACTTCTGATTGACACCGCTAAAAGAATTTTATTTTTAAGGAATTGTATTTTATGTTTTTATTTTACTTTATTGTATTGCAGTATTGGAGATTGAACACAGGGCCTCATATGTGCTGGGCAAGCTCTCCTCCACTGAGCTACATCCCCAGTAATTTTATTTCGTGGGACAAGGTCTTGCTAAATTGCCCAGGCTGGACTTGAACTTGTGACCCTCCTGGCTCAGGCCTCCCAAGTACTGTAGCAGAGACTGCAGGCATAGACCACTGTGCTTGGCTAAGAATTTTATTAAAAAAAAAAAAGTAGGCTGGGGTGTAGCTCATTATTAGAGGGCTTGCCTAGAATATGTCACCAGGGTCTAAGTGACCTTTATTTCCCATCTCACTCTGACTTCTCAGGCCCTGTCCCACTCCTCCTACATTGCAAAATCAATCATCAATCAACCAGTGCAAAAAATAAAATTATAATTAAAATAGACACACTGAAAAAACGCTGTTAACAGTGTGTCGTGAAGGCAGATGAATTGCCTGGCTTAGACAAGGACAGCCAGCCTCGAAAAAGAAAAGAAGATGGAACAGAATAACGTGATGAATTTTTACAAGTGGAACACATGCCAGGTTAACTAAAACTCCTGTGAAGAAACAGAACGTTTGGCAGCTCCATGACCCGCTCTTGTCTTTTCCGTTACAACTCTGTAGTTAAAGGTTACTGACTCTAACAGCCATTCTAGCCTATAAGGCCATAGGTTAGTTTTGCCTGTGTTTGTTTAGGGGGTGCCAGGAATCTAACCCATGCTCAGCAAACATTCTACCACCGAGCTCCCCTCTCAGCTCCTTTTTGCCTGTTTTTGAACTTCACATAAAATGGACTACCCAGTGTGAGTGCTCTTTTGTGTCAGGTTTATCTTTTGTTTGTTGTTTTTTTTTTTGAGACAGGGTCTCACTATGTAGTTCAGACTGCTCTGGAACTCACTACGTAGCCCAGCTGGTCTCAAACTCACAGTGATCCTCCTGCCTCAGCTTCCTGAGTGCTGGGATTACAGGCGTGCGCCACCACACCCGGCTACATGTCAGGTTTTTCTTGTTCGACAAAAGGTTGGGGCTGTCAAACATTCCAGAGCATACATATGCTGCATTTAATTGATCTATTCTGCTGTCCGAGGGCATCTGAGTTGTTCTCAGTTTTTGGCCTTTTGAAGTATGGCTAAATTGGGCACGGTGGCACAGGCTGGTAATCCCAGCACTCTGGGAAGCTGAAGCAGGAAGATCACAAGTTGGAGCCCAGCCTAAGTAATTTAGCAACTTAGCAAGATCTTAAAAAAAAAAAAATATATATATATATATATATATTTTAATACATATATATTTTTATACATATATATATATTTTTATACAATATATATATATTTTTAAAAGGTCTGGTGATATAGCTCAGTGTGAAGGCCCTGGGCTCAATCCCTAAAGCAAAACAAAACACTGTTATGAATCCTTTTGCATATTTCTCTTTCTGTGGAGCACATACCTAGGATGTATAGGCATTCAGCTTCAATAAAGCTCTTTCCATTTTAAAAGAAAAATTTCCTTGAGGTTTTTGCTTTAATCTGCCTTACTGAGGTATAATTAAATACAGTACAATGCATCTGTTTTAATGGAAAACTTTTATAAATGTTTGCACACTGCCATAAACATGATGCAGAACATTTCCATCTTCCCAAGAAGTCACCTTACACTCCTTTGCAATTACGTCTCCTGCCCAGCCAGCCCCAGCAGCTGCTGCTGCTTTGATTTCTATCGCTGTGTATTCGTTTTTGCCTGTTCCTGAGCTTCTATAAATAGAATCCCACAGCGAATACCTGTTTGTGTCTGGCTTCCTGCCCTCCGCACAGGGGCGGGGAGGTTGCATCATCGGCTCACCCACCTCTCCGCCTGCACCCTTTGCGTGGCACGCAGTACTTCTCCTTTATCCCGTGGATGGATGCTTGCGTCGGTACCAAATTGGCTATGATAAGTCACGTCACTGTGACCATTCAGGCACAAGACTGTGCGGACCAACGCTTCCATTCCTGTTGGGTAAATACGTGGGCGCTGAGTGGCGGGGTCATGGGGTGGGCGTACATTTAACCTCACAGGAAACCGCCCAGAGGGTTTCATCCCTCCGCACACGCATCAGCAGTGCTGGAGACGCTCCCCTCTCCTTAAGTTTTGTTCTCCATTCCATCTTGGCCATTCTGGCGGGCTGAAAAGCTGGCTTGGCCTTTCCCTGAAGACTCCAGATGGGGAGCCTCTTTTCATGCGCCTCTTGGCCATTTGTATAGTCTCTTTGATCAAACACTCCATTCAAGTTTTCTTATTTTATTTCTCATCGTGCAGCCCACAGGCCCTGCCTCTGTCAACACCCTCAGTGCCTTTTTGCTTTGGGATACTGGCACTTCTCAAACTTGCTTTTCATTCCAGTGTCTCCTCATTTGTGCCAGACAAGCCTTCCTATACACAATACATAAGTCATTCCTCTGCTGTAAATCCTGCTATGGCTCCCCAAGCCTTCAGGGGCAAGCCCCCACTTTTCCAGCTGCCACTGGAGGAACCTCCAGCCCCTGCTCCCCATCTTTCTCTCCTGCCTTCGCTCACCTTTCCTACAAATCTCCCCAACTCTACTCCTGCCTCCTGGCTGGCACTCAGCATTTGCCTTATTTTATTTTTGTATATTTTGGTGGTACTGGGAGATCGAAACTTTATCTTCTTACAGTGCCATTTAGATGTCTGAGTGACAGCTGGGCCTGGAGAAAAGCTATTTAATTATTTACTTAGTGCTGGGGATTGAACCCAAGGCCTCGAGCGTGCTAGGTAAGCACTGTACCACTGAGCCACATCCTAGCTTGCGGGGGGCTTCTTGGAACCAGGAACTTCCTTGTATATATGATCAAAGCAGTGGGAATCCTCATAAACTCATTGTATTACATAGTATTATTGAATATGTAAAAGAAATATTGAATATGTTTCAAATTTTGTACATGTTCTCTCCTTGAAAATCTTAGCTTGTTGGTGTTGGGAGAGGGGAAGGAAGAGAGAAGAGAAGGGTACCTCCTACGTAGACTGGCCTTGAACTCACCATGTAGTCCAGGCTGGCCTCAAACTCACAGAACTCTCTCGTCAGCCTCCAAGTGCTGGAAATACAGGGGTGGGTCACCATGCCCAGCTCAGACCTCTTTTTAAAAGAGGCTTCGATATGAAACGGGGAAAACACAGAAAGGAAGGAAAAGCAGAAAGGGGTGTCAGATGGGAGGAGCCAGTACTGGTGCTCTCGGGTCTGAGGGGGCGGGTGGAGTCCTCGTTGGACTGTAGAGGGACCCCAGCAGGTATGTCCACCCACCTGGACGGTGACCTCCACACGGGTTTTTTTCCCTAGTCAGCCACCCCCTCTCTCTTGCCCCTCTGCTAAAGCCCAACTCAGAGGGGACCCCACACCTTATCCCACGGGGAGGAACGAGTCCTAGAATTTTCCTGCATTTATGTTTCACGCGCTGTGCCAGATACTGAAGACACCATTTGAGCCAAAGTGGCCACACAAAGGTCTCTCTGTTGGACACAGACAGAAATGGATTCCACGTGTCCTGTGGGGCCGGTTGGGATGGGAGGGGACTATGAGATGAAATGAAGGGAAATAGGGTCTGGGCCTAAGCACGCCGCGAACAAATCCAAGTAGGGGACAGAGAGAAGGCGAGGCATTGAGGTTGGTGGTCAGGGAAGGCCTTCGGGGGTCTCCACTGGGGTCGGTCTCTGTCCCCTCTATCCCAAGCTGGTTCTCGCCCCAGAGTCGCCGGTTCATCCCCAGCCTATCACCTCGGCCCTCTGGGTCATTGAGGCAGGAGGCGCAGGGGAGCCCTGCATCTTGACGCCGGGGGGGCCGGGTGTGCCAAACCCAGCCCATCCCAGCCGGGCGCAGGCTCCGCCCACGCCCCG
>NW_022900935.1:58814776-58841196 GCF_012274545.1 Fukomys damarensis | reverse complement strand
CATGCGGACTGTGCTCCGGCGGGAAGAGCGAGGGCGGGGGGGGCTTCCCGTGCCCGGGACCCCAGAACCGAGGGACACATCTCAAACCTGAAGTCTGCTTTGGGGCATCCAGCCCATGTCCCCAGAGGAGCAGGGCGCTGGAGGTGGGAGCCTGATGGTGTGAAGGTGGTAGAGGGGAAAGTTGAGTCCCGGAGGGCTGGGGAGGGATGAGGTGACCTGGGAAGGGGGGATGTTCCGTGGGGGACACCAAGGGTGGCTGAGGCAAGTGAGGAGGCTCTGAGGGTCTGGAGTCCCCGTGATACCAGCCCCATCTCTGCACAGCTTTGGGGCTCAAGGGGGAGACAGACCAGGGCCACTAGAGTCTCACCGGGATGCCCTTCGGGCTGTGCTTTGTCCCAAATCCTATAGACAGAACCACCCCGTCCACCTCAGGTGTAGAGGGACCTGTGCCACTCCTGCCTTCAGCCTCCTTGCTTTGGCCTGGGGATTTTGGAGCAGGGCGGTTTGGGTCCAGATCTCCCAGAGCGGGGGGGGGCGGGGGGGGACAGACTCTGTTCCCCGGTCCCGTCCTCCCCCAGGGTTCCTGTGCCTGCGCTCTGAGAATGTCTTGGTCTTCACCATTGGCATCATCATCTTGGGTGTGTGCCACTACACACTCACTGTCAAGGGCAGTCACCTGGCCACTCACAGCGCCCTCACCGAGTCCAAATATTGGAACAAGATCTTGATGCTTTTCTTCGTGGAGGTGAGTGTGTGCTTGTGTGTGTTGTGGGGGGAGGTCCGCTGGTACCACGTGGGCGAGCTCATTATTCTTTGCAGGTATGCAAGTTTGCTCCAGTGGGTACCTAGGGCTGTGGACTTGGCCTGGGCACTTTGTTTTCTCCTGGTCCACTCACCTCTCTGCAGCACCAGGCCAAGTGTGACTAGAGTTTCTTCCTTCTGTTAAGATACTTGTGTGGCAGGCCCTGCTCTTTGACTGCCTTGGCCCATGGTTTGAGGTTTGGCAATCAGGGCTCCCCCCCATTAAGTTTATTGGTACATTTAAAGCAAACAATACAATTACATTTATCATTGGGATCTTGTACCTTTACATGATACGTCTTGGTTCTTATTGTTTCCCCATACGCCTGCTCTCCCTTCACTCCCTTCACCCTTCCTTTTTTTGGGGTAACGGGGATAGAACTTGGGTCCTTGTGCCTGTGAGGCAGGTGGCAGCTAAATCCCCTGCCCTTCACCCTTCCCTATTTACAAAGACTTTGTTTCAATTTTTTCCTTTTTTCACATTTTCCCCTTATTTCCTTTCCCCTCCCCTTCCCACTTCCCCTTTAGCCATTTTCTTCCTATTCCACACTATCGATTATACCACTTGAACCTTACTTACACTTTTATTTTTTACACCAGAGAAAGTATTCAGTATTTACTCGTGTGTCCTATTTATTTCACTTAAGAGTATAGGCTCAGTGTGCATCCTTTTAGCTATAAATGTCTCTAGTTTCTCATTCTTTATGGCTGAGTAGTACTCCATTTTATAGAAAAACTACATCTTCTTTATCTAGTTGCCAGTTGATGGGCATTTGGCTTGTTTCCAAGTTGTAGCTATTACAAACTGTGCCACTATAAACATGGGTGCACATATATCACTGTGGTATGATTCTTTTAATTCTTTTGGAAAGATATCCAGCAGAGGGATAGATGGGTCAAATGGGACCTCTAATTCTAGTTCTGTGAGGTACCTCCACATTGATTGCACTCCCACCAGCAATGGAGAAGGGTTCCTTTCTCCCCACAGCCCTGCCAGCATTGTTTGATTTCTTCCTGGGGTGAGGTGGAATCTCAGTGTTGTTTTCATCTGCATTTCTTGAATGACCAGTGATGTGGAACATTTTTTCATATATTTATTTGCTGCTTTTACTTGTTTGTCTGAGAAATGTCTGTTCATTTCAGATGCCCATTTTTTAATTAGGTCTTTGTCTTTGGGGGGGTCTGATCTTTTTGAGTTCTTTATATATTCTAGATAGTAGTCTTTTGTCTGAGGAGTAGCTGGTAAATTTTTTTTTTCCCACATTGTAGTTGTCTCTTAGCTCTGTTGGTTTCTCTTGCACTGCAAAGACTTTTTAATACAATGAGGTCCCAGTTGTTGGCAACCAGGGTTTAAAATGTGATCCACACACTGCCTGCCTTGCAAGCGCAAGGTCCCGAGTTCGATCTTAAAAAAAAAAAAAAAAAAAAAAAAAAAAATGTGATTCACAAACACCCAGCAGGGAGGAGCCCAGGTCCCAGCTCAGATCCAGTCCTGTGATGCCTGGCAGTAGCTGAGCCGTCCTGTGAAGACTCTGCTCCTCCAGGTCTCCAGGAAGGGTGCTCCTGTCTCCTGACCCTTGCTCTCCTTTCTCTACTCTCCCCTGCTCTGCCTTTCCACCTGCGGGCCAGCCAGGAAGGCAGAGGTTCCTTGCCAGGCTGCCCTTCTCTTCTGATTGGTCTGCAGGCCTCTGCAGATTCTCTGTCAAACTCATTCTCTACCTTTCCAGGGTGTGCCTTGCTTGGCCACCCAGGCCCCTTAGGAATACATGGTAAGGCTGTAATAGAAACAGTCCTTTTTCTGGCAGAGACCATGGCTGATTAACTCAAATACTAACTTGTCATAAAAATTCAATTTTTAACTTTTCATAGAGCCATGTAACTTTATAAAATGTCTTATAGCTATATGTGTGTACACCTTATAACACATCAGTGGAATGGCAGAAATATTTTTCACCTAGCATTTTCTATCCCATTTTTTGCCTTACCCATTCTCTTCCTACCAGCACACATTGCTGAGGGGCAGAGGATAAGAAGAACCCATAGGCCCCTGATCTTCAGGGTTCTTTTCCAGTGACCTCTGGTTGTGGCCCCAGAAAGACTGGGAGGCGTGCGCCAGACCCCACTGATTTTGTGACCTGCCAAGAGAGGCAGGGGCCATTCAGGTCATGCTGTCTGCATAGTCACTGTCACAATGCTGGGACCCAAGGGGCAGATTAGCTGTTTGGATTTTCAAAGCTGTATTGAGTGCCAGGAGCCCAGAGGCAGCTGGACTGAGGTCTAAGTGATTTCAGGGATTGATTGTACACGGATGGTCATGTGGTTCTTAAATGAGGGTGTGTGGCCAAGTCATCTGGAGCCCCAGGCTAGTGGCAAAGAGGTCCTTGGCCACCTCATTTTTTTTTTTTTTATCAAGTTCTGTAATGCCCACACAAGAAAACTTGATCCTGAATGCTGGGGGACACAGGAGCTGTTATGTGTGCTGAGGGAGGCTGAGAAGCCTTCCCCAGAACCCCGGCACATGGCGACCTGTGGGATCAAATAGTTGTCTGCATTCAGCTTGTAGGACATGGTCTTGTCCCCAGGAGCCCCAGACCAGTGGCCTCACCTTTGCTTCTTTATCTGTTCAGCCCCTGTGTAGCCCTGAGCTCTTGGCAGCTCTTCCATCTGTTTTTGTTGGCTATGACCCTGCAGTTGGACTTGGGGACCGCGGGCAAGGTCCAGGGAAAAGCTGTGCGACGGAGGACCACCTGGAGGCCGGTGCCCCTCAAGCAGAGGGGGAAAAGCTCGGTCCCCACCTCGTGCGGTGACACTGGCTGGTGCTGCAGTGAGCTGCGGGACAGGGCACAAGTCATTTGTCACTCGGGTTCTCCGGTAATGTGGGTGGGGAGGGGCCTCTCTATTTTCTGGCCTCTGTGGAAGGTCCACTGCCTGTGTGTGGGAGGGGATGGTCAGTCCCCTTGCCCAGCTGGCATTTGTGGGGCCACTGCAGTCCTCCAGGTGGTTGCTGGTGTTATGGGCCAGGCGGGGTGGGGGTGTCAGGGGCATGGCCTTTGGACCCTTACCCTTGATTCCCATTGGCTGCCCTGACCTTGGGCATGTACTTAACTCAACATTCGGAGTTAGCCCCCTGTGGAATCAACCAGAGCAATGACAGTGCCCCCCTCATGAACCCAGTGTGCCCAGAGCGAGATGGTACAGATCTTAACACAGGGCCTGGTCCTGACCTTGATGCTCCGTGAGTGTTAGCTTTGCTTTTTCTCCCTGCAGGGAAAGCACGATCAGCTGCAAGGACAGGTTGAGCTTTTTGAGGCGGTGTTTGTTTTGCCTCTTATTGCCTTGTTTTTATTGGTACCAGGGATTGAACTCAGGACCTTTCACTTGCGAGGCAGGCGGCGGAACCACTGAGCTAAATCCCAGCCTTGCCTTGTTTTTATTAACTGAGAGGTTGCCGGAGGAACTGGGTATGTGTTGGGGGCTGGGTGGAGTGGCCTGGGACCTCTGAGGATGCCCTGGACCTTCCCTGATCTTTGGCTCTCGCTTCTAAAGGCTGGCGTCTACTCCCTTTCTGCCTTCTCTTGGTGGGGCCTGTGTCCTTCCCCTTGACCTTCAGGAGACACCGTCCCTAAAAGAGCATGTGGTTCTAGGCCCAGGGTTCCTTCTGGGATCCTGTGAATTCTGTAGCCTCCGCGGAGTAGCATTGGCTTGCTTAGGCATGCATTGTTTGCTGGATTTCTCAGGGTTTATCAGCTCTGAGCTGGGGTGGACCAGGACCTCTCTGACCCGGTGTGTGTGAGGGGAGGAGCAGAGAGGGTGGCAGCAGGTTCCTCTCTGGTTCGCATCCAAATCATGTGTCCCTCCCCATACCAGGCTTCTCCGAGGACCCACTTCTGGCCTAGAAGAGAATGTTCCATCCCTCCTAGCAGCGAACTTCTCTCTGCTTCTGGTCTTCCCCCGCAGAGCACATGGCCCTACTGGTCCCGGTTATGTCACTGCCACCAGCAGCCATTTCCTTGGGGACTGCCAGTAAAGAGTACCACACGCAGATGGCCACCAAGGTGGGGGCCCAGGCCGCCATGGTGGTTTCAGTCTTGAGCCTGGGGAGAATTCACCCCGGAAGCAGAGGACTGTGGGGACTGTCCTGCATGCAATGGCCATCGAGATGCTCCCGAGTGGGAGAATACAGGCCGTGCCAGTTATGAAGCTGCAGGGGCGGAATCACAGCTGGTCCACAGGAGCCCTGCACAGTGCTGGCGCCCTGCTGGGAGGGCTGGCACGCAGGGCAAAGCCTGCCACCGTCCTTCAGGCCTCTTGTCGGGGTGGAAACCACTGAGAACCCCCAGCCCAGTCTTGATCTTTGCTTGTTCTCTTCTGTCCTGCATTTAGTGCATTCATTACCTTTTGGGCCTTTCTTTGACCTTCTCTGGGCTTGACCCCCCCAAACCCTGAGAACTTTGGTTTGAGAAAAACCAACTGTGACGTCCATTCCTTTTCTTTTCTCACTTCCTTTTTTCCTCCCTCTCCTCCCTTTTCTCTCTCTTTTCCTTCTTGTGTTGGTGGTTGAACACAGGGTCCTCACGCACACTAAGCGTATGCTCCATTGAACTATTTTCAATTTTTAAAATTCATTTGAGAGTGAACACAGATCTTCAGTACAAAATATACTCTTGTGTGAAAACTAATTTTTTGATTAATTATAGACTCACAGAACTTCCAAAAATGGAAGATGTGTGGTGCGTCTTCCACCTGGTTTCCCCCAGTAAGTTATGTTTGTATATGTGTCATGCAATGTGGAAACCCAGGGAACTGTCACTGGCAGTGTGTGTGTGTGCACACGCATGCACACGTGTGTTCTGTGCCATTTCATCATGTGTGTAGATTTCCAAAATGCATTTTTAAGCAGTCTCCCTCCCATCAACTGCCATGTGACTTCCTTCAGGAAAAGCCTGAGTACCACAGGGAGGGGTTCTCATTGTGATTCTTATTCCTGGGGGGTGGGCCTCCCCCCCCCCCCCGCTTCTGTGGCTGGCCCCGTTGGGCTTACAGACCGCTCCCCCCCCACCCAGGCAGAGAGGGATGGGACGACAGAAATTGCCCTTGCCTGGTCACAGCTGTCTGCACTGACGCAGTGGGTATGAGGAGCGGCCCCTTGAGGGAGGGCCTGGGAGAAACATGGTAGGGACTTCAGGAGATGTTTGTGAGCGTGACAGTGGACACCCAGCCAGGAGAGAAGACTCGGAGGAAGTCTCAGGGTGACAGGAGCTTTGGGGGCCGAGACTGGGCTAAGGCTCAGAGTGGGCATACCAGGGCCAGGGCTGTGACCTGGTCCTGCAGCCAGAGCAATGCTGTCAATGCCATGAAACTTCTACTCCATGCCTGGCATGCTTCACCAGGTGCTAGGGACATGAGGGTGAATAAGACCCCTTCTGTCCCCAAGGGCGGAGTCAAAAGAGACAAACAAATGACATCCAAATGATAAAGATCCAAACCATGTGTGATGGCACGTGCCTTTAATCACAGCACTCTGGGAGGCTGATGCAGGAGGATCACAAGTTTTGAACCCAGCCTGGGCAGTTTAGTAATTTAATGACACTGTGTCTCAAAATAAAAAATAAGAATGATGCTGGAGATGTACCTCAGTGGGAAGGGCCCAGGTTCAGTCTCCAGTAAAATACACACACACACCCTGACTGTACCAGCTAATACTTGATGGCTGCTTACCATGTCCTTGATACAGATCATCTCATTTATAGTCCCACCTCCCCATGAACACACCTATTCTGGACATGAGGAGACACTCATTTGTGGGGGGCCAAGTCACTTGCTGCAGGTTGCAGAGATGATACTCGGGGTGTCCAGGGACCAGGACAGCAGAAGGTGCCTAAGGCTTCATCTCAAGGGCTGTGAGGACTCTGAAGGCTCACTGTGGGGGCTGCATGGTGGGGACACTGGGCTCTGTTTGGGGACACTTTGCGCTATCTCGGTTATGTTAGCCCCCAAACAGAAGATGACCCAACCCCAAACACCAGTGGTATAGAGGCTGCAAGATGGGACTTCCCAAAGAGGTGCTGGAGGGCCAGGGATTTAGCTCAGTGGTTCGGTGGCCTGCCTTGCAAGCACAAGTACCCGAGTTCAATCCCCGGTACCAAAAAAACAACAAAACAAAACAAAAAGTACCAACCAAAGAGGTGCTGGAGAAGCTGAAGTGCAGGGTGGCAGCTTCATACAGAGCAGATGTTCAGACAAACACAGGGGCATAGGAAACAGCACGGGGTACAAGAAACCCACAGAAACCTAGGGCCTCTGGAATCTAACAGGGTTTCTGGAGAAAGGGGAGCAAGGAGGCCCGACCTGCAGGTAGAGGGGCTTGGATTTTGAACTGTGGCCCAAGATAGTTGTCTACATTGGTAGTTTTTCTCATTTTGATTTTGAGACAGGGTTGCCTAGGCTGGCTTCAAACTTGTGATCCTCCTGCCTCAGCCTCCTGAGTTCTGGGATTAGAGGTGTCCAGCACCATACTTGGCTTGCATTTTAAGAAGCTATTGTACTTTCTGAATAGGTAAAGTGGAGGTTATCAGTCTCGTCTTTATCTCTCTCTGATATTTTCCTCCTTACTGTGTTTGTTAAGTAAACAGTACACTGCAGTCTTTAAAAACATGATTATGGTGTAATCAAAGATAGTTGTAGCTAGGTCTCCCTGCTGGATTTCAAGTAGATGAGGCAGGTAGGAGGCCAGAGATCAGCTGAGAGGTGAGTGGTGAAAAAAGCCTTCTGGCACTAACAAACTGTGTGGCCCCAGTGGGTGAGGCTTGTGAGTGGGCAGGTCCCACTGAGACCCGTGGGCCTGGAAGAGGCTGTCACTTTAAATGACTCCTCATCCAGTCACCCTCTGCCACCTCTTCCACAGTCTGTTCCTGGCGAGGTTACACAAGCAGAGAGCAGAACCTGTCCTTAGGTGGGTTGCATCATCTGAGAGCAAAGTGCCCTGCCCTAGTGTCCCAGAGGAGGCAGAAAGGCTGTCCTGGAGTCAGCACTCACTTTCAAGCTCTCTGTCCTCACAGGGGCTTGCCCAGCATTGCTGCCTGGACCTCATCTTCCCATGGCCTCTGTAAAACTGCATGTGTGCTCCTCCGTGTCCTTTAGATGCAGCTTCTGCCTACATTGCGCTTGCTTCATTCCAAGGGGCAGAATATGAAGACGGTGTCATTCCTTAGCTTTCTCCTGCTTTTGCTTGTTGTCTGACCTAGAGCCTGGCTTCGTGCTGTCCTTTTCTTGGTGGGAATCTGGGCCTTCCTGTCCAGATCTTGTCCCTGCCATCTCAGTCGTGTGACCTGGTGTCAGGTGGCCTCTCCCTATCTCACCTGCTGCTTCTGTGAACACCACTGACCCCTTGGATTAGGGAGCCTGTGAAAGTGCTCACCTCTGAGCCTGGTACCTACTGAGCACTCAGAGAAGGAGTCCTGCTGTGTCTTCCTAGCTCCCAGGGTATCCGTCAGCTTTACTGCTGCTGGGACCAAATACCTGACACTCACAACTCAGAGGTGGAACGGTGTGTTTTTGCTCACGGTTTCAGGGAATTCATTCTACGGTTGGCTGGCTCCAAGGGGGGTACATCATGTGGAAGGGTGTGGCATAACAAAGCTGCTTAGTTCAAGGCATCCAGGAAGCAGAGCAGGGGAAGACAAGCAGAGAGGAAGGGGCAAAGGAGGAGATACAGACCCCATGGTCACTCCTCCGAGAAGCACCTAGACACACCCCAAGTGTGCCTTTCTAGTCCCCTAGGCAGCCCCCAGACCAATCAAGTTGACAATTAAACTTCCCCATGACACCCAAAGACTGGTGCTGGGAAATCTTTCACTTTCCCCTGGGATCAGGCAGCATCTTCAGTAAGATTATGAAAGTCTGCTGGCCTTGATAAAATGTTTGAAGAGGCTCACACAGGCATGCTCATTTGCATATATCTGCATAAGAAACACCATGGTGCCTCGCTTGCATTCAGAATGACTGTTCTAGGAGCCCGAGCAGTTCCTCCTGAGCAGCTTCAGAGAATCCCATCAAGGCCCTGTGCCAGAAGAGTCACCTCTGGGAGAAATTAACTCAGCCCCCACGAGTGGGCACCCACACTGTGATGGGAGATGGTCTCTACTGATCCCTAGATCTACTGATCTGTACTCCTTTCCTTGCTGTTCTGGGTTCAGTAGGCAAAGCAGTGTTAGGAAGGTGCAGGGGTTTCCAGGACACACAGTAACTGCAAGGGCTGACGGCATTATTGCAACAGTAGCTTCAGAGACTTGAGAGGTTGACTGGGTGGTGGCCAGCGACAGAGGGACAATTTGGGGTCTGACCTCCCTGTCCTCAAGTGCTTTGCGGAACCATGCCAAGTGGATACAGTCGTTCGTCTGGCTGCCTCTCTGGGGTCACAGGTGCCTGAGAGATGACTGTGCAGGGCAGGAAAGCTGGAATTGCAGGATTCAAGGAGAGTGGCTTGTTCTTGAGGTTTCCCCAGATCCTGCTGCCCTCGACTGTGCCTGACCTGGACCCGGTGTCCTCTCTGCTCCTCCAGGTATGCACAGCCTTCCCTGCAGAGTTTGCCAAGTATGGCCACGTCAAGATGCACCACGGCTACACTAATGTGGTGGGGCTGGGGGACTCCAGCACATGGAAGCTGCCTTGCCTCAACCGCTACATCTACATGTTCTTTGCACCCTTCTTAATCCCCATTCTAACCCCTCTGGTGGCTCTTGGTAAGTACTGCAACCGCCCGAGTCTGAGGACCCTGCAAAAACCTGCTCCCAGCCCCTCCTTTCTTCTCATACCTTCATGGAAGCCATTTGTGGGGAAGCCAGAAGCCCAGGGCTAAGGCTAACAGAGACTTTCTCACATGGTCAGGTGGGGTGGAAAGAGACCCAGACCTGGTCTAAGTCTGGCTGTGCCATTTATTGGCTGGTGACTGTATGCTGGTAACTTGACCTCTGTGAGCCTCCGGTTCTTCACCTGCTGCTCCAGGATGGTGTGAACGCATAAGGAGGGCACAGACTTAAGAGGGCAGGGCCAGGGATTCAGCTTAGAGGCACTGTGCCTGCCTTGGAAGTACAAGGTTCTGAGTTTGATCCCTGGTACCAAAAGCTAAATAAATAAATAAATTTAAAAAAGGGGCCCAGGATTTAGCTCAGTGGTTCTGCCACCTGCCTCATAGGCTCAAGGACCTGAGTTCAATCCCCACCACAAAAAAAAAAAAAAAAAAAAAAAAAAAGAATGCTTAGTACAGTGATGGCGAACCTTTTAGAACTTGCAGTGATAATGCACAGCCCTCTGTGGCACATGTGCCATAAGGTTTGCTGCCACTGGCTTAGTAGATGCCTCACAGAAATCACACTGCGTCTTGTAACTGTTGACATCGTGGGAGGAGGAAGGAGCAAGGGTGTAGGACAGGTCTTGACCTTGTTCAGGTTGCTTAATAGCTCTGTTTCCTCATTCATACAATGGCTGAACACACTTTTCAGGGATGTTGTGTGGATTCACTGAACACTCTCAGACCACCCTCAACCTTAGCACCCTTGGCCATCAGGGAGCCAGTTCATGATGGCTGCAGACCCTCCTGCCCCTCACTCTGAGTCTTCTTTCCCTGGCAGAGCATCTGAGGAAGGTGGAGCTGAGGTCAGCCCTGCAGACACTGGGCCTGATTTCCCTGGGCCTCTATTCCCACTACTGGCTGCTCCTCAACGTGTCAGGCTTCAGGAGCCCCAGCTCAGCCCTGGCCTGCATGCTGCTCACCAGGTCTCTGCTGGCCCACCCCTACATCCACGTCAACATCTTCCAGGTGAGGCCTCTCACCTGGCACTGGGCAGCTAACGGGAGCATTCTCCGGGATGCCTGACTGCAGGCTGGACCCCAGGCTCTGTGGGAGAGAGGGCACCCCTCCTTCTTGGCCATGCCATCTCTCTGGGAGTCATTATGGAGAGCTTGGTTTGCAGGTGAAGCCTTGGCTTCTCAGCGACAGCCTAGTGTGCTTTCATCTGTGTGTGGATGTCCAAGTGAAGAGAGGGCCCAGCCGGTGCCATGGGCCAGGCAGAGGAAGCAGCTGGGAATTGAGGCAGGGGACTGACTCTGAGTGAGGTCAGGGGCTCACGTCCAGTTCCAGTGCTGTTGCCACAGGGATGGCCCCTGCTCCCTGGACAGTGAGCATGCCAGGTTAGGGCTCCCTGTTCACCAGCTTGGCACTCAGCACAAATGCTGTTCATCACTTAATCTCGTAATTGTACCGTCTGCTTGTCCTGCTTGGATGGAAGTTCCTGTTCACCTCCAGCTCCCCTAGAGCCAGGACTGTGCCTGGCAGAGGCACCTGGATTTACTGGTTGAGTGAAAAAGTACCAGAGGTTGCCCAGACTTGATCTGCAGTGATGAGTAAGGTTTTGAGTGATAGGAAAGCAGGGAGGGTCCTTCCAGGATGAGGCCAAGGCACAGCATGAGAGTAAATGGAAGTAATCACAGGCACTTGAGTATCAAAAGTCCAAGGGGTGCCCAGGCCAAATCCCCCACTGTCCATCCAGATGGGGAAAGAGACCCAGAGATGGGCGAGACTCAGCTCAGGACACAGACTGGGTTGGCATCTGAGATAGACCAGGAGCCCCAGTCCCTTAGCCCTCTACCAGGTCCTGCTGGAGTTGGCTTTGGAGGCCAAAAAAGCTACTGGGTCCTTACCTGGTGAGGAGGTCTGGGGCTGCCTGGCCCCCAGTGTGACCCATGTGTCTGTCACAGCACATTGGGCTCCCCATGTTCTCCCCCGACAAGAAGCCCCGGCGGATTCACATGATGAGCCTGGGTGTGCTTAACCTGCCCCGGCTGCCGGTGCTGGACTGGGCATTCGGCCACTCACTCATCAGCTGCCATGTGGAGCACCACCTCTTCCCCACACTCTCGGACAACATGTGCCTGAAGGTAACTAAGGACTGGGCTGGAGGGAGGACAGTGAGAACTCCAAGCTCCCCAGCACCGGCCTGGTTAGAGGTCACCCAGGAGAGCAGCTTGGAGCAGCGTGGGTTTCAGATCAGACACCTGGGGTTCTTACTAGTTGTGAGACTCTGGACAAGTTTACTGAGCCTCCGCTTTCCTGTCTGCAAAATCGGAGGCAATGGTGCTTACCTTGAGGACAAAAAGACACACGTAGATCTAAAGCTACAGGAAGTAGCTGCTTGGCAAAGGGAGCTGTGCTTTTCATTCCTCAGTGCCAAAGGAGCTGTCATGCAGCAGGAAGCCTTGGGGGTGTAGGGGTGGGGGGAGCCCCTGGTTTGCCTGCCTGCAGTAGGGGTGGGGGAGGCTGGAGTTCCTCAGTACCTCAGCCCCTCGGCCCACCGCAGCATCTTGGGACAAAGCAGATAGGAACTGGGGCTGGGAAGATGATTCCCTACCACCACCTGGATGGGTGTGGCTCACGGGCTTCTCCTCCCACTCATCAGGTGAAGCCCGTGGTGTCCAAGTTCCTCCACGAGAAGCAGCTGCCATACAATGAGGACTCATACCTGGCTCGCTTCTGGCTGTTCTTCGATCGCTATGAGGAGTTCATGGTGCAGGCCCCGCCGATCACGGAGCTGGTGGGGCTGCAGTGAGGGCCAGGCTCCAGTCCTGGCCCAGCCCTGGCTCTGCTGCTGCTCCTGGCCCCAGGGGTGTGATGCAGTGGAGGGTCATGGACCTGGAGCACAGAGGCCTTGGACTGGCAGTGAGAAGGGCCAGCTTGTGCTGTTTGCTCTTCTGGGATTCAGGGAGTGCCTGGGGGAAGGGAATATGGTGGCTGAGCAACATGGCTCCATCTTGGAGTCCCTATCCCTGCCCATCTGAGCCCGTGGAGGGTTGGAGGTGGGTGACAGAAGGTGAGGCAGCATCTTGTTTGTGCCCCGGCCACCTGGGAGATGGGAGGAGGCACACACAGGAGTGTCAGCCCCTCGAGCTGGGGCCTTCCTAGTGCCTGGAGAATGGCACACTGGCTTGGCCACTGTTGCTTCTGCACTGTTTGAGGCCCTGTCCCCCAACATCCCTCTCCCCAGGTACACAGGACCAGTCACCTTTGGCAGACCGCCCAAGTTCCTCAGCCAGAGCAACTTTCTAAGGCCCATGGTCTCAGCGAGATAAAAGTATGGAAGTAAAAGGAGATAATACTTCAGGGACAGAGCTGGGGAAAGAGTATACATAGCTTTCAGCTTGACCTTGGCTAGTTCTAGAAAAGTGCTTTGTTCCATGTTATTCAGAAGCAGTGAACCAGAGAGAGAAAATTACTGGGCAGTAGCTGGGGTTGGAGAGGGTTATGGGAACCAGGTCTGCAGCACAGATTAATTTAAGAGAAAGAAAAGGGCCAGGGATTTGGCTCAATGGTTCTGCCACCTGCCTTGCAAGTGCAAGGACCCAAGTTTGATCCCCGGTGCCAAAAAAAAGAGAGAAAGAAAAGCTTGAAGTCAAGGGCAACTTGGCAGTGCAAGTCCATAGCCTGGGTGTGAGGTGGGGATATAAGGGAGCTACTGATGCCAAGGTGTGGGGGCACCAGAGATAGAGCCCAAGGTAGGCAGAGTTGAAAGGCTGGGACTGAGAGTGCAAGGAAGTTCCTAGGTGAAGGCTAAGGAAGGGGCAGAGGAGGAGGCAAAGCCTGGGATAGGAGGCCAGAGGAGTTATGATCGGATTTCTCACCTGTCACTATTGGTACTTTATCTGGATAACCTTTTGTTGCTGTCTTGTGCAGCACAGGATGTTTAGCCATGCTCCTGGCTTCTATCTACTAGATAGATGCTAGGAGTCCAAGTTATGACAATCAAAAATGTCCCCAGACATAGGTCGATGTCCCTGGGGGGGGGTCAAAAATCATCCCTGGTTGAGAACATACAAGTCATTTTGGGGGGCCCATTGTTGCCTGGCTTTTCAGTTAAGGCCATGGATACCGTAAAGGGCACAATGACCTTGATGAAGGGAAGCTAAATGCCAGCAAACGGGAGCCCTTGAAATGGGTGAAGGAGGTGGACAAGAAGTAGCCAGAAGACAGTGAAGGCATCCTGAGCCCAGAGCATCAGAAGCCCTTCTGTGTCCAGTGTGGCCCTGAGCAGTTCTGCTGGGGCCGGCCCTGCCGGTCCCTGCAGGTCTTCCCCAACCATCTTTGCCCTGCCGTCTAGCAGAAACCACACCCCCCTCAGGCATGCTCTCTTCCAGCTGTGGTTCTTATGAGTTCCTAATAACTCCCTCTTTGGGCTCCTTTGGGGCCCAGCCTGGCAGTGGCTCTGAGCTGTTGCTGGACCCAGAATGCTTCTTTCTTCCCATAATCCTGCTCACACCTCTGCACAAAGGCCTTTCATGAAACTCTCCTCAGTCACCCCTTTGGAGTATGCCTGAGTTCCCTGCTGCGAGGCTCACCAATAAGAGCAGAGTTTTGGATCCAAGCAGCCCTCTTGGAACAGGGCTATGGCAGCTTCCCCAGCCTACTGCTCTGCTATGTGTTATTGTTTCTCTTTTGAAATGCATTAGCAGCTCAGAAATGGTCTTATGGTCTGGGAGTGTAATTCATCAAACTGCTAATTCTCCATATGAAAAATGTAATGTCAGAAAAAGGCTCTGTGAATATTCCAGGCTGATGATTAAAACCATCCAAATACACAATTGATGACTCATTGTTATTGATCTGGGGGTACGGGCAGCAGCTGGGGGCCCTGTAGCCAAACCTGGTGTAGCACAGGCACCCCAGAAACAAATCAACTTGGTCTCTGTAAAGTTCAATTTTCTGTTACTAGAACTACCCAGGGCTTGAGGTAAGGTGACTGAAATGAATAAAGTGTTTTAAGCCTCTGCAGAGATGTAAAGTCTAATTTAAAGTTATATGGAGTTGACAATATTGATGATGATGGCTAACATTCATTTACCACAAATGGCAGGTATTTTTACCTACTTTATCTAAATTTTTGTTTGTTTGTTTTTTTGAGACAGGGTCTCACTATGTAGTACAGGCTGGCCTCAAACTCATGGCGATACTCCTGCCTCAGCCTCCCAAGTGCTGGGATTGATAAAGGAGAAATGTTACTCCCAACCAGTTAGATGTCAAAAGTGCCGAGTTCGTGGTAACTTGAAGAAATGAAGTTGTGAATGAAACAAACTTAGGAGAGCTGTAGTGGCAATAAGAGAATAGCTCCTGGATTTCTAGGAGTCCCAAATGGGTTGGCCTCTGAGACCCTTTGAAGGGATAATTTATACAGCAAAGTCACAATGTGGGTACAATGTGAATTCAACTACAGTCAACCTATAGGGTTACAAGTATAGCCACTTAGCTAGTATTGATCCAACAGGGAAATGAGTCACATGGCAAGGATACACGGAAAGAACACAAACATTTTTGGGAAGGAATGAGTCCAGATGTCCTGGTCACCCACCTGGGGTACAGGTGGCTATCTGGCTTACTGGACTGGTGGTGCTAATCACAATATAATCTCAAGTTGTTTATCCCTTAGGGAGGCATGCAGGAATGGCCACTATATCTTTATTTTGAGCCTGGCCTTCTTCATATTTGCCACCAGTCACAATTCTTATGTCTTTATTTTTTTGCTGACTTCCTTGAGAGCTCAGTCCCTCTCTGCCTGTGTACTGATTTCTAACTTAGCTGCCTGTAGTAACAGGTGTGTCCTATTATGCCCTACTTATGTCACAACATACTTAAAATTATTTTTGTCATTAAAAATAGTCTTACAGGTTGTACAAAATAAGCCCATGGGCAGCATTTGTCTTGCAAGCCATCCTTTGCCTATTCCTGGTTCTGTAGCACAGGCATGAAACACAAGGGGATATTAGACAGCAGAACAGTATTTACTTCTCACTAGGAGGGAAGAGTGACTAGTAAGGTACAGGGGACTCTTGGGATACTGGGGCTGTCCTGTTTCTCAGTCTGGGTGATTATATGATCACATCTCATCAGCTGTCTATTATGATTTGTGAACCTTTTGTATGTTACACCTCACTTTTAAAAACCACTAAAAATGACGAGTAATTAAGATGTGTTATGTACATGTGCCAACTCATGATGGATGTAATCATTACATATTGCAAACATATACTAATAAAAATTTTTAAATAAAAAAGTTTTAATGACAAGGGGAATAACAAATGTTAGACAGTACAGGGGCCAATGTTTTGGACTAAACTGCACTTGGCCTCAATAGACCAGGATAAAAGTTAAAACAGAGTTACTCACCTTGACATTCACCAAGCTGAAACTAAGTTGTTTATCGGACATTCTGAGAAATCAGCCAATTTCCTACTCAGGCTAGTTTCAATCGTCATGATAATAACATTCTCTCTGCTTTAATCCTTACACAAAAGAAATAACCTGAGATAATCTGATGTTACCTCATCAGTGATTTTCCTACTGTTCTGTTGTGTCCCCTCTATCCCCCCTCACAAGAAATCTCAATTTGCTTTCTGTTGTTTTCCCTTTCAAGCCCTTGTCTATAAAACCAACCTTCCTCACTTAGACCAACCATCAGAACACTTGTTCTATTTTACAGAATGGTGTTGTCCAAGTCTAAAATCAAAAACAAAGCCAAGGGCTGAGGGTTAAGTGTTAAGACTGAGTGATTAGTATGTGTAAGGCCCTGAGTTCAATCCTCCTCCCAAAAAGCTAATTTAAAATCAGCTAGGACTAGGGATTTAGCTCAGTGGCACCGCACCTGCCTTGTAAGCACAAGGTCCTGAGTTGGATCCCCTGTACTGGAGGGGAAAAAAAGCTAAATTGTTGTGATTTTGTCCTTTGATACAATAACGAAGTAAGGTTGGGTGCTGTGGGGATGACAGGCCCCTAACTCCTTAGAGCTTGAAAGGGGATGAATTAGAGGTTTCTCTAAGGGATTAAATATGTGACAAGACACCTGGGGAAAGGGAAGAGGCATTATATGAGAGGTGTATTATATCAGAGGTGAGCATGAATCCTGTACTTACTATTAATTTTTTGCTCATAAATTTTTGGCATTTTAATCTTTTCAGACAGATCCACTAAAATATATATTATGTTTATTTTTTATGTTATTTTTCTTGGTTACTGAATTTTTGGTGACCCCTAAATTCTGTACCCGAGGCGAATGTCTTGTCCCGGACAAGGGTTGGGGGTAGAGCTCTGTTCTTAGTACCTGGGCAATTCATTTCCTCCGTTTCCTCAACTATAATGGGGAAGAGGGTGAGGCTGGATAGGATTTCCAGTGTACAATATTCTCCCTGGCCCGACACAGACAGCATCTCGCCGGGGCCACACCAACACAGCCCCGGAGGTTGGAGCACTTACCGAGGAAGTGTCCGCACAGAGCTTTCTCCAGATTTCCGTCTCCTGGGTAAACAGGGAGGGCCCCATGGAAATTGACTTCTGATTGGCTGGAATTAAACCAGGCAGGCAGTAGGATAGGCTAAAAAAAGGTAAAGAAATATTTTGTCATTAGTAAGCGACGGGAGCCCCGAGAAGCCAGGTAAAATAAGCTCCTTTCTAATTGGCTCCCTTCTTTGCGAGCGACTGCAACAGCGACGGAGATTCGCTCTCCTCCAACTCTAGTCTTCCGGTACTTGGAGGGAGGGTGAAGATGGGAGCAATTTATTCTTAAAGGACCCGGAAATTTGGGGAGGCGGGGCTTCGGCAATACGGGGTGATCCCAAAAGCGGGCCTTTTGGGGGCGGGACTCCTTCAAGGCCGGGATCGAGCCGCAACACGCCGCTTTCCCAGCCCGAGGGGCGTGGCTTGGAGGCGGGACTACGGAGGTAGGCGGGTCCAGAAGCCGGGCAGGGGCGGGGCCGAGCTGAGCTCCCACTCGGGATAGTTTCAGGATCGCTTGTTGATTGCTGTTCCCAGACATGGCTACGCGCTGTTTGCATTGGGGGCCGTGGTTGAAGTGGCCTCGGGCACGGCCTCCTCCCGCTAGAAACACGCTGAGTAGGAGAGGGTCTTTCGGACTGGCTGGGAGGCCTGCGAGCGCCAAGTGGAGGGAGTCAGAGCGGAGCTGGGGCTGGGCTGGAGAGGGGCAAACGTGGGAGGGTGTGCAGTATTCATGAGGACGAGTTGGGGGTGGTGTGGGGGACGGGTGGGGACCTGTGCGGTGAGGTTGAGGCCCCTAGGCTGAGACAGGAGATGGAAAGAGACCATTATGTCCATGTGTGAGATGGGTGAATGGGACAACATACTAGGGACAATAGGGACATCTGGCGTGAAACGGGGTGTTGGGGGGAGATCCACAGGGGTGGGGTTGGGTTGATAGGCAGCCTGTGGGAAGATGTGGAATAAGAGCTAATAGAACAGGGAACCCCATAAAGAAATAAAAGATATGCTTTGGAGGGCGATGGGGCTGGTGGGCAGGCCTTCAGCAGCAGTGTAGTGAGCTCATGGATGAAGGGTCCAGCTCTGGATGAAGAGCAAGCCTTTACGGGGTTGGGTGAAGTAAGCTTTGAGGAGCAAGAGAAGGAAGGTACAGGTGGGGTGAAGCTTGGTGAGCTCCGTCTCCTGTTGGATGCTGAAGTTGGTTTGGGATTGGGGAGAGGTTGTTGATTTGACCTTGCTCCCCTCCTCTGCCCAGCCCCAGCCTTCTGTCAGCGGTTCTCCACTCAGACCACCCCCCAGATCTGTGTGGTGGGCAGCGGCCCCGCTGGCTTCTACACAGCCCAACACTTGCTAAAGGTAAGCCACTTCCTCTAGCCTCCTCCCCTCTCATTCACCCGTCGCTCCAGTCCTAAGGGAAAGCCTCGTGCTCTCTGGGTTGCCTGATGAGGAAATGATGCCCATCCCATCTAGCTGTGTACTTCCTGCCTACACCAGGGCACCGAGTGTGTGGTCAGTGGCAGAAGGGCGGCTATACCTTCTTGGCCAAACAGTCCAGGCAGACCTGCAGGATGACTTTGCCCTCCCCTTATTAACCCTTGTTTCTCCTCTGTCCCCAACATCCTACACCTTGAGGCTAGCCCTCTCCTAGCTTTCTGTAACTTTACCCAGCTCCTGTGTCCTCTTCACCCACAGCTACCACAACCTCCCCCTTTACCCTCATTAAGGGCCAAGGTCTCCAAGCTTTCAGTTTTGGCTTTGGCAGGCAGATAGGCAGGGATTCAAGGCTGCCAGATATACCCAGACCTTGAGAAGGAGAGGGGAGAGGAGACCTAGGTTGACAGAGATGAGACAATGGCCTTGCTTTGGAAGAGCTTGCAATGTCTATGTTGAGACAGGAGAATGAATGAATATATTAATTATACATACACAGAGGTACTCGAAGGATGGCATAACCCACTGTCCTGGTTTACCTGGGTCATGGAGCTTTTAGTACTGCATCTAGGAAGGTCTCCTGGAGGCAGGGATGGCTTGGCCAGTGTTGAAAGGTGACAAACGTGTGCCTCCCAAACAACACAGAACAGAGCTAAGTATAATGATGCAAGTAGAGTGAGTTGAGTCAGGTGGAGATGAATCAGAAGCTGTTTTCTGGAGAAAGTGCATTTGAGCTGCACTGAAGGCCACAGGTTTGGCAAGGGCCCCTCTTACATTGGGAGTCAGGCTAAATGCAAGGCCGCAGACATAGAAGTACATCCTGGGCTCTGGGATGGAGGCCTGGAAGGCCCTGTGTTTTGGGAGGGGGAGAGCAGGCCTTCCAGGCAGGGTTCTTAGTGTTCCTCTGCAGGCAAGCCAAGCCTCTGGGCTGTTGTCACGTGTGTGCTTTCCGTGCAGGCTGGGCTGGGAGGGACGTGGACTCAGAGGCCTGTTATGAGTTGACCTTTGCCCACTGGGAGCTCGAAGCTCTGGGCACATTTGGGGAAGAGCCATTTAGGTTGAGTCAGGCACTGAACACCATCTCGTAGCATCTTCATGTCAAACTGTGAGGCGGTGTCATGACGCACATAGGTGAGGACATGGAGGGCGGGAGGCTGGCTGAGGTCTTACCACTGTGCACAGAAGGCACTAGGATCTGGCCTGGCCATTTGTCATCATCGTTCAGTGGCCACTCACTGGACACCTATGTGTTCCAGGCACAGGCTGCACTAGGAACATGGGGGTGAGGAGGACAGGTGTGGCCCCTGTGCTTAAGGACCTCATATTCCAGTGTGAGGGGGAGATTATCGGTTTACAAGGTAGCTTAAGACTCGTCCTAGGGGTGCAGAGAGGGATGCGTAAGCCACAGGGAGAGCATTTGCAGTTTGAAGGATGGTGGAGATGTCAGGTCAGTGGGATGGGAATGGCAGGGGTGTCTCAGGCACAGAGAACCAATGGACAGAGGCTGGAGAAGGAAGAGAGTGGCCCTCCAAGGAAGGGGCAAATTCCAGAAGAAAGGTGTGTGCAGGAGGTGGAGAGAGAAAGCTAGGCTGGGGAGAGGTGTGATCCAGATCTGGGGGGCTTGGGAGCCACTGACCAGGCTGTGGACTTGGGTGACTTTCTCAGGATGTCACCTCCCCTCTCCTCCCATCAGAGTCCCCTGGGAGACGTGTAAGCCCAGTTACTTGGGAGTCAGGCTGGAGGATCAAAAGTTCAATTCAAGGCCAGCCTGGGTAACTTAGTGAGACCCTGTCTCAAAAAAACCCAAACAAGGGTTGGGGATTTAGCTCAGTGGTTCCACTGCCTGCCTTGCAAGCGCAAGGACCTGAGTTCAATCCCTGGTACCAAAAAACAAAACAAACAAACAAACAAAACATTTCTGGGCCCAGTCCACTTAATCAAACTCTGTGATAGGTCCCGGAATGGGCAACTTTAAACCAGTCCCCTAGGAGATTCTGGTGGCTTTATTGAAGAGTTTTAGACCAGACTCCAGGTACTCCTCATCTTTTTTCAGCGCTGGGGCTGGAACCCAGGACCTTGCACACACTAGGCAAGTGCTCTACCACTGAGCTACCCTCTAGCCAGGGACCCCATTTTTAAAATTTAGAATGTTCTGTCTGCAGGGTAAACACAGGCAGGGCTGCTGGCCTGGAGTGCGGTGAGGAAGGCAGGGGTAAGATGTTCATTTGATGGGGCAGGCCAGAGATGGGTAAGCAAGCAGCCCCAGGTTCTGGCTTGGGTTCTGAGTGGGATGGGTGGAAGGGAGTGTAGGAGCAGAAGGGGAGAGGTTTGGGGGATAAGGCCTTAGTTTTATCTGGATGCATTAGTGGTGTCTGGGTGAGGATGTCGTGGGGTCTCAGGTTTGGAGCTTGGGGAGCGGTGTGGATAGGAAGAATGCGAGGAAGGAGGAAGGGAGGGAGGAAGAGAGACAGACACAGAGTCAGAGACAGATCTAGGGAATTGAGATAAAAAGGCCTGAGAAGGAATACGTGGAGGTTAAGGAAGGAGGTGAGGGACAAGAGGTCAGTTCGTGGACTAAAGGGTGTTATGTTGAGGGAGCCTTGTGACCTGGAGTAAAGGGCACGTATGGAAAGACTGAAAGACAAAGACCACAGGGTTGGGTTGTGTTAGGAACTGACCACCTGCTGAGCAGTTCGAACTTTGTCCTGCAGCAAGGAAGGATTTTAAAGCAAGAAAATGAGAGAGTTTTCCTAAGACTAGGAATAGGCCCATTGCCACCTCCCTCTACCCTCCTTCCCTATCTTGCTGGACCCTGTTACAATGGGATGATCTTGGAGATAAGATCGGTGTAGCTGGGCCTTTCTAGAAAATGTGGATGGGTGGGGGGGCAGGGCAGTGGGTCTCATCTAACCTGAGTAGATGAAGCTCCCCTAAAACCCAGGTCCAGGGGAGGGGAACTGTGCTCCTCTTTCCCTGGCCGGATTTCTCGCATTCTCATAACTCGTAGTCTTCTTGAGGCCTGACCTCAGCTCCTCCTGGGCCGTATCTGGCTCTCTGGGCAGAGGGGGAGTCAGTCGAGAGGCGCTCTGTCCTCAAAGACACTTGAGGCTTCTGTGTTCCCGGCCCACTGCTCTGTCTGGGAAGGCAGGACCCTACCAGCTGTGCCCTCTCCCCTAGCACCACACCCGGGCCCAAGTGGACATCTATGAGAAGCAGCTCGTGCCCTTCGGCCTAGTGCGCTTTGGGGTGGCGCCTGACCACCCTGAGGTGAAGGTAGGTCTCTGGGCATGGAGGGTGCTGTTTGGGGCCATTGGTCCAAATGAGGGTAGGGGGGCTCCCTGGCTGGGTAGAATGACCCTGGGGACACTGTGGGATAAGGGGTGAGAGTGGCACTGACGTGGCCCTGGACCTCCTGCTCTCTAACCCCTTGTTCTCTGGGGCTGCCCTGCAGAATGTCATCCACACATTTACCCAGACGGCTCGCTCTGAGCGCTGTGCCTTCCTGGGCAACGTGGCGGTGGGCAGGGATGTGACGGTATCTGAGCTGCGGGGGGCGTACCATGCCGTGGTGCTGGTGAGCACAGATGATGGAAGTTGCTGGAGGGGACGCTGGGAACCAGTTCCCTTGCCAGGTGCTAAGGCTGTGGTCTCCTGCTTTCCTCAGAGCTATGGGGCGGAGGACCATCAGGCCCTGGGGATCCCTGGTGAGGAGCTCCCTGGCGTGTGCTCAGCCCGGGCCTTTGTGGGCTGGTACAATGGCCTTCCTGAGAATCAAGCGGTGAGTTTGGGGAGCACTCCTGCTGCCCCTTCCTGCCAACTCCTCTGCCAGGGCCAGGACCAGCTCTGGATGCCAGAGAGGGCAGAAGAGGTAGCAAGGAGCAAGAGGAAGAGATGGATGCTAGGCCACCTGAGGCTGGCGGTCAACCATGGAAGGTCTCTGGGCTGGGGCTGGGTGGGCGGGGACAGATGGCTCGGGGAGGGTGACTTGACCAGTGAGGGGACAGCTGGGACTGGGCACAGGATATTTGCGGAGAAGATCAAGCTGATGGGAGACTAGCTGGGGGTCTATCGAGGCCTTTCCCCTCTAGCTGGCACCGGACCTGAGCTGTGACACTGCCGTGATTCTGGGACAGGGGAACGTGGCTCTGGATGTGGCCCGGATCCTCCTGACCCCACCTGAGCACCTGGAGGTGAGTGGTAGGTCAGGAGCTGGAGGTGGGGAACTCAGTGCCTGTTTCCCAAGGGTGCTGGGTCAGGCGGAGGCCTTCTAGAAAGTAGCTGTGTGAGCCTTAACCCACACTATGTCTCCCTTTACTTGGGCACAACAGCTGCATGGGCCTTTTTTTAAACCTCATTGTACCACGGGGGTCTTTGTACACACCATTCCCTCTGCTTGGAACAGTTTCATTTGACTACTGCCATTTAAAGTTGGCTCAATTGGGCCGGGGATTTAGCTCAGCGGTTCGGTCAGTTCAATCCCTGGTACCAAGGAAAAAAAAAAAAAGTTGGCTCAATTATTCCTTCTGTCAGGAAGCCTTGTAGGGATGCCCTGAATAGGTTCATTTCCCCTGTAGTACCTTTATCTAACAGACCCGTCTCCTTCTATTTCACGAATAGCAGGTTACACCCCTGAAATTTTACTCGTTAATGAGATCTGATGAATAACCCTCCACACTGATAAGAAGCCTTGTGAGGCCAGGCACATGGTAGATGCTCAGTAAATACTCAAGAGGCAGGGCCCATTTTGCTGCTCGGATCCCTTGGCGTAGACAGCAGTGCCCTGTCTAACCCTGTGGGGCGGCAGTAGTAGAGTTTCGGGCTGCCAGCCTTCTAGCTCAGGGTAGGGATGCCACTAAATAGAGTCCTCATGTCCATGTTCCATGATTTCAAAGACTTCCTTTTCTACCAGAAAACAGACATCACAGAGGTTGCATTAGGGGTGCTGAGGCAGAGTCAGGTGAAGACGGTGTGGATAGTGGGCAGGCGCGGGCCCCTGCAAGTGGCCTTTACCATTAAGGTACTGGGGTGGCGGTGGGTGGGAGGTGTCCCAAGGGGAGGATGACCCGTGGAGGAGGCAGAGCCTCTTAGAGGAGCTTCTGCTGGGATGGAAGGGGGAGCAGGCCCCAGGGCCCTGTGCCTTCCATGTCAGTGTCTTCACCAGGCTGGACTCTGGCGGGCTCGGGTGGACGGTGTTCAGGGCCTGATCTTCCCACTCCCTCTACCCCACTCCATCACAAGGAGCTTCGGGAGATGATCCAGTTACCAGGAACCCGAACCATTTTGGATCCTGCAGATTTCTTGGGCCTCCAGGACAGAATCAAGGGTAAGGTGCCCTGGCCAGGCCCCCGGCTCACAGGGAGGGGCTGACCTAGGTCACAGAAGGCTTGGAGGAGGGTTTGTGGGGCAGGCGCAGCCTGAGATGTTCTGTGTTGCTGACAGAGGTCCCCCGTCCAAGGAAGCGGCTGACGGAACTGCTGCACCGCACGGCCACAGAGAAGCTGGGGGCGGAGGAGGCTGCTCGCCAGGCTTCTGCCCCCCGTGCCTGGGGCCTCCGCTTTTTCCGAAGCCCCCAGCAGGTGCTGCCCTCGCCAGATGGGCAGCGGGCAGCAGGCATCCGCCTGGCACTTACCAGACTGGAGGTGAGTCTCATGTTATCCTAAGACACCCCATCCTCAGGCCTCTCCCACCCAGCCTGGTGTTACCCTTGCTCTCCCCAATAGGGTGTCGGTGAGGCCACCCGGGCAGTGCCCACAGGAGAGACGGAGGACCTTCTTTGTGGGCTGGTGCTGAGCAGTGTTGGGTATAAAAGCCGTCCCATTGACCCCAGTGTGCCCTTTGACCCCAAACTCGGGGTCATCCCCAATACAGAAGGCCGGGTTGTGGGTGTGCCAGGTGAGAGGGTATGACAAAGCTGGACATCCAGTTATGGTGGGAGGCTGGAAAGCTGGTGTTCCCGGGGCCATTCTTCTATCCTTTCCTCTAGTGACATACACTGAGCAGGTCCTCTAGGCAGGCCCAGTCCCAGGACCCAGCCCACCTTCCTTCTGGCCCTGGGGAGAGTCCCCAGGCTAGCTGGAAAATATAGGACATATGTTTAATCACTAAGTCACTCAGTAAGCATTTACCAAGGCCAGCTCTGGGCTAGCTCTTTCGCTCAGTGCTGGGGTTGGAGATAAGGCAGCCCCTGTCCTAGGGAGCTTCCAGTCTGATTAAGTACCCAGGTGCCTGTTCATGCACTCAGTAGATTTTGCTAAGGGGCTGTTGAATTTGAGGTGGGGTGAGGTCAAGATACAAGTGGAGACACCGTGGTAAAACAGGGTGGGAAGAATGTGGGACAGCTGTGAGACGGGAGTGTATGTTTGCACGGATGCACAGATGGGCACAGGCTGGCCTGGCCGAATGCAGTCACCTTTCCTCTCTTTGTTGCCCCCTCAGGCCTCTACTGCAGTGGCTGGGTGAAGAGGGGACCCACAGGTGTCATTGCTACCACCATGACTGACAGCTTCCTCACCAGCGAGGTGCTGCTGCAGGACCTGAAGGCCGGGCTGCTGCCCTTTGGGCCCAAGCCTGGCTATGCGGCCATTCAAGCCCTGCTCAGCAGCCGAGGTCTGGGCCCTGAGGCTGAGGTTCTGGGAGGTGGGATGCGTAGCTTCTCTCTGAGGTGCCACATTCGGGAGTTGGGGGATGGTACTGGGAAGGGGGATGAAGGAGAAGGTGGCAGTGCTGACGTGTCTACCCTCTGCTTCAGGGATCCGGCCAGTCTCTTTCTCAGACTGGGAGAAGCTGGATGCTGAGGAAGTGTCTCGGGGCCAGGGTGCTAGAAAGCCTCGGGAGAAGCTGGTGGATTCTCAGGAGATGCTGCAGCTGCTCGGGCGCTGAGCCTGGATCCCAGCCCTGTCAGGGAAGGAGGCCTGGGTCCGTCTGAGCTGGACTCGATCCCAGCTATGGTGTGCCTGCCCTGGCCTGGGGGCTTGGCTGCCACTCTTCTGGGAACCTCCCAGTACTGCCTTCTGCAAGAAGGTTGCCCTTACCACTGTGGTTTAGCCACTCTGTGGTTAAGTTATGGAGGGGTGGAGGCACAGGTTGGTTCTACCGTTTTTCACCTCTCTACCGCTGGACTTTGGAGGGCCACTGGGTCGGGAATATGTTGGAAATAAAGCAGCTGAAACCAAGGGCCATGGTTGGTGCACTTCTTTCGGAGCCTCAGGTCACCTTCTGCCGCATCCTGCCTGTGGTCACCAGGTGGCGCTGCAGAACCAGCTCCCTGATCTGCGGCCTCTTGGAGATTTGAAGGGGCTTTGGCAATCAGGCCTGGCAAGCTCCACCCTCCCTCTCCTCTTGGCTCTCTTGCTATGGCTTGCCAGTCTTCTGTCCACACTACAGTCACCTCTGACAGGTCCCCCAGCTTTCCTACCTTGCTGCCCCTCTGACCGGTACCAATCAAAACAATGCGAAAAGAAAAGGGAAAAGGTGGGAGCTGAAGGACTGGGCAGCCCCTTCCCCGCTGTCCTTCCCAGTGGCCTGGCAGGACTGGCTGGTGTCTCCTCTCTGCGCTCCCAGTCCCTTCCTGTCTCCATCGGTTTCCAGCCAGATCCACAAGCCTTTTAAAAATAGTACCTCAATCTGTTGCAGTTTACAGTCTAATGGCAGCTCCGAGATGCTGCCTCATTTTATAAAATTGATGGATCCTCGAAATTAACTGGACCAAGGTCACACGGATAGTGAACTGACGGCTGGAATCCAGGGCGCCCGGCAAGCTGGTGTTTCCTCCGAGGTCGAACTTGCCTGAGTGTTGTGTCTGGGGGCACCATGCTGGACACGGGAGAGGGGACCCGGACCTTCGGCCCGCCGGCCTGCGGGGAGGGGCCTGGAGGGGCGC
>NW_022900935.1:58809863-58814403 GCF_012274545.1 Fukomys damarensis | reverse complement strand
GCCAGCCCGGAGCGCCAACTTCGTCGCCAACTTGGGGCTGGTCCGGGGCGCCGCGCAGGAAAGAACGCCTCAGACAGACGCGGGGCACCCAGGGAGAGTGGCCCGCGCACGGAGCCAGGGGAGGGGACCCGGGGACCTGGGCCTTTGGGAACCCGGCCTGGGCTTTGGACCCCGGTGGGTGGAGGAGAGGAGGCGGGGAAGAGAGGCCGGGAGATAGACTCGCAGCGGACACGCGGGAAGGACGCGGCGAAGCGCCCGCCCAAGACGTTTGTCCCCTGGGTCGCCTAGTCCTCCTCCCCTTCGCGTGGCGGAGCGACACTGCTGGGCAGGGGGCGGCGCGGGGCCGCGGGAGTCTGGACTGCCGGTTCCCCGGGCAGCCGGGTCCCCAACTGTTGCTGTTGGAAGCTTCTGGGATAAAGAGCGGGCCGGGCCTCGACCTGGAGCTGGGGCTGGGCTCTACCCGAGCGTGGGCGGCTGGAGAGGGCGCGCAGCCAGAGGGCGAAAGGGGGCTGTGTCAGTGCCGGGATCCCGGTGCCCTGGTTCCCCGGTGTTCTCTCGGCACCTGCGGCTCACACCTGCCGTTCAGACCCCTGCCACAGCTAGTGAGTCCCCCAGGCCCTCCCCTCCCGGCTCCCATTCCTCTCAAAGCCTCGGAAAAGGATCCCGCCTCTGGCCTCAGGGGATCAAGGTGGGCTTCTGGGATCTTCCAGAGGTTTCTCCACGCCCGGGACCCAGGCTCCGAGGGCTGGAGAGGAGGGATGGGCTGAGTGGGCTGGGGACCCCTGAGCCACTGGTGCCCTGGGCCTGGCACCCCGGGTCACCCTGGTTTCCTAGCTTGGACCAGGGTCCCCGATGGTTGGGAGCAGAAGCTGGCATCTTCTGCTGCCAAGGGTGTTTTATATCAAGGCCTCGGTGGGCAGGACTGGGATACGACAGTAAAGGTAGCCCTGCAACCTGAAATCCCCGAGGGTGCTCCTGGCGACCCTTTGAAGTCCCTGCTGTGTGAACGAGGGGTGAATTCCAGATGGGCCTAATGCTTGCCCCCATTGTCCACCGTGTTTCCCAGCCCTGCTCGCCCTCCGGGACTTCTGATCCTGTCCCCCAGCCCTTGGATGGTGGCCCCGTCCTGACTCGAACACAGACACCCGGCCACGGGAAAATCGAGGAACGCTTATCTGGACAGGGTGGATATATTTTGGAGCCGATCCAGGACCTGGTGGAGGTGGCTCTGAGCCTGTTCCTAAACTCGGAAGAATAAGAGCGGGAAAGGGACAGGTAGGCAGGAAACTGCACTCCTGGATTCGCTCCTACACGAGGGTATCCTGCGCGGAGACTTGGCTTGCAGCGTCTCCTGCTAGGTGAGCTCGGCTAGGCTGCAGCGGTCCGCATCGCGCATCGCGAGTGTCCTTGAGCCGCGGGTGACGGTGGCTTTCGCCGTTCGCGCCCCCTCCTCCCGCCGGGGCAGCCTGATGCCACGTTCCCTATGAATTATTTATCGCCGGCCTAAAAATACCCCGAACTTCACAGCCCGAGTGTAAGAGATTCCTGCGGAGGGGAGGGGGCCCGAGCGGGATCCGCCGGAGCGGGGGCAGTTAGTCTTGGAGTCCTTGAGCCGCGGGTGACGGTGGCTTTCGCCGTTCGCGCCCCCTCCTCCCGCCGGGGCAGCCTGATGCCACGTTCCCTATGAATTATTTATCGCCGGCCTAAAAATACCCCGAACTTCACAGCCCGAGTGTAAGAGATTCCTGCGGAGGGGAGGGGGCCCGAGCGGGATCCGCCGGAGCGGGGGCAGTTAGTCTTGGAGGAGCCAGAACTCGGGGCCCCCACATATGGGGCAAGATGGAGGGGCAGTGTCTCTCCTAGCGTCTGGGTTCAGGTTTTAGCCAGGCAGGGGAGAGGGAGGAAGGGAGGGAGACCCGACGGCAGGGGAGGGGCCACTTGTTAAGGGCAGTGGTCCAGGGCCTCTGCTCGGGAGTCTCTCACCAAGGGACAGGGGTGGCCCCTGGGTCCAGAGCTCCAGATCTGGGAGAGGTGATGCATCAGTGTCCTGTATTTGAGGAGCCTGCCAGAGATGTGGGGAGCTCCCGGGGGACAGAAGGGTCCTAAGTGTGTGGAGGCCTGAGGCCCTTTAGTATGCAGTGTTCCTGGGGACTGACCACTGTGACCCTCTCCCTTAGTCTTTTTGGGACCCAGGTGTTTAACAAACATTTCTATAATGGCCACTTGTGAAGGAAAGGAGGCCAGAGTGGGTGAGCAGAGGGCTCTAAGACAACGTCACTGCTCTCAAGGAGCTCCAGTCCGGTGAGGGAGGGGACATCTTGCTGGGTAACTTCCTGCCACATGGCACAGTGGAGAGGTCACTGCAGGAGTCCAGCTTATAGTTCCCAGGGTGTGGTACTGGGGACAGAGCTGGTCAAGGCAGGAGCCTAGGCAGGTTGGACTCTAGAGGACAGTAGAATTTTGTTAGGAAGAGAGTGATCCAGCCAGGGGAAAGATAGGATCCAGGCTCTACAGGGACAGTGGGCCTGTGTGGTCCCTGGCTGGGCAGGGCTGGAGGTCCGTGAAAGAGAAGACAGTAGGTTGGAGCCGAGTGGGGGCCCTGTACCTGAGACTAAGGTGTCCGGACTTCATTATGGGCATCAGGGAGCAGCTGTCCTGCTTGTGGGGGGGCACTCAGGGGCAGAGGAAAGTTTCAGCAGCCCAGTGGGAAAGGAGGCTGGGCAGGAGGGAGGTCAGATGAGACGGAGGAGGCCAGGGGAAGGAGTGGCTGGGCCAGGGGCTGCATGCCACCTGGTGACCTAGTGAGACTCAAGTCTCTCTCTCCCTCCTTCCTGTAGTGGGGACTGAGCCACATCCCCAGCTCTTTTTATCGATTTATTTTATTCTCTGATGTTAGGTTAGAAAGATCCCAGTACCAGTGATGGACTGGGAGTCAGCTCAGGGTTCCACGTGCTCCGAGCCCTAGGCAGGTTGGGGCTGCCTCACTGCTGGGGAGAGCTGCTCCTAACTGAGCCAGTGGGAAGGGTCGTGGTGGTGATATCCAGTGCCGAGGAGGACGCAGGACAGTGTCTGCCGGGTTGAGCCATACAGGGGAGAGTCCCGGGGTTGGCTCTGTGGCATATGTTCTGGTGAGGGACAGATAGAAGATCCCGTTTCAACTGTAGAGGGGGCTGGGTGGGTGTGGACTGTCACAGTGCTCCCTTCCTTCATCTAGCTGAGGGGCTGTCACCCACAGGAAAGCAGGGAGTCTCTGCTGTGAGATAGAGCCTGTGATTAGCTCAGGCAAGAAAACCTGGCTCAGAGGGGCTGGGTGACTGCCCCAAGAGCCACACAGGTGCTCTATCAGATCTGGGACTTGCATTCAGGTCTGTCTGACCTTGAACACCGTGACACACACCACACCTTGCATGCAATGCACTTGAACACCTTGCTGGCATGTTCAGTGCCCCAGCCTGGAAGGCTGGGTTTCGCAAGGCTGGGCCTTTCTCACTGAACATGCTGTTAATGGTAGAATGGGGGGCGGTGAGCCGCTGTCCTGGCCCCCATTCTCCCCCAGCCCTTGCCCCTCCACTGACTTGGGGGCACTCAGCTAACCTGTCTCTTTCTCTGTCTCTGTGTCTGTCTGCACTTCTCTTTGTGGAGGGAGGTGTCTTCCCCTTCCCTGTCCCTGTCTGGATATGTGTCCTCTGCCCCTCACCCTCATCTCTTGTTTGTTTGTCCATCTGCCTCTCTCCGTGCCTATCCTGGTGTTTCTACAGGACCCTCCAGTGGACATGGGTAGGGCCCTGGGGCCAGCCCTGCTGCTTGCCTCGCTCCTGGGTGCCTGGGCAAGGCCGGGCCCAGGGCAAGGTGACCAGACTGTGACAGTGGCTGTGGTATTTGGTAGCTCAGGGCCACCACAGGCCCAGGCCCGCACCCGCTTCACCCCCCAGAGCTTCCTGGACCTGCCCTTGAACATCCAGCCACTCACTGTGGGAGTCAACAACACCAACCCCAGCAGCCTCCTCACCCACGTCTGTGGACTCCTGGGTGCTTCCCGTGTCCACGGCATCGTCTTTGAGGACAACGTGGGCACTGAGGCAGTGGCCCAGCTCCTGGACTTCGTCTCCTCCCAGACTCACGTGCCCATCCTCAGCATCAGCGGGGGCTCTGCTGTGGTCCTTACCCCCAAGGTGCCTATCCAAAATCATGTCCCCACCTCCCTTGGCCTCAGAAATGGGCAGGGACTTGGGGTCAAGGCTGAGACCTAGGGAGTGGCTTGGGGTTGGGAAGCTGGGACTGGGTGGGACTAGCAGGGAGGTGGAGTTGAAGGTGTGACATGGGAGGGTATGGGAGCATGTTCCCAGGGCCCAGGAGACCGACTTTCTGGGCTGCTGTGGAATTTGTCTGTGGGATGCACCCCATACCACTGCTGCAGTGGCCAGGGCCCTACCTTCTGCTTCTCCAGGCCTCCTCAGATGGTCGGGCTGCGGACCAGGGATACAGGGTCCACTGGGGATGTGATCTGATGCCGGGCCTTTTGCGCAATTAAAATCCATCG
>NW_022900935.1:58808062-58809731 GCF_012274545.1 Fukomys damarensis | reverse complement strand
AAAAAAAAAAAAAAAAAAAAAAAAAAAAAGTTCAGCCATAGGAGACAGCATTCCAGGGCAAACCATTGTTCCCAGCAGGTGGGAGATGTGAATCTCCAGGCACTTGCAGTCTCCTGGGGAGAACATTCTCAACACATCACCTGCAGTTCCAAACTGGAAAGTATACTCAGAAGGAAAAACACAGGAGGCCACAGGGCAGTCTCACGGGGGCCCTGTTTGGATAGAGAGCTCAAGAAATCATGTCCATGTTGAGACTGGAGTATAAGGGGCAGCTGGCAGGGAGGGTTCCGGACCAGGAGCAGGTAGTGGTGTTAGGAGCTTTAGAGTAGAGAGAGTCTGGAGGAGGAGGTGAGCCCCGACCAAACAGGACACATTGGACGTAAGTGGCAGTCAAGGAAGGTGCTGAGGGAAGAGGCTGATCTGATTTGCCTTTAGTATTTATTTACTTGGCACTGGGAATTGAACCCAGGGCCTTGGTATTGAGCTGCATTCCCAGCCCCAATTGGTTTGAGACTGGGTCTTGCTAAGTAATCCATCCACCTTGTGATCCTCCTGCCTCCACCACTGTACTTGGCCTGATTTGCCTTCCTTTCACTACTACTTTATCATCATGGAGAATTTTGAGTGTAAAAGACGGTAATGAATCCTCACCCACCTCCCAACCCCTTGGCCAAGCTCCCCCCACCCCCGTCTCCACTCCCACCCACTTCTCCCTCTTCCGTGCTAAAACTGAAGCAAAGGTCAGTCACCCTATTGCTGCACCCAGAAATATTTCAGTTTGTATCTTTAGCAGATAAGGGCTTTGACAAATAAAGCTACCATATGTTATCATGTCTAAAAAATAATAAAAAGTCCTTAATATCACCAGATACCCAGCCAGTGCTCACACTTCCCCATTTTCTCATAAATACCATGGATGTTTATTTTTAAGTCCACTCAAATCAGGAGCCAGATTAGGTCCACATGTAGCAGCTGGTGGATATGGTTGCTAAGTCTCAGCCTGTATAGGCTTCCCCTTTATCTCTTAGACTGTCTTTCAACTGCAAGTTGTTTATTGAAGAAACGGGGTTGCTTGGCCTGTAGCGCTTCCCTCACTGGCTTTTCAGAAAGACTGGAAGGTGGCGGTATGGTGACATTTCTGAGGGGCTCTGTTGCCACGGTTAGAGGACACTGTGCAAGCCCAGCTTCCGGATGCTGGAGTCTTGGGCTTCAGAGCTGGCAGAGGCAGTGGGACAGCAGGAGGACCGTTCTCGCCCCTGGGACTCCCAGTTATCTTTGCACCCCGCGCATCAGCCCTCCTAGTGCTTGCAGAAATGTACAGCTGCCCGGCGTCACACCTCTGAAACTCGGATTCAGTAGGTCTGCGGTGGCACTTCTCAAACTAGCCGGCTCAAGAAAAAGCAGAAGAGCTTGTTAAAAGGCAGACTCAGATCCAGTCAGTGTGGGGTGCGGCCCGAGAATCTGCTTTTCTAACAAGTTTTCCGGTGCTGCTGTGTGTGGTCCAGGATGGTCACTAAGGCGCCGGACGTGCATAGGTTACAGAGCTCCACAGGTGATTCCAAGGGCAGCTGGGCAAGGAGCTGCGTGGAGCGGGGGCACTGGGAGGCAGCGGCGCAGGGGTACGGAACGCGAGCATCCTGCTAGGCAGGGGCTTTTGGAGCGGCCGCGG
>NW_022900935.1:58801092-58807726 GCF_012274545.1 Fukomys damarensis | reverse complement strand
CTTGGCCCTGGGCGCCCACGGCTACCTGCGTCAGCACGGCGCCCTGCCTGCCCCCGCCGGGGACTGCCACAGCCACCTCGGGCCCATCGGTCCTGCCCGGAAGGCCTTCTACAGGTGGGCACCGGCACTAGCTGTGTGCCTGGGGTCATGGCATCTCTGCTGGGGATGTAGCTCACTACACAGGTTCTGGGTTCCATTGCTATGGCCCTGGGCGCCCACGGCTACCTGCGTCAGCACGGCGCCCTGCCTGCCCCCGCCGGGGACTGCCACAGCCACCTCGGGCCCATCGGTCCTGCCCGGAAGGCCTTCTACAGGTGGGCACCGGCACTAGCTGTGTGCCTGGGGTCATGGCATCTCTGCTGGGGATGTAGCTCACTACACAGGTTCTGGGTTCCATTGCTAGTATGGCAAGAAAAAAAAAACACAACAAATGTGTCTTGTTTTGGGTGGTGGTGGGCTTCCGGGTGCAGCCACAGGCTGGGATGTGAAGACATCCTGGCATCTCTTTCCCCTCATAGGCACCTCCTGAACGTCACCTGGGAGGGCCGAGACTTCTCCTTCAGCCCCGGTGGGTACCTGGTCCAGCCCACCATGGTTGTGATTGCCCTCAACCGGCACCGCCTTTGGGAGATGGTGAGAAGGGGGTGAGCCCGAGGGTCCTTGGCTCCTCTCGTTGGTCCCCAGTCCCACTTGAGCCCACAGCTGAGCAACCCCTGAACCTCCCCCACCGGGAAGCCTCCTGGGGCCCAGGGTGGGTGAGGCCCCAGCTCCCCTCCTCTGCAGAGCTCACCGAGCACAGGCCTGGCCCTGGAGGAGTAGCCTGCTCCGTGTGGACCAGACAGACACGCAGACAAGTAGGGCATGGGGAGATCAGTGCTAGAGTGGAGATGTGCACGAGATTCTTTGGGGGTGGACAGCGGGAGCAGGAATTAGTTCCGCCTTCAAAGGAGGGAACTCGGGGACGCTTCACAGAAGATGGGACATTCGAAGTAGGCCATGGAGGGTGAGTAGGAGCCCATCGGGAAAGGAAGCCAGCCTGCTATGGAGAGGGAGCATTTTAAAGTGTGTGGCAGGTGTATGAGAGGGTGCAGGTTAAGGAACTAGGCTGGGCTGAGCATGAAGGGCCCTGAGGCCACAGTACCTTTCTGGCCCATGCTTAGCACTTGCCCTGTTCTCCAAATGCCCCTGCCCCCGGCCCTCCTCTGCCCCAGCTGTTCCTAGGTGACAGGGAGGATTCCTGGCCATGGCAGACTGCACCTAGAGGCTGGGGGCAGCAGGGCTACAGGTCCCAGGCTGAGGCTTTGTGTCCTCTGCAGGTGGGGCGCTGGGATCACGGTGTCCTCTATATGAAGTACCCGGTGTGGCCTCGATACAGTGTCTCTCTGCAGCCTGTAGTGGATAGCCGGCACCTGACAGTGGCCACACTGGAAGAGCGGCCCTTTGTCATTGTGGAGAGCCCTGACCCTGGCACAGGTGGCTGTGTACCCAACACTGTGCCCTGCCGCAGGCAGAGCAACCACACCTTCAGGTCTGGTGTGATCTGGGTGCTGCTATGTGAGGGTCGGCTGTTGTGTGTCTATACCCTGTGCATGGGCTCCGGGGCAGGGTCTGCATGTCAGGTTGGGAGGAGCTGCCGGGGTTGCCAGTGACAGTGGACTCTGACTCCTGTGGTCTCTTGGGGTGGGGGCTCAGCAGTGGCGAAACAGCCCCCTACACCAAGCTCTGCTGTAAGGGCTTCTGCATTGACATCCTCAAGAAGCTGGCCAAGGTGGTCAAGTTCTCCTATGACCTGTACCTGGTGACCAATGGCAAGCACGGCAAGCGAGTGCACGGCGTGTGGAATGGCATGATCGGGGAGGTAGGCCTTCCCCGGGCTGGCCCCAGGCCCCTCTCAGGCAGGCCTGAGGGTGGGAAGAACTGGGCTCACCTGGGCTGCCAGTCCGGAAGGTGAGCTCTGAGGACCCCGGCAGGAATGACGGACTGCTGGTGGGTGCTGGCAGGGAGGGTGCTGGGAAGGACAGGAGAGAAGCCCCTTCTCTGACCCCCACCGGGCCCCCAGGTGTACTATAAGCGGGCAGACATGGCCATTGGCTCCCTCACCATCAACGAGGAGCGCTCTGAAATCGTGGACTTCTCTGTGCCCTTTGTGGAAACGGGCATCAGTGTGATGGTGGCCCGCAGCAACGGCACTGTCTCGCCTTCGGCCTTCCTGGGTGAGGCTGGGGGGCAGGATGGCTCCCGAGAGAGTTTGGGGTGGCCCTGGGGCTTGAGCAAGCAGCCTTGGAGACTGTGGGGCAGCCAGGGGAGGGTGGCTTGGAGAAGGAAGATGGGAAATTGGCCCTGGGTTCTGAGTCTGGATGGCGTGGGGAGAGTAGGCAGATCGTGGAACCCTTGTAAGGAACCAGGAACCTGGGCAGTGGGCTGGCTTCTGTGGCATGGGCGGGAGCATGGACGGGGAGAAGCTCCGAGGGAGGCGTGGAAGAGACGCCGGTGTCTCACTCGCTTTGGAGCTCAGTGGCGTTGTGCAGTCGGCCTGCTGTGCTAGGCGCCCCCTAGTTGCGGGAGATCCAGCCATGGTCCTTGCCTAAGTAGGGTGCCCAGGTGGGACATGCAGAGGGAGGTGGCGCAGAGAGCTGTGAGGACCGGGGTGGTGGTGGTGGTGCTAAGAACGGGTGAGAGCCCCCTGCTTGCTGGGTGGCCTTAGGCAAGTCACTGAGCCTCTCGGAGTGAGTTCCTCCTCGGCCACAGGGAGAAGAGCAAGTCCCACTTTCTAGAGTGATCTTCACAGTGTGGGAGCAAGTGCTCATGGCAGTAATGATTTCTTCCTCCAGGAGACTGAGACCTGGGGCCTCAGTTTCCACGCCAGCAGGATGAGTAGGACCTGACCTCAGAAGCTCTGACCCCAGGCAGAGGGACCCAGGATGAGGCAGCCGAGGGTGTGAAGAGGGAGGAAGTCTTCTTAGGGTGGGGGAGTGTGCCCGACTCAGGGCACAGGGAAGGCAGGAGACCTCCTTGGGCTCTCTGCTGCTCTGCTGCCTGAGGCCTCTTTGTCTCTATCCACAGGGCTGGCAGCCCCTCGTTTGACCTAGTGTCACCAGTCTCCACTGCGTGATGCCAGGCTGGTGGGCATCAAGGTCTCCGAGCTGCCTCCCTCTGTCCCCAGAGCCCTACAGCCCAGCAGTGTGGGTGATGATGTTTGTCATGTGCCTCACCGTGGTGGCGATCACTGTCTTCATGTTCGAGTACTTCAGCCCCGTCAGCTACAACCAGACCCTCACCAAGGGCAAGAGTAAGCTGTCCCCTGGGCCACAGGGCGGGGCAGGATGGAGATGGTCACTGATGGGGTCCCTGCCTAGGCTAGGGCTGGGACAGGAGTCCTCGGGTGGGCAAGAAGAGCCCAAGCAGTCGGGTGTGGTGGTGCACACCTATAATCCCAGCCCTCTGGGAGGCTGAGGCAGGAGGATCACAGGTTCTAGTTTAGCCAGGGCAACTTAGTGACTGAGTGAAAACCTATCTCAAATAAAGAAGGGCCAGGGATGTAGCTCAGTGTGAAGGCCCTGGATTCAATCCCCAGCATTGAAAAAAAAAAATTAGAGCTTGAGCATCACACCCTTTCACATCCCAGAGCCTGGGGGTCCATCCTTCACCATTGGCAAGTCCGTGTGGCTGCTCTGGGCCCTGGTCTTCAACAACTCGGTGCCCATCGAGAACCCCCGGGGTACCACCAGCAAGATCATGGTCCTGGTCTGGGCTTTCTTTGCCGTTATCTTCCTTGCCAGCTACACTGCCAACCTGGCCGCCTTCATGATCCAGGAGCAGTACATCGACACGGTGTCGGGCCTCAGTGACAAAAAGGTGCCAGGGCCATGGCTGGTGGAGGGCGGGAGGGACCCTGAGAGTGTGGACAGGCCTTGGGTGGGCAGACATGGGGCAGCTGGAATCTGGGGAATTTGAGTTGGAGGCTGGAGCAGGAAGAAGCTGTGGGGCCTGGCAAGGAAGGGACTGGAGGCAGCAGGTTGCTCAGTTCTGCCGACTGAGTGGCCTTGGGTAGGCGTCCTCCTGTCTTGGGCCTCAACATCCCCATTTGCAAAACAAAAGGGCAGCCAGGGCACTCTGACAATGCAAGTCCAGGGCCTGGGCCTTGGGGCTCAGGTGCTCAGAAGGTTGCGTGAAGGTGACAAATGGCTGCTACTCTCACCTGCAGTTTCAGCGGCCTCAAGATCAGTACCCGCCCTTCCGCTTTGGCACGGTGCCCAACGGCAGCACGGAGCGGAACATCCGCAGCAACTACCGCGACATGCACACCCACATGGTCAAGTTCAACCAGCGCTCGGTGGAGGATGCGCTCAGCAGCCTCAAGATGGGGTGCGTCCTCTGCCTCTGGCCATGTGTCTTCCTGCTGTGCAGCCTTAGTTTTGTCCCTTCTGGAGACACCCAAGGTGGGGACAGTGGGGCTGGGCTGCCTTGCAGGACTCCCAGAGAGGGTGTGACAGTCTTGGGGCAGAGTGGAGCTTGAAGGGCAGACAGATGCCCACCATGCATTCCAGAAACTCAGCTGTGGTGTTGGTCAGAGGGAGCCTTGGCCCGAGGTGGTGGTTGTGACCTTCTCTTGGCTTCAGGGACCTGAAGAGGCTGGGCAACGGGGACATTTGTCCTCTGGGGCAGAGTCCCTGGCCTCTCTGAGGAGAAGGGTGGGAGGGTCCTGGCTACAGTAGGACCCAAGGGCCCCAGAGAAGGCTCTGCCCACTTGTCCCTCTGCAGCAGTGCCCAGTAGGCTCGCTTGGTTTCCCCCTCACTTCCTCCTGGTCCCTGGCCCTGAGGACTGCATGTCCCCAGGAAGCTGGACGCCTTCATCTATGATGCTGCTGTCCTTAACTACATGGCGGGCAAGGACGAGGGCTGCAAGCTGGTCACCATTGGGTCTGGCAAGGTCTTCGCCACCACTGGCTATGGCATCGCCATGCAGAAGGACTCCCACTGGAAGCGGGCCATAGACCTGGCGCTCCTGCAGTTCCTGGGTGACGGTGGGTGCTGCTTCTGCTGGGGACCATGGGTTGTCTATGGTGGGCCCCAGAATCCAACATTAACAAGATCTCCCCTTCTCTGTGCCCAGGGCACTTGGGTAGGGAGAGGTTCCTGGGAGTAAGGCTGGGCAGCTGGGGTGGGCAGGTAGTAGGAGCAACTGGAAGGAGACCTGGAGGAGGGATTGGCTTGTTGAGGGGAGCAAGAGCAGGAGCCAGGGGAAGACAGGAAGGAGGCCAGGCCACGCAGTGGCTAAACACCTTTGCCCAGTACGGTCCCCCCATTTCAGTCTTGAGATTAGCTGGTGTAGTGCCAAGGACCTGGGTAGTCCAGATCGGAGGGTCAGGCTTGCCTTGGCAGCACGAGTGGTCCGGCCCAGCCTGCTCCTAAACTTGATTGTAGAGGGGCTCCACCCTGATTAGGTAAAACCTGTCTGAATTCCCAATGCCACATAACAAGGAGAGCAGACAATGTGGGTGCTGTGATCTCTGTGGCCCAGCTCCAGACGTGGCAGGTAGATGGTCAGTAAGTGAATGAATAAATGAATGGATGCTGAAATGTACCCAATCATCAGGCCTTTACTGGGCACACAGGTGCACTTCGCTGCGGGTAGCAGGTAGAGGGCCCAGAGGCTGCCACACCCCACCCTGTCCCACCCCCATCCTCCTCTCTGCTTTTCTTTCTCCTCCTCCTTCCTGTTCTTCCTCCTCCTTCTCCACCCCTTCCTTTTTGGAAGTATGGGGGAGGACAAGGGCCTTTGAACTGGGCAACATCCCCAACTCCTTTTTAAATTTTTAAAAATTTAAGACAGGGTATCACTAAGTTGCTAATTGGGCTTCCATTTGCAGTCCTCCTGCCTCAGCCTCCTAGAGTGCCAGGATTCCAGGTGTGCATGGCCACACCTGTCCTCCTTTCTTCCTGCTTGCTGTCTACCCCTTTCCATCCTGGCTCTACTGGGCTCCATCCCTGGGTGGTCTCACTTGAGAAACAAGGGCGTGGTAGGCTGGTCCCACATCCATCCTCCACCCAGGCTTGTGGGCATCGTTATGGGGTCTCCTGAGTGGCTGTGTCCCCCTGCCCCAGGAGAGACACAGAAACTGGAGACAGTGTGGCTCTCCGGGATCTGCCAGAATGAGAAGAACGAGGTGATGAGCAGCAAGCTGGACATCGACAACATGGCTGGGGTCTTCTACATGCTGCTGGTGGCCATGGGGCTGGCCCTGCTGGTATTCGCCTGGGAGCATCTGGTCTACTGGAAGTTGCGCCACTCGGTTCCCAGCACGTCCCAGCTCGACTTTCTGCTGGCTTTCAGCAGGGTGGGTGTCCTGACTGAGGTCCTGAGAGGTGGCATGAGGAGGCTGTGATTAGGACTGCGTCAGCCTGCAGAGGCTCAGATACCCACTTCACCTGCAAAGCAGACCGGTGCCTGGCACCTAGGACCTCACCAGTAGTTGCTTCTAGGACTTAGAAGGCTGAGGCTTGGGACGGGCGGGCTGCTCACGGCCGGCCCGTCTTCCCCTCATTAACCAGGGTATCTACAGCTGCTTCGGCGGGGTGCAGAACCTCGCCAGCCCCGCCCGGCAGCCCAGCCCGGACCTCACTGCCGGCTCGG
>NW_022900935.1:58783413-58800487 GCF_012274545.1 Fukomys damarensis | reverse complement strand
GCCGACCTGCAGGCTCTCGGCACAGGCACAGTCCATGCGGTTCTTGTCCCACCGGGAGGGCTGCTGGGAGGGCGTGCCCGCCGGGGCCTGGGCCTGGCAGCCTAGGCAGCACATCTGCCTGCACACCCATGCCCACCTACCGTTTTGCTGGGGGGACGTCTGCCCTCACTTCCCACCCTGTGCCAGCCAAAGTCCCTGGCTCACTGAGGCCTGGGGCCCTCCAGCGCACAGGGGCAGGACCAAGGGGCTGAGCACAGGCTACAGGGACAGTGGGGTGTTGGAAGAGGTCAGCAGGGGAGCCTACGGCACACAAGGCTTCCAGGATCCTTGCACCTGGAGGCGGATCTCCAGCCTGGAGTCAGAAGTGTGAGGTGCCAGGTGCTCCTGTTCCTGCTGCTCTGGATTCTCTGCCTGGCACTGCCAAGGGTAGGGGGCAGGCAAGTTGGGTCTCTTATGGCTTGTACTGTGAAATCCCGGCCACAGGATCCCATTGGCAGGCGATGGTTCCACAGCCACCAAAATGACCTCAGTAGGCTCAGGTCGTAGAGTGGGCTGGGCCATTGCTGTCTCCATAATCATAAGAAGTCCTGCCCACCCAGCCTGAGTCACTGCGAGAAGGACTAGGACCCTGGAGGGTGCTCCTGCCCTGATGTGAGCCAGTCCCTGCTCACGGCTGCTGTGGCCTTGGCCCGGGGAAGTGGAGGCTGGAACTTGGGGTTGGGGCAAGACCGTCCTGCCTCTTCCTCCATCTAGCTGGAATTTCCTCTGGGACATTAAACTGGCCTTTTACAATCACTGGTCCTGGCTGCCTCATTCTGCACCCCAGAGGGGGCACCATAGCCTGTAGGCACCAGGAGCATCATGGGAGTATCCCAGGTGGGCCAGCTGTCCCTCTGGGGGAGACACAGACTCAAGAGTGTGAGGGAGGGATGTGGGGAGGTGAAGCTGAGGAAGGCGCTCCAGGCAGCAGAAGCCACTTGGTACTCAGTGCCAGTTCACCCACCCCAGTGCTGGATGTGACTTTTTTTTTTTTTTGCTCAGCCTGGGCGTGGTGTTCATCACTCAAGTCTCCTACAAAAAGGAGGCTTGTGCTGTGGCTGTGGCTGTGACTCCCTGCCAGGGACCTTCTGGGAGCCTGCCACTGTCGAGGTGGGAATGGCTGTAGAAGGTCTGCTGTGGGGAGCCTGCGGGACTGGCCTGTGCCCTGACTGGCTGCATTTGCCCAGGGGACTCTGGATTTTTGCCAAGCAGCATTAGGGTTGGGTGAGCTCAGCCTCACTGGTGCCAGGACTTCTCAGGAGGGAGAATCCACCCATCGTTTCAACCCTCTGACCTCCCGCCGGGGCTCCTGGCCAATCTTCTTTTGCTGTCACATGGCACTGGCCCTGCACCAGCCCACAAGATAGTTCTAGCTTACGTGCACAATGTTTTCACGTGTGCAACTAATCTGTCCCCCACGGTAACTGTGAAGTGAGGAGGCTTGTGTGTGGTCATCCAGTCCACACCCACAGGTGCATCGGTGATTGTCAGACCCTTCCCCAGCTGCTGAGGGTGTAAGGCTGAGGCCTGGTCCCCCTGGAGGTTGGGGTAAAGCTGAGTGGATATTAATTCCATGTGACATAGACGAGGGGAAGGAGGGCTGAATGCAAAGACCACTGGAGTCTCTGGCCAGTGCCCTCTCCCACAGCTCCTTGCTGGTGCCCAAGAAGCTGGGAGCCCCTTTCAGCAGAAGGTCATGAGAACTGGACTTTTATGCTTTAGTTTGAGGATGAAATGGTGGTATGGGCTATACCTCTATTCATGGTGAGTCTGATGGACCCAAGAACTGGTGGCTCCCATCCATCGCAGTCAAGTTCACCTTTTTGGTCATATGAATTTTCTTGGCTGGAGCAAAGTTCAGGATCAGAGGCTCCCCAACAGGTGGGGAGTGAGAGTCCTGGTGAGCACTGAGGTCACTGCTCTGGAAGGGAGCTTGACCTTGGGCACAGTCACAGTATGGCAGGATTAAGTGCTGGCCACTAGGCCCTCAACCTGAGGCCCTTATCCTCCCTGAGCCAGGTTTGCAGGGCAGCTCTGGGGCGAAGCTGCAGCAGGTGAGGTTGGGAGGAGTCATGAGGTCTAGGCTGCTCCGCTTGCTGCCCAAGATAATTAATAACCAAGCCCTGGAAAGCTAATTAAGAGCCCAATATGGAGCTGAGCCTACTGCAGCTTCTTCTCACTGGGCCAGGCGCCGGCTGCCTTGTTCCTTCTCTAGGAATAGATGGGAGGGGCGAGCCTGGGCAAAGGAGAGGCAAGAAGGGCACCGATGTGGTTCAGAGACGGAGCGTCCTGGCTTTCTTCCCAGAGAGACGGCACTCTGGCTAGCCTGAATCTCTGAGGGGGGCAGAGAGCCTAGCAGGGGAGAAGGAAGCGATGTCATGGATGTGAAAGCATCCTAAAGGGCCTGAAGAACAGGGCACCCAGGGTATTGTTTGTTTTGGCAGGACACTGGGAGAGACCCTGCACTACCCTGGCAGTAGGATAATCTTATAGTCTTAGCAGGTTCCCTGCTGCTACTCCCCTAGCTCTTTTCTCTCATCTTTTAGCCAAAATCTTGTGTCTGCTCCAGCTTTTCCCAAGGAGCTAGGTTGGGGGAGAGGGGGTAGAGGTCAGAAAAGGGCCAGCATGATGTCCTCTACCTGGACCCAGCCTCTCCTGCTTTGGCCTGCTCTGCCACCCGTGTTGGGAATTGAACACAGGGGCACTGTACCACTGACTGCTATGTCCTTAGCCCTTTATGATTTCGAGACAGGGCCTCACTAAATTGTCTGGGCGGGTGTTGAATTTATGACCCTTCTGTCAGTCTCCTGAGTTAGCTGGGATTACAGGTGTGCACCACAATGCCTGGCTCTGGCTTGCTCTTTCAAAGGGGAGGGGTGTCCAAGTTCCCAAGGGTTTGGGGAACTACAGCCAATCCACATTTTCCAAAAGCCTTCTAGCCCCTGAATTCTGATTAGTTTCCTGCTTGTGAAGTGAAGCAGGCAGTGGCTGCAATTCCCCTCTTATTTGGAGACTATGAAATCACTTAGGTGTCTGGAGTCTTCATTGAGTCCTAGGTCCTGGGCTACAAGTACAGTCATGGCTGGCCAGTGACGGGAGATAAGCACCAGTAAACAGCTTTATTGAGCTCTTGCGTGCCATGCACTAAGCTCAGTCCTTGAATTCCCATGTATGTCAGGCGCACAGGTGCTGTGGCCCCACTTCACGAAGGAAGAAGAGACCCTGGAGGCTTGCGCAGGCCGCGCCCGGCATACAGCATGCCCTCCTTACAGGCTACTTCTTCAGTGCGCTGTCGACACTGCCGGCCCGAAGGAGGAGACGGCAGGGCTCTCCTGCAGCCTGGACCCGGTCTCTAAGAGCCAGCTTTTCTGTGGCCCTCGATAGGAGTGAGCCTTGTTTGGTACTGATTCCGGGCAGGCTGGAGGCTCAGCCTTTTACCTCCCTGGGCCTGGCACTGCCAGTCACTCTCCCTGTGCTGATTTCTCGGGAGGCAGAGAAGCTCTGGCATCAGCCTGTTGCCGAGGCTGCTCCTTGCCCTGTTTGGTGAGCACAGCTGTGCGGCCTGGGGCCTGGCCCTGTGCCCACAAACACCTTCCAGCACTCAGCAGTGCCTCCCAGCCTGTCACCTGCCATCTGCCCCATCTCCAGGCCTCGGGGGAAGAACAGCCAGGGCTCCAGTTGGCACCAGGCTCTAGGGCTCAGCTGGGCTTGGTGCTTCCGCAGGGAGCAAAATGCAGAACGCCACTCCCACCTTGACCTTGCCAGCCCTCAGGGCCTAGTCCAGGTGGGCGACACTGCTGGAGGATGCAATGTCTTCTCTAATGTCTTCTCCTCAGACTCCTGAGCCTGGGGCCCGCTGGGCTGGCATCCTCTGCCATCACTGATCCCCAGGCCCCTCTGCAAATGGAAATCATGCCCTAACCTGCCCACCTCACGAAGTTGACAGAAAAACTTGTAGCCGACTAGGTCTAATGTCCATAGTGAGCGTCACCCTAATATCTAGCTATTAGGGTTTTCTATTTTCTCCAGCCTACCTGGCTATCAGTGGCAGAGGCCTGGTGGTGTAGAAAAAGGTGACCTCAAGGACAGCAGGTGGAGATAGAGGAACAAAGGAACCAGACAGTGGTAGTGGGGAGGGCCCCAGCTTGGCATCAGCCATGCGGTCACCTTGGGCCAACTCCCTCCGGGGCTGGGGCAACTCCAGCTTGGAGGTGGAGGGAACACAGCCACCAGACTCAACTGCTGTGTGTGGCTCCAGATTGTCACATAAATCAACCTGGGCTTTATGATGCCAATAAATTTGCATCCAAAATTTGGTTTGGAGCCCGGGGCAGCAGGATGGCTTAATTTGCTTTGTCCTTAACCAAGAGGGAGTATAATTGGAGAAGGGTAAGTACAGGTGTTTTAATTGAGTTCTCAGAAAACAGCCGGGGAAGCTTCAGGGAAAGCCCAAGCACAGGGCGACCCACAGGTCTTTGTCATTCCTGGCTTCGCTGCCATGGTGCTGGCCTCTTGGTACACTCCGGGGCAAGGCCTCCTGGGAAGGTGCCACCATGGCAGACACAGAAGGGGCGTTTCTTTTCACAAGCTGATGACATGTGAGGAAAGCTGCGAGAACTACAGGTAGGCAACAGTGGTGACAAAGCAGACTGAGGCCAACTGTGACCCGGGACTCTCAGAGGCGGGGATGCCAGGCCAGAGATGGAGGAGTGCAGCACCCCATTCTCTGTAACTCCTGCACATTGCCCAGGACCCTACGACACCCAGCATCATCACACTGCCCAAACTTTAAAGATGGCGAGACACAGAAGGGAGGGGGCGGTGAGCAAGGCACTGAAATCAAGAGGGAGGGGCAGGGGCTGGCGCCCCCAGGTTCCCCAGAAGCAGCTCTGAGACAAGCTGCTCTGGGCTCCAGGACGGACGGGATCAGGCCCAGTGCTGGGGAAAGCCAGGGTCAGGAAGACCGCCAGGCCTGGAGCAGAAGGCACGTGGAAAATGCAGTTCGCTGGAGTCGCTTTCCAAAGTGGCTGGCCCAGCGGGTGCACGCGTGACTGAGAGTAAGAGGGGACTGGGAGCCTGGCCTCCTGCCGTGGAAGTGGTGGCAGGTGCTCTATCCAGCCCACAGCATCCAGGAACAGAGTGACCACCGAGCACTCACAGCCGGACTCCAAGGGGGCCACCTTAGTGTTACAGTAGAGCATGGCGGTGAGCTGGGCTGCTGTGTGCCCTGCGGAAGGCATGTTCCATCTTCTGCCGCCCAGAGCTGGCACCCACAGCAAGGGCCCTCACAGCTCAGGTCTGGGGACCCTGACGCCAATGAACACCACTTCTTCTTGTCACTGGGGCTAGCCAGGCTTATCCCTAGGCCCGGCAGGAAGGTGGGCCCTGCCTGTCACAGGCAGGCTGAGTTAGGATGGCTATGGCCTGGGATTGGCCCCTGAAGAGGCAGCAGATGCTAGTGGACAGGCAAGGGTGCAGGAGGGGCTGCGGAGGGAGGAGGTATAAATAGCGGCAGTACCAGCACTGCTTCTCCCACCACAGAGGAGCCTGCCTCCAGGGGTAGGGGCAGAGAGTACCATGGGGTGGGGGTACCTTTGCGATTCCGGGAGCAGCCACATGCTACCCCAGCGGGCAAGGCCAGGTGCAGATCAGGCGGAGTCCTGGCGGAGAGCCCCAGCTGAGGAGGGCCCTTGAGAGTCCCTGCCTCGCCTGCCCATGAAGGCCTCTTGGCAACTAAATCTTGCCCCCAGCCCTCTCATCGCCAGGCCTGTCCTGCCATCAGAGCTTGGTCTCGCTGAGGACGATGTTGGCTGTGACGAAGAAGAAGCAGGAGAAAGCCCAGAGCAGCACGAAGCCCACCCAGAATGTGTGGCGGAATGGGGACCTGTGCTTGTTGACGGTCCCGTAGCCGAAGGCCAGCTGAGTGTCCTTGCGGCAGAGGTACACCAGGAAGGCAGGGATGACGTACTGGATACCCGTACCCGCGTAGGCTCCTGTGATGCCCACCAGGGACTCCAGGTCATGGGTGCAGAAGGCCACCAGCACAGGGGGCACCAGGGTGATGGTGGGGAACACCACGCGGTCCACCACCCATGGGTACGTGCCGCCCTCGCGGTGGAAAAGCGTCTTCCAGTTGTTGCGCAGGGTCACGGCGATGATGGGGAAGTTGGTGCTGATGGTGAAGACAGGGAAGAGGCCCAGGAAGAAGCGGACGGCAGCCAGGCCTACGACATCACACTGAGCAAAGTTGAGCGTGTACATGTCCATGAGGCTGTCACCACGGAAGCAGAAGATGGCAGTGAAGGACAGGAGGCCGTAGAAGGCCAGGATCAGCACGTAGTCCAGAAACACCAGGCGCGTGAGGTGGCGCTTGGAGGAGATGGGGGTGACAAGGGATGGCAGGGAGTGCTGGCACATAAAGGAGTAGACGCACACCCCAAACAGGTTCCGGACCCCTGAGAAGTCGGCCAGGGCCGGGTGCCCCTCACCTTGGCCCTTCCCAATTCGGACCAGGGCCAGTACGATCATGATGGCGAAAGCTGGAAAACAAGACAGGGCAGTCAGCCAGTGGGGACGGAATCACCCAGTCTCAGTTTCCAGTGTGGGGGGCCAGGAGCCATGTGAGAAAGAATCTTTACATGTAGTTTTGTGCATTCCCAAAGCCATGTTCTTGGGCAGCTCAACAATGGCTGCTGAACTTAACAAAGGTCCCATGCATCCCTCTCCGTGTCCGACTCGCCCTCCTTCCGTGGAGGCGGAGTCTGGGCATGTTCCAGAGCAGGGAGGTGCTGGGGTGATCTGCAGGGTGAACCAGCCCTAGCCAGCACTACCAGCTCCCCATCCCCAGCCCCAGGGGCTCTCTTGAAGGCTCTGCCAGCTCCTGGGTCTGCATGAATGCTCCCCCCCGTCCCTTGGTTTAAAAGATGTTTGGGTGCTGGTGGGCGGCAGAGGGCAGAAAAGCACAGAGCACTTGGAAGGAGGTGTCCTCCTGGGCCGAGAGCATGTGCTAGATCTGCTGAAGGCAAAAAGGCAGGAATGCTGTGCAGAGGAGCATGCCCAGGACTGTAGCAGGCAGGAAGTGGCCACTGGCCACTCCGGGGAAGAAATGGTGCCGAGGGGCAGCGCTGAGGACTGTGGAGTCCTGAGCTGCTGCCACCAAGGCTGGAGGCTAATGGCACCTGGTTCTGTTCTCCTGGGCCCGATGGAAGTTAGGAGACACAGGATTTGTTGCAGAAGCAGAAGAGGGCCTGTGACATTACTCAGAGCAGGCAGGCTTCCGCTGTGGATAGAGATGGGGCTGGCTCGTAGAACAGCCTTCTTCTTGGGCCCGCCACCTGGATACCAGCCCGCCAGGCTGTCCTCCAGGATGTGCTCCCCGAAGGTGGCTGAGTGAAACAGCAGGCTGCGTGCACCAAGCGGAGTTCAGGAGGAGCTGAGTCCTATGGACAAGAGTCCCTTGCAGTCGGAGGAGGTGGGACTTCTAGACCATCTGTGGCTCTCTGGCCTCTGTATCTGCTACCTTGCTTACCCGGAACTGTCACTGTTAGCTACTCAGCACACACAGAGACCACTGGTGTCCTGTCTCCATTCTGGAGTTTACAAACCCCTGCTGTCTCTGTTCAGAGGAGATCTCACAGCCCCTCCAGCCTGTGCCCTAGTCCCTGAGATAAAGCCATGGGAAGATGTGACACTTCTTGGTCAGCAGAGCCCAGCATGCAGCTCCTGACAGCCCCAGCAGCAGAGACTCAGGGCTCCCCCCCACAGGGGGGAGGCGGGGGACCTCCTCTGTCTCCTTTAGGCCCCAACATAGCAGGAAGAGGTCATTCTGCTAGGACCCACAGGAAGCCAGGCTGATATTGTCCCACAATGACAATGGAGAACAGGGCAGAATCATGTATTACTTTTAATCAGAACTGCCTGCCACGGTCTGGGATAGGAGGGGAGCGAGGGAACAGCCCTGTGAAAATTGCCAATAAAAAAGATGATTTGTTTGCACCCTTCACGGCCCGCTCCATCCCACCACTCCTGTCGCTCCAGGGCGTCACAAATCTTCCTGGCTAGTCAAGGGGAAGCAGCGACCCAGGTCCTTGAGTCTTAGCCTAGGCCCTGGGCAGTGTGGCTCATCCCAGAGATTCCTGGGGAGGCTGCAGGAGGGCTGTGCTTGGCAGAGGTCTGTGAGGAAGACCTGGCCTGCAAGATGTGGGAAAATGGGCAAAGGCTAACTGGGAGGGGAGTCTTGGGTGCCAGGAGGGGTTACAAAGCCACTGAGCGGGGCCAGGGCTACCAGGTTGCCAGATATCTTGGAGGCTGAAGCAGGCAGTAGTGTCACTGTAGGTAGGGCACTCAGCCCAGGCTAAGGGGGCAGCTGCTGGAAGGCAAGATTCATACGCTGCTCTGCCCCTACCACTCATGGCCCTGCTGCAGGACCTTGGCAAAGCCGACACAGATTTGGGAAGAGACCAGCGGGGAAATCCTCGAGCTGTCTCTCTGCTGCTTGACCTCTGGGTCCTGTGAGCAAGAAGGCAGGGAGGAGCTGGCTGTCCAGATGCTCACACCTCCATTACAGCGTTCAGCCAGGATGCCAGCTAGTGCTTCTCTGTCTACCTTCCTCCTCAGCCCTAAATCTCCGAGAAGTTGGAGGAGATACAGGTGGAAACTGACTTGCTTGTTCAGGGAGGCTTTCTGGACAGCCCTGACTGGGGTGTTTTTTATTGCCAAGTTAGGAAGTAAGCTTCCAGAGCAATGAAACTGGCTTTATAAAACACACAGCCTATGCAGCCCCCAACAGAAAGCAGGGGTCCTCCAAAATAGCTGCTGTAGGGGGCTGCGTCGTTTATGTCAGTGATGATGTGGGATTGATACAGAGAACTTTTATAAATCATCTAAAAACTTACAAAATGTTAGGAAAATGTACAATGACTTCTGCTGTCTCTAACAGCAATCTGCTTCATTTAGTTCAAAATTAACAGACACTGAGGGTGGGGATTTTTATGTTTTCTGCTGTCTCTAACAGCAATCTGCTTCATTTAGTTCAAAATTAACAGACACTGAGGGGCTGGGGATTTAGCTCAGCGGTTCGGTGGCCTGCCTTGCAAGCGCAAAGACCCGAGTTCAATCTCCAGTACCAAAAAAAAAAAACAAAAAACCAAAAACCAAAAAACAAAAAAACCAGACACTGGAAGCACTGACCATGAAGTGGGACATCCGGCCTCATCCCTAACCCTGAACACCCCCATCCTGTGCACTAGAGTAGAGAGCTAGAAGAATCTTACGGTACACTCCCTGACTACAAGGAATTGTTACGTCTGGGTTAAAGTGAACTGTCTGGTTACTGTAATTTGTACATGGGTAATGTGAACTGAGGAGATGAAATGTAACCACCTGAATGAGAACATAATTGTAAAACCTATAAAAGAGGAAGCTGCAACCCAATTTGAGGCTGATCACTGGCACTGCCTTTTTGACCTTTGCTGGCAAAATAAACTTTTTATTATTTTACTTCCATTCAGCTAGTCTCTATGTGAGTCTCCTTGCCAATTCCTTCCCCAACAGGCTATCTTCTAGAACTTTTAGGATGGCCTACAAGGCCATAGCTACGGGTGCTAAGATACACTTCAGCTGTGGTGGTGGCACATCTGTAATCACAGCACTTGGGAAGCCAGGGCAGGAGGACCACAAGTTTGAGGCCAGCCAGGGCTATACAAGGAGACTCTCAAAAAAAAAAAAAAAAAGTATCTGACAATCTGTTTGGTTTTTGCTTTGAGACAGGGTCTCGCTATGTAGTTGAGACGGACCTGGAACTCACTATGTAGCCCAGGCTGGTCTCGAACTCATAGAGATCTTCCTGCCTCAGCCTCCTGAGTGCTGGGATTATAAGCGTGAGCCACCATGCCCGGTTTATCTTACAATCTTTTGATTAATGCTACTACCTAGATTAGGCTCCCAATGGGTTCTCTCAGTTCTCATCAAAAAGTCTATTTCCAAAATCTTCCCTTGCAGGCTTGATGCCTGCAACCATCCAGGAGCAAAAAGAATTGTTGGAGTAATTCCAGGGTTGTTGAAAAATGTCCACTTTATGGACTGGAGGAACTGGGATAAGGACTTGGAGGGGACAGGCTCGGCAGAGAGGGCGGGTTTAGGAGAATAAGGCCACAACATCTGCTCTGCGTCGGGTAGAAAGGCTGGTGAGGACTCAGAGTGACCCCAGCCAACCGAGCAGAGGCAGACCCTTCGGCTTCCCCACAAAGGCACACGGCAAGCAGCACTGGCTGTCCCTGGGGTGTGGAGAGGACAGGAGGTGCTCTGGCCTGACCTCCAAACAGGCACGTTCCAAGGAAGCCTGTACACCCTCACCCTTACCCCGGATTCTGCTGGATGGAGAGAGAAAAGGGACAGGAAGGGAGAGGGCGGGAGCTGTGGACCTGCAGGGGTCCTGACACAGGGGCACGGGCCTAACCCCACTACCCCTAGCACCTTATCCCTTTCCCTGTCGCCTCCCTCCCCTGGTTGTGGGAGAAGCAGGGCTCAGCTATCTCCTAGATTGATCACACTGTCCCTAGGAGACAGCTGCTCCAAAAACTCATCAGGTCTGGTCATAAATCAAGGTGAAATAAGGATGACAGGCTCTGAGCGACAGACACCGCCCAAGGCGCAGCAGGGGGAGTGGCTGAGCGCACATTAGTGCCTGGTACTCCGTTGCCCACACCACACCAACTCGTGCCCAGCTTGGAGGCACAAAGGGACGTGGAGATGGGACAGAGCACTGAGTGATCCCCAGACATGCTGGGCTCCCCCAGCAGATGTGTCAGGGTCCATCCCGGAGCAGGGCCAGCAGTCCCTTGAGGGCAAGGCTGATCCTCCTAGTTCTCTGCCCTACCACATCTACCTGCATTCCACACTGAAAGTCACACTCCAGGAGGTGAGGAGAAGTGAGGAGCCAGGGAGGACGCAGAGGGGAGAAGCTGGTGAGGCCTGACGTCAGGTCACATGAGGACGGCTGGGCCTGGGCAGGCTCAGCTGGAGGGTGACGAGGGGGCAGGAGACGTCCAGTACCTGATGAGTAGCAGGCTGTGTAGAGACAGCTGTGCTGGTTCTGCGTAACCCGAGGCTCAATCAGAACCACCCACTCGCTCATCCCATCCATTCAACAAAGATGTACTGCATGCCAGCTGGGCGCTGGCACTATTCTGGTCACCTGGGGACAGCTCATGAAGACAGCCATGGGCTCCTTCCTCCTGGGAACTACAGCCCAGAGACACAACCGTGGAAGACACAGAGCAAACCAAGAACTGGCTAATGGTCATATTAGCTCAGGATGGATGATGTCATGGGGGGGGCATGTCCAAGCCAGAGGGCAGGAGATCACCTGTAGGGGGTCATGGAGGAGAGCCCGTCAGAAGGGACCGCAAGGACCTTTCTCCGCTGTTCCACTCTCCGAGTCCAAGGTGGCCTCAACCTGCTCTTGCTTTAGGGGAGGAGCTCACTGCAGGGCAGTGACAAGGAGTCAGGTGCCCCTCCCAGGTCTCCCCCCAGTGTCCAGGCCACTAAGTCCATGTGACGCTGTACAGTGCTTGCGTGCAGACTTCCGATAGCTGATCTAACTTCCACAAGGGGCCCTGGCCATACTGATTCACCCTGAGGCGCAGCTCTCCCCTTGGGAGGGAGGGAGAAACACAGGTGTGGAAGGCAAGTCATCATCCTGGGAGCTGAGACAAAACCAGGCGCAGATCCGGGGGCTGAGCAGCAGCTCGGTCAGAGGAGGCGTCTCCCTTCCCTTTCTGGAGACAGCAGGGTGACAGTAAAATTCACACGAGGGCTGCCTGCCTACCCCAAGACCGGGATGGCTTCCATCCTTGGGCAGAAACACACCCAGTTCTGGGTGTCCAGATGAGGTAAGGAAAGCTGTGGCTTCCTGTTAACAGCGGCTGCCACACCCCAGAGGGCAGCAACTCTGAGTGCGGTGGTCGCGATGGCATCGCACATCAGGATCCATTCTCACAAGGTTCAGCGGAGCCATCACTCCCTAAAGTGATGAGAAGCGCTGCTCTCCGGAGACCCCACACCCCTTCTTTTTACCATGGGAACTGTATGCCTGTCCTCAGGGCCTTCTCCTTAGCAGAGAGAGCACCCTTCTGATCACCTGCCAAAGGCGATGCTGACTTATAAGAGGCTGAGGCCAATAAACAAACACTCACATCCCTCCTGAACCTCGTTTCCTGAGCAGCCCCAGAGCTCGGATGCTGACTTCCGAGGAGTCCGACAAGCACTCCGTAATATACATGCTTTTGTCTACAGCTCCTGGTTCACCACTCCCTCCTCAAGGCAGGCCGTGGATACTCTTCCCAAGGCAGGTCCAATAAGCCCTTGCCTTTCTGTGTTGGATCCGGTCTGACAGATCATAAGACCCTCCTTTCCCACGGGGTCCTGTCCCAAACCTGGGGAAATCCAACCAACCGCTTCCCAGCATCTGAGGCCCAGCCTTCCTACAAGCTTGCTTACTGGAGAGCTGTCCCCTCAGCTCTCACCTCTGACCCTGGCCCCTGGTGTCCCCGAAGCAGGGGACAGACCTCATGCTGTTCTCCAAGCCCTGTTCGTGGCTCTGGCTCCAGCCCTGGCACACATGAAAGGAGGCCCATCTGTCACGGTGGCTGTCGGGGGGATGGTGCTCTCTTCTCTGAGCAGAGAATCAACATGCCAAGACTAAGGATAAGAAATGGCCGTGTGTGCCCGTCACCAGCTCAGGTACTGGCGCTCAGGCAGCAAGCTGGACCTGGGGAAGGACTTGGCACCAGCTCTGTCCTTCCCAGCGGCTTGGCCCTCATAGAGTGCAGGGGCACAGATCTGTCTCTGCCTTAAGCTGGGTCGGCGGGAGGGCTGGGTGTGGCTGACTGGGTAACATCAGCTTGGGCTGAGAACCCCTGAAGACCACACAGTTTCTCAGCACTGACACAGGAACAGGTGACTGGGCGTTTGTCCCTTAAATAATCAGGACAAATAACTGAAAAATAAGAGATAGGAGGGGCAGACAGGCACCTGCAGGTGGAAATGAGAGTGAAGCCTGGGAAGTCGTCATGTCTTGGAGGCCAAAGGAAAGGAGGGTTATTTTTTTTTTCCCCAAACAAGTTCAAGTTCTCAAGTTATACTGGCTTCAACTCCTGACTTCCTTTTCCTTTTATCTTCCCTTCCCTCCCTTCCTTTCTTCCTTTTTCTTTTCCTGTTTTCAGTATTGGGGATCAAATCTAGGGGCACTCTACTACTGAGCTACATTCCCAGCCCTCCCCATTTTCTCGTACCAGGGATCAAACTCAGGACTTTGCACTTGTGAGGCAGGTACGGCACCACAAAGCTAAATCCCTGGCCCTTCCCCAGCCCTTTTTCATTCTGAGACAGGGTTTTGCTAAATTGTTCAGATTGGCCTCAGATGAGACCCTCCTGCCTCAGCTTCCCGACTAGCTAGGATTATAAGCTCGTGTCACTGAGCCCAGGGATGACTCCTTTAGGAGTGCGATCTTAGCGTGAACTGTTACATTGCCTTTAAAAATGGAAATGACAGAGCTGGGTACAGTGATGCATGCCTGTAACCCCAGCCCTGTGATCCTTGGAGGCTGAGGTAGAGGAGTGTGCGTTCAAGGCTGGGCCTGGACTACATAGCGAGACCCCGACTTTAAAAACGAAAATGAAAAATGAAATCAAACCAAACCAAGACAAAACAAAGCAAAACAGAACAGAACAAAAAAAAAAGGTGATGGCATCAGGGTGCTGAGGCAAGAAAACAAGCAGGCGCAGTGACAGATGTGGGCAGTGTGGTCCATGGCAACTGCTCAGAGACGAGCCGGGCCTTCTCATCATCTCAAAGCCTCACTTCCTGAGCCAAAACACCCTGTCAGCCCCAAGTCCTTGGCTGCCTGTCTTAAAGTGGGGGGTCGGGGTCACACCGGTGACCTCACCCTCCCACTGGGTTGAGCCAATGTCAGAATCCTTCTCTGGAGCCCTCGGCACCTTTGGGGTTCTGTGGGCCAAAATGATCCACAGTTCTCACTCGGGCCCCTCCCAGGGTTCCCAAAGACACACAAGGCCTGGTGTCCCCCGTGGTGCCTGGGCATGTGCTCTCTCTGGAGTTGGTCCAGCCTTCCTGAGACGAAGTCTCAGCAGGAATTCAAGACACTCTTGGAGCACCCAGGTGCTGCCTGGGAGGCCCAGTCTTAATTTTTCATTTCTAAGCTGTCAGAGCAGCTCAGTTTGTAACCATGGGGAAGTCAGAGCTGGGGCCTCTGCTGCTGGACGATTCATCTCCTTTCTGGAGACTGAAAACATAAAATTTCAGACATGGTCACTTTCTTCCCCTGAAAGATGCTTGGCCCCTTCCTCTTGAGAAGCCAGCTAGATACGGAGAAAGCCCAGGAAGCAGAGAAGACGGAGGAAGAGGAGGAGGTGGAGGAGGAGGAGGAGGTGAAGGAGGACAGGTGATACCAAGACAAGGACGTCTGGATCCCAGTCTCAGTATGAGTGCTGGAGCTCTGGAGCTGCTGTGGCTCACAGTGCATCTCTGCAGGTGTGACCACCAGGCTGCCTGGGGCCCCTTGAGAGGCCCCGTCCTTCACTGAAGCCAGGCCTGTAACACCACTGGGCCAGGCACCTTGACCCATGCTGTGCACAGGTGACCTGGGGCTTATTCTCCCTTGCCGCATCAGTGTGCGCAGGGCTCCTGGGCAGAACAGGAGCCCCCATCTGGTGGCCAGATCGGCACATGTCTCGGCCGCACACAGGTCAGAGCTGCTGACCAGGGCTGCTCAAGAGGGGAGGTATGGCTGCAGGAGCAGGAGCGGCGCCCAGTGGCGCGTTCCGGTTGGTCCTGCTGATCCTGACGGAGCGTGATCTGCCTGCATGCAGCTGGCAAAGGTCAATTAAGTGCCCCCTAACCCAACAGCCTCAGCACAGAAACTCTGGCTTTCTCTTCTGTAAATGGACCTCTGCGATTGCAGAGAGCATGTCTAGAAAAGCAAGACTTGAATTAAGAGCAAAGTGAAACACATGTCCAGGTTTCTCGGAGGAGGGAGTCCTGGATAACCCTGGAGAGCTGCCCAAAAGCTGGCGGGTACAACTGCAGACATGGGAGGGCTGGCTGCTTGTGAGAGGGATGGGGGACAGCCCACCTGCAGTGGGGTGGCAGGGTCCTTCCTGGACCCCCAAGAGGCACCAGTTGAGTGGCTGTGAAAGAATTCAAACGGCAGCTGGCGGCAGAGAGCAACAGATGGCTATGGCTCACAGGACCCCCGGCTGCTGGTGGTGACAGATCGGAGCTGTCCCACTGGGAGGAGCCCCCACAGAAACCAGACATGGACAGGGGCACAGGTAACAACCAGAGAGCCTGCTGTTCCCAGGTGACAGTCTCCTCCTGGGACCTCCACTTTGCCTCCCACCACTCCCAGGTCCCACCTTTTCCTGGGGCTTGGAAAACAATCTGGGGCCCTTGGGGGTGGGGTGGGGAGCCAGGGCTGAGCAGCGTGGCAGGCTCCAGCTTCTCCACGGAGAGGACGGTGTCTGACCCACTTTGAGGGGAACACAGAGACAGAAGAACGCTCGGTGTCTGCTCTGAATCCACAAACAGCGGGGAGGGAGCCCTGTGGGTCCCCAACAGCACAGACCTGAGCAGGGCGGCTGTGCTCCACAGCAGCCTTTATTAGAAAGAATCGGGTTTTAGTAACACCGAATGGGCACCCTGAGCCGAGCCAGCTGTTCAGGTCCCCAAGCGGGAGCTGTCTGCATGAGCCTGGGGGAATGTATGTAAAGGGACTGAAGTAATGATGCCTCTGTGGCCTCTTCCAGGCCGAGAGCCCCACACACTGGGCATCCAGGGTGGGAACAGCTGACTGGCATAGGTCTGCATGCATAAGGCTCAGGATCTGAGGCCACGGCTGCTGGACCTGTGGGCACGAAGGACGGTGCTCTGGCTACCTTTCCTTTGTCCTGGTCCACTTGCTGCTGATAGAGCTAGGGGCTCTAAAGGAGCCCCTGACCCCCAGGAGATGGCTTGTTTCTCATTTCCTGGAGGCTGAGCTTCCCTGAAGGTGGTGGGGGTGGAGGCTGGGGTAGAGGGCCCCCTTCCCCGTGTGCACCAAGGAACACAGTGGGGGTGAGGCGAGGCTGTGCAGATCTCAGCGCGGGTACCTAGTACGGACACCTTGCACCACCCCTGTTTCCAGTCGCGGCTGAGGTTGTGTCCCCAACCCGCTGGCCGGTCTCTAGAGACGCTCGCTGTGAGGCTTCTCTCGGGATGTGACAGTTAGCTGAGTTGACAATGATGGCAATGCTCACTGTGGCTCCCATGGCAGCTTTAAGCTGCTCGATGGGGCTTGTTTTCTCATTCGGCACAGACATCACCTGACCCACATCAAAGGAACAGGGTGAGGGGTGCAGTATGATAACTTTGATAACTTGGAGGTGTAGCACCCATCACCACGCCAGAGGCCTCTGCTCAGACCTGGAGTAGCTGCCTGGGGGAGCTCACAGAGAGACCAAGAGGCTGGCCAGGCACCCGAGCTGCTAATGCTCTCTCTCTCTCACTTGCTGGGGACACCAAACTGACCAGCCTGGTATCCCCAGACTTATTTGGGGGCACAGCAGAATCAACAAGGACACTTGTCATTTACATTCTGACGTTTTCTCTGGACGCGGGGCTATTTGCAAAGTCTCTTAACCCGTTAGTCCCATTCTGGCAGCGTAAGGGGGCTGGCCTGAGGCTCCTCCTTGGGAGAGCTTGGGGGCCTGCGATCTCCCCGGCCTCATTTCAACAGATGGCAGAACAAATTCCTAATTAGGCACGAGAAAGTTTCCGGCTCAGCACATTTATTCATGATTTTCTGGTCCCTTTGGTGCTCATTCTGCCCCTTTTGTCTTCCTGGAACCCAAGCTAGCTTATTGCCACCCTGAGCTCTTTACTTGGCTCTTGGAAAGGCACAGCCTTAATCTGGGGAGAAGAAGGGCATGTGGCAGGCGGGGGTGTGGAAGGGGGGATCGGGGGGGGGGGCAGGCCACA
>NW_022900935.1:58780928-58783355 GCF_012274545.1 Fukomys damarensis | reverse complement strand
GGGGGGGTGGGGGGGGTGAGAAGGGGGTGTGGGGGGGGGGGGACAGGCCACACAGCTGCTTTTCAGAAGCAAAATGAAAAGGGAGTTTGCTGCTTACTGACAACTTGGCAGAGGTTTGAGAAGGCAAGTGGGGCTTCCAAGATCACTGTCTATGGAGCTGTTCTAGAAAAACTGCTGGGGGTGAGCTCAGCCCAGGGGAGGGACACCCTTGGCAGGGTCCAGCCCCTGTTCCGAGAGGGCCTGCAAACGTCTAGCAGGAGGACTGAGGATGCTCTCACAAGCAGGGCAGCTCACTTGGTGTTGTTATTTGGTGGCTCTGGGGAGGAGTCCATGACCTCTCTTTCCTTCCTCCCCTGCTCACGTGCCACAGAAGACACCCACATCCGGTCTAAGAAGAGAAAGGCCCGGGTGGTGCCACTACGCCAGCTGGGAATTGAGCCCTGGCACGCTATGGTTCAGCTGACTGACCTGGGCTGTCTTCCTTTTTCCCAAGAGGCTGTGCTACTGGCCAGCATGCTTTCCAACCTCAAGGGTCTGAGTTTCTTATGGGGAAAAACAACTGCTTGTACTGTCACCAACAGCAGCTCCCTGGAGAGGCTCTTGACACTTCTCTCTCAGATCAAAGGGAGAGAAGAGGCAAACAGCTGCAAAGACAACATGTCGAGGCAGCCACAGCACCACCAAAAGACCAGTGCCTGTGACCTTCACGAGCTGGTCTCTGCCCAGGCACCCGATTCACCCAGAGCCTCTCTCAGGGCCACAGAAACCCTAGGTGGGGTGGGATCTCTTCCTAGGGAGGCAGGGGCCATGGACACAGTCCAACTGCAGTGCCAGGGGCTGCCCTGTGGGGAGCAGAGGGGGCCAAACAGCCTCACATCACCAGCAGGTAGGTGGCCCACTGTCGGGGAAACAGCAGCAATGAATTTTCTAAGGCTCTTCCAACTGCTGATTCCACTCTGAGCCAGACTCTGGGGCAGGAGAGGATGGAAAGGGGGCAGGGGCTGTTGGAAGTCACCCTCTAGGACCCTGGGCCTCCTGGGATCTCCGACTCAAGTCTGGGCACGCATGGGGACCTTTATTTGCCATCAGCTACCTCCTTTCCCTTTCACAAGCTTCCACTTGAAGACAGTGAATGTGTCTCTAGCCGGATGCAGAGAGGAACTGGTTGCACTCAAGAATGCTTCCAAAGTCTCTGTCATTATCCACTAGTCATCCCCTCACAGCCTTACAGGTGAATTCATCACACCGGTGAAAGCATGTGCATCCTTCCACCTGTCCTCCTGGGCCAGGGAAGGGGAACAGGAAAGACCTCAGCTTTTGGGTCAGAGCTTACCCAGCTCCTTCTTACCACCTATGCAGTGAACAGGGCAGGGGCCGGGTTTTCAGGGCTGTAGACCTGGCTGCAGGGACTGCCAGGAGCTGCCTAGGGAGGCGAGGATGGTGAATATCCTTCTCCAGATTCTGTTCACCCAGAAAACTCCTGGAGATCGCCAGGGCTTGAAAATACTTCACATAAGCAGAGAAAAAGAGGATGGACTGTGTTCCTTGTACCCTGTTGACCTCAACTTCTGGACACAGCAGCTCCTAGCACTCCGGGGGATCTATCCATGGGACTCATGTGATCCCTGTGCTCCAAGTAACAAGTTTTCATTTCTTCCCAGGCAGTCGTGTTAACTTACCCTGGGGCTTTGCAGCCTGGGATGAAATGGGACAGCCCCGTTTGTGACTGTGTAATCAGACGCCATGGATGAGGTAGACCAGGAATCTGGCCCCATCCAGGTCCCCAGACAATGCGCTCCTGGTGGGGCTCATCACACCTCAGAGCTGACCTTGGTCCTGCTCGTGGGTCCTTATGAGGATGGACCAAGAGCAGGAAGAAGGCCCTGGCTGGTGAGTGGCTCGAGACAGGAACGTGTGGCCCTCATGGTGGAGTGGAAGCCTCATAGCACCCCTCCAACTGAGGACGCTAGGGCTCCCGTGTGTTCAGTGGTTCTTCACTCTGGGGACTGGAGAGGCCAGCGGTCATTTGGGTGGACACTGTCCTCGGCACAGCACTGTTTACTCCAGGTCCCACAGAGAACCAGGGCAGTGGGCGCCTGGTCCTGAGGAGGGGAAGGGGCAACTGCGGTGGGAAAGGAGGCTGGGGACGACAGAAAGGTTCCTCTGGAATCTCATGCCAGGGGCAGGGCAGCTGTGGCTGAACATACTCACTGGGTCCAGGCCCCTCTATCTGAACGGCAAAGATCTTCTTTGCTTTTATTATTTAGCATTTTAAAAAAATGGTAGGATACGCTTTACACCGTTATCCCCACCCCTACTCCTTTCTGAGACAGGCTCTGGCTAAGTTGGGCAGGTGGCCTCAAACTTACAGTCTTTCTGCCTTGCCTCCTAAGTTCTGGGATTGCAGGTGTGCACTACCTCACCTGG
>NW_022900935.1:58757838-58780718 GCF_012274545.1 Fukomys damarensis | reverse complement strand
CCTCCCCGGGTTTTTTTTTTTTTTTTTTTGACATGGGGTCTCCCCATGTCGCCCTGGCTGGCCCTGAACACTCAAGCTCAAGCAATCCTCCTGTCTGAGTGCTGTGACTACAGATATACACCCAGTTGGCCTTCTTTGCTTCTAGGTATAATAAAGTAAGTGTCCAACAGATGCCCAGTGTGTACACCGGGCGATGGAGAAGCACGAACCCCACACCCTCTCCTCCTCGGGCCAGTCGCTTGAGCAGCTGGCTCCTTCCCTCAAGTGGCTGGAGAGATGGAGTGCTAGAAGTGAACCAGCTCCCTACGACCAACCTAGTTCAGGGGAAGAGACCTGGACTGCAGCCGAGGATGATGGTGCTGTTGCTCAGTGTGCACTGGTCAGTGGGAACCTGCTGCAGATGGGAGGCAGTGAGTGGCTGTTGCCACGGCCCACTGGGTTTCACAGCTGCACCGCATGATGTGCCCACAAGAAGGCAGAGCGCTCTTGTTCCTGTGTCCTGCAGGGTGCACGCCCGACCCGGGCCACCCTGTGGGTTGGTGGGGACCTAGTGGGGTGTATGAAGGAGTCTGGCCACAGATTCTAGCCCGGCTCCCTCTATGCAACATGGCCTTGACAAAGCCACTTTGGTGCTAAGCTTCCTCACCAGCAAAGGGCAGGCAGGGGACCTTGCCTCAGTCCCTGCCTCTGGAAAGGTTGGAGACCCAGGCAGGCCAAGGTAACAATACCCAGTCAGCCTCACTGGGAGCTTGCTCGGCCTCTCGGAGGAGGTGGAGGAAAGGACGAGGGCAGAAGGATGAGGACAGAGACATTTCTCAGACTCACCGATCCATCTCATCAAAGAGGTCAGGATCTGCAGGTACTTGGTCTTCTGGACGTCAAAGAAGGTGAACGGTCCCAGGAGGAGCGTGAAGACAGCCTGGGGGGCGGAACACAGTGGTGAGAGAACACAGGGGCGGCTGCCCACCCTAACCCTAACCCCAGCGCGCCCCTGGCCAGAGGTCCAGAGCCCTGCCTCTCTGACACGGTTCACGCTTGCAGACCGGATGCTACTGCACTTCCTGGGCAAGGTCCAGGCATCAGGCGAGGGACGCCATCCCCTCTGCTCTCTGGCGGGTGCTGGTAGAGGACCTTTGGGTCTAGCACAGCACTGGCTGTGAGTACAGATCAGGTACAAAATGGCAACAAGATGAGGAGCCAAAAATAACACCAGCCATGCCCTCACCACCACTGGGAGGAAAGGACACGGTGGGGAGGGCACACGGGGCTCTGGCAAGACAGTGGAGAGAGGGTGCCCCTTCTGAAGGGCTCAGAGAGAAGCATTCATCAGGGTGCCATTCATCAGCCACATTTTCAGCTTAAATGCAAGGGGAAAGCCTAGAGAACAAGAGCCAGGGGCTTCCGGGGTGACTCACTGAGACTCACGTCCTGGATTAAGAGGAAAAGCGCTACACCTAGAAAGACTGGAAGTGATGAGGCCTGGGTGAGGGGCAGGGAGTCAGGCAGGGAGAAGGACGCCTGCACCCTGGTCCTCCTCAGTTCGCTGCTCTGGAAAGAACAGGGAAGTGTTTACTTAAAAAAAAAATGGCAGCAAAAACTGTCTTGGAAAATTGGTCTGTGCGAACTGTGGACCATTTGTGCAGAAGAAATCAGGGTGAATATGGTACAGGCAATGGGGAGAGGAGTGGGGGGCAGGCTTTTCATGCCAAATTGGTTGCTCAGGGAGCAGAGGAATTAAAAGCTGCTTGCTGGAGTTAAGACGATGGTACCATTTCCAATCTGCTGCTCAGAAGCAGACGAGGCATCAGACCTTATTAACATTTACACTGTGCCATTTTATCACGTTAATGCTAATGACACTCACAGAGATGCGGCAGGAGGCACAGAAAGCCTGAAGGTGGGGAGACCAGCTCTGGCCTTGTGCTTGGGGTGAATTCATCACAGTTGCCCAGCCCTGGGCCAGTCCCGTGACAGGCAGGATGGCAGGCGGCGGAGGCTGGGCTCCGCAGAAGGGGGTGAGCCCGCTCTGCCCCCAGCACAAGGAGAGCAGGATGTGGGAGAGGCTGTGACCTCTTATCCAAGTCCATTATCACTGTGAGAGGAATGACAGAAGGACTCAAGTGCCGCTTAAGGAAAAGGCTCTAATTAGCTGGGGTGGGTGAAGGTGCCCTGGGGACTACCAGGGCCGGGAGATTTCTGGAGAAGGCTTTCTGCTGGGGTCCTGGGAACCAGACCCCCTCCATTCAGTAGAGGGGGAAGAAGAAGAGTTTCCTTTAGGCTGGGGTGACAGGCAAAGGCAGAGCAGGGGTCGCTCTCTGGTCTTGCAGGCCCAGGGAGCAGAGCCGGGACGCAGTAACTAACAGGCTCGCAGTAACTACCACCACCTCTGGCCCAGCCCGTCTGTATGCAGCACCATCGGTAAGTCATTTAGGAAAATTACCACTTCAGGGGAACTTTCCACTGATGAATTTCTTTTCTGAAGGGTGGAGAAGTGGATGTCAGGTGGAAGGATAAATACAAAGTCACTCACCACAACTCTTTCAGACAACTGCGGCCTGCTGGAAACTGGACTCCTGTTATGCCCGGGGGGTTCACCTTTGACCCATGACCATTTGAAAACTAGCTTGGGGGGGGCTCTTCCTAATGCTTTTGGCAGGAGTCAGATCCCCTCTGAGGAACCCAGTAATGGCTGGTCTTTAGAGGGTTCCAGGACATAAGAAGGGCAGGAGTAGCGGAACTGTCCCCAAGGTCAGCAAAGACTCCTGCAGCTGCAGCCATCAAGTACAGCCCTCCAGAGGTGCTTGTTAGAGGCCTGGTCTCTCTCCACCCTCCTCCAGCTCAGTGCTCTTGTCAAATTGTCAAAACCCCAGGACAAGGAGACCCCACTGTGTAGAAGCCCCAGGGAGGGAGTCCTGGCTGCTGAGGGCGTTCCTGGGTAAGAGGCCAGGCACACACTCCTCTAAAAGGTGCTGATCAAGAGACAGGGAACCGGAATCTGGAGTCTGAACAAGGGTCCAGCCTCACTTAGCGTGCTCAGACCCATCCAGGGGATGGCCAGGGGCGAAGGGCTCCTTTGGAAGATTTGAACAACAGCGGTGACACCCACAGTGTCGGCAGCTCCTTTCATACCAAGGAGCACAGACCGCCACTCCACTAAGGCCCCACGGCGTCCCAGACGGCAGACAGACGGCCAAACAGCAGCCTCGCGCAGGCTGGGAGCTCATGCGTCAGAGGGAGCCCAGATGAAGATGCAGACCCAGGGCTGGGGCTAATTACGGAACAGGTGTCCTCTGCAAATTAGCTAGAGCCTGAACCCAGCAAGTGCGGAAGCGGGCACCAGAGTGACAAAGGACAAAAGACAGGAGTGGCGGTGGCTACTGAATGCTTTGGGAAGAAAGGGGCTTGGGCTGAAGGACGAGACCCAGTCTTCTGACGGTCTGGTGGGGGCAGGGCCACCTCTGAATGCTCATCAGCCAAATGTAGCACTGTGTTTTCTTTTTCCTTCTTAAAAAAGATGAAATAAAAAGCCAAGAGACAGCCTATCCTCTTGGGTCTTCCAGTCTAGCCCGTATGACATTATAAATTAGCCGGCTCTGGAGCAATTTTCCAACCCCCAAATGCCACTGATCAGTTCAAATTCAGTCTCTGTTCAAGGACTCTTGTCACCCAGCTCATTACTGGAGGCAGGGACACCAGTCGCTGCAGCCAAATGTGTTTGTTAAAAAAAGAACGCCTCTTTGATTTCTAATGAAATCTTCAAGCAAGTCTCTGGGAGTCAAGCCTGGGACAGACCTGGGAAATGAGATGGGGCCACTCAAACCTCTCTCTTCCTGGGCCAGTGAGTTTAGCTGTGCACCAAGGGCCCTGAGGCCGCCTTGCCGGAGTCTTGATGGACAATGCCAGCTTATGTTCCCAAGGTGCTGCAGGTAGCACTTGCACTTGGCCTTGGGTCTCCAGCTCGCCAGGCTCTGAATCTCCAATTCCTTCCTTATTCTCTCTGTTACGTTTCTGTGGCTGCTGTAACAAATTACCACAAATGGAGGGCCTTCAAATCCCAGAGTTCAGGCAGCTGTGGTGGCACATGCCTGTAATCTGAGCACTCCAGAGGCCAAGGAGGAGGACGGCTGCAAGTTTGAGGCCAGCATGGGCTACACAGTGAATTCAAGGCGAAGCTGGACCATACGGGGAGATTTTTATCTCAAACTACAAACGAACCAACCCCAGGATTTTCTCTCTAAGGCCAGAAGTCGGGAAGCTAGCAGGACAAGGATCCCAACAGCAGCACACCCCAGCCCACCCCAGTGGAGGCCTACTCTGCACACACACTGAGGACGGAGCTGCCAGGAGCCACATTTCTCCAGCTTCCGCCAGGACTGAGACTACCGGACACAAGAGGGGCCAGAAAGCTCCTGATCTGCAACTCAGCCTCTATCCATGGGAGACAGAGGGGACACCCTGTCTTCAGAACCAGGGACTGAAAGGGACTGCGGTGGGCTGAACACACAGATGCTCCAGACAGCATTTGGCTTTGCTGAGACCCAGGAGTACTGAGGCTCACACCTGCTTGAGAGGGTGGCTGGGGGTACTGGGGGCTCAGTTGCTAACCGAAGCCTCCACTTTCCTCTTGGAGTGGTCTGGACTCAGCTGTTCGATTCCAGGGTGGGAGAAAGAATTGCTGTGCCACTTCCAACAGCAGAACCTTAAATCTAGAACTCTTAACTCAGGCCTGCTGACCTGATCCTGGACACTTACAGGAGGAAGGCTCCAGTTCAACTCAACCCTACTACCTGGATACAAAAGGTGCCCGGCAGCGGGAACATGTGGTGTCCTTTGTTTAGTTGTCCCAACAAGGAACCGCGATCAAGTGTGGACACGAAAACAGAAAAGTAAAGCAGCCTGACACCTAACTTCCTATCCCCACATTTCTCTGCATATTTAGCTGGCCAGGAAAATGAAATGAAAGCTTAAATTTGGTGCCAATACCAAATTAAACAGTGTAAGAGTTTAAAAGTAAAATTAAAGGTTAAGAGTTTAAACTAAACAATTTAACAGTTTAAGAGGCTGCAAAATCTTGGGGTGTCACACCTGCCTGGATTCCACCTCTGCCACTCTCAACCCCGCCATCCTAGCTGTTGTTTATCACTGCCCTGTCAAAGTTGTCCTGTGATAACATCACCACACAAGGCCACAGGTCGTTTTGCACCCACAGAACTCTCACACACAGGATGCCCATCTACACAGTGACCAGCGCAGTGACGACGCCATCCCCTTCCTGAGGAGGCAGAGGTACTGGAGAGGTCCAGCACCAGAGCAAAAACAAGCAGCAGAACAGGTGTCCCCAGACCTCAGCCCCTTCGCAGAGCAAGCGCTGTGCGTCCGTCCTGTTAGGGAGGCTGATCCTCTCTGACACCTCCTGTCCCTGTAGAGCTAATTCCCACTCTCATGGCTTTTCTCTCCGGGCTCCTCGTCCTGGCAGAGAATCTCCTTTTCTTTTCCTTAGCCCCTGCCTTCGATGGCCTGCTCAAGGGCCAACTCCTCTGCAGTTATTTTTGTTCTCCCTGGGGGTTCTCGCCTGAAATACCGTGCAGACAGGCAGTGCCACAAGGCTTCACTGTTGGAGAGAACAGGGAGCCGCTCCTTTTTCAGGACTGTGCATCCCCAGCGCAGCACAGGTACTGTGAGGGCAAGGACTGTACCCTCTTGTGTCCCAGCACCCAGGGAGGGCTCCGTGCACACATGCATATGGGCCAACAAGAACTACATGTGCAGAATGTGTTGGATTTGGTGGCAGCAGTACCTGGGGGAAAGGTGTCACCCTGGAGCGGGGGAAGGGGCAACCCTAGTCTCGCAGACTTCCTCTGTACTCTGGCAGAGCAAACAGCACACAGCCACACAAAAGTACTCCTGCTCTGCCTGAAACAGTTTACTCTGCCGTGGAAAATACTTCCCAAAACAGCGGAGAGGGTTGGGGGTGTGGCTGTTTGTATCAGTGACAGCTCTACGGTTCACTATCACCGCACTAGGCCCTGGATTCTGTCCCCAGCAATACACACACCCACACCCACCAACATGAGCAAATCAAAGGAAAACAGCATTGCTCTCAATTTATCCCCTCTGGGGCGTGTCATATTCACTTGTTATGAGGAGAGAGGGGCACATGGCTACTGCCACGAAGGTACCGGCAAAGGAAGGAATTCCTCAAGGACTGGGACCATGCCGTGAATCTGCTTGGCCCCCAGAAGAGGTGACATCTGAGTAGAAAATGAAAAGAAGAGCCTAAAGGTCTTCAAACGGGTAGTTCTTTCCCTACCTACTCTCTGGAGATAACAGATTCCATTATTTCTTTTCCCACAAAACAAAAGGAAAATCCCAAAGCCTCTTTCATCATCTCTACTGTTGAGCAGAGGTGGAGGGACCTGCAGCTTCTAACGTGAGCTTAAACTGCAGTGAATTCAACACATAGTTCTTGCTTGCTTTTCTCAAAAAAGAAGAGAGGGGGAATCCCATTCTCGGGGGAAAGACAGGAGAGATTACATATAACGCAATGCTGAAGTGCTGGCCACAATGCAGGAATGCAGGACAAACGTCCTAAGACCCTTCTGAGCAATGAAACATCCAAGCCACCCCCTGGAACAGAGTGGGAAGCACCAGTCACCCTCTGCCACGGGTGACAGTGGTAAGCACCCGAGAGGGAGGCAGAACAGGCAGCACCCCGTTGATCCAGCTGGGGCAGGGGCCCGCTGTCCCGCCCAGTCCTGCACCCCAGGGCAGCGGCTGTCCCAGACGCCAGATGGTGGAGGAAGGGCAAATCTGTGCTTACTGGTGTCCTCCATCTCCTCATCTCGGGAGCTGGGAGAGTGTGCTGTGCCCTGTAGGCCACTCTGAACAATAATAACTGGGCCGGGCCGCTTCCTCACCAGGGGGCAGTTCTCCAATTGAGAGCTGAAAAGTGAGTGTTGTTTTGTTTTTGGCGCCCACAGAATAGTGAAACAGATGCCGGGCCGCTTCCTCACCAGGGGGCAGTTCTCCAATTGAGAGCTGAAAAGTGAGTGTTGTTTTTGGCGCCCACAGAATAGTGAAACAGGGCTTCTAAAAGCTGAGAACTCAGCAAAACACAGGCCAACAGCCCCACTCAAGCTTCTTGCTCTAGGGCTGTGGTGGGGGAGTGACTTGGATTTCTCTGTAATTCAGCAGGGGTGACAAAGGCACCTCTTGTAAGGCAACAAGTGTTGGAAGGTTGAGCGGGGCTACTCTAAGCATGGGATCTGGGGGTGCAGATGACAGAACACCCCAGCTTGGAGCTCAAGAGGTCCAGGGGCGCAGGTTCAGGCGGAGATGACCCCATGCTAACCACACAGCTGAGAGCCCTGGACTGACCCCGAGGGCGTTCCACATCAAAAGGAGGAATGCCCAGCCTACAAGGCTGGTTTCACTGGGTGCTAAGGGTTGAGAGCTAACTGGAGTTAATGGTGACTCCGCACAAACCCATCACTAAATGGGAGCCCACAACTTGCAATGTGTCCTTGAAGTGCAGTAAAGAAATGTTCAAAGATTCTATTTTTATTTCTCAAGTAGCTGTGAACATTTTGGTTTGGGAGTTTTAATTTTCCTAACTTGAATTACAGCTTCTGGGGATTCATCCTCCTAAGTGTGTGTGTGTGTGTGGGGTGAGCTCAGAGGCAGCATGGGATGGAAGGGTCACAGCTTTGGGTCACATGGACAGGGCGTGGATTACATCCTGATGCCCTTCTAACTGTGATACCTGTTGAGTTATTCACCTTCCCAAAGCACATTATGTGCACACAGACGACAGATATTCAGCAGATACTAGCCTTGGCTGCCTGACCCCAATAAGCATCAGCACATACCAGGTAATGATAGCCCAGCCCATCCATCTGGGAACACCACACTACTGAAGCCAAGCAAGACCTCTATGCGAAGGATTATAAGTGAATACTATCCTCCCGCTCCTTTGAGGGACGTGATCTTGCTACACAGCCCAGATTGGCCTCAGACTCGTAGGCTCAAGTGCTCTCTCTGCCTAAACCTCCCGAGTAGCTCGGACTGCAGGTGGGTCTGACTAGGCCTGGCTCTGATACTATTTTTATTTGATACCCATTACCTCCACCCAAGTTCAGCAATAGTCCAGACACTTTTTAGCAGAGTTCAGGGTCTTCCTGACTGAACAGCATGCAGAAGATGACAGCCAGACCAAGAGAACAAGGCTGCCTCAGAAACTGTGTCCAAGGTGGGTGTACCAACTCGAGAACCATTATCATTGGACTCAACCTTATTTACCCAGACACCCCATGAGACTGAATCCTTTGTATCCAAAATGCGGGCCAGAGGACTCACATGCCACACAGAGGGTGTCTGACTGTCGATTCACAGAAGACCATTTTCAGAAACTCCCTTTCCAAGGCAAGAGAAGAGCAGTGTCCCGCCTGAAGCCCCATGCGGTGAGTGACACTCGCCCAGAGAATTGGAGAAGCCTGGTCGTGTGAGAGGGAACTTGCGCCAAGACAGGCTGTCAGGCTACAGATACCAACCCAACCATGAGGGAGATGCCGCTAAGCTTTCCCCTGCCAATTGTCAAGTTCTATTTACCTGGTACAGAAAGTAATGGGGACAGATGGAGGCGGGGGTCCCTCTTTCAGCACACTGACCCTCTGTACAGCAGTGACTACTGTCTGCCTGACACCTAGTGCTGCTTGAAGGGGGCTATTGAGTCTCAGAGTCCCTGCTTCCAGCCCACCCTCCCCAACTCCACGCTTAGAAGGTACCAGGGAGATTTCTGATGAACAGAATCAGAGACTGAAAGATTCAGACAATAAAACCCAACAGCTGATATGTAGGCTCGTTTAAAGAAGTATGCGCTTCTTGAGCACTCAAAGTCTAGAAATCTTGCTCCTATCTCACCACATTCTTCAAGGGAAAAGCATGTCTACTGCACAACCGTTTAGCCCCACTCTGAACGGCGCATGGAGAGGATGAACGCCATGACTGCCTCACAAGCACAAGGCCCTGAGTTCAATCCCTGGGAAGAAGAAGAAGAAGAAGAAGAAGAAGAAGAAGAAGAAGAAAGAACCCTTGAACTTACTTCCTTTCCTGAACTAGCTTCTAGGAACACACCCTTGTCACACTCAGATGAGGCCCTGGACTTCCTAGTTAGAGGTCTGGGGTTTGTGGCCTGTCTTTATGGGTACTCTGGGAGGCAAAAAAACAAAACAAAACAAAAAACTCACCAACTATTTCCCTCACCCTTCCATGGGAAAAAAGAACAGAGAAAGAGGAAAACTCACCCCAAACTTCTCTATCAAGTGGAATGGCAGAGGAGCTGCCTGGCAGGGGCCCAGGGTCATTTACACAGAGGGCTCCTAAAGCCCAGGAGAGCGATCTGCCTAGAAACTCCACACACGTACCTGCCAACAGGAGCCTATAGCTGCTCAGGACACGAGCTATCGCCCCAGGGCAGCTGACCTGACCACGAAGTCACCATCTCCTTTGCGCCCACTGCCTTTGGAATCAGGCCAAGTCCCACTCCTGGTACAGGTGTTGCCTATATGACTCCCATCCCCAAACCTCCAGCTGGAAGATGGTTTGGGGCTACACTCTGAGGCCGTGCCGTTGGCAGGGAGGGAGAGCTCTGCTGACTCCTCTTCTCTACATCACGCTCTCCCAAGCTATCCCGGCTCCCTGAGACTCCCGGTGGGGCTGACATCCCACACTTCAGAGGAGTTTGGCCATGAGGAGCAGGAAGGGTTCAGGGAATCAGCAGAGGGCAGGGACAGGTAAGACCGTTCCTGAATCCCGACATCCTGTGAACTGACTTTAGAAAACTGTGACTGATTGAGAGGAATACAATACTTTGTTCAAAGTCTCTCAACCACTTAGATACCAAGGAGTTTAGAGCTCACGTCATCTCTATCCAAAGCCCTCTCCTCTTTAGAACACTTAACTGTGTCCCATGACCATGCCTCTTCCACTGTCCCCTCTGTGGCCCCCTTGAGGTAGGAGGACAGGGCTGGTCTGGTCTGATGGCCCTACGCTTACATGGCCACTGCTTCTCTTACTCTGTCACTGGAGGACACACCAGCCTGTGAGGTCTCTTTCTCAGCTGAATAGCCAGATGGTGCCTGCTAATGGGCAGAGTTCCAAGTATTTGATGCCAGAGCTGCAACTCTTGTGGTTTTGGGGAAAAGATAAATATTGTAGAAAACCCACAAAGTCATTTGCTTAATGATTATAAGCCATCAGGGTTTATAAAGGTTGCCTGGCTCTTCATAAGTATAATGAAGAGAGATGGAATCCAGATCCTGCAAGTTCAGGTGAGAAGACAGAACAGGAAGACTTGGACAGGGGGTGGCGGGATGAAGGGAGGCCAAGGCACACTAAAGGCCAGGGGCTGTGAAGGTGGAAGACCCAAGGCAGTGAGGGTGGGCAGTGGAAGAGGGAGGGCTGCCGAAGTAGCCTGGGGCAGACACCCTCACAGAGAGATGAGTCTAAGGGGCTTCAAGCAGGGCAATGGCAGTCAGATTTACCTGAAGACTGGTTTGAACGACTGGAATGACAGGAAGAGACCATCTTCACGACCTGGGGCAATGTTCACGCTGCAAGATGGCTGGGCTTATGTCCCAGGACCCAGCAGAACTGCTCTCTGTGACTTTAGGGCTCAGCAGTAGAGCACGTGCCTAGCCTGTAAGGCCCTGGATTTGATCCCAGGATTAAAGTACAAGGGATTTTAGTTGTGTGGGCTGAGCATGCGGAGGAGGCAAGGATACTCATCCCAGTCCTGCAGGACAGAGGAGTGAAAATACTGGCTCGGGTGCTCCCAGGAGCCTGGTAAAAGGTAGTTCAGTGTGTATACACTGCCCAGTACAGGCTCCAGAAGACCCACTATGACCAGCAGAAACCAGGATATGGGGAGGTGGGGCTTCCTGAAGGGTTCAGAGTTTGGGAGCTCCAGAAGAAACAGCCCCGCTCTTCCTGGCTATCCTGGGCCATGGTAACAGGTGCAAAGACCAAACTTCTTCAGCACCACAGGCTTGGGTTAATGATCTCACTCTTTAGCTACTTAGCTACCGGGGACCTTCTACAGAAGCAGCTCTTAGCCTTGTTCATTCACACTGTAGATCAAGGCGAGAGGATGTGATCTCACCCACATGAGAAAGTGGGTCATGTCTGCTTGGGCCCGCTGTGGGCTGGGGAACCACTGCAGGGGCTGGGCTAGAGGACATCTTGATCCTCACAGGTCCCAAGAACAAGAGGACTCCAGAGGAAGAGGTGGGCTGCTTTGTAAGTGATGGAGGGATGGGAACCCTCTGGACCACTAATCCAGTCCTGAGCTCCCTGGAGAAAAGGCTCACAGCCCTAGCACCCAACTGTCAGGGATGAACCTGCTCAGGGCCAGGGGATGGTGAGCAGCACAGGTGCCCTTGGGCCTGACAGCGGGACCGCCCCCCTGCCCCTGGGCCTGGAGACTGGCACTTGCTCCTATGCCCTGGGACATCAGGGCTCTGCTGCTTCACCTGCCTGGCGTTGGTGCTATGCTCCATGAGAGGCGTCAGGTGATCACTGGAGAGGCTCTTGGCTTCTGCCCTTCCTCATTCCATGCTCCTTGAGCAGGAAGAGTGATGGAGGTGGGAAGGTTCCTCGCTGGAGCTGGAGGGAGGCAGGGAGGGAAGTCAGGTGCCCAGAGCGCAGGAGCCCTGCAGAGGAGCGCACAGGGCAGGCTGGCTCCACCTCTTCCCTGCTGACGTCTGACCTCGAAATAAATGGGGAACTGAGTAACCTTGGAGGCGGGGAAGGAGGGGAGATGGCACATCAAGCTGGCTGATAAATGAGCTCTGTTCAACTGGGTATAACAGATCACACTAACAACCCCTAGCTCCCTCCCTCCCTGGTGGTCTGCAACCCACAGGCGGCGGATTCAGAGGAAGCTATGGGGAAGCCAAGAGCACCATCTGGTAGACACAGGAGGTACCTGTGGGCTCAGGTGACAGAGAAGTCACTGGCAAGCAAATACTGCAGTGCCCCCTTTCTTCTGAGGACAGAGACTGAAAAAGCCTGCGTGGGGATGGGTACTGCCGCCTCCGGTCTGCTCAGGAGCACCTGCCAGCATCACCAATGGCACCAGCCTGGGGAACTGTGGATGGCCTGGCCACCTCCTTTTCCCTGGAAGTCCCTGACTGCTGGCTCCACAGTGCTGCCTCGGGAAGCGGTTCTATCAGGAAGACCACAGCGGTCTCTCCCTGGGGGACTGGGTGCAAGACCATTACCACTGTGAAGCAGGTTCTTGGGCCTCCTAGCCTTACAGTTTGCTACATCAGGCCTGGTATAGGCCCCAGAAATCTGTATGCTTAATGAAGGCCGGAAGGGACCAGGCACAGAGATGAGGGAAGTGTTCCTCAACAGTTTACCTACCCCTCAGGTGGAGCACAGCAACCCTGCAGCAGAGGGGAAAGAGACAGATCTGCGTGACCATCACAGGCCAGATGGGCCTTCTACCCACCGGCAGCAGTAGGTGTCCAACACCGGACCGTGCCTGCTTGTGCCCCACGGAGGTCTCCAGGGACCATCTCAATCCCTGGCTAAAGAAGTTCTTGCCACAGCCAAATTAAACACGCCCTCAGTGGCTTGTGACTCGTCCTTCTAGATTTACACTGGCACACAGCAATTGCTCGGCGACACCTCCCTCTGCACTCGGAGGCTTATTAAGATGTACCTTGGTCTTCTCTCAGCTAATCCACAAGACTTCCGGAGCTCATGCTAATTAATCACATGGCCTTATTAATATGCACCATAATTGTTTAGCTCTGCTTCACGCCCTTCATCCCCGTGTCCCACGCATCTTTCTGCTGTCTGCACACCCTCTGGGGTTCTGCTTCCTCAGGGCTGGGGACACTACAGATGTATGCACAGCTAGGTCTTCCCTGCACACAGATGTGGCTTTCCAGACAGTGTGCAGGACCAGTGGCACTGGCTGGGACACTGGCTACACAAAAAAGCATGGTTATTACTTTAGAGCGAGTGCTCTATATAATTAAACATTACTGCCAGGGCCCTGAGGTGCTATTCAGAAAGACACCAGGTTCTGCTTAAAACATACACCCTGTAGCAGAGCGAAAGCACTGTTCAGCCTCCCTAAACGCAGCAGGACCACCGAGTGCTATGGGCTAATCTGTGGGACAGAAGGAGCAGAGAAGGAGGAGCAGGAAAAGAGTTTGGCATATAGTTTTCATCCTACTCAGAACAAATACTTAGGACTACTGGAAGTTTGTCCTGGACCACATTACTCTAGGAGTATAGGAAGGTTGCTGGGTTCGAGACTGTAGTTTTAGCTGCATTTTTTTTTTAAGAGAGAGAGAGAGGAAGAAAGAAAAAGAAAGGAAGGAAGGAAGGAAGGAAAAGAAAAGAGAAAAAAACAGAGAAGAGAAACAAACCCATGAAGGAGAGATCTGAAACCAATCACCAGGATATTTCCTTAAAGAATATAAAGTCTATGTTAGCTCTTTGCCTAGCAATAGTTTTGGAAGCAGAGGGGACCGCAGAGCATGGTGTGGCCTGGGATACTGAGTTTTGGGGACCTGTCTGTGGCCCAATTTCTGGAGGCGAATAACCGGCAACATGTGTGGACTGGTGCGCGCGCGCGCACACACACACACACACACACACACACACACACACACACGGGGCAGAGGCAGGGGTCAGGCTGGTGGTGTGGGAAGCAAGGCAACCAGGTTTTCATCCCCAAATGGGCTGCTCTCAAACGAGGAGGCCTTGTGCGTCAAGCCCGGGGTCTGACAGGGATCAGTGTGAAGTGTGTATAAAAATGGTCCTGAAAGAGCACGGTGCAGAAGGTTCCCAGCAGGGATGAGCACTTCCCACGGAGACCTATTTGGAAGCTTCCCAACCAAACTGGCCCTGCGTGTGACTGCAGGCCATGGGTAGATGCTACAGCTCCAGGAAGCTGTCCCAGTTCAGGGACACATGTGCAGGGTGGGCCGAGGATGTTCCGTTACGGCTCTCAGGTGGGCTCTCACGATGCCCACCCCAACCCTGCCTCTGCCTGTTTCTCTGGCACTGGAACTGGGCTTTGGGCTTCTGCACTCAGGCACACGAATCCATGGAAGCCTCCCTTTTTACACAAGGGATGGGCTCCTGAGGTTCTATTTATAAATGCTTAGTTTTCATAGAATAACATTTTAAACGCTGCAGTGAAATGAAGCACTTAAGGGAGACCTGCAGTGAGTCCTTCTGGGAAGTAAGGAATCACTGCGACGATAATTATCCCCTGCGTTTGTTTCACATATTTGAATTTTCAAATAATGGGGTTTCGGAAGGATGAGTGCTGTGGGTATCTGGGTGGCAAAGGTTAGGACATATGAGATGGCTGTTCTGTCTCCATTTGCTTCCTTGGGTGAGGTGGGGAATCAAAGTGAGGAAGAGGATGAGCAACCAGCGAAGTCATGCTGCGTTTCCCCAAGAATGAACTGGCTTGCTCTGGGTGTGCGGGATTTCCCAGGCTGTGCCCGTCCCTTCCCAGGTGTAGGGGAGGGGCCGGTGCATGGGGGACATGCTAACAGGGCTGGCGAGACACCAGGTCAGGTGAGCGTGGAGTCTGAGCAGCTCACCTGGCCTGGTGGCTAGAATGCAAGTCCCCTTCCTACCCAGTAGCTTCTGAGGCTGAGGGAGGGAGCAGGGAGGAAAGCCCAGAAAGCGCCACAGACTGCTGCCTTGTGATCCTGAGTCCCAGAACCGACCTCTTTACGGAGACCATGGAGGTCGCAGCGCTGGGCTTAAGCACTGTCCTCTAATGTTGCACATCAGGTACTGGCCATGGCAGAGGCAGGGCGTGGGGTATGATGGATGGTGGGCTTAATGCCAGGTGACAGGACCCATGTCCCTGAGAATATCATTAAAAATAAAAACGGTTCTCTCACTGAGCGGGAAGAGGCCCGGGCCAAACACCAAGGGAAGGGTCACCTCGGAGCCCTCAGAAAGGGAAGGGAAGGGTCTGGGGCACTGCTGGGCAGCAGTTGGACAGGTAAGAGGAGGACTGGAGGCTGCAGTGTGAATGTGTGTGTGGGTGTGTGTGTGTATGTGTGTGAGAGAGAGAAAGAGAGAGAGAGAGAGAGGAAGAGAGGGAGAAAGGGAGAGAAAGAGGGAGAGACAGAGAGAGAGACAGAAAGACAGACAACAGTGTGGTGGGGCTCATGGGGTCCCTGGGAAGGGTTGGCAAGACAAGCCACAGTTGAATGTGTGTGTGGGTGTGTGTGTATGTGTGTGAGAGAGAGAAAGAGAGAGAGAGAGAGAGGAAGAGAGGGAGAAAGGGAGAGAAAGAGGGAGAGACAGAGAGAGAGACAGAAAGACAGACAACAGTGTGGTGGGGCTCATGGGGTCCCTGGGAAGGGTTGGCAAGACAAGCCACAGTGTCGGAGCAGGAAACAGGTAGCCTGAATTTCATTTAGAGAGGGATGGGGGTGGAGGGGAAGGTAAGCAAACAAGAGGCTGCTCCCATAAGAGACGCACAGACAACTCTGGGAGCCCTGGGAGAAAAAACGAAAAAGAAAAAGCAAAACACAGGCTTGTCCCTGAGTTATTGATTTCCTTGAAAAAGAAAGAGACAGGCTGATCTTTCCAAGTCTGTCCATCAGTCTGCTGGGGGCTGGGAGTATTCAGTATTAGGACCCAGCCGCTCTCTGAGTGGAGGGCACCCACCTTTCTTGGAATGGGGAAGAAACTCATTCTTCTGGGGACAAGCTGGACTCAGGGACATGCATCCCCCCAGAAGTTGAGGGGTACACGATGACACTTCTGCCCTCCACCCCCTCTCAGGAATGGCCCAGCTCAGCTGGGTCGGAACCACTCCACTCTCTGCACCAGGGGGGACACTGGCTGTGACAGGCACCCTAACTGGGGTTCCTGGGGTGAACAGCACAACACACCCGACTTTCCAGAGCCCTCAGGGGCATGCTGGGAAGAAGAAAAGGATAGAAGATGGGCATCCCTGGCAGTGAGTCCCCAAAGTCACCAACTTTTAAGGTGTCACTCACATGGCCCAGATCCTGTAACACCCTCCCCACCCAGGCACCAGGACGCCCTCCTGACTTGTTCTGGCTGGGAGCCGGACTCAGTCCTAACTCATGGGGGTCAGACAGGAGGGGAAGCGCTCGGCAGACCGCCTGATCTCCAGGTGGAGGGTCCCGCTCTGTCTCCAGCAGGCTCACCCATAACTCCGAGTCCTTCCGAGGGTACCCCTTTCCTGCTTTGCCACGCCCCACTGCCATCCAGGGTCTGGACCTGCACATATCTGGTGGCGGGCGTCTGTCTTCTCCCAGGGCTGTGCTCTGGGGGCACCGACCCTGGAGCAAACCACCTGGGTGTGTGACACATGATCTTGCGGTCCCCCACATCCTGTGGTCTCTGCTGCTCCCTAGACTTGTTGCTCCCCCTTATTTTCCCTCTTCACTGGTCTTGAAGGGCTCTAGGCCACCTCCTGTCCCAGACGAGGCGAGAATAAATATTCAAGTGATGGCAGCGGTGACCCACTTATTAGACGATGCCACAGCCCCGGGGCACAATGGCTGGGGCTGAAAGTACAGAGACCAAGGCGGAGGAAGGAAATGTCCTTGAGAAGAACACTCAATGCCAACCCCACCTGAGCGAGAGGAAAAGTCCACTTGGCTACTGGGAGTAAGGGGCGATGAGACATGGCAGTCGGAGGGTGGGCTGCCCGAGCTCAGATCACTCGCTGGACACACACCGGGGCGGTGTCACCTCAACCCCCTGCCAAGGCCAGGCTCCCAGGGTGGACGGACGGGTGCCCCTCACCCAACAACTGTGTGCCACTGCCGGGGCCACCCTACAAGTGGAGTGAGCGGACCTGGGTGTTAGGCAAGCCGGGCTGAGAGCCCAAAGAGCTGGGGCCACGGGGAAGCTGCCATCTGAGTCTGTCTTCCCTGCTGTGAACTGAGATGATGCCGCGCTGTGCCATGTGGCTGGGAGACCTAGACCAGAAACGAGCAAGTTCCTGGTGAGCTGCGACGACATGTGAGGAACTGAGGTGGGCGGTGTGTTTGGATCCCGACTGGGCACGGCTCTCCCTTCCCACACCCGCTCACCAAGAGGGTGCTTTCCCCTTAGAAAGAAGCTGCTGTTCAGTTCATGAAGGAGGCTGCATGCCCTTGAAGGGTGGCAGAAGGACCAAGGCCAGTGTCACAGAGTTGAAGAAGCCAAGGGGGAATCGCGAAGCACGGTCTCTTGATGGAGCGAGACCACAGGGCCTGAACCTTGGGGCAACCGACACCACCAGGAAGTGGCTCTGAACGGGGCTGTGTGACAGGAGTGCAGGACCGAGAATGAGAGCTTGCCCGCCGGCCACCTGCAGATTGCATCTCTCTTTAGAGTCACCTGTGCTCCAACTCCTGAGTCCAAGGCAGGAGAGCAAACGGGGTGAACTTGTTCTATTCCAAGGTAGCCGACGAGGGGTCCCCTGCTCAACATGGTTAGTTTGTGGCCGGGTCTCCAGCCAGGATAAGCTCAGCTCTGCCGTCTGCACTCTGTTGGGCTGGTGACCCAGGCAGCTGCTCACCTGTAAGTGGTGGGTGCTGACCACATTTCTGAACAGTGAAAAGCTTTCAGCACTCAGGGAGTCCCCGTCCCCTCAAGGCTTCCCTCCTACACCCTGAGGGAGGAGGGAAGGATCTTTCTGCACAGGGATGGAATGATGGGCGGGGAGGTGCTATGGGAATGAGGAAAGGTAGTAAGAGAGCCAGGCGGTGCCCGGACCCCAGGACAGCAGCACCCACCGCCACCTCACCAGGGGTCCCCGGCTCCTGTAGTCCAGGAAGGAATGAAATGCCAAATTCTGACTCAGTCCCTAGCAAAGCAAGAGAAGCTTTGTGGAAAGGATCCCAAGACGCGCCTCCTCGGCCTAGAGGCATCGATACCTGTTTGAAAGAGCTGGGGCTCTCGTTTCATTCTTCAAAGGAGCAGGGTGGGGATGGAGTGGGTGGGGTGGGTGGGAGCCAGGAACGTGAGGTCAGTTGGAACGTGAGGTCACCGGAAAGCGGATCCTGATAACCCTCATGGGCCCTAATCGCAGGGCCGTCACTGCTGGTTCCAGCTGTGGGGACACCTGAGAGCGCACGCGAAGCAAATGATTCAGGGAAGCCTCTGCCCACAGCACCCTGCTCTGTGGCTACCACAGGAAGGAGGAACTGACTCATGTCAGCTGCGCTGGGAGTCACAGGATTGTGCTCAGGGGTTGTGGACGAGGACGTGGGGCCAGGAGGAGGAATTTTCCATTCGGTAAGGTCAAGGGCACTGGGAGCCAAATGGTAGCTGCTGGTGCAGAGAGCTCACTTCCTAGACGGGATCATAATGCTATACACAGGCCAGCCTCAGAGATAGTTCATATCTCAGATATTCTTATTCTGTGTGAGCTTCTCAGGAGCTTTCCTGAGAAGAAACAGAAGAGATGGCTTCTGAGGACTTTCTGAAAATTAAGCCACAATATAAAAGCCGGTATCTTTATTCTGCAGAGCATACTGTGACAGAATAGCAATGAAGTGGTTATTACTAGGACTGTCTAAAAATGCAGGCTGGGTAGGGGCATAATCCATTGGCGAAAAAGAGATGATCTGTACGTGGGTGGGAATGTCCTGAAACCCACCCCACCTGTGTCCTGCTCTGTGCCTGGAACGTTTGGTTAGTGCCTGGCCGCTGGCAAAATCAGACACCACTGGTGGTGAGGGGCACCGTGGAGTTTCTACAAGGGATGGGTGCCAGGGGCAAGGAGAAAGGCGCCCCTCTGGGGATCTGAAGAGGCCACTTGCTGGAATCCAGCTCCCTGGACTCAGGAGGGGACCACAGCTGCAAGCAGGCTCCAGTCTGAGGAAGGAAACCCTCAGCCTTGCCCCTCCAAGTCACTAAAGGAGGGTGGCGCTTCAGAGAGACACAAGCCTCCGCATTTGGGGTCGGGAGGCTCTGCTGTTCTGCAAAACCAAAGACCCACCTGGAAGCCATGTGCGAAACTGTAAAGCCACTTTAGAAATCATGCTTAGGTCCATCTAACTTGAGTCCCTCAGAACAGCAAGGGGAGACCAGACCAAGCCAAAGGCCCTGGCAGACAGAAGCCCTGCAGTGGAAAGGAGTGAGGGCAGCAACGGGGTGAGGGGAGTAACGGCTCGGAGGGCAGCCTCCCGAGAGGCTGCTAGCCTTCTTGCTCCTTTTCTGTAGCTCCAGATCCCTCCAGGTCTGGAGCGTTCACAGGCACTAAAACAATTAGCTGCATGAGTTATACGTGCAATATCTGGGAGGTGAAGGCAGTAATTAATGCCCGTCTGCCTTCCTGAGGGCTTCCTCCTGTTTGGTCAGAATTATTGAGACTGGGGGAGGGAGGCTTCCATCATGAGGAAGGTTTATAGGAATAAGTGAAGGCACAATTTAACAAGGCAATAATAATGCTTCTGAATAATTTACCAAGCGAATGACAGCAGCTGATACTTGCAGTGCTCAGTCTCCATTCTGCTGGCGGGCAGGGGAGCGTGCCGGGCAGGGGAGCATGCCAGGCAGGGGCTGCAGACCCCCTGGTCTCCCCACAAAGACCCCTGAGTGGCTCGGCTGCTGTTGCTCCTCTCTGGAGCCTCTCAGATTCCTCCCTCCCTCTCCTGTCCCTGCCTGTAATGAAGGGGAGGAGAGACCTGGGAGGGCCTTACATTTACAGATACACTTACGGATACATTGGCTAATTTCATCAATCACAGTGTGTTGAAATGCTAAGAGGTCAACAAGGCCTCAGCCCCTCTGCTCTCCGGGCTGCCATGCTGGTTCCTGTGCCACCCTGAAGGCTGGGGAGGTGGAGCAGGGTACCGGACAGTCTGAGCTGTGCCACATTCCCACCAGACCTGCCACGGGAGGGTCAGAGACCCAGTTCTAGGACAAGACAAATTCTCAGCTGTGGCTGGATGTGCAAGAGGGAAACACAGATCACTGGCCAACTGCTCCTACGATGCAGCTAAGACATGGTTCCTGGGGTCTATGCCACAGGGCTTCTTTCATAGGGCTGTGAATCCGGATCAGGCGCGCACAAAAAAATCGTCCAGCAGCCCTTGGGGTTAACAAACAAAGCCGACAGGGCCTGTGGAGGTCTCTGCCAGGACTGGGATGACAGAGTAAGGAGGCTACTGCCTGAAAGGTTGGCCTCTCTCCCAGTCCCTGCCTTCCCCTTAAATCGCTAAGTGTGCACATGGCAAACTGGTCACCTAGCACACCTGAATCAGGGCTGAGGAGAACCAAAGCAGAGAATATTAACAGATGCTGCAAAAGCTGAAGGGAAACATTTGTGAGCCCCACCCACGAAGCAGGCAGAGATAAATAGCTGCCTCTGGTCCGTGTCTTATTACCAGAGGCCTGACTGGCACATCGTTCAGTCCCCACCTCCCTGCACCATGGCCTGAAGCAATCAAGGAGCCTGGAGATTCATCTTCCTCCCCTGTCCACTGGGAGGCAGGCAGGCAGGGGGATGGCTGCGCTGAGCATTCCCTGTCTGCAGAGCCTGACTGTGGTCAGGGTGAACCCTGAGACGGATCGGTCAGGAGACCCAGCTTCTGCCTGGGCTACTCTGGGCTGGTGCAGAGTAAGATCAAAGCATGGAAAGCCTGAAGCGTGAGATCTGGGACTCTCAAAGGACTTTGCAAAGAGCACCCCTCAAACCCTGAGCTAAGTCTGCGAGAGTTCACGGCCCCGGAGCTGGCAAGGACCTGGACACCAACTCCAAACCACGTCTAACTTGAGGCCTGGTCCTCTGGACACTCTGGGGCTGGAGTCTCAGTGACATGATCCATCTTATTTATGCTGAAGCCAAGGCCCTACGCTTCAGCCACCGTATGGGGATGTGTGGGTGGTTCAGAGCCCTCGGCCACCCAGGACACTCACCAGGTAGATGCGGTAGGTGTCCACTCGGCGCAGGGGACCCCAGCACCGGTCAGTGTCGTTGTACTTGGTGTCTGCTTCCACACCGCAGGAGTCATTGCCAGAGGCACTGCTGGGAGAATACCACCAGGCTCAGGTTTGGTTTGAAATACCCACCGTGGTTTTGCGAGGAGACAGACACTGCCCCTCTCCACAGTCTGACTCTGCGTAAACCATCTTTCAGCGTGCGCCCCACTTGTCCCCAGTGACTCAGGGGCCCTTGGGGGCATCCGTGCCATCTTCCCAAAGGGCCAGGGAGGGGACAGAGGGCAGAGCTGGCTATGGCACCATGGTGGAGGGCCTCGGGGATCTATCCTTCTCCAGTGCCATGGACCTGCTCGGCCCCGAGCTTCTCTGACGGCCACTGCCCCTGCTGGCTGGGGAGACTCAGTGGGCTGATGGGGACACTCACCAGGTCACCTGCATGAGGGAGAAGGGCACAGCTGCGGCATAGATGGCCAGGTCCCCATATAGGTAAATGATGATGCAGAAATAGAACAAGTTGACCCCAACTGAAAACAACAAAGCCACCCGTCAGGGAGACAGAGAGAGGCGGTAGCATTTCTTTCTGCCAACTAAACGTCTACTTCTTCTGTAGCTTTCAGTTCCCGAGTGGTTTACCTCGTACAGAAAGTGCAAAAATGGCCCCAGAGTCCTGCATGTTGATCTGGCTGGCTAAGCTGTGACACTGGCAGGACACATCAGCTGGGCACGGTTGCACTGAGAGGGCTCTGTGAGGCCCAGACATGTGAGGGATTCTGAGTCTGGACGGGTGCAAGGAGAGCATGAGGAACCGCTGGCCTGAGGTCCTTTGTGAGGGGAGGAGATTCTGGAGTCAGGAAAATGAGCCCTCTAGTGCACGGGGCCAGGCTCTCCTCTGCAGCCCACACAGCTCTAAGGCAAGTGACCACCTCTGAAGCATCAAAGCACAGAGAAGCCGCTGGAAAATGGTGCAGTTCTCCAAAGCCGAAATTGAGAGCATGGAAAGCGCTGCTTTCTGAATCTGATTAATCACCCAGCACCGGGTGGGCCGGCACTCACCGCAGGATCCCTTTCCTTCCTGCAAGGGTAGGGCTGACTCTGGAAGGTGCCTGACATTGGTGCAGAGGCAAACTGTGCCCCCCTCACTGCTGAGGGAGGCTGAAGCAGAAGCAGGGAATGCAGGGCTCTCGTCCGAATCTCATCAGACTTGTTTCTCAGTCCTGGAAAGTCCCTGACACCTCTTATCTTGTAGGGTGAAAATGTTACCTTCTGCATATAACTCCAGCTATAAAACTCAGGGGCAGAATTCCCTGGAGAAAGCAGTCAGGCCTCTCCCACATACAACCCATACAGCCCTTGACCACCAGTCTCAAACTCAGGCTTAGACTGATTGCACAGGTTTTCGATGTCACCAGTGTCAAGCTGCTGGCTTCTCTAAGAATGGAAAAAAAAAAAAAAAAAAGTGACAGTTCCTTTCTAATCCTGGTGGCTCAAAAGAACCTGCAGGGTCCCTAGGGAACAGCCCAGGACATTTCACTCCCTGGCCATGGAAGATCAGCTCTGCTCCTACAAATCTAGAGGAAAAACAACAGCAAATCATACATTTGCAGGGAGGGGTTACTGGGGGCTGGGGTTACCTAAGGCCTTTACACTAAGCTGCACTTACCCAGAGCCTCCCTTGGAGATGCTTACTAAGTTGCTGAGTTGCCTAAATGCTTAAATGTACAATTCTTGTGCCTCAGTCTCTCAAAGTGTTGGGATTATAGGTCTGCACCACCACATCTGCCTGCTGTTTGTTTTTTGGTACCAGGGATCGAACTCCGGACCTTGTGCTTTTGAGGCAGGTGGTGGAACCACTGAGCTAAATCCCCAGCCCTGCAAACACAAGTTTTTAAAGGGCCCACAAGGGACTGCCACCCATT
>NW_022900935.1:58747938-58757605 GCF_012274545.1 Fukomys damarensis | reverse complement strand
GTTGTGAAACTGCTCTGGCACTCACTATGTAGCCCAGGCTGGTCTCGAACTCACAGCAATCCTCCTGCCTCAGCCTCCCGAGTGCTGGGATTACAGGTGTGCACCACCATGCCCAGCACCACCTGCTTTTTGAACACAGGAGATATGTTCTTCCCTGACTTGTCAGAGATGGCCCTGGCTTCCAAACTCAGTGGCCCCTTGGGCTGCCTGTCACTCACACCTGCAGCTCACTTCAGCTTGCCTTTCTGCTCTGACACCAATCTTCTCAGTAAGGAGGCACTGTCCCCTCCCTGCTCCTTTCCTGCCACCTGCAAGCAGCTCTGTGTTGGCAGTTTCCCGGCTGTTTATAAACTGCCATTGGCTGTCTCTGATCAATAAAACTTCATTACTAGACACAAGGTGGGAGGATCAACGAGCTTCCTCAGAGGACGTCAACGACAAGGCCTGGCATTTCTCATGCCAATAAATGAGTGGCGACCCCGAGGGAGCACTGTAGAGGGTGGCAGCCCTGCCAAAGGTGAGGGTGACAACGGAAGAGTCTGAGTTATGAATAGAGCAGAGTAGAGGTGACTGTGTATCCCCCGGTCCACTGGGGACATTGCACTGGTGACAGTGCTGACTGTCACAACTCGGAGGTACTCTGAGCACCTAAGACACCAGGGACACTGCAGTGCCCAGGACAAGGCCCCGTGACACAGTCATCTGGCTCAGCGCTGACAGTGCCGAGCTTCAGAGCCTGCGGGAGATGCTAAGGGGGCTGCCTCCCTGCCAGTGTGCTGCTTTCTGTTAGACGTCAGTAAACGGGAAATCTGGTCTATCGGGGAGGAAAAGACAAAACGAACCACTCATTCCTAGAATTCTTACAGAAATGGGGGCAGATGCAGAACCTGACCATGAGAGAGGAGTCTTAGCAAGATACACATCCTCCCTGTGATGTGCATTTTGCTTTGAAAGCTTCCGTTTGGAAGAGGACTGTGTGGCTGCCAGGGGGAAACGGTGAGGCTTTCTCAGTCTGGTAAGATGGGGAGGGACAGAAATGGAACAAAAGAGCACAGAGAACAGGAGTGGGCTGGGCATGGCCAAAAAGGTTTTGATGAATTCTGGGAACCCTCTTGGAGGCCCATCCAGGAGCGAGGCTGGCTCCAGGCCTCAGGGAAATTTGTGCTGACAATTACTGCCTCCTGGACAGACTGCCAAGCCACACTGCCAGGGACAAGCCGAGCACTGAGTGATCCTAGAAGCGGTCAAGAAGACCCTGCTCTATCGCCCTTACTCTACTCTAGACAGGCAGGGTAGAGACGCCCCACTCCAGAGGCTTTGACAGGGAAAAAATCTTCAAAGACAGCTGCAAGGTGAGGGACTTACTGAGACTGTGCCTGACTCTTACAGAAGTGGAAATGCATAGGTTTATCATAAAAGCAAAACTCTTTCAATAGCTCCTATTCTAAAAGCTCAAGAGGTATATGGTTGGAACTGGACGGATCTCTGCAGGCTACAGCCAAATATCGAGGAGCAGGCAGGTGGGAGGGAGCACCGCACCTCCTCCCTCCAGGGCAACCCCAACATGGGCTCTGAGCGCCCTCTGCTGGCCACCCGGAGGACAGGCCCAGGCAGGTTGTGGCAGATCCTCCGGCCAGAGGGTGTTGTCCCAGACAAAAGGGGCTACAGATCAGAAGCAATGAAGAGCCAGGTGTGGTGGTGAACACCCGTAATCCCAGAACTTGGGAGGCTGAGGCAGGAGGACTGCTGCACATTTGAGGCCAGCCTTGGCTAGTAATGAGTTCAAGGTCAGCCTGAGCTATGTAACAAGACCCTGTCCCAAAAAACCAAACCAAACCAAACAACACAGGGGAGCAAACAAGAACCACAAAACTACCAGGTGGCCTCCACCAGCTTTCTTTGTTGGAAAGCTGCTGAGGATTCCGGACCTCCATTAGGTGAGCCGCTTTTCTGTTCAAGTTGATGGGACAGGCAGGAATTCAAGTCAATAGCTGGAAGTCTCTCTCTCAGGTGTCTTGGAGAAATGGACAACCTGTTCTTCCCATGCCTACCCCATCCCTAGTCCAGGTATCTTCATTAGAAGGCCCAGGTCTGCAGGGAAGGAGCTATTACCTTTATTGAAGAACATGGAGGCCATTTGTCCCATTTCCACCCGGTCTGTGATTTCAAACAGGTTGGCAGGTACACGTCTCTCTGTGGGGCCAGAAGGACAGGAAGGGTGGGGGTTCTTCGCTGGAAGAGTTCCACGAGGGGCCACTGAGCTCAGCGAAGTCTCCGGGATAAGGAAGTCCCCAAGCATCTCACACTCTTGAGGAAACTTTTCCTACTATTTCTGGCTTGACTTACCTACCTTACAAGTCTTTTTCCCCCACCACTGCCGGGATGGAACCCAGGGCTTTCTGTATGGTAGGCTCAGTCCTACCACCGAGATACACTGAGTCTGTGTTTTTAAGAGTGTTCAGGGATGCAGCCCATGGGGTAGGGGGGAGAAGAAGGACTCATATAGCCCTGGCCGGGTGGAGTGGGGATGACATGGTGCAGCAAGGGCCTGTGCATGAGGGATGAGGTGGAAAGTTGGAGCCAGAGACCCCTATTCACTCAGCCTTCCAGTGGGCACGAGGCACAGGGCTCAAATACTGTGTGAAGCTGCAAATGCCAGTAAATGGTAGAGCCAAAGTCTGTGCTCTGTTTCCTGTACTGTGGTGCCTTCCTAGGAAGCAGCCTGCGGCAGGAAACAGCAGAGGATGTCTGTGGGGAGACTCCCAGGGTCCTCTCCAAGAAACTGAGCCCTGTGAAGTAGAGGGAGCGTGGGGCCTGCCCAGGATCTCAAGACTTACGAACAGACAGGATGGGCCGTTTCTCCGCCCGAGCATAGCTGTCCTGCGCGAGAACATCACTGTCTGAGGCTGTGGAGGAGTCGTCATCTTCCTCCTCCTGGGAGGAGGTGGTGGGATGGATGAGGAGGAAGAGGAAAGACAAGGTAAAAGGATGAGTCCATAGTGCTAAAGAAACCCCAGTTAATGGGGAATGTCATTTCTGTTCTCTCCTTCTAGAAGGCATCTGATTAGGAACTTTCACACATCCTGACTGTCACATTAGAGGTGAAGACAGACATATACAGTTCCTGGGGACAGAGGTTCAGCATGACTGAGCTCGCCAAAACGGGGTGTGACGGACCAATGCTGCGAAGTAAGGCAGCAGACACTGTGCCCTTGCCCTCGCATGGTTATTAGGTTGCAGCACTGGGGCTAGGGACGAGGCTCCTCACTGGGAGAACTGCTGCTGTCTCGGGCACATGACTGAGGAGAGCCCGAGGGACAAGGTCAACACGCATACCTTGTGGGTTTCCATTCTCTTCCAGCGGAGCTGGGCATTGGCCGCGGCCATGGCTTCCACCACAAAGGTAGTCGTCACGAAGCTGAGAGGAAGAGCCGACTGTTAACGCCAGGGAGGTCAAAACCAGCAGCCTCACGGTGGCCTCTGAGACATTCTGAGCTGGGTCTCTCCTGGTCAAAAATGTGCACGTGCACACCGCACAGCCCTCTGCTTGCTTCAGTAGCATTTGCAATGGATGGGCGAGGGGGTGGGAACTAAGTGATGGGAGGAAGGGGGTTCACTCAAGAGAGTAGGGGCTGAGGTGGAGGTGATGCTGGGGGGTCGCAGCGGCACCGTACACCTGCAAGGAGCCTGCTGGGGCAGATGGCAAATCAAGACTTGGGGGCGCTCAGAGCTGAAAGGACAGCAGGCAGCTCTACCTCTCCTTGCAACGTCACAGCTGCGCAGTCCGCTCCTAACTACATGCACTGGTGCAAGCGGATAACTAAAGCATGGCAGAGGAATCCATCCGTCTTTGCTCTTGGAACCATCTGGCTAACACTAAAGTAAGCTTTCACCACTGTGCCCTGCATCTACAGGGGGACTGGGAGGAAGCACCAGACACTCACCGAGAAGTCAGAGCACGGCAGAGAAATCACCTCTTCGTCCCTATTCACAGAAACTCAGAGCCTAGGTGGGCACTGGAGCACACCAGTGCTCTTGTTAACGGGGGAGGCAGGGTGCTGCCTTCCGGTGGGTAAGACCTGAGGCGTGAATCCATCCCTGCCACTCAGCAACTTAGGGCGAACACTGATCTCCCGAGGCGGGTCTGGCTCTTCCCCTGTGTGCTCAGGGGCCGGGGAGAGAGGGCAGTGACCGCTCAGCCTTGTAGGTGGGCAGTGGGTGGCAGAGGAGCTGCAGGCCCGAGAGCAGCTCCCACGTGCCCTCACCTCTGAGAGGGAAGCGGGGGGCGCCAGGCCTGGGACTCCCACTCCCACGGCCTCAGCACCTCCACAAAGGTTTCTCGTTATCTTGCCTAACTGATCATTTTAAGGGCATTACACTTTCTCTTCTTTTTGAAAGCAAAACCAAAATCAATCTTAATTAAGGCACAAAGAGACTTCTAGTGGCTGTACAAAGCCAATTCACTGGCCATGCTCAAACATAAATGGTTTTAGCTAAGAGGGGGCATGGTCCCCCAGTAATCACTTCCTATTCAGATGTCTGCCTGTGCTGAAGGTCCTTGGAAGGGGGCAGAGTCACATTAGGACAGGGACTTCTACAGCTTCGAGTGTGTGATGAGCCAACAGTACCCCAAGGTTCATCTCAAAACTCCCTAAAAGAGAAGCATAAAGAAACTGAAGAACCTGGCCCCCTTTACGGGTCTCAGTCTTCTGCTTCATTCTTCCCTGTGCCCGCTCCCTCCTCCTTCAAACCTGGGCTTTAGTGCGGCCCTCTGTGACCCCTACTCAAACCTGCAGTCCCCTGACCCCTCTCACTCTGCTGGGCTTTGCTGTTTTTCCACAGCATTCATTTCTCGACAATGTAAACACTTTATTGTTGCTACTCAGTCAGCCCCAACAGCTATGGCCAAACCCGCGAGGGCTGGAATCTCTGTTCCCCACACAGAGAACGGTGCCTGCTGTGCAGAGACAGGGTGCTGCCTCTCAGGGAGGTGCTCTTCCCACCTCCTTTTACGTAGACTCCCAGCTGGTCAAGGGGACTGGGCATGGCCATTAGCAGCCTGGGCTGCTTGTGAAATGACTTCAGACTGCATGTGGGGTCCCGAAGAACACCTGAGGTGCAGTCTGCACACTCTCAAGCCCCTGTTGGAGCTCCCACACACCTGGCTCACGGAGCAGGTGCCCCGAAGGCCTGGGAGGCACAAGGCAGGACAGTCAACAAGTGACCGAAAAGCGAGTACCTGCGTATTTGTCATTTTCTTGGTGAATTATCTTAAGCAAATTCTAAATTCTACACCGATTTTCCAGGTCACCTCAGTGTGTGTGAGATGCCTTTTGTGTGGTTAGCTGGTATTCTCTGAGAGAGCAAATAACAGTTATGGTAACAGTAACAAAGTAAAGAAGAGGCAGGTTGCATGGGACATTCCCAAGCTAGTCTGGTCTCAACTTTGCTTTTGCTTTTTTGGTACTGGGGATCGAACTCAGCATCTTGCGCTTGCAAGGTAGGTGGCAGAACCACTGAGCTAAATCCCTGGCCCTTGGTGTCTCAACTTTTAACTGATCAGGCTGTGGAACTGCTCCATACCCAGAAGGCACCGGGAGACCTTGATCCTTCCTCTCTCCAGGCCACCCTGCTCAGGGCTCAGCTACAGGTAGACAGCTGTCTTCCTACCTTGAAAGTGCCGTCCTCTAAACTGAGGGGTGTTTAGGCATCCTGGGCAGCCCCTCTCCAGCTCTAGCCCAGTCCCAGGACAGCCTTCTGCAGCTCTTACCTCATCAAGCCCAGGAACACCAGGAGGATGAGGCTGATGAGCCAGCCAGCGGTGGCGAAGGCCTTGGGCATGGTGAGTGCACCTGTGCCCACGATGAGGTTGAACGTGTACACCAGGCCCACCTGGAAACACAAGGGTGACAGTCAAGCCCCGATGTCAGCTGGCCTCTCCCCGAAAGGGCCCCCGAGGATCATCAGCTTTCCCAGGCTGCACACAGGGAGGCAGGTAAGAAGGGAGTCAGGTCCCGAGGAGCCAGCTCTGCTCCCAGATGTCAGGGAACTGGAAGTTTAACACCCCAATGACAAACCCCCTTCGGCCCATCATATCTTTTCAGAATGTTTCTGAGCAACAGTTTGTTTGTTTATTTTTGAGACAAGATCTTGCTATACAGCTCAGGCTGGCCTTGAACTCACTATGTAGCCCAGGCTGGCCTGGAACTTGCAGCGATTCCTCTGCCTCAGGTTCCCGAGTGCCGGGATTACAGGAGTGTGTCACCATGCCCAGTTCCTCTCTTCTTCAAACACCCCACTTTGTGAATCAGACCCTATTTAGAGGTTCTGGGTGGATGTGAATTTGAGGTGAGTTATCTAACCCAGTGTGGCTGAGGCAGGAGGATCACTAGGTGTTCAAGGCTAGCCTGGGCTGCATAGTGAGTTCGTGGCCAGCCTGAACTACATAGCCAGACCCTGTCTCAAAAAAAAAATTTTTTTTTTTGGTGGCACTGGGGATTGAATTCAGGACCTTGTGCTTGTGAGGCAGGTGTGGTGCCACTGAGCTACATCCTGGGCCCTTCAAAAAAATTAAAAAAAACAGAATTAAGGGCCCGGGATGTAGCTCAGTGGTTCCGCTGCCTGCCTTGCAAGTGCAAGGACCCAAGTTCAATTCCGGTACCAAAAAATAAACAAACAAATAAATAAAATAAAAACCAGAATTAAATCGAGGTAAAGCAAATCTACCCCTGAACTGGAAAAGAACAACTCAACTCAATTGGAAAAGATTGGGCAATACAGAGCTAAAAAGAGGCCTAGTCTTGGGAATGATCATGGGCTGATACACTTTTGTGAACGATGTGCCCAGCATCTTGGTTTCCCTAGGCAGCAAGGACAGGCGTCTGCCCACACTGAGCTAAGGTCTATAGGTGTCTCAGAGCAGCTCTGGCAGTAAAGTTGGTTCTATAGTTGATTTGGGCTCAGTGGATGATTAGCCCTTCTTTTGGTCTCATAGGGACTCAAGACTAATTCTGCGAGGATGGTGGAGAGGTATTTTCTTCCTTGAAAACCCTGACCACTACTTCCTAGTCGCATCCCACCACTACCTATCTTTCTCCTACATCTCTCTTTACTGGTAGGATAAGAGAAAACAGCACTTGTTTATGGCAACTGTTCAGTCCTGGCCCTCAAAGATGCTGAACAAAATAAAGGGACCCAGGAAATGGAGGCAAAAGAAAAAAGCAACAGACTGGGCATGGTGTGTATGCACGTGTAATCCCAGTACTCAGGAGGCTGAGGCAGGAGGATCACAAGTTTGAGGCCAGCCTGGGCTACACAGTGAGTTCAAGGCCAGTCTGATACAACATAGCAAGAACCGAGGTTGCGGGGAGAGAGAAGCTTGTAGTTCTAACTGCTCAATCTCCTGTGGCCACATGCTGACACTTGAAATGATAACTCAAACAAGAAATGGGGCCATCTCAAATCCTTCCAAAACTCAGTTACAGAAAGGACTCATTTCCTCATCTCTAAGTTTAAGGACATTGTAAGAAAAAGCAGAAGTGTAGGACTTCTAGGCATGGCCATTTCACTGCTGACACCGAAGACTGGCAACTATCACATGATCCCACATATGAGAGGGACACGATTCATTCCATTCCCGGGTTCGCAGAAGACTTCCCCTGGTAAATTAGACAGGTGAAGGAGGCTCCTTTATGGCAGCGTGCCAACAGTGCAGGCCCAACAGAAAGACCCTGTTCCGGCCATTCATAGACATGCTTCCTTACCCATCACACTGCAATGCTCGTGTCTGTGACAACAGCAGAACAATGTAGAGTTCCCCAGGGTAGAAAGATGTGTATACAGGGCAGCAGCTTAAGGCAGGTCATTTCTAGAAAGAAGGCTCTGGCTACTTATAGGAATGTTGCTTTTCCCTGGGCTACTTGCTAGCAACAAGAGTCAATCATTTGATTATTCAAATGATTACCTGCCAGCGACTGATCCAGGCAAGAGGTTCTGTGATGTAACTACCATGACCAGTGGATCTTACACACAGAAAATAAACTGACTGTGTGTGGGGGTAGTGAGGGGTAGCCGAGACTCAAGACAGAAAGATATCAATCATTTTAATTGTCCTAATTGCAGACTCCCAACTAAGTGCAGGTCGAAGCCTCTGCCTCTTTCGCCACCCAAGACCATAAAAGTTGTGCAACTTAAAAGTCAGCTGAACACCAAAGCAGGTTCAAATTGCCGAGATGAATAAAAAGCAAAGTCAACAATTGTCAATCACTGTCCCATCTGAAGGGCTGCACCATATGCAAGCGGTGGAAGCCCAGCGATAAATACTATAAAGAGTTAGCAAGTTAATTCTGTGGGGCTTGACAATCTCTGATACTCATCTAAAAGGGGAATAAATATTCTGAGCTCCGACAGAGGCAGTGTGGCTCCTGCTATACTGGGCTCCCACTGTCTTCATCAGGGTTTTCTTTCTTTCTTTTTTCCTTTTTCCTGGTACTGGGAATTGAACTCAGGACCTTACATTTGCCAGGCAGGCACAGCGCCAGAGCTACAACCCCAGCAATCACGGTCTTCTTAAACCAGCCCAATCACTAGTATAGCCCACAGGAAGTGGTGTGCTTCTCTAGAGGGCAAAAGCACTGAGCTGAGCAAAACAGATTCCAGAAGGAAAACTCACATAGGGAGAATAGAGTTCTCCAGTCTCTGTGATTTCACCTGCCATCTCCAAAAATCGAGGAAGCGTAGTCAGAAAAGGCTGCTTCTGTGCAGGGGTGATGGTCGCTGCAGATCCCTAAGGCAAAAGAGTAGACTTTAGCTTTCTTAAAGACCAAGATGGGGATGGGAGATGTGCAGTTAATCCCCGCTCTCCTTTGCATTTCAATAACAGACACTGAGCCTCCACTCAGCCTAGAGGGAAGGGTCTTTCAGGATGACAGAAACCAAGCAGTTTCATTTAACTGGCCCTATCTGTTCATGGCACTGCTCTTCGCACAGATGATGTTCCGGTCCTAAGTGACATATGGTTTCTGAAGCCACTAAATCTCATCCACCACCACAGCCCCCTTTGCATACTCTAAGGTGCTTATGCCCACGTAATTCCAGGAACTGTGAGGTCACACCACACAGGGCAACCCCTCATGGTAGGGATCTGGGGCTTCCTAGGTAGCCCCTCCAACCCAACTCCTTGTCCCAAAGCCTCTCCTTTTTAACGGGGCCTCTATCCCTTAGCTCCCATCTGTCTTCTGCCCTGCTTTTCGATTCCTCACTCTCAAATCTGCCTCTCTTCTCAAAAGCTCCTATCGGAGCCTCTTCCTTCGTCCTCCCTCTTAGGGGAGCTCCCAGTCCTCCACCCCACTTCATCTCATCCCGCCGTCCCGCCTGGCCCGGCACCTGCAGCACAGCTAGCTCCGGGTCGCCCAGCAGCTGCCTTGTAGCCACTCTGCCACTGCCGGCGCCAACTGACTCCACCAGCGCCCAGAGGGCGCATGCGCCGAATCTCGAGCCCACCTTCCCGGCGCGCGCCTCGGGCGAGGCGCTGCAAGTTGATTGGGCCCCTTGCAGGGGCGGAGCCGGGGTTGAACCTACGGGCTGCGTCTGCGTGACGGAAGTGAGAAGGTACGCGCATGCGGAAGGCGCACCGCCAGCCTGGCGGGGCAGGGTGAGCCCGGGGGAG
>NW_022900935.1:58732143-58747813 GCF_012274545.1 Fukomys damarensis | reverse complement strand
TGTGACCGCCTGGGAGAGGCGGGTTGCTGGTTCACCTGGGGTAGCTCTCTCGGCTGGGGATGAGTGAGCTTGGCACTTCCGGGACCTGGGTGGGTTGAAGGGTCGTGGAGAAGAACTTGTTGCGCCACCCAAAGGGGAGGGGCCTGGGAGTTTAGAGTAGGCTGGGAGGCCAGGTTTAGGTGCAGGGAGGAGAGGGCCCAGACCTCGGTGGCGTGGACGCAGGAGTGAGATGTTAAAAATAGGTTTAAGGCAGGGCTGGAAGTTGATTCTGGGTTGAAATCCTGGGCCTGGGGCAAGCGATAGGAGCACTGATACAAACTTTGGTATTTGGTACTTGGGTTCAATGAATCAAAGTTCTAGAGGGTTGACCAAAAGTACTGAAGGAACGGCAGCCCAGGCTTGGCCTCTCTGAGATGCGAGCCAGTGATTGCTTAACTATTCTGTCAGCTCTACTTTCTTCCTTGCAAGAGTTTTGAGTCCACTTTCTCTCAAGTGTTTGTAAGGGAAGAAGATCGAGAGGCTTTTTTGTCAATTTAGCTTCACTTCAGCAGGAAAGGAGCTCCCACTCTGAGTGAGAAGAAACTCAGCGTCCGGCCGACGTTGCCATCCCTCACCTGCAGGTTGCTGCCATGAGGTTGAATCAGAACACCATGTTGCTGGGGAAGAAGGTGGTCCTGGTGCCCTACACCTCAGAGCACGTACCTAGGTAACTGCTCACCTGACCTGGGGTGCACTGGTAGTGCATGGGAGGTTGACTGACTCAGCTCTCCGTGGCACAGCCAAGAGCCTTCTTTAGCCCCAATCTCAGGGCTGTTTCCTCTGAGAACAAACACTTTCCCCTTCTCAACTTCCTTTTCACTTTTCAGTAAGGAATTATTTTGTCAACTAAATGCATGTAAGAAAGAAAAAGAGGGCCAGGGGTATAGCTCAGTGATTCCACCGCCTGCCTCACAAGCACAAGGACTCGAGTTCGACCCCTGGTACCAAAAATAAATAAAGAAAGAAAGAAAAAGAAAAAGAAATGCTATTCTTGCCCATTTGCTATGTTGTCCAGGCTTGTCTTTAACTCACTATGGAGCCCAGGCTGGCCTTGAACTTGCAGCAGTCCTTTTGCCTCTGCCTCCCAAGTGCTGGGATTACAGGCCCCACCACAGTCCTGATGGATTGTTTTGATGTTGTCTGCTTGAAAGGCTAGAACTGTGTCACAGGATAAACTTTTGTAGGGGCAGTTGGCCGATGTCTTGTAACTGTGAAAATGGTAATTACGGAATCCTCTACTTATAGTTTTCCTTTGGAAGTCCCTGGTATCCTGCCTTTGTAGGGATTTGTCAGGGCATCATTGCTGAGGTTGACTTGCCGTATATTTCCCCTCAGGAATTTGAGGAATGTTTTGTTTCAGGCTGCTCGGAATGGAACCCTGAGCCAGGTTGGGAAACTGAGCGGATAAGACATCCCCTTCCTGCTGTTCTTTTGTAGGTCTGGCCTGCTTGGGGCCTTTTTCTGTGACCCTGTAGCAGTCTCCTTCCTATCACCCCGCCTTTTTGGTACTGCAGATTGAACCCCAAGGCCTTTGCATTTAGCTACATATCCAGCCTTTAAAATTATTATTATTATTATTCTTTTATTTTGTGGCATGGTCTCACCACGTCACTAGGTTGCCCAGGCTATATGTGTATGTGTATTCTCCTGCCTCAGTGTACCAAGTAGCTGGGATTTCAGGCACTTTTTCATCTCATAAAGCATGAATCCCATGCTTCTGAATCAGTCCTGCATGTCTAAGGCCATCTGTTTGTTCCCACAGGTACCACGAGTGGATGAAATCAGAGGAGCTGCAGCGTTTGACAGCCTCAGAGCCGCTGACTCTGGAGCAGGAGTATGCAATGCAGTGCAGCTGGCAGGAGGATGCTGACAGTGAGGAGCCAAGGCCCTGAACCTGCTCATGGGAGGGCTGAGTCCAGAGGGAGTCTCTAGGTTCTCTCACCCTTTTCCATCCCTACTCTGGCCCTACTGGGGTCACAAAAGCTTTATGAAAAATTTGGAAGCTGGATGCAGTGGCACACACCTGTGTAATGCCAGCTCCTTGGCAGGCCGAGGCAGGAGGATCACAAGGTTGGGGCCAGCTGGGAACTAGATGATGTAGTTTATTGGGAGGCCTTGAGTCCAATCCCCAGTACGGCGGGGGGGTCTGGAAGGTGTAGAAACCCTGTCTTCATGCCTGGTGCCTGTGGCTGATCCTTCTGTCCTTTTCTCCACTCACTGTACCAGGCTTATAAGAATTTACAGAAAGTAAAGCATTTTGTGCTCTAGCTGTAAATTTAGGCCCTGCCTCTTGTCCCTTGCCACAGCCTAATGTGGTTACCATCCTTCTTTGGGTCTTCTGCTCTTTTAGGTTACAGTTACTATTTGAAGAAGGCCATTTTTTCCTTAGATTTAAGGCAGCTGTGGAACTTTGTAATACGCTGCATGAAACTCTAGGCCCCTTTTCTCTAGCCAGGCAGAGACAATGGTATTCTGCAATTCTCTGGCTTGGGCACAAACACCCTCTATACCTCTCTTCTTTGGGCTGGTAAATGTGTATATATCTATAAAAGAAATGTGTATATATATACTTTTGGTACTGGGGATAGAACTCAGGACCTTGTGCTTGTGAGACAGGCGTGGTACCACTGAGCTACATCCCCGGCCCAGGGTTTGGTAACTACAAATGGTAACCATTGCCTCTTCCCTTAGAGTGCACTTTCATTGTGCTGGATGCAGAGAGGTGGCAGAGCTGGCCAGGCCCCACTGAAGAGAGCTGCATGGTGGGTGATGTGAACCTCTTTCTCACGGATCTGGAAGACCCCACCTTGGGGGAGATTGAGGTCATGATAGCAGGTTTGTTCCACGTGGTCCAGCGTCCTTTCCCTCCTGGCCCTCAGTCCTGCCGAATTCAGGAAGCTTGGTGGGAGGCTGGCACCTGGCTGGGGCAGACTACCCAGCCACGCTCCCTTTATCACTTTCTTCCTTATGCTTTAGTGTGTGCTTTTAAATTCAGTCAGCCCCATCCTGAGGTAGACAGGGGACCCTTGAAAAACAATTTCCAAAGTGTTCTCCTACCAGAGGAACCCCTCCTCTTTTTCTTTTTTTTTTCTTTGAGACAGGGTCTCACTATGTAGTCCAGGCGGGCCTTGAACTCTCTATGTAGTTCTGGCTGGCCTCAGAATCACAGCCAGCCTCCTGCCTCAGCCTTCCTAGAGCTGAGATTATAGGCGTGTTCCCTCTCTTGTTTCTGAAAACCTGGTTCCTCAGCTTTCCCCAGGGGCCCTGACTGTTCCCTCAAAGTAGTATCCTAAGGTGAGGGTGTCAGCTTTGGAGTCAGATTGCAGGATTGCAAGTGGGGACCCTTGGGTGTGTTCTTTCACTTTTGACTGCCTCCTTTCCTGGTATGCAGAATGCAACAGTAGCACCAACTTCATGTCACACACTGGAGCCTGGTGCTGGTGTCAGCCAGCCAGTGTTGTCAGCCACTGTCTTTGTCCTAGAGCCCAGCTGCAGGGGCCGGGGCTTCGGCACTGAGGCTGCTCTCCTGATGATGTCCTATGGTAAGACAGTCTGAGTGGACCGTGTGGGGAGAAGTGGCTGGCTCCCTGAGGGAGGGGGACAGGTACCTCCCCTACAAATAGGAAGTATGGAGGTTTTAGTGGGAGCTTCATCCTGCTGGTTGCCCCTGTCCCTGTTATATCTGGAGGAGTGAGCAAGCTAGGTCTGACCAAGTTTGAGGCAAAAATTGGGCAAGGAAATGAACCCAGCATACGGATGTTCCAGAAGCTTCACTTTGAGCAGGTGAGGAGGTTGATGGGCAGGCCTAGGCGTGGGTGGTGGGGCTGGTGGTGAAACTCTTGAGTGACTTAGTGAGCCCTGCCTGCTGGCTCGTGCAGGTGGCTGTGAGCAGCGTCTTCCAGGAGGTGACACTTAGACTGACAGTGAATGAGCCTGAGCGGCAGTGGCTTCTGGATCAGACCAGCCACATGGAGGAAAAGGCTTACAGAGATGGGCCAACAGAGCACCGATGACAGCCAGGCCTTGGCCCCTACTCTTCAGGAGTTGGGGCGTTGGGGCTGCCAGCTCCAAGGACCAGGGCTCTTCACAGGAGATAATGTATGGTGCCTTTGGTCCCAGCTCCAAACTGGGAGTCACCTTCAGACTTGGGTTTGCCTTGGCCTTTCCCTGGCTGGCACTGGCCAAGCAGACTCTTCTCCCCTCTCTGCTAAACTGACTCAGATGTCCTTGAAGTGGATGGCAAGAATCTACTGGGAAGGGTACGGTGGAAATGGGGATGGACAGGCCTTTGCTCTCCAAGGCACCACTCAGAGCCACCACCCTGGCTGGGAGTAAAGCCCTGGGCTGGTCAGTTCGTGTTTTCATTTGGCCTGCATGAGGTACCAGGAGCTGTCTCAGTACCCATCCTGGGAGGGGCTAGCTCAGTTCCTGTCAGTGGCAGGCCAGTGTGACCTTGGAGGCTTGACCCTGGGAGGTAGGACAGGCAGCCCCTCCCCCAGTGCTCTTGCTCCTGCTTCCTTTTTTAGAGCCAGACAGCCCTGAATGTAGAGGGAGTTTCTTCTACACTCTTGTGGCTGAAGAATACCCTGTTAATGAGCCTCTCACTCAGCTGCTGGCTGCCAGAGGAAGTGAAAGCCACTCAAGCACGATCCTGGAGTACCAGCCTCCTGTCCCTGCAGCTCTCCCACTCAGCTCCACAGCTGCTGCTGCGGCAGCTGCACCTGACCTGGCCACGAGGGGGCAGTGGAGGCACAGGTTTGGGATGGCTGGGCTGCGATTTAGGAGTTGCACCAGGTCCCCTGGGGAAACCCTTTACTCCTGCCCCTTGTCCCTCATGATCAGGAGTGGCCATCAAGGAAGGCTAGACATATTTCCCAAACAGCCATAGAAAGGAGCTTGTGGGGCATCTTTGAGAAGGGACCCAATGCCAGATAATGGTGACGGTCCCCTGGCGCCTATCACCTCCCCCCAGGTTGCAGTTGACATAGAGTCTAAAGTGAAAGGTTCCCTTTGCGCCTTGCTCTAAGCCCTTAGGGATTGGAATTTCCTCTGTGACACCTCACCTGTCCGCCTCCAGCCTAATCAGTCAAAGTTCCTCAGGCTTCTCCACCCAGCAGTTGAGGTAGGGAGGGGCCCTTCCAAGTCCCATGGGGCAGTCCCTAGGCCTGCTCTATTGTGGTGGGGATCTGCTAGGGTCAAAGGGTCGGCTGGGGGGGGTAAGGATGAAGGGAGGCCATGTCCTGCTGAGCAGGGCACAGAACAAGGAGTGCTGTGATAAGAGTTCTGGATGGTTCTGTTTAAGGCTGGTGGAATCCAAACCCTAAAGAACCAGACGGCCAGATAGACTGGCCCTTCTTTCAACCCTGAGGGCTCCCCCAAGTCCCCTTCCTGTTCTGTCTCTTCCCTATCTAGTTCCCCTCAGTCCAGGACCCTGGTTCTAAGTGAGCTCCCTGTGGGTTGAGTGGTGATGAAGTAGCCCAGGGCCGGCTTCCCTTCTGAGCACTGCCTGGGACCTTTTGGCCCTCCAGCCTGGGTCACGCTGGTGGACTTCTAGGATGTGGCCTCAAGTGCCATAGGTGTAAGGGACCAGGGCTTGACCTGCATTTTGCCTTTGGAAATTCCCCTCCATCCCACTTTGCTACACAGCGTGTTCTGGGGCTCAGTAGGCCAATTTGTTTCCCCCCAATGCTGGACAACTGCCCTCCAGTCAGGCTACTGGGCAGATAAGATAGGAGTATCTGGCGCCCGCTCAGCCTGCTCCTGGGAATCCTGTAGCCCATGGGCTGCTCCCAGAGTAAATCCAAGTGTGCCAGCACCAAGCCCAGCTTCATCCTAGGCTTCACACTTACAGTACTCTTGGAGTGAGAACTTCAGAGCCCCCTGAGCACAAGGGCCTCAACTGTTACCTCCCATGTTGGCCATGCCCCCCCCATACACTGATACTGTGACACCAGACTAAGCATGTGAGGCTGAGTGGCTCTTACTCCCTACAGGGTTCCTGAGCAGCTAAAGAATCCAGGCCTGCTGGTTAGTCACCTGGGCTTGGGGCTGCAGGGAGCCTTCTGATGGTCCATCCTCCAGTCACATCCTAACCTCAGCCAAAGGCCACTTGGCCACACTTGCCACTTCCACTTTCCATCTGGATGGTGTGAGTCTGAATGAAGACCAGAGCTTCAAAGGAAGACACAGAGGCTGACGAAGTAGAGGAAGAAGCTTGATTTGGGAAGCAGTTTCTTTACAGTGGTGGTGCCTGGCTCAGGGATGGGCAGGGGGGCAGCCAGAGTCTCCCCGTGCTGCCCAGGTCTCCAAGGGTGGGACTGGAAACACCCTAAGGCTGAGGCTGCTGCTATGCCTCAGATGTTAATGACCAGGAAAATCAAGGAAACAAAAGTCCTTCTGAACTCTGTGAGACTGTACTCCTAAAAAAAGAAAAGAAAAATAAACAAAAGATGCCCAAGCCACAACTCTCAGGATGAAAGCCGTGGCTGCTGAAGTCTGTTTCCTGATCAGTTTTGGCCCAGTGATCACACGTGAGGGTCTGACTCCAGGATCCTTGCTGGCTGTGGGTCTCAGGATGTCCCGGGCTGGGCAGCAAGGGTTCACCTGGTAGGGGGAAGCCCTCAGGGAGGAGGGAAAGTTTGCTTTTTGATTGGGAAAGGACAGAGAAGCACCTTAAGGGAAGAACAAAATGTCTAGGAAATCAGATTCATCAAGAAGGGGGATGCTGGTGCTGATTGGAATGTCGATTGGGGGGGGCTATGACGGGTAGGCTGCTGGCTAGGCCCTTCCAGCCTTGGACAGCGGCTGGATGGACACTCAGAGGTTGCTAAAGAGTTCATTTTTCTTGCTCCAGTCCATCTGTGGGGCCCGCTTGCTGCCACGCTTCTGGTGGGCCCTCTCTTTGGCCACGGCCAGGGAGATGTTGAAGTCCAGGATGGGGTCAGAGGAGGAGGTAGACGAGGGCTCTGTGGAGTCCTGTTTCTTGGGGCTGTCTTGGGAACTGAACTGTAAAGAGGAAGGGGAGGCAGACAGTTGGGAGTCAGTGCCTGGGAGGCTCCCTGATTCTCAGCCTGGCTAAAGTGGCTCCCTTGAGGCTGTGCCCAGGGAAGCCAGGTCACAAGAACAGTATGCGCCTCAGCGTGTGACTTCAAAGGCAGGCTGGTGTGCCAGGAACCAGAGTGGCCTGGGAATCGGCTTCCCGTAACCCAGTCCCAACCCCTGCCAGGAGGCCTACCTCCTCGCTGGTATCACTTGAGGCGGATCTGGCCAGGTCTGGCCTGGGGCTCTCCGAGGCTGCCTCACCCAGGGCTTCACCGCTGTTCTCCTGGCACAGAGAAAAGGGGTGTGGGCTGGCAGGGAAGCGGATGGGACGCTCCCCATCAGGAAAGCTGGAGGCCCTAGTCTGAGAAGTGCCTCTCAAACCTTGGTCCCCCACCCAGATTCCGGCTTCACATTTCTACATTCCTTAAAGGATCAGAGGGCAGCCTGGTTCCATCCATTACCTAGGTGGGAGGACTACAGACAGGGATTCGCTCAATCGCTCTTTTCCCTGTCTTCCCTGATGTGGCTTTTGTGGAATGGACTTGTCTTTTGGCCAGAGATGGAAGGCAGGGTGGTGAGGGTGTGTGCTGCTTGGCGCCTGGGGATACCAGGGCCCTCTCTGATAGTCAGAGGGGACCCATGTGCTCCCTGAACCTCCTGCAGCCCTATCCAACCTTTAAATCCAAAGGGGCCAAGCACAGCCTTGAAGGAGTAAGATGGATGAAATGCTTCAGGCCCATAGTTGGGGCGACAGAAGGTTCATATTGGGCATAGGGACCCTCCCCCTGCTGAGGCCCCTGGTACGAACCTGTGGGCAAAGACGACCCTGCAGATTCCTGCTCCAGGTGGGCCGGTTCAGGAGTGGAGGCTTTCGCTGGGGCGTCAGCTTGGCGCTCAGCCCCTTCCTGGGTCCCTCCATGGATCTGGCTGGCACCCGGCCTGCCATCTCTTCCCTAGCCTCACCCCCTTCCCTGCTGCCAGGGGAGGAGGGACTTTGTTCTAACCCAGACTGGAAGTAGCAGGGCTGGCAGTGCACAGCCAGACACTAGAGCTCTGTTCTTGGGGGGAAGAATGGCCTCTTCTGTACAGTGGGGAGTTGGAGGTGGGGGCCTGTCGCCCAGGATGGCGGGCTACAGAAGGCCCTGGCCAGGCCTCTCCAGTGTGACAGCCTTGGCTCTCAGCAGGGGCCAGAGGTGCCTTGTTCTATATCCTGGAGCTCAGAAAGGAGCTAGAACCTGGCCCCGAAGTTTCAGCCTGAGGCCAGGGTGTCCCTCTAATTGCACCACCATCCATCAGCTCCCTCCCCCTATGGGATTGGGGGCCAGAGTCGCCCTTACCTTCTGTATCTCCCCATTGGTCAAGGGCTCAGGCAGGGGACCTAGGAAGGGGGAGAAGCACAGGTGAGCCAAGAGCTTTGGGAAAGTATAGTGCCAGATGCAGCCTACAGAGGAGCAGGAGTGAGCCAGAGATGCTGCTTTTGGTGAGTTCATCAGCTCTCGCACCCCAGAGGTCAGAGGTTAAAACTTTTTTTGACTGCAACCCACTGTAAGGACCCCTGACATTTTCACAACCCATCATACACAAAAGACTGTGTGTATGACAAAATTTCACAAAACAACACTTATCCTTACTGAAGTGCAATGCTCTTTGATATTTTCTATTACATTTTACTTTTAAAAATGTGCTGGTTTCTATCTAGTAAAGTGATCTCGGGAGGTACTGGGTAACCAGCGACTTGAAAGAAACAGTCCTAGGCAGAGTGAGGTTCTAGGCTGGCTCCCTAACTTGAAACAGATTCCTCGGGCAGGCCTGGGCCTTAACATTTTTTCATGTGCATCCCAGGTGACAGTGGTATTACCGGTGAATTAGGGCCACACCCAAGATTATGGTTGGCAGCTGTGTCCGCTGAGAGAAAACAAACCCAACCCCGATGTGCTATCTGAGAATGAGGGGACAGGAAGGCACAAGGGCAGTGTCTTGGGTGTCCTCCCCAACAACCTGGTGGTAGGAGGGTCCAAGGAAGAGAGGCCGGGCCTGGGGGCATCCACCCATGGCTACCACAGCGCTGTTCCACTTCCAGGGACTAAACCTGGCGGGAGGTGGTGAGTTCTTCTGAACCCTTAGCTTATATGACTCGTGTATCTTTTCTCTTACTCATCCCTGGTCCAGCACACCTGATTCACCTTTTCCTCCCTTTGGACATCTCCAGCCTTCCCATGGCTATGGGGCAGGGGACCTGGAGGACATTGGGACACTCACTTTCCCTCTCCCTCTGGGCCTCTCTCTCTTGCCAGGTCCTCTGGCTGGAGGCTGTATGCTGCCAACCAGAGAGGCGGACAATGGGGAGGACTTCCGGGGTGGAGGGGACAGGAAGGGTGCTGGAAGAGGTGGGGGACAGTTCGGAGGAGCTAAGCGGAGTCCAAGTTTCAGCTGTGTTCCTCGCCCCAGGTCCCGAACAACAAGGCTGGGGCTCCTCTGGGCCTCAGGGTCCTCACTGAGGAAGGGGATTAGCTGAGTTATCGGGTTTCTATGAACCTGGAGAAGAGGTAAGAGGGGACCCCACGCCCCTGCCCAGAGACTAAGGACTTTCAGGAGCGCCCCCGACCCCCTCATGACCCTGGATCAGGTGAGATGGAGACAGGGTGCCCCACTGAGTTCCTCCAGTTAGGGATGAGTCATGTGGACCCCCTCCCACAAATACAGCCCTGAGCTTCAGGGAGGCCACACCCATTGCAAAGTCCAAAGACATTCCACCCTCGGGATGGCCCAGGGGCACCCCACGCCCTGAGCCATCTTCACAGAGAGAAAGTCCAGCCAAGGGAACAGAGGCTGTTTAACCCCTCCCCGTTCTGGTATAGCAGGCCTGGGGCCCCCTTTTGGCTCAGCTTGGGCAGGGGGAGGTGCCAGGCTTGGCAGGGGGAGAGTGGGGGAGGGCAGGGGCCCAGAGACTGAAGGGGACCCAGCGCTCTCTGGAGCTAAGTTTCCAAGACAACCTGACAGAAGGAAGGGGGAGGTTCCAGCCCCTGTCACTGGACTCTGATCTGCCTAGCAAAAGCTGGAGGCTGACCCAGAATTAACCCTTACGTGGCAGAGGCATAGACCTTGTCCTGAGAATATAAAGGGAGCTTGGACTGTCCTTTGGTGCTGCAGCTTAGGCTGGGGATCCTGAAGCTCTGCCCCATCCCTCCTGCCAGCTGAAACCACCCCCATCCCTGCTTCCTCTCCCCACTCAGCCAGCCCAGGAGGATGGGGAGGAGGAGGAGCCAGGACATAGTGAAGTCTGCAGCTCTGGCTGTGTCCCTGACTTGGAGGCAGCCAGCTGTACCAGTCACTCACCATCCAGGTGCTCCTGAGATGGGATCACTTTGCACTTCTTGAAGAACTCATCGGTGTCCCTGTCTACCACCAGCAGCTTGGCCTCATCCCCTCCAGCTTTGATGGCAGACACCACGTCCCCGTGCTGCTTGCCCTCCATGCAGACCCCGTTCACCTGTGTGGCGGGTGGGGCACAGGTCTCAGTTGTGTAGAGGGCAGGAGCAAGGATTAGGGGCCTCTCTTGCCTGCATAGCTCTGAACTAGGACAGGGGTCCTCCCACTTGACAGCGGGGAGGCAGGACATGTGGGAAGGGCCAAAGAAAATATCCAGAGAAAGACTAAACAAACACAGCTGTGAGGGACAGCGGCTGACAGAAAGGTTTGGGAAGCCAGGGCTGGGTGCCCCTCTGACATCCCTGCTTTTCTCCTGGGTTCAATGAGACATCTCGAGAGCTGATCTCTAGTGCTAAAATTCTCAAGACTCCGACTGTGGGAGCAGCCCAAGCATTGAGTTCACGCTTCCTCTCTCCAGAGCACAGCCCAAGAACAGAGCGTATCTCAAGCCTAACTCAGGAGGGGGACCTGCTCCCCAGCCCTGGGCCTGGCTCACGTAGTGCTCTGGGGTGGCCTCTACTGGGACGAATGGGTGAACTGTGGCTGCAGAGTGCTTGCTCACAGTAGTAGAAGGTCTCAGATGAGAAGAGTTAGCCTGCCTGTCCCTCTGCTTACTACCCACCCTTCTTCCTCCTCCTCACCGATGTACCCAATCACTCCCTCAGCATCTCTGGTTGTTATTCCCCCTGGGCTAACCAAGCAGTAGGCGGTGTGATGGCTGCCCGAGGAGCCAAAGGCCGGGAAGGAAGAGAGTGGAAGAGTCTGGAGAAGAGGGACAGGGCATCACCTCCACAATGCGGTCCTGGGCCCGGAGCCCAGAGGCCTCCGCTGGGGAGCCTGGGTCCACTGCTCGGATGAACTGGCCTGGCTTGGACTTGTCACTGTGCAGGTTGAAGCCATAGCCGTTGGCGCCCTTCTTCATCAAACAAATCCGAGGCCGAAGCTCACGCTGCGGGGACAAAGGAGAGGCCATTCCACAATGTCCCAAGTCTGCCCCTGCCTCCTCCAGCAAGGAAAGTTTGGAATAATTCAGCAATGCTTTGATCCCACATGGAATTCTGGCTGGGGGCACAGATGACCTGGGTGCTCAGGTCAGTTTCCTCTGCTGGCAAATGAGGGGTGGGACTGGAATAAGTCTCTTCCCCCATGACATTCTAAGGCAGATCACAAGTCAGTTTAGTCTTATTCTGCCTCACCGATGACACATTGTGGCCCTGGGATAGGAGCGTTGGCACGACATCCATCAACCTGGCTGGGTACCTGAGGACTACGCAGCAGGACCCCAGCCCTTTTGTGCCTGTTCTCCACCTGGGGAGGAAGGGCAGGTGTTTACTGAAAGCCAACTAGCATATTTATAGTAAAGCCTTTCCTCACCCATGCAGGCTCCTTTCTTGTCTTCACCAAGCCAAACGGTCCAGTTCACAGAGAGCTGGAAGGAGCCAGTTAACTAGGAGGTATGGGCTGCACTGTGGGAGTCCTGGACCAGAGTGGACCATCCTCAGGGGCTCTAGGCCCAGCTGAGGGTAACGACGGTGGCAGAACCCAGACACCCTGTCACCAATTCCAAGGAGCCAGAACAGAGAGGCAGCTATGAAAAGCAGGACTGGGCCCAAGGAAGTTAAGTGTAGTTGAGTCCTGGATAAGAGTGACCTATTAATAAGGCCAACGACAGATTTCTCACATTCAGCTCAATTAAGGCAGCTCAGTTTCACAGCCCCAGGATTCAAGCATGACGGATGGACTGGTGTGTGGATGGAAGCCGGAGCTGAGGTCCCTTCCCCCTAGGCCTGGGGCAGGCCTTGGCTGCTGTCCATCCAGGTAGCCTGGGTTATCACCTTGACCATCAGGCAGTGAGCTCCCCTGCTTACAAGCTGTGTGACCTGGGGCATGTCATTTCCTCCTCTGAGCCTCAGGGTCTTCATTTATAGGCCATTCTCAGTGCTACCTACCTCCCAGGGTTGCTGCCCAGGCCCAAGGAGATAATTACATATGTGGGAACCCTCTCTAAGTCCCTGTGTGTACCTGGACATTATCTTTGTTCTTAATACTGCTGAACAGTCATGTGAAGCTGAGCAGTGGACTGGGTGGGGGAGGGTGGTGTGCCAGGTTGCTCTGAAACCCAAATCCCCAGCTGGGAGTGGAGGAGGCAAGGGAGGGGTGGGAAGGCGTGAAGGGGCCTCCTGTCCCAACTTGCCAGCCCCAGGAGGTAGCTGCCATAGGCAGAGATGTGATCCCACCCCTTCCTGCTTGGGCTAGGGGGCTGGAGGGAAGATTTTTCTCTTCCCTTAAATGCTCAGGCAGGTCTTTTGCACTGTTTCAAGATGGTGGGGGTACGGAGAGCCCAAGAGAGGAGGAAGAAAGCGTGACAGCTGGGACTTGCCCTAGCAGCCACTTACCCAAATCTGGGCTAGGGGGTCCTCACCCAAACAACCATGGAGACAACTAAGCAGCCAGCAGAAAGTAGGCACCCACAGAAGCACCGGTTCTTCTTAGCCACCCCTGCTGTCCCAAGCAAGGCTCTTCTCCCCTCCAGCTAATCCAGCCCGAGGCTGCCCGCCGGCCCTCCCCCAGGCTGCCTAGGTGAGGCGGGAACAGGTCTGACCAGTCGACACCACCAGGATGGCTCAGCTTTCTGCCACAGCCACAATGAGCTGCATAATCCGCAATCTGGTCCTTCACCTCAGAAAGGGGGAGGATGAATGCCAGGGACGGGGAGGGGGCAGAGCTCCAGGACTCTGTCCCTCCCCACTTCCCCCTACAGTCCCTTCGCTCCAAACAGTCTTTCCATAGCAACATGGCTGAGGCTTGTCAGCTGTTTCTGAGATGGGGAAACCGAGGCTCGGAGAAATCAAGCCCTCTTCCCGACATTACACAGCCAGAACGGCAACCCCTGTCTGACTTGAGGCCTATGCTCCTTACACTACCCTGTGGGTTGATCTTTAAGGACCCAACTTCAGAATGGGGCAACCCATTTGGAGCTGAGGCCCCAGCAGGAGTTGCAGTGAAGGGCAGCTGGCACTGGTTGCCGCCCCTACAGGGAGGCAGCCTGGGAGGTGACGAAACCACAACCTTCCTTCCGGGTTCTCAGGCCTCTTGCAGCTGGAGCTGCAGCCTGCACAGAGGTAGAAGGTTGGCCAGGGTGACGGGGCAGTAAGCATGCCTGGGCTGGAGCTGTGGCTGCCAACAGGCCAGGAGCCAGGCAGCTCAGGTGCTCCCTGACTGGCAGGGCTAGGCTCACTAACCCTGTGATACCCACCTTCCTGTCCAGGTCTTTTTGCTACAGGTTTCCCTGTCTGTGCCTCAGCAAGTCATACCAGTACCCCCTGCCTAGTGACGAGCGTCATCAAAGCTCCAGGGCCTGCAGGAATCTTTCTCTTCTACCCTCAATAGAGGGATAGAAGGGAGACCTGGTCAAATGGGCTCAGGTGCCTCCTGCTCCTTTCCCTCTGCCCGCTGGTGACTCTGTGAAAGCTTCAGGGCCTGAATTTGGCAGGGCAAGAGGACTGGAAGCCCCAGGTTGCCCGCAACCTCATGCAGCCATTAGATAAGAGCCTTAGCTAGTCCCTTCTTCCCAAGTCCCTGGAGACTCCCGCCTTCAGAAAGGGTGATGGGGGCTCCCACGCTTCCATAGAGACTGGCCTGTACCACACACTCCACACCAGCCACCCAGATACACGAGGAGGTGTCACTGCAGCTGCTCAGTCAGCCCACCAGGTGGCCCATCCCAGCCTGGGTGGTGCCCGGGGTCCCCTGGGGCAACCCCCTGTGGATATGGGGTCAGGCACGGGCAAAGGAGATGGGGAAGGGTGCAGCACCTAGCGTGGCTGGTCCATCACTGGTGGGTGCTGCTTCTGGGGGGAGGGGAGAAACACTGGCAAAGTTCAAGCCAACTCGGGTTTTCTGAGTGGCTCCCAGGGGCTAAGAAGGGAACCTGTGCCCTGGTGCCAGACGGAGGGGCACAGAGCAATGGAGCTAATGGGGAGACTTCAAGGGGAACAACAGCCCCAAGTCTGTGCAGAGCTTGGGTCTCCTAAGGAGATCCAGAAGGGCTAGGAGGAACCAGGATCTGTTCAGAGCTCCTGGCAAGAGGAGCACAACACGAGGCAATGGTGGCCGAGCCTGAAACTCACTTGCAGACAATGCTGGACAGCTTTCCAGAAAAGACCCTGCCAGAAGAGCGGCCTCCAGGCCCTCCTCACGGGGCTTTCCCCTACCCTCAGATTTTCAGGCTGTCCCTTCATCCCTCCTCTCCTTCACCCTTCGCCCCATCACCTCCACCCACATAGCCCAGGGAGCGGACAGAGGACATGGAATTTAATAGGTGCCAGCAGCAGCCACCTGGAAAGCTGGGGAAAGTCGATACCCTAATCCCAGTGTGGTCTCTGGGGAGCCAGCCGCTCCCTGCTCCTCCTTGGGGGAGGGCTACCGGCAGCTGAGGGCCAACGCCCCACTGGGCCCAGCCCCTCCCTGGCTGATGCCATGGCGATGGGACAGACGGAAACAGCCAGGCAGCTTCCACTGGGTGACCTCCATCACTTCCCGGAGGCCAGCCCTCTCTAGGCCCCAGAGGGGTGGGCTGGGGGAACAGGAAGACCACCACGCACACATGGTGGCTAGGGAACAACAGAAGTGACCCCCAACCCCCATGACTGCCCCCCCCAGCCGGGCCTGAGCTCTTATTATGTAAATAAGGCTGTCACCCTGCTGCTCCACACCGGAAAAGCAGCCCAGCAACAAAGGGGCTGAGGAGAAAGTGGGGACCCTAGAGGGGAAGAAGTGAGTTTGGGGTAAGAGCCATGGCTGCTCTCAGAGGCAGCTTAGGTTGTTACTGTCTCTGGGGGACATGGGCTTGGGCCTGGTGCTGCATGGCGGGTGGCATGGGACGTTATCCTTCAAGCAGGCAGGGAAGGTGCTTAAGCACTGGGCCAATGTCCAGATCTGTAGGCCGAAAGTGTCCTTCACCCCAAGTGAGATGCGGTGGGTTTGGCTACTACTGGCCTGAGCCGCATAGCCCTGATGTCACCTCATGTTCCCTACAGGACACCCTCCCCTTGCTTCTGTACAGGCCAAGGAAAGTGGGACACCTCTGTTTACAAAGAAAGATGCTACTCCTAATCCTTGATGTTGCACTTCCTGTTTCCCAGTGGGACGGTTTTCCTGA
>NW_022900935.1:58714861-58731892 GCF_012274545.1 Fukomys damarensis | reverse complement strand
GGGGGGGGGGCTGAGCCAGGTCCTGCCTCTGGCTGGTAATGTCTTTTCCTACTGCCAGCCAACACAGTGAAGGAGAATTTGGCTCACATTTTCCCAGGGTTGGTCAAACTTGGGATGGAGCAGGCTGGTACCTGGGCTGTTGCCTGGCTGGATACCACCCAGAGCTGGCTGCCACGTGCCTTCTGCCTGGCCTGCACACATCCTACCATCATCCCTCAATAACGACCTTCAGAAAGCTTGTAAAACCAGGGATCAACAATGAAGCATTTACTGAACAGTTACTGTGTGCCAGGCACTGCCCTACAGACTTTATGTTTCTTTTTAAAAACCCAATTATAACTTTGCAAGGGAAGTATTATTCCCTGCGTTTCACAGATGAGGAAACTCAGGTTTAAAGAGACGCCATAAACTGCTCAAGTATGCGCAGCTGATAGAAGGTAGGATTTGAACTTAGATCCCAAATAGCACTGTGCAGTAGAAATATGTCAGCTATGTGTGAAATTTCAAAATTTCTAATAGCCACATTAAAAAGCGGGGTGGTTAGAGGTGAAGCATATAGCCCTGGATTCAATCCTCAGCACCAAAAATGAATTTAATATCTTATTTAACACAATGTATCCAAAATATTACATTTCCACATGTGATCTATTTTTTTTTTTTCTTTTTAGTACTGGGGACTGAACTCAGGACCTTGAGCTTGCGAGGCAGGCGTGGTGCCACTGAACTAAATCCTTGGCCCACATGCAATCTGTTTTTAAAAATTGAAGTATTTGTTGGATGCCCCAATCTGAAAAACTGAAATCCAAAAGGCTCCAAAATCTGAAAGTTTTGGGGCATAGCTATAATACCACAATGGAAAACTATATATTACGAACCCCCCCCCATTAAATTTATAAGCTATTGTATGAAACTGCTTCCAGGTTATATGGATAAGGTATATATAAAACATGCAAGAATTTTGTGTTTAGACTTGTATCCCATCCTTAAAACAGATCTTACTATATATATGCAAATGTTCCAAAATGCAAAATGCAAAAAAAAAAAAAAATCAAGAAATTCAAACTGGGGCTGGGCGTGGTGGCACATGCTTGTAATCCTAGCACTCGGGAGGCTGAAGCCGGACTGAGTCAGGAGACCAGCCTAGGCTACATAGTGAGTTCCAGATCATTCTCAACTACACAGTGAGACCCTGTCTCAAAAAAAGAAAAAAAAGAAATCCAAGCTGGGTGTGGTGGTGCATGTCTATAATCACAGCACTCTGAGAAGCTGATGCAGGTTTGAGCCCTGCCTGGATAACTCCCAGAGATAAAATTTAAAAAAGGGTTGGGGATGTAAACTCTAGGTCTAATCCTTTGTATAGCCAAACAAAACCAATAACCACCCCCAAAACTGATACCCAAACAAACACCTGGTCCCAAGCATTTTGGGTGAGACTGTCCATACTAAGTTCTCAGAACGGGTGCTGGAGAGCCTTACATGTCCAGTGGCGGCCACACTGGACAGTATACATCTACCAGTCTCAATCTGAACAACTCTGCTGTCTGAGTCAGCACAAACACACTCTTCCAAACCCCTCAAACTTCTGTGAGTGGGTGTTTGCTTGTTACTGTGCTGCTCTGAGGTGGCCTGACCTCAGGAGAGAGACAGAACTTGTCCTACAGTGCCTAGGCATCTGGGGACACGGTGAGTTGTCTTATACCAGGGGAAGGCTCAAGCAGCAGTCAAGGCCTCCAGGGGGCTCTTGGTGCACAGGTGACCCTAAGAGCCAGCCAGCAAGGGACCAGAGACTTGGATCCCAAGCTTCAGGCACAGCCCATGAGAAAGGATGGGGACACAAGCCTGCCCTTCTGGCAGAGGCTTCTTAGTAGGGCTGAGGTACTGCTAGGGCCAGAGCATCTAGAATCCCTGGCCTCTAGCACTCACTTCAGCAGTACATATACTAGAATCCCTGGCCCCAGTGTGAGCCCAGTGACCTGGATCCCTACATGAAACTGGTTCAGGCAGCCTGAATTCTGTGTTTATCTTCCCCCAGTGCTGGGGACTGAACCCAGGGGTCTGTGCATGTTAGGCAAGTGCTCTGAGCTACCACCCTGTGCCCCAAGTAGCTTGAATGTATGCTCTTGTCATGGTCCTCGTGTGCCTCAGAATATAATGCATCCATTATAGATGTGGTGGCGCACACCTGTAATCCCAGCACTTGGGAGGCTGAGGCAGGAGGTCACTTTGAGTTGTATAGTGAGTTCAAGGCCAGTGAGAACTCGTCTCACAGCGAACTACATAGTGAGACCCGTCTCAAAAAACAAACAAAATACAGTGAGCAGGGCCGGGGATTTAGTTCAGTGGTTCTGCTGCCTGCCTCACAAGCATAAGGACCCCAGTTAGATCCCCAGTGCCAAAAAAAAAAAAAAAAAAAAAAAAAATGGGCAAAGAGAATCTGGGAAGGCCAGTCATCCCTCACATGCTCCCTCTCATTTTCTGCAGTCCCAGTTACCCACTGTCAACTGATGTTCAAGAATATTAAATAGAAAAGTCCATTTTAAAAATTCACAAATTGGGCCAGGGATTTGGCTCAGTGCTTCCGCTGCCTGCCTCAAAAGCTACAGGTCCTGAGTTTGGTCCTCGGTAGAACAAAAAAAAAAAAAAAAAAAAAAAAAATTGGGCAGAGAGATTCTGCTGGAAGGCCAGGCACCACCTGTGTGGCTGAAGGATGTACACACACTGGAATCAGGGCTAAGAGCCAAGATAACTGGCTTTGCCAGAGGATTCCGCAGCTGAGCGTTCTGGTGCTGGTCATCTAACCTGACTTAGCCTGTTTCCACAGGTAAAGAATGGGACTAAAATCTGCTTGGGGTGGGGGCCAGGTGCATGAAATGACCTAAGACCTGTTTATTTAGTACTTAGCACATCACCAAACTCAAACAACACCTGTCATGTGTGAAACACTATCAACCTACAAAATGGAGAAAATGATGACTACTTTGCAGGGTTGCTATGGGGGAAATCAAGGAAATGCACATCTCTGCCCTCATGGCACAGTCTGGCCAGTGGCAGGCACACTGAGCGTCCTTCCCAGGTAGGCCCACTCTACCTTAGAAAGGCAGAGCAGAGGAACACCTGTTTCAGGGTCTAGAGCTCCGGTTTGCAGTACAAGCACTGACAGACCTTGGGCTGAGTATCTCTAATCCCTAAGTGGGAATTCCCCCATTTTTCCGTGATGCCTGGGATGGGAAGTTTGGGAAAGGATCTTTATCTACTTGGGGTTTCCAGAGAAGGAAGCCACTTTCTGCCAAGAGAATAATTTCCTGAATGATTGATTAGATTTAACAAGAGCCTGAAGGTAAGAACCAACGGCTCTGCTGCTTTACCAGTGGACTTGTGACTCAGGAGGCTGAACAACACAGTTGCCACAGGAGCTTGTCCATTTCAAATCCAAGCACCAATAGGGCTGGGGATTTAGCTCAGTGGAACTGCACCTGACTCAAACAAACAAACAAACAAACAAACTGCAAATCCAAGCACCAAGCAGCTCAAACCCTGCTCTATTCTACCAGAGCTCAAACCTGGTTGTTTGGGAAAGAGGTAGGCAGCCTGTCAACTAATAATGCCCACCCACCTCCCTGCCTGGGTGTCTGCACTCTGCCTGCCTCTGGTATCAAGTCTAGGGTCTGGGCTGGGGAACCCTCCTCCAGCTGGGAACTTTCGCATTCCTACCTGTCATCTCAGGTAATCTCCTCAGCAACCCTGAGTGGGTAGCTGCTGGTGTTGCCATTTTACAGAGGTGGAAGCTGAGGCCTGTAGGGAACAATGAACTCCCAGGGTTCCAGAGGCAGCGATCAGCAGAATTGGGATTCAAACACTGATCTGGCCAACCCGAAAGCCTAGACCTGGCTTCCTAGTTTTGAAATGGAAGCTGCTAACAGGTAAGAAAGAATAAGTAGCTAGGTTCTAGCTGCATTCCAATCCTGGGTGCGCTGGATTGAGATGAACCAGGACAAAGGTCCCTTATAGCTGTTATGTGTTCATTCATTCATTAAAAAATATTTATTGAGAACCTGGCACAGCACTGAAACTATCCACATAAATAAACCTCAGTTGTTGTGTTACCACGTAGTGCAGGAGGTCACGAACAGATGACTGAAATACGGCCTGTTCAGAGCAACCAGAGATACGAGGACAAAGAGCAGGAGGAATGGAAAAGCTACTTCTGCCCCTGGGATCAAGGAAAGGTTCCTTGGAGTCAGCAGTTGTGGGAGCGTAGGTCCCCTACAGAAGCAGACAGAGGATTCCCAGACAGAGGAATAGCAGGGTGTGATGGCTCAGAGGCTAGAAGGGAATTTGGACCTTTGGTGAGGTTTAGGGGCATGGGCAGCAAGGGCATGGACAGCAGATGACTAGTTAACAGTGATGGCTGAGCCCTTCTGAGCACTGGGTCTGCAATCCTGACAACCCCGAGAGGTCACTGCCATCAGCCTCAACTTACACAAGAGGAAATGGAAGCATAAGGAGGTGAAATAACTTGGCCAACACAGCTGGGCCAGGGCAACTCAGCTGGTTCAGACCTGTCCGGCCCTCACTTTGGTCCCAGGCTCAAGGGTTTGTGCCTCCTCCTATACTGACAGGGATGGGAGGCTGGCTTTAAGCAGGGAAGCAGCAGGGCAGGTGTTTTTGCTTCTCCCTGCCCTTAGGTGGCGGGGAAAAGAACTGGGGAGGCCTGGAAGCCCACTTTCAGCCTCTTAGGCCTAGGCAGGCCAGCAGGGATGGCCAGTGTCCCAGGTACCTCTTACCTTCTCCTTGTGTCATTCCTGAATTGGGCTGGTCCCCCAACAAGATGCCACTCAGCCAAGCAATCCCTGCCTGGCACCTTTCCACTCATGACTTCTTCACTTATGAATACTGATGAAGGTACTGGAACAGCCCCACTCTACAAATCCTGGCTGAAACTAATTAGCAAATCTCACCTAGATACCTTAGGTGGGAAAGGGATGCATGCATTCATTCATTTATTTATTTGAGACAAGGGCTCACTCCTTAGCCCAGGCTGGCCCTGAACTCATGGTGACCCTCCTGCCTCAGCCTCCCAAGTGCTGGAATTACAGGCATGTGTCATCATGCCCAGCCCTGGAATGCATTTTAGAAAAAAACAAAACAAAACATAATGTGTATGGACATTTTTTGCAGTATCAGGGCGGGTCACCTGAAAGCTCAATATATCAGATTATGGTAATTTTCTACCAGAGGGTCTTAACATTGCTGGCCAGCTATGAATAAAGCTGAAAGAGCTGGTTGCACAGAGCTGGAATCCAAATGCCTAGGATAAATGTGCCCAATTTAGCACTGAGTAGGGGCGCCAGCACTTCCAATATTTCTAAAATTCCAGAGAAGCATCTCACTGTCCAGAGTTCCCATTTTATGGGTGGGAGAATCAAATCTCAGAGAACACCTGACTTGCACAGTGATGGTGTCCTCATGTCCTGGCCTAATGAACACACACAAATGCAGCTGTCACCCCACCATCTGGGGGCACCTGACTCTGGGGTCACAGAGCAGGAGACCCAAGTCCACCGCCTTTTTGGATGGCATCGTGAAGCAGGTGTGCTACGCCATCTCTCTACGCTAGCCTCCCGCGGGGCCCTCTGGCACCCAGCAGCCCAACCAAAAGGGCAAAGGGAGGGTCTGAAAATGACTGTATCTTGGTGGTGATGATGGGGATATCGTGTGGGTGCCAAAGTCCGAGAGAGAAAAAAAGAAAATGACAAATCGATGGACTTGGCTCAAAGTTCAAACGGGGTTAATGCCTGGGAACAGAGGTCCCAGGTTTCAACTCCCTGCCAGGGGTGCTCCAACTTCTCTAACCCTTGCCGATGCCAAGTTGGCAGGGGAAGTGGAAGCACAGTGGCTCTGGCATTCCCAGCACCTGGCTCTGGCTGGACAGGGCTCCCAGTGACCTCATGCCCACCAAACCAGTTGGTCCTCTCAGTCTCCACCTTCTTTTTACCTTAACCTCAACTCTGCCCTTTCTCTCTCCAAGGAGGATCCTCCTGGCCCCACAGACCACCTGCCACAAGCAGCCACCAGGTAGAGAAACAGCACGATTAAGAGGCCTTGCTCCCACAGTCTGCATCCCAACCCTCCCCTCCTGCTCTCTGGGGACAGGAGGCTCAGCACAACAGCTCCTGTTTTGCCAGCTGCCTCTTTTGCAGCTGATCCAAACCGGGACTGTTTGGAGGAAGAACCAAACACGGGCAAAAGCACCCAGCCTGCTCCGTGTCCAGGCACCGGAGTAAGCAATCACAGCGCCCGGCAAGACCAGCTGCCCTCGGTGGGCTCTGCAGGCTGCTGCCTGGCCATGTGCCCGCTCCCTCCCCCAGCGTTCCTCCTCCTCCTCCTCCCTGATACAAGCTAGTGCTTACTCCTCACATTCCTGAGAATCATAAATCCTCCTGGGTGGCAGGGCCACCACCCCCAAGACGCCTCTGCCTCTCTTCCCAGCACCCCACCCCCACACATCGCTCAGAGACGCTGGGGCTTCCTCTCTTCTTAGAAGTCACACTGGATCTCAGGAGGCTAAAGTCCAGCCCGGGTGAAGTTAATGATACACACACCAGGAGGCTGAAGGAGCTGTGGGCCAGCCTCCCAGGGACCCATCCCCAGTCCAGGGGGTCGGCACAGAAGACGGGTAGTTATTCTTCCAGCTTTCTGATGTTGGGACGCGCTCGCCTTCGCCCCAACTTCATTTACCACCGACAGGGGCAGTGGAGGAAGCGGGCACTCTGGAGCGGAGGAGTCCTCCTCCCTGCCTAGCTCCGAGCTGTGGGGACTCAGAGCTGGCCCCCCCAGGGAGAAGCAAATTTGGACGGAAGCCGAGGGAAAGGAATCTGGGCTTCCTTGAACTGCACTCCCAAAGGCCAAGGGACAAGAGGTGCAGACGGCAAAGGTGCTGAGGTTCTCGGGCCAGGCTGTTCAGGAGGATGCGGTCCCGGACAGGAACCGCCGGGGCGCTGGGTCGGTAGGCGGAAGCAGGCTCCCTCTCCTGTGGGGCTCGAATTTCAGAAGGGCCTGGACGTTCAGGGCGCCAGGCTCTCTCCGCGACCCCCCAGCCCGGGCCCCGGCCCACACTTACCCGCTCCGAGTGGCTCTTCTCGGCCTCGCGAGGCTCATTTTCGTTCCCATCCGTCTGCGCCTCGTTGGCGGCCGGTGGCTCGGCCTGCCCGGGTTCTTCCTGGGCGCGCAGCAGCTCCTCCCCGACCTGGACGCCGAGCTTCTTCAGCTGCTCGTCGGTCTCGGGGTCGACCACCAGCAGGCGCACGGCGTTCGGCGAGGCGCGGATGCGGCTCACCACCTGCTGGTGGGTCTCCTTCTCCACGTTCTCGCCGTTCACCCCCACCAGCCGGTCCCCGGCCAGCAGCCCCGCCTTCTCGGCCGGAGAGCCAGGCTCCACCAGCCGGATGAACTGGCCCACCTTGCCCTTCTCCCCGTGCAAGTGGAAGCCGTAGCCATTCGGACCCTTCTCCAGGCAGCAGAGCCGGGGCAGAGGGGCCCCGGCCGCCGCGTCCGCGCTCATCTCGCCCTGCGACGGCTCAGAGGCGCGAAGCGGGGTCCCGTCGAGGATCCCGGGATCGACGGCCCACCCTTTCTCACCCCCGTACGAACCGGAGGGCGAGAGGGAACGCCGCAGGAATCCCGACGCCTGCAGAGAGCGCAGGTGTCCAGGGAACGCCGGCTGCGAACCACGAAGACCCGGACGAAAGAACGCGAGCTAATTCCCGCCCAGCGAGACGACTGAGCGTTCCAGAACCCAGCCGGCCTCTAATCCCGGGGGCGGGACCGCGCCGAGGGTGTGGACCATCACAGGCCAATCAGGGGACACGGGCGGGGACGTTCGGGCCGGGTGAACGGCGAGAGCCAATGGAAAGGCTCGGGGGCGGAGCCTGTGCTCGGCTCGGCGTCCCGCGGAGGACAGAGAAAGAGGGCTCAGGAAGTGGAAGTGTTTGTTACCAGTGCCGGAGTTAAACCGAGGGGCGGGGCCAGAGCGAGTTCCAGGTATTGGGCGGGGCTCACAGGCCCCAGTCAGGTTTACCAGCTGTGCCCCGGGTAGATCAGAGCCATACCCAGGCAGAGGACCCTCACGTCTTTAAGCCAGCTTCGTTTGACGGAAGCTACGGTTGCCAGGGAAACCGCCCCCGCACTGGGGCCTGGAGGACCGGCTGTCAAGAACTGGATGCAGGTCCTCCTTGGACACGACCAAATTGTTTGAATAACAGTGTTTCCGTTTGTGGAGTCACTTTGCGCTGTCCCAGGACCTGAGTATTGGGCGCGGGCTCTGATCCCTGTTGGGAAGGCCAGTGGATGAAGCAGAGAGCCCGAGGCTCCTCTGAAGCCCACGTTAAACTGGACACCGTAGGGCACTGGCGTCAGCGTCTGGTTAGGGAGGTGCGGTGAGGCGAAGCGGAATGAGTCAGGTAATCAATCTCAGGGTGCACTCCCCCAGGAAAGGAGCCCTGGCTTTTTTCAACAGGGAAAGAAAAGTGACCAGGAAGGCAAGATAAGCATTCCAGCTCTCTCTTGCCAGATATCTCAGAGGGGGGCGGTCAGTGAAGGGCGAGCTGACCCTTTGAAGACACTGAAGGATGAAGAGCCAATGATTTTGGCAGTCAAGGGCAGTTGCCCCAATGTGCAATAACGATTCCTTTAACGTGATCCCTCCTCCCATGCCCACTTCAAACAAACAGTGGACAGGGTGTACTTCCAAAATACTGCAATTTAATTCTGAAAAACACAAATGGTAGAAACCCAGAGCTGCCTATGTGCCTCTATCTTTTGAAACCTGCCCTGGGTTCCAGAAGAGACCTGCAAGATCAGGCCTCTCCCTGCTCCACCTGGGAGAGACTAGGGAGAACTTTGTTATCTTCCTTATCGGCCCAAGTGGGAGCTCAAAGAGCAAGATTTCTGCCTTTAAAGCAAATGCAGTAGCCTCATAAATGTGCCTTGAATACTTCTTTCCTATGCTTCCCCAGTCCCTGGCCTGCAGGGCTGGAGGTGCCTGAAGGCCATGACCTGCACGTCTTGGGTTCACTTTCAAGGACTGAGGTGAGGGCTTTGGGAGAAATATGACCCTGGGCCCACACAGACTCTTTGCCGCCCCTCTCCTCACCCTAGGCTTACCCACTTCTTCTTATTTTGGATGAATGCACTTCCTAACCTGTCTCAGTAGGAGTGGAGATAAAGCAGTTTTCACCCTGGTGTCTGAGAAGTTAAAGCAAAGGGCATGGTAGTCAGACTGGAGGGAGAGCTTGGGGTTAGGGAGGTAGACTGGGGGCAGGTTTGCTCCATCCTGCCTCTCACTCGCCCCAGGATCCAGGAGTTTCTCTTTATCTGGCTCTTAACCAGAGGAGCTAAGCACCTCTGCTGCTTAAAGTAGCTGTGGGGCTGCTCACCCTCCAAAGGATTGGAAAGGGAAGAGAAATGTTTTCCTAGCTCTGACCTCAGGTGTCTAGGGATAGGCGCAGAAAGGCAGATGACATAGGGATGTGGGGAAGGGTTCCTCTGGGATCTGAGGTCCAGGAGCCAATATTTCCAGCTGCCCCAGGGTACTTGGTGCTGGAGGGGAGGGGTTGCACCTTCAGGAAGGGGTCAGGAAGGCCAGAGGTAGCTGAAGGACAGACTCTAGTCTCTACCACCCGTTTCCAGTCCCAGGAAGAAGGCCCCTCCTAATCTCTAACTCTTATCCTCCCTGAGGCTTTGGTCTAGCTCCTAGTGAAACTTACTGGGGAAGAGTGTTCCCTGGGGAGCTGGAAGACACAAAAGCCAGGGCTGTTTAGCCTTTCCAGGTGAAGAGATGATGGTGATGGAGTCACACTAGCAGCTCTTGCAGGGGCCACAGAGTCCGCTGACACTGAGCTGGGGCAATGCCACCCTTGTTGCTAAGAGGGAGGCCCAGCCTCTCAGGTCTTAGTCCTAAATTCAAGAAGGCAAAAGGACTACCAGGTCCCTATCTCAGTTTTCTGAGCATCCGGTTGCCTTTTTCTTTTTCATTTTGGTATTATGTTTCATTAAGATAAAATGCAAGTATTTTACCCTCCCCCAGGATACCGGAAGCTACAGGAATGAGGGTGGGACCTACGATACAGCTGCCTGGGGGAAAGGGTTGTGTACTGGACCTCCCAACTCTCTCCCCATTGGCTCAGCTGCCCAGATTAAGCCAGTGTTGGGGAGACAGCTTTGTCCCGGGGGCCTCTGGGGCTGCTCCTCAGCCCCTTGAGAGTCACACAAAGGAGCAGCAGCTGGGCCGTCTCTTCTGGGACTCCACATAATCTCGGATCTGGAAGCTGGGCTCGTTAGCCTGCTGTCCTGCCCGGTGTTTCAGCTCCCTAGAAGAGGAGGAGCGAAAGGCTGGGTGGGGTGTGTTGTGCTGAGCATTCCTACCCCCATTCCCGTGGCTGGGGATAAACAGAGCTAAGAATGCAGAATGCATGTGGGCCTATGGGCCGGGCCAGGAGCTCGGACCTACTGGATTCCCCAGTGGTGCCTCCCTGCCCTGCTCAGCTCTCACTTGGCAATGGCCAGGAAGGCTAACTCCACGTTCATGCCGGTCTTGGCGCTGGTCTCCATGAAGGGAACACCGTATTCCTGCCCGGGAGAAAATGTCCTCAGGGCCAGCCTCTGGCTGCCCCACCACTTATCCCACCGCCATACTGGCAGTCACTTACCCTGGCCAGAGTCTCTCCGTCCTCAGAACGGATCACCCTTTCGCTGTTCACATCCGCCTGTCAAGCCCATGTGGGTCACTGGGGAAGGAACCCTTGCCCCGAACTGGCCCGCCTTTTGCCCCAGGAGCATGCACTGCCTGCCCTCTGCTGGTGGCTTGAGGGACTGCTGGCAGGTGTGACAGGCTAGGGGCCAGGGTGTTTGCTTGTTTAAATGGGTAACTCTTGCTGGCCAAGGTGTGGTGACCTAGCCTTGGGGGTAGGGGGTGGTGACAGTACTGGCAGCTAACGCTTCACAGTCTTAGGCCCTGACCCTGACTCCGCTCCCTATGATCAAATGTGGGCTGGCACTTGGGCGACCCTGCCAGGCAGCAGTTTGGGCTTTCTCCAAAGCTGTAAGAGGGCACTGGGAGAGCATGTATCTGACTCATGTATCCTGAAGTGGAAACCAGGGGGTCCTCTATGAAAGGGTGTCTAGAAACTATGCTTGGGTGGCCTTCATGGCTAGGCAATGGGAGAAGACGGGCAGGGTGGGTGGACCCTGCCTCAGAGCCACTTACCTTGTTGCCTAGCAGCACGATCACCACGTCCCTCTGGGCGTACTCATGAATCTCAGTGAGCCAGGCCTGAAGGAGAGGTGGAGCTGAGCCAGGCCGAGGCTGAGGACCAGGCCATCCTCCTGGTGTGACCCATGGAGGGTCCTAAGACCACACAGGGCTCAGTGACCAAAAGAACTGTAATTGCTTAGTGCTATGTGCCGTGTGCATGGGGTCAGAGGAGGCAGTATGACTGTCCTGGGCATCAAGGGGCACCCGAAACCTGTAACAGTATGTGGCCAGGGTCAGGCCTACATTTATTTATGTACTGTATTGCTAAGAATTGAATCCAAGGCAAGAGCTGTACGTGGAGCTATCTCCTCAGCTCTTTTTGCAATTTGATTTTGAGATACAGTCTTGCTAAATTGCCCCATCTGGGCTGGAACTTGCAGTTTTCCTGCCTCAGCCTGCCTGACAGGGAGTACAGGCATGTGCCAGCCAAGCCCAGCTTAATGTTTTTATTTATTGAATTAGTGTCTCTGTGTTCTAATGGTTTCATTGTCTGCTAGAGCTGTAACTAAGGCTGGATGTACACGTAGATGTTCCTGGCTGGGCTCTCAGCCTGTCTCTGTGGCTAACTGTCCAGGGTAGCACTATTCCGAACTCTCTGACATGAAGACACACTCATGAGTCATGGTCAGGTCTGTTCAGGCAGCACGGGGGCACAATAGCCTGCTTGGATTCCATGGCTGTATGGCTATCAGATGCCCAGTGACAGGTAGGTGCTCCTTAGCAGGTGGCAGGATTCTGTGGTCTGCCCCATTCCCAGGGCAGGAAGCAACCGGCCTGCACAGGCTCTGCCTTGGCTGCTTCTGGGCGGGAGGGTATCTGGGGAAGGAGGACCTACCCTGATGTTGTCGAAGGAAGATTTGTTGGTGATGTCATACAGCAGGAGCAAGGCTGGAGGGGAGAGAGACACAGGGCTCGGAGCAGCAGCACGGGTGCCACAGAGGGGCTGGGGGAGGGGCCGGAGGGTGCAGAGCCTCACCCTGGGCATCTCGGTAGTAGGCGTGGGTGACACTGCGGAAACGCTCCTGCCCTGCGGTGTCCCAGATCTAGGAAGGGATGGAGAAAAGGTTGGAAGGAGGCAGGGCCTAGGGCCTGCTGGCCGGAGGGACACACCGAGGGGTGACATCTGTGGGGAGGGGTCTGCTTCCTTCTGTATGTTCTGCTCGGCCTCTGAGGCCTGGTGATGTCCCGGATGGTGGTAGGTAGGGGCTTCTCAAACCCCACTCAGTGCTGTCTCCTCTTCCCCAGCCCGGGGTAGGGTGCCCAGGCTCCCATAGTGACTGCTGCCCAGGGGATGGGGAAGAGATGGAGGAAGGGAGGCTACGCTCCTCTGAAGGCATTGAGCTGCCCCGGATGGAAGAGAGGGTGCTCAGGAACCGCTTTTGCTGCAGACATCAAAGAAACAAAAGCCAGTTTCCTCTCTCTAGGGCCTCACAGGAAATTACCCCAGGCTGAGGGCAGGGCTGCATTCTGGTTCAGGGTGAAGAGCGTGGCAGACTCCGGCAATGACAACCTCTCTCTCCCCATGCCTGCCCCGGGGCTCACCTGTAGCTTCACCCTTGTACCATCCACCGTCACCACCTTGTTCTGAAAGAGAAAAGGCAGAGGGTGGGCAGGGCAGGAGAGGCTCTGCCAATATCCTGTCCTGGACCCCCTCTAGGCTTACAGGTGGTGTGGAGAGCCCCAGCGTTGTCCTCAGTCAGATCACTTTATCAGGGCAGTGGGAGCCCTGTCCCCAGACACCTGCGCTGCAGAGTCCTCTTTTCTGGGGGCTCCATCTCCCTTCGCACAACATGGCAGGGCAAGGGGAGCCTGAGAACCTGTCTGGCACTGTCCAGGGCTCACCTGGCATCACAGAGTGGTGCCCCTGTCCCTACTTTGGTCTTCCTTCCCCAGAGCCCAGCTCCATGACTGTCACCAAGCCCTTACAGATGAAGTGCCTGGACTGGGCATGGTGGCAGCATGTAATCTGTCATCCCAGCACTCTGGGAGGCTGAGGCAGGAGGACTGAAAGTTTGAGCCCAGCCTGGGCAATTTAGCAAGACTGTCTCAAAAGAAAAAAAGGGGTGGGGATATAGTTTAGTTCAAAGGCCCTGGGTTCAATCCCCACTGCTGAGGGAAGAAGGGAGGGAGGGAGCGAGGGGAGAGAGAGAGAGAGAGAGAGAGAGATAGAGAGAGAGAGAGAGAGAGGGAGGAGCCCTCCAGCATTCTAGAGCCCTTAGGGGCTAGACCTGCAGGGCCACCTCTCTCTAGCTATCTAGAGACCTCTTAATGTAGTTTCAGCATCTGTGCTTAGCAGCTCTGAGGCAGTTTGGTAAAGAGGGAGTCCTCAAGGGAGAGGGAGGGCCCTGTCCAGCCACTGTGTCCCCAGCTGGCCAGCCCAGTGACTAAGCGTGGTGCAAGGCAACTCCGGGAGACTCACCTACCTTGGAAGCCTGGCCAGGGGGCGTGGCTCATAGAGACTCAGCTCACACAGTGGGATGGGTCTGCTCTGCTCTGCCCCACCCCCGCAACCCCCAGCAGCAGAGAAGACCCGGTCTTGTTTTTCTTGTCCTGTATGTAGGTGGACAAGGTGCTGGCCCTACCCAGACTCCTCCAACCTGGCCATCTCCGCACTCCCCGGGGCGAGCTGCCCTGGTGCCCTCCAGGCTGCAAGCCAGAGGAGTTCCCAGAAGCCAGGACAGCACAGACAATTCCCCTGAGCCTGAGCCGCCATGGCCCAGCTCACTGCTTGGAGGAACCTACAGCCACCTCACCCTGAAGTCTATGCCGACCGTGGCTATGAAGGTCCCGGACAGGAAGGCCCCGTCTTTGAATTGGATCAGGAAACAGGTTTTGCCGACACCTGAGTCTCCCAGAAGCATCACCTAGGAGATGGGGCAGAGGCAGTTAATGGGGACTGGGGGATGAAGGGGCTTCTGGGATTCCAGTGAGAGACAACCTGGAAGACCCTGGAAAGACGATCAGAGGAGGGCAGAGGCCAGGCAGCAAAGGACACCCACAGCACCTTGTGGCACCTGCCCCTGGGGAGCCTGCTGCTGTCTTCTCCCTGCCACTCCATGATTCCTGGCTCTCCTGACCCTCCTGGCCCTGTCCAGTGTCCTAGAAGCCGGAGTTGAGACCTCTAAATGTCCTCAGGGGCTCCAGAGAGCCTCCTATTTGAGTGACCATGGCCACATGTGACTAGCCATGTTTATGTGTCACAGCGCCCTTCTGTGTGTTTACCACTCAGGTGTACATGTGTGGGTGGGGCTACAGGGCTGGAAGGGAACACAATACCTTGGACGGGATCCCCACCCAAGGGAGCCTATGAGGACCTCATGGGGGCAGGGCACTGGTGCTGGCACAGGCACATGCTAAAATTACCATTGTTTGGGTTTCGTTTTGAGTCACAGCACTTATTTGGAAGTATCTGAAGAGAGCTTTTGTTTACAAAAGGGTTGCATGAAGGAGGGAAGGTTGAAATTGGTACCGTGATGGAGAGACTGAAGTTCTTTTGGCAGAACCCCCAACCCCAACCCCATGGACAAATGTCACAAGTTAGCATGCCCGGGTTGCTGCAGGTAAGGCGGGGAGCAGCTCCTGGGAAGAGCGGGTGTGGGGGTGGGGGGTGACCTCCCCTTTACCTGTCTGCCAGCCCAGTGCTGCTGCTCCAGAGAACAGGTAGGGATGGGGGAGGGGCACCCTCCACTCAGCCACCCCTCAGTCTGGGAGAAGGGGAGTCTAGACTGTGCCGGGTGCTCCTAGTGCCTGGTTACTCTGTCTAGCGAGCTGGGCAGGGAGTAGGTTTGAATGAGTTTTAAGGCTCTGAATCTGACCTTGGATCTGCCTCGGAGCCAGAAGCTTTTCTGCCAACAGGAAACAGCAGTGTATTGGGATCGGCTAACTTGGTGGAGAGATGGGGGCTGAGCAGAGGTGCAGAAGGCCATGGTCTGGTTTATAAATGGCCTCCTGTGTGACTGTAGGAAGATTTCTTAGCCTTTCTGTGGCATGGTCTCCACAGTAGATAGAAGGGAAGAGGGGTCATTTCCCGGAGGCCATTCTAGGATCTGTCAGTGGCTAGGGCCATGTGGCCCAGACCCCTTGGATCCAGAGAAGAGTGGCCTACCTGCCTGTGAGCCCCAACTCTGGAAGGAGCTCCTGCAAGCCAGGCTCCTCCCAGACCCTGTCCCCTGGGACAGGCCTGACAGGTGTGTCTACGTGGGGGGGGCACTCTCTTGCAGATGCTGCCTGTCCAAGAGACAGATGGAGGGGTGAGGGATGGGACCCTCTGGAGCCAGGGAAGGAGGGAGGCAGGGCCACTGGCTGTGTACTTTACAGATCACAGCTGCCTCGGGCAAATGATGCAGCCAGTCACCCAGCCACTGGGCTTGTCCACCAAGCACAAACAGCTGCTCAGCCTCGCCACCTCCTAGGCAAACAGCTCAGCTGGGTTGTAGGGCAATAAGGCCAGGAGGTCCCCATCAGCAGCTCCCCCTCCTCTGAGAGATCAGGGGCCATTTCCTGCCACAGGCCCACAAAGGATGCCTATCTCAACGGCTCTGGGCGGGTGGCTGGTACAGTGGCTTCCCCTGACACTCTGGGGTGTAGGCACAGCACTTCCAGTGAGCCCCGGTGTGGGAGAGAAGCCAGGGGACAGCAAGAGGCAGGTGTCCTTCAAGGCCACACAAGATCCAGCCCTCTTGTTTCTCCCCCACCTTGCAGAGCAGAGTGTGATCTCTGGGCTTGCTCAGCGTCTCTTTTCAGAATTCCTTTTCTTTTGAGACAGGGTCTCACTATGTAGTTCAGGCTGGCCATGAACTCAACTCACAAGGTAGCACAGGCTGCCTCCAACTCCCACAGATCTTCTTGCATCAGTCTCCTGAGTGCCAGGATTACAGGTGTGTGCCACCACGCCCGGCTTCTTTCAGCATTCTCGTACTTGCTCGCTCACTCCAAGGACACACAGTGGGGGAGACAACCTAGTGACCACGCTGTTCCCACCTGCTTCCACACAGGGCACCTTGCAGAGCAGGCCCTGGAGAGCGGCCTTACAACTTTCTCAGGTGAGGCACGCCGTGACTAATTGCTGCGATCTTTCTCAGGTTCTAAACATTCCTGGGCCTGAGAGTTGGCTAGCAACAGCCTCCTGGAAAGAGGGGCTGGCTTGTCCTACTGCTGTGAGGGAGAGGTCGCAGTGCCAGGAGCCCTGGCAGGAAAAGGGGTAGGACCTGGAAGCCACCGACTGGGGACCTAAGAGTTTCTTAGGCCTTGAACGAAGAAGACAGCCCAGCTAAAGAAGGGCGCTAACCAGGAGCTGTCCCGCAGACAGGCGGCACCCTTTCTGAGTCTCCCAGGGTCTCCCATCTCCTAGCTCTTCCTAGCCTGTGCCCAGGAGGGCAGTGAGCTTAACCTTACCAAAAGCCACGGAGTTCCCCAGGCCCTTGCTGGCCGAAGTGTGGCAGAAGAAAATGGGCTGGGGTCTGCAGGGTGGGGAGTTTGTCCTGTCCATCGTCCTTGTCCCGCCCCCTCCCCCAAGCCAGCTCATATCTCTGGAGGCTGATGGGCCCCGGGCTCTATCTTGATCTTCATTTCCTCCTCCGGAGGACCGGGCTGCTAGGGGAGCGGCTGAGTCCAATCTGGATGCAGCCGGAGAGGGGCGTGGGCGGGAGAGGGCGCGGGGAGGGGTGCCCGTCAGAACCGGCAAGGAGACCCCTGCGCCGGGCGCGGCGCCCACCCACCTT
>NW_022900935.1:58673544-58714384 GCF_012274545.1 Fukomys damarensis | reverse complement strand
CTGCCGCTGTTCAGCGCAGCCGGCAGGTGGCGCCCGAGCTCCAGCCAAGCTGCGGACCGCAGTTAGCCGCGGGCGGGGAGACTGGGGACCTCGCAGAACGTGGTGGGTGGCGCTGCCAGTGAGGCGTGTATTCAGCGGATAGCACCTAGGCAGTTTCACTTTTGCTAATGCACCCCAGCCCAAGCTCATCTGAATATAGTTTTGTTTACCGACCGATATTCACCTAGTTGCACGTTTGTGCAGCAGGATTGTGGCGAGGACTTTGACCTTTTAGTGTAGATCGCGTCTCACTTTCCCCTGCGTTGTTGGGCTGCACCCAAAGGAAATACCTAGCACGTGGGCTTTGCAGCACATCCTCCTGATGGTGTGTGTAGGGGCTCCTGAAAGCAGGGCCGGCCTTATTCACTCGGGGCTCTCAGCTTGCCACGGAGAAGATGCCAAATGAATTAATAGATTTTTTTTTTTTTTTTTTGAGGGAGGGCAGTACTGGGGATTGAATTTAGGGCATTTGTGCTGTTATATCCCCAGACCATATTTATTTATTTAGAGAGAAGTTCTTGCTAAGGCACAGGCCCAAGGCACTTGCAAATTGCCAGCTCTGTGCTGTATTTAAAATGTCTGTGTGAGCTGGGCATGGTAGTACAACCCCGAAAGTTTAGCTACTGGGTAGACCAAGGCAGGAGGACTGTGAGTTTGAGGCCAGCATGGGCAAGACCCTGTCCAAATCAAACCAGTCCAGATCAAACCAGACCATACCAGGCCATAGCAAATCCCTGTGTGTGAAGGACAGATTGATAAGCAAGAATCTTTTAGCCTGGTTGTGTGGGACCCCTAGACTACTGATATTTGAAGGGACCTCAATGTTGTCCAGCCTTGTTGCTCAGCAGGACATGGGAGGCTCACTGCTGTGCCCCCCACTTCTGAGGGGTGGGATGGGCCAAAAGGAAAGCAGGGTCCCTAGCACTGGGCAGAGGGACAGGAAAGGGGTCTAGGGGTACAGACATTGTAGCTAGAGCTGAATCTTTCTGTATGCAGGTGAGGGCTGTGGCCGGGCCTGCCATGTGTCCTCCATGTCACACACAATAGTCACAGCCTGCCTCAGCCAGTGTGTGGGGTCCCTCTGGATTTGGATCACAGCTGTGGGCAGGCTTGTACCTGTTTGTGCCCCGGTCATGCCCTTGATGTGGTGTTGTCAGGCTCAGGCCTCACCCAGCATATATTGCCAACTGTTAGAAGACTGGCCAGTGCCAGGCAGAGACAGGAAGACACTCCACTCCAGGAAGGCCATCCCAAGGACAGTGGAGCGTCCCTGTCCTGGCTCAGGCTGCTTTGGACCCTTGATCTGACCATACACTCTCCTCTTTCTCGTATGAGCTTTGCCTTGCTTTTCTTTCCAAACTAGTGACAGAATTCAGAGCTCTCACCCCTGCAGTCTGTGGAGTTCGCAGACACACCCATGTCTCTGCCCTCCCTGATAGGCAAAGGGACAGGAGATGTGGGTGTGACTGTGAGGGCAAACTGGGCGTGGCCTGGGCTAGGCAGGCCGCAGGACATCCTGTTCGCTTCCCAGCAGCCTCAGGGCCTCAGGGACTGCTTGCAGCTTGGGCCTCCCGGGAGGGATGGAGCCCCGCCCTGTCCTCCCAAGCCCCAGCGTCTCCAGGGTGCCAGGATGCAGCCATTTCAGGACAGATCCCAGGCCCTGGCCCACACTTGGCCAGCTCTCCCTTCTCCTTCTGAACAGTGTACCAGAGGCCCAGTGCGGCTGGACCCTTGTCTCCCTCGCTGTGACGCAAAGGACAAGTCTATTTTCTGGTTTTCGTCTTTCTTCCCATCAGTGTGGCACGCTGTGTCCTGGCCCCAAGGGTGACCTCCCAGGCTCTGTGCTGATTTGTCCCACAGATTTATTCATAAATAAATAATGTCTGCCTTTCTCTTTTTTTCCGAGATACTAGGATTCCATGGACCCAACAGCGTGAGAGAGGAGCAAACCCCTTTTCCCCATCTCCTTCCGGGGCTCCCATGGGTAACCACCACCAGAAGCAGAAAGCAGCGGGGTGTCTGGGTAGATTGCTCATGTCAGCCACCTGGCCAAGAAGGCCTGGAAGGACACAGAAATGACAAGACTAGGGGCACAGTCCAAACTCAGCACTGTTCCGTGTGTCCTCAAAGTTGGCAGGCCAAAGATTAAAGTCTGGATTTTAGCCCTGACTTTACCTGGGCCCAGGATAGCGGCAGTTTCAGTTAGGAAGATTAGGGTGTGCTCCCCTGCTCCCCACGCCCCAGCCTTCTGTGCACCCCTCTTCTTTGTGCCTGCAACTTCCTTGAATTCCTGAGATCTTTGGGCTTGAAGTGGAATTGCACCCGGCTCCCTCCACACCACCCAAGGGGGCTGCCCCACCCTCCTGGTTCGGAGCACCTGCTTGCACCTCAGAAAATAGTCTTTTCATCCGGCCTCCTTGAATGGCCCCACCGCAGAGCCCACCTGTTTCTCCTGGTGCCCAGATAGAGACACAGAGGAGCCCCAGAGTGCCAGCGAGTGCTTACTGTGAATCCGATGCCCACAGTGGCTGAGAAGGAGCCCGGAATGAACTTGCCCTGGTCGAACTGAACCAGCAGAGATGTCTTCCCCACGCCACTGTCACCCACCAGGATGGTCTGGAAGGGAGCAATAGGAAGGAGAGAGAGGACTGTGGTTGGCTTGGCGCTTGAGATGCGTTTGTGGCTACAGGAGCCAGTTCTTTCTAAACACACACACTGACTCAAAGGCCCACACGGACACACACGACACACACACAGATACTCAGATATGGATGCCCCCCACCCCGACTCTCGACTTCCTACTGAAATCCCTGAAAAGCCACAGAGGCATCGAGAAAACCTGCTAACCCAAGTTAGTGAACATCCAAGTGACCCTGAGAATGAGCCTCTCGGACTTCTAATCACAGGGCCATAGCGGACCCCTGGTCCCTGCTGTGTGCTGAAATCCACCATTGCTGTGTCTGCGAAGTGGTGGTGCTTCCCATGGGGAATTCCCAAGCAGAGGCAGAGCATGGCCGGGACACCGAGGCAGGGCTGTCCTGAGAGCTCTGGGGATTCCCTCAGGTGGTATCTGACTTGCATTGTGGTCTGGTTCCCCTGGCCTCCCTGCTCTTGACCCGTTTCTCTCATAGGTAATTTCTTTAATAAAATCCTTGTTCATTTCCTTCCCTTTTGGTGTTTTCTCCTTGGAAGACCAGAATTAACATGACATCCATGGTTCTCCTGTATGTCTATGGAAAGCCAGCCTATGGAATGAAACAAAACCAATGCATCTGGTGTATGCTTGGCCCTGGAACAAGGCTTGGAGAGGACAACATTTCAAAGAGAAATAGCTTTAGCGGAAGAGGAGAAAGGCTACTAGGAACAGTGAGGGTTGAGAATTAGCCTCAACTCAGGTGAAATAATTAAAATCATAAGCAACAGAATCTGTTAAGGCAGAGGCTGCACCTGTCAGCCCTCTGTAAAGGGGTGAGCAAGTAAATGCCTTGGTTTCTAGGGAGGCAGTGGCCACTTTCCAGAGACAAACCATTGGAGGTCATTGGAAAGGCTAAGAGGGTGAAAACTTTAGTTGGATTCATCAAGACAAAAGCATTGGTTGGGGATTTAGCTTAGTGGTTCCGCTGCCTGCCTTGCTGCCTTTCAATCACAGGGATCCAAGTTTGATCCCTGGTACTGAAAAAAAAAAAAAAAAAAAAAAAAGACACAAAAGCATAAAGAAGACCATCAGGGCCTCTTTGGGTCAGGCCCATGGGCCCCAGCCACTGCTGGGCTCCTCTGTGCGTGGCATTGTAAGGAGGTGGTATTAGAACAGGTCGAAATAAGCTTGTCCATGATGTTGACTTTGGCCATTCTCTCACTGTAGCTCTCCCATCCCCACCTCCTGAACCAAATTGTTTGTTTTCATTTCCTCCTGGGCTGCAGAGAACCATTGTATGTTGTTACATCTCAAATCTAACTTCTTTAGGCTGCCAGAAGTGCTTCCTAGAGAGAAGGTGAGGAATAGATTATGCATTGCTTTCCTCATTTACTTCCTAAAGGGTATAGTAGATTCGAAGTCTTCCCCTTTATGCTTTTCCCTTTTAGGGTGAAGAATTCCCATCTCTTTCTGTGCTCATCATAGGAAATAGTCCCATCTTTGGATGTTTTGCTGGCCCAGTGGGGACTGGTCTAGGAGCCCAGGGGTTTGGACAAGGTTCATCACTTTGGATCCTTCAGGGGAAAGGGCCAGGATGATGCTTTCATATTGGTTCTTCTTCTTTTTCTTTTCCTTTTTTTTTGGATGTTTTGCTGGCCCAGTGGGGACTGGTCTAGGAGCCCAGGGGTTTGGACAAGGTTCATCACTTTGGATCCTTCAGGGGAAAGGGCCAGGATGATGCTTTCATATTGGTTTTTTTTTTTTTTTTTTTCCTTTTTTTTTTTTTTTTTTTTTTTTTTTTTTTGAGAAAGGGTCTAACTATGCAATTGAGACTGACCTGGAACTCACTACGTAGCCCAGGCTGGTCTCAAACTCACAGCGATCCTCCTGCCTCAGCCTCCTGGATGCTGGAATTACAGGTGTGCATCACCATGCCCAGCTTCATATTGTTTTTTGTGGCAATGTCAGGAATCTATTGGCATTGACCCCAGCAGGTGTTTGGGTTTTTTTCCTTTTGTTTTTTTGGTCTGGTAGAGCTGGTCAACTTATAAGCACTGCTAAATTATTTTCCCCATATCCAAGACCTCCCTGTTTTTTCTCCAGATTTTTCACTGTGCTTTCTCTCTTCCAGCTCATCTAAGGATATTTAATTGATTAATTAAAAGTTAATCATGGTTCTGATCAAGACCTCTGTGTCAACATCATCAAGATTTGTGATTTATACAAGTGTTCCTGTCCACTCTGCTTAAACCATTTTGCTTCTGTCTGTGTTTGTGCCTCTCCTACTTACAATTTTACTTGAGGTCACTCAAACAAAAACCCACTTTTACAAGAAGCAGCCAAAGAGAGAGTGTCAGAAAGTGTGCGAAGGCAAGAGGGGCATGTGGTTTGGGGTCAGGTACGTCTCCCACACACAGTGAGGTTGCTTATCTATGGCGTTTGAGCATTATGTTTGAGTCTATGCTTCCTGGCAGCCAAGGCAAAATGGGGAATCAGATGGTGTCTATGGTACTTGTATGACAAAGAATGACTGAGTCCTTTGGACCGTTTTCTCCTGGCGTGCCATTCTAAGAGGAATGAGTCCGTTACATGGACTCCTGTGGAAGAGGCCTCAAGTAACAAAATGAGCAACTGCCTTTTTTCAGGAGATGCAAAGGTTTTCCTTCAGCTGTTGTGTCAATCATCGATAAAAGCAGGGACCTCACAGTACACTGTCTGTCCTTGGGTGGAAGGCTTCATGTAGGAGCCTGGCTGGTACTAAGTGCATTGCTTTCCAGCATTTGGAAAACCTCATGAACGGGTGACTCCCACAGTCCCTAAAGTGATTCACAGTGGCATTCTTAAGTAGACAGGTAATTTAGGCACCATCAAGAAAATCATCAATAGACCTGCTGCATAATGATAAAAATATGGTAGTGGTCAGATGATGCTAGAAACAAAATCAAATGAGAAATGACATAGGGGAAAAAAACCGTTTGGAAGATACATAACCAAGGGTTAACATCTCTCACAGTACAATCCAAAGAAAGCCTCAACAGGAAATGAACAGAGGATGGGAATAGGTATATTTTCTATGTGTGCATCCATGACTGTCCACCTGGCTGGGCTCCAGACCTCACTGTGCAACCCAACAGTAATATAGACGCTGCTGTGGAGGTATTTTTGTCAATGTGGTAAACATCTACAGACCGCTGGCCTTAAGTCTTCAATAATCTGGGTGGACCTCACCTGATTAACTGAAAGACTTTAAGAACAAACCTGTAGTTTGCCAGAGGAAGAAGAAATTCTGCCTCAGTACTGTGGCATCTGCTCCATGAGAGAGTTTCTAGCCCTCTTGGCTTTCCTTGTAGATTTTGGACTTGGCCAGACTCTACTGCAGTGTAAGCCAATTCCTTGGTGACAAATCAGTCTCTCCCTTCATTTTCTATGTCTGTCTGTCTGTCTGTCTAGCTTTCTATCTAATTTCTTTTTTTTTCTTGTACCAGGGATTGAACTCAGGACCTTGCGCTTGTGAGGCAGGTGCAGTGCCACTGAGCTAAATCGCCAGCCCTCTCAACATGTATTACTCTTGTAATTGGAAAAATGTCTGGGGAAGCACGCTGTGCCAGGGCAACACCAGAAAAAGCAAAGCCAAGGTGAGCCCAACTCCTGCTGAACAAATGCTTGTTTTCTTTTTCCAGATAAAGCTAGCAAATTAATTGGTGCTTTAAAAAAAGATCAGACTTTCTGGGCAGATGGAGCCAGGATCGCAGCTACTCTACTTTGTCTGTGTCAGCAAGTGTGATCCACCTTAGGTACGGGGGGAGCTGTGGCAAAAACGACAGCTCCTCTGTTCTCGAAGCCAAGGGCCCTTTTACTTTCTCATCCTTGCAGTCTTACCATGCTAGCTTATCCCTTCAGGCTGCTATAATAAAAGGCCATAGACTGGGTGGCTTATCAGCAACAGAAACTTACTTTCCACCATCTTGGAAGCTGGAAATCCAAGCTCTCCTGCAGAAGGGCTCCACTTATGACCCAGTCTCTCCCAAAGTCCCCACCTCTTACCACCCTATTGGACATTAAGTTTTAGCACATGAGCTTTAGGGGGACAAAACATTCAGACCATAGCACCCACTTTTGGAGACCCACGTTTTCCTAAAGAATAGACTTTTCCTCTGCCTTATTTTCTAAACAAGAATTTGGCTGAGACCCATGCCATACCCTGCAGGAGAGGGGCATTAGATTTGGAAAATGTTCTAGGTTGGTATTACTAGTCTCAGGCCCTGTTAAATCTGTTCCCAGTTCATGATAAAAATATTTTCATTGGGGGGAACGTGCTTTGTAAACAGCCTGGGTGTAGACACCCTGATGATCGCCAGTTCCAGGATTCTCTATCTTATTAATTTATGTATTATTATTTTTTGCAGTGCCGAGGTCTGAACCCAGGACCTTTGCATCAAACTACCCTCCCCTCCTTTTGAGACAGGGTCTTGCTAAGTCCCTAAGTTGTCCAGGCTAGGCTTGAACTTGCAGTGCCAGAGTGGTGGGATTACAGGCATGTGCCACCATGGCTGGCTTTCTATTTTATTAACTTTTTAAAAATGGAGTTTATTGGTACTTTTTAAGTATACAGTATAGTTCTTATTAACTTTTTGGTGACAAATTTGATGCCACCTTTCTTCTTCATTGTCAGAACCAAATAGGATCAAAGTGTCCTCTTCTCTTTCTCTTTAATCCCTCCCTCTGTCCTTTTCTTCCCTTACCCTCTGTCCACTGGAAGGCGGCAGGATGTGCTAACACGGGCCAGACCTGGGTTTGAATCCTGTTCTGCCATCCACTAGGTGACCTTAGATAACTTACTTGGCCTGTGGCAGGTTTTTTAGCTGACAAACAGGAGTAACATCACCTTTCCTCTAGATTTGTAATGAGGATTCAATGTGGAAAGCATGTAAAATACAGAACATAGCACAAGGGGGTGGAAAAGATGAACTGCAACTGGGTCCAAGGGGGAACTAAGATATTTAGGAGGGGCTGATGATGAGAGCTATGATGTATGACTGATTCTTAGATGTAGCAGAGTAGCTCAGCCAATGTACAAGACTGGAAGCAGAATGACAATGCCATAAATGAGGTGCATCTGTGTATTCATTCTCTCTCAGTATTTATTGAGCACCTGCTATGTGCCAAACGTGGATCTAGTCATTGTCAGCATAGATCTCATGGGCTGCTATTCCAGACTGGGAGAGACCCCAACCTGGGAGAGGCCCTTTCCATACAAAAGCTTCTCTGCTGATCATAATGCCTTGTGGTTAGATGTACCCCCAAAGCCTTGGGCGGTCATGAGTGGGGCTTTTTTGGGTCCAGAGTGTGTGGTGTTGGTATTGATTCATGGTATAGTGAGTGCTAGGATCAAGGGTGTGAGTGTTACTCGCCCTGAGCAGTCTGAATAAGATAAAAGGAGCAGAAAAACTTCCCTTGCTGCTTTTGCTACTTTGTGTGTGCCATGTTGTTTCTCCTCTGTGAGGCCTGCTGGCCATTCACCCGCCTTGGAGTCAGCAGATTATGGACTGAAACTCTACAGACTGTGAGCCAAAGACACCTTTCCTCCTTTAACTTTGGGTGTCAGGTATTTTGTCTCAGTGATGAGAAAAGTAACTAAGACACCTATGAAGATGTTTTGAAAAGATCATTGGTAGCTTGCAAATCCAACTGACCACGAGGCATATGGGTTGCAGTCCCTGGATGTAGATCCACCAGACAGAAGTGTGCAGTGGCTCTCCAAAGTGCTAGAACCAGACACAAGCTGTTTTTTTTTTTCTCGGTGACATTTATTTTATAGGCAGATCATTCTTCAAAGTTGACAATGTTGTGTGCAATGGAAATCTTTGACATAAGCGCTGAGTGACATAAGCTATACAACACATCTGATTTTTGGAACTAACCATACATTTCTACAGGAAGAGATGAAAGATGGGTGAAATATAAACCTTGATGTTAAAAATGATCATCTCAAAGTGGTGAGATAAAAGGCAATTGAATCCCTCTGTGCCTCCCTTCTTCCCTCCCTCCCTTCTTCCTTCCTCTGGAGGGGCCATAGTAACGGGTTGCATAAGAAAGAGACGAGAGAAGGGGCTCAGAGTGTGCAGAAGCTGGGCACACACAGCTAAAACTGTAGAGTTGAGAGGGCAGCTCTAGTTTACGGGGGTGGGGTCTTAGCTCTCTCCAGCCACAGCAATGCTGCAGCAAACTGGCCAGAACACAGTGGTACGCAAGTGTGAGCCAGCGAGAGTCTAGGTAGCTGCTCTGGCCTTAGCGGAGTTTCCTCACACATTTGGGTCCTTCAGTTGATGGTGGGGACAGCTTGGCTCTGCTCCTTGGCAATCTCCACTTCTACTTCCTAGTGGGCAAAACAGACCACGAGTTGAGCTCAGCTTCAAGGGGAGAGAAAGACTCTGAAGGGAGAATGTGTATCCAGGGCAGGGACTGCTCATCAATTTACCTCAGGGCCTTTAGAAGAGAAACAGCCCCAAATTATGAATACAAAATTTGGATAAGGCCTTGAAAGGAGCCCATCAGCTCCATCAGCCCCATAGCAAAGCCCCAGAGGCTCCCTGAGTGGGGAGCTCAGGGACCCACACTGATGAGGTCAGAGCCTGGATCCCCAGCAAGCATCTGTGTGGGGAAGTGTGGCTGAGCCTGTTTTCACTCTGTCTGTGGTTTCTGTAGTTCTCAAGGGGGCCATGTGACAAACTTCTTGTGGAATTTCTGTTAGAGCGAGAGAGACCTACCCAAACTGGCCTTTCTACCAGGAGCTCCTCTACCTGTGAACTTTTGGTTCTGAAATGATCATCTGCAGCTTGAGGAAGTTTCCACCCTCTTGACCAGGAGAACCCATTGCATACATTAAAATACACACACACACACACACACACACACATATCACTTGTATACACATGTGTAACACACACATATCTACACATAGCTCCCTCCACAAATATTACACACACACACACACACACACACACATATCACTTGTATACACATGTGTAATACACACACATCTACACATAGCTCCCTCCACAAATATGAGCACGCACATATACATACATGCCTGCACACACACAAGGACTTGTGCATGAACACACACAATGGTGCTTTAGGTTAGGGAGAATCTTGTCCAATCCCTTCTTTCATAGATGGGGGTCTGGAAGCCAGGAGACAACAGGGTCATGTAGAAGTTAATGACCAAGCCAGGACTTGGGCCTCAATGGACATTTGAGAACTCAGCCCCCATCCCTCAAAGCCTGACTCTCTCGTATTCCCCAGAGACCCTTGCTTTAGGCCACTCTGTTCTTGACTCGAGAGGGGATTCTCCTCAGATAGGCCAGTCTTCCTTGTACCAAGATCAGGGATCTGGCCGCTGGCGGAACTCCTGGAAGACAATTCTGTTCGCCCCCTTGCTGCCTATGTTCAAGAAAGAAAAAATTATCCCATGACTTTCTTGACACACCTGTCCCCTTGATTTTTAAGGCTGCTTCAGCCAGCTGAATTCCTGGTCCTCTCCCTGGGGGCCAAAGGCTCTTCTGTTGTGAAAGCTGATACCTCTCAGTGTACCTGTACAGTGCCCTTGTAGGGGCCAAACGGTTGTTGAGCCCAACTCTAGGCTTGTTTGACCTTACTTTATGATCCAGAGGTGTGTAAAGCGAGAGGTCAACTCTGGCCACATCCTGGAAAAGCCCCTCCTGTCAGGTGCTGTGTTTTTCAATGCAAACAACTGCCTGGAACTTACTCATTAATAATTAGGGTGTGAAGAGCTGTGCCTGTCCTTGAGACTTGCTTGTGAAGATGTCCCAGGTTGTGTGTAACACATACTAAAAGTAGCTATAGGTGCAAACTATGAGAAAGGGCCCGGCTTTTCATGACCTCTGTGTCTTGTCCCCCAAGGGCTTGCTGGGATCCTGATGTGGGAGGAGAGATAGGAGGGGTGGAGCATGGTGTCAGAATGAAGAGAGCAGGACAGGCAAAACATGGGTATGGGAGTGAGGGGTCACAGTCGTGAGCTCTGGAGCACCTAGCTTGAGCCAATAGCTGTAGGATTGCAGTTGCTGGGCCAGAGGACATCTCTCATCGGTGCCAGTGTGCTGTCAGGCAAAGCTCCTCTTCCCCACTGGGCCTGTAGGTCTTTCTGTATCTCTTGACTCTTTGATCCCTTTTCACTCAAGTCTGGGTTTTGACAGTCCCTCAGCTTCCTCATGCCCTCCTTCCAGCCTCTGGTCTGGAATCTCTCCTCTGGCTTCTGGCTTAGTCCCACTGGATTCCCCGTTTTCTGGGCTCCTGAGAGTCTGGCCACACCCAAAGGCCCAGCTTTAGGGCGTTCTGGCCATCAGCCTTGGTTCTCTGTGACTCTCAGAGGTCCGGGGGGGTTGGGGAGGTGCTGGTCACTCCCAATGGCTTCATGACTGCGAATGTCCACAAGACAGAGAAGGAGACACTGAGTTCTACTTTTAGAGGAGCTTTGTGGCTGTGGACTGAGTGATGTTTCTCAAAAGCGTTTTCATGATCACTTTGCCTTCTTGCATTGTTGCTTTGAAATTTCACCCAGTCTACCTCCTTCCTCTTTCAGTTATTTGGTAGTGGGAAGTGGCTGAAGGGGGAAGTGCTAGGGAGAGGGTGCAGAACAGAGGTCTGGAGATGAAGGAGTGGGGCCTGTAGTGGGTTCTCACTGGTAGCATCCACCGTAGGGGACCGGCATCGACAGAAAATGTACCTGCTGCGGTTCTTTCCCCTCCTCTTCTGGTTCTCAGGTGAGTGAGTCCAAGCCTGAACTTGTGCGTAAGGCTTAGCCGAAGGAAGTGGCTGCAGAGCCTCATGCCCCAGCAAGAAGCCATCCTTGATGTACAAACTATCTGGGTTTCCCCTGCTCTCCCTACCGTGATAAGGCAGAAATATGGTTCCTGTTAGCATGAAGCCAACCTGAGGCATAATTCCTGCCTCCTCAGGAGTAATCAGGTTTAAAACGGACAGACTGGAAAGTAAAGGAGCTGTGGTTGCTCAGGAGGACTGCAGGGTACCTGGTCCTGGGCTGTAATGGTACCTTCAGGGAAGGTTTCTGGGAAGAGAGGGAGGAAGAGATTTGAAGGAAGAAAGAGAGAATTTGCCAGATGCGGGGGAGAGGTGATTCTGGGCATTTGGGGCAAAAGGAAATAATAGAAATTGTCGATGACCTGAAATGGCTAAGAGGAGGCAGGGATGAGGAGGAAAGAAACACTGAGATGTGGTTTCATTTTGATTAAAAATGAGATTTTTTTTTTGGCAGTACTGGGATTGAACCCAGGACCTTTGCAGTGAGCCGCAGCCTCAGAATTTAAAAATAAAAATTGTTTTATGAAATAGAGACTTGCTAATTCTCTAAATTGACCAGGCTGGGTTTGAACTCAAAATCTTCCTGCCTCAGTCTTCCAGTGTGAGACTTCCCAGATGAAAGGGATTTTCTTGACTTGTAAATATTGCTGGGCTCCAGGGCTCAGGCCCCCTCGGTCTAGAGTCACTCCTTTGTTGATCTAATCTGCTCTTGGGTTGAAATCCTCACTGGCAGATAACTTCCTGGCCTGGACCACTCTCACAACTCCAGGATCTTAGAGCTGACTGTCTACTCAGTATCTCTGCTCAGATGCTGACATTTCAAATGAGATCTGATCAGATCTCCCCCTGAATCCCTTTCTTCCTCAGCCTTCTTCATCTTTGCATTTGGGAAACACCATCTTTCTCAGTGCCCAGGCCAAACCTGAGGGGCATCAGTCTCTCTTCTCCGTCGCTCTCCAATGGCCTCAGGGTTAAAATCCAAAGTCCTTATGAGGTGCTTACAGTTTGGTTTTCCTAGCCATCATCTTCCTGCTCTCCTCCTCTCTTTGGCTAAACCCACTTAGCCACACTGGCTCCTTAGATGTTCTTTGAACACGCCAGGGAAGCTTCTGCTGTGGGGCTTTGTACCTCCTGTTCTATGCCCCACATAGCCCAGGCTCCAGTCTTTTTCTCCCTTTCTGCCTTTCCTTCTCACTACTGCCTTCCTTGATGACCCTCGTTAAAACTGTGGTTTCCTTCCACTATTTTTCTTCATTGTCCCCATCTTCACCTGGATAGAGAGAATATCAGCTTCCAGAAGGCAGAGATTTTTTGTGACTATAACCAGAATAGGTGCTAACTAGACAAACAGTAAGTAATGAATGAATGCATGTATTCAATAAGAGAGAATATTTTGATGGTTATAGTGTTGTCCTTTCCATCTTTCTCTTTCTGCTTTCATAGAATGGAACAGTTAAGACTCTTAATGTTATTTTTTGTGTGTTTTTGGTTCGGGTATTGAACTCGGGTCCTTGTGCTTGCAAGGCAGGCCACCGAACCGCTGAGCTAAATCCCCGGCCCAAGACTCTTAATGTTAATGGAAGAAGACATACATTTCTTGTCTCTATACAATGGTGAAACCACCCTGGAAAACAAGTTGGTGATTTCTCAGAACGTTTAAATAGAATTACCCCATGACACAGGAGTTCCACTCCTAGGGACACACCCAAGAGAAATGAAAATACATGTCCATACAAACTTGGACTAAGAACATCAGTGCTCATGACAAGAATGTTCATAAGGGCCGGGGATTTAGCTCAGTGGTTCGGTGGCCTGCCTTGCAAGCGCAAGGACCCGAGTTCAATCCCTGGTACCAAGAAAAAAAAAAAAAGAAGAATGTTCATAATCTCTAAAATGTGGAAACAATGAAATGTCCAAGCCAAATTGATGAATGGGTAAGTAAAATGTGGTATGTTCATTCAGTGGACAGTTATGAGCTCTGGAATAGTTTAAGCCCCTGACACATGCTACAACACGGATGAATCTTGAAAACATGAGGTCAAATGGAAAAGGGCAGACGCAAAAGGCCATATGTTGTATGATTCCATTCAAATGAGATCTTTAAGGTAGGCAAGTCTGTAGCGACAGAAAGTAAATTAGTGGTGTGGGGGCAGGGAGGTGGTGGTTACAGGAAATTACTAATGACTGTGAGTTTTCCTTTTCCGGCTAAGTAAAAAATGTTCTACAATTAGTGGATGATTCACAACTTTGTGAATGTTCTGAAACCCACCGAGAGGTGTGCTTTGGAAAATGAAATTTATGGGGCCTGGGATTTAGCTCAGTGGTTCTGCCGCCTGCCTTGCAAGCACAAAGACCTGAGTTCGATCCCCGGTACTCACGCCCCGCCAAAGAAAATGAAATTTATGGCACGTGAATTATATGTCAGTTTTTTGTTTTATTTTTGATAATGCCATTGAACCTGGAACAGTCTACCAATGTGCTACAACCTCAGGCCTTAAATTATTATTATTATTATTTTTAAAATTTTGATCCAGGGCATAGCTGAGTGGCCCTGGCTGTTCTCAAACTTGAGATCCTCTGTGTCAACCTCTCGAGTAGCAGCGAGTACAAAAGTGTGTCATGGCACCTGGCTTTGTATCCATTTTATAAGTGGAAAAAAGTAAACCCTTTGCCTTACAATGCTTTAATTAATGTTAGAAGGAAGGGAACAATCACAGTTTTTAACATAGCACATCAAAAAAAGAGAAAAAGTAGTAATGCGAAAGAAATAAGAGGAAGAAAATTACAGATATGAGAAATGAATAATTTAGAAAATAAAATAGCAACATTTACCAATTAAATTCAAAACTGGCTTGACGTAGGAAAAAGGAGGAGAAACAATTACACCTAAAATCCTCTGGTACATGTAATCAAAATGAATGATTACGACAGGTGAAAAATTTAATTCAAAGGGATACTTTATAATTATTATGCCTTATGCCAATGCATACTCTATGAAACAGATCATTTTCCTGGGGGTAAAAAACACAAGCCAATGAAAGTGATTCAAGAGAAGTAAAAATCCTGAATAGACTGATGAACCCAGGGAAAAAAAATTACCGAAAGAACTTCCCCCAGTGAAGACTCTATGCCAGACAGTTTTCTAGATAGCATTTTAAGATTCTAAAGAGACAAAAATTCCTTTGCTCTATTTGTGTTGTGATTTCCAGAGCATAAAATCGATGGAAAGTGGTTGAGGAGGTAGGCTGGCGGTAGGGTGCTTGCCTAGCATGTGCGAAGTCCTGTGTTTTACAACCTGTATGGCAAAAACAAAAATTTTTTTTTGGTACTGGGGATTGAACTTGGGTCCTTGAGCTTGTGAGGCAGGCGGTGGAACCACCGAGCCAAATCCCTGGCCCTCAAAAAAATTTTTTATAGAGGAAATCTCCCAGATTCATCTTGAGATACTGGTATTTCTCTAGTATCACACATTGACAAAAAAAAAAAAATGATAGAAAGAACCTCACATGAGCACAGAGCTGGGTACTGACAGTGGGACTCAGCTCTTGGATGGGTTTGTGAGACCTACATTTGAGTGTGTGTGTGTGTGTTTCCCTGGTGCTTACAAAGGAGAGGGTTCACCCAAAATCTAGATTTCTGGTTACTCCAAAGAAATGAAAATAAAATCACAGAGCCTACTTTTTGCATGAGGACCATGGGCTGCACTGGGATCGAGGGTAGGCCTGAAGTGGATCTTCTTCCCGGCAGGTTTTTCTGGTCCTCACCACTTCCCAGAGTCTCTTTGGTACACTGTGGCCTAGCACCACGTGTCAATTTTTTTGGGTGCAGTACTGGAGCTTGAACCCAGGGTCCTTGCATGAGCTCCATTCCCAGCCCTTTTTAATTTTTAAGTTTTGTGATAGGGTCTCGCTAAGTCACTAAGTTGCACAGGTGGTCCTCAAACTTTCTATCTTCCTACCTCAGCTTCCTAGAGTTCTGGGATTACAGGTGTGCATCTCCACGCCTGTCTATGGCTGTTTAAAAAAAAAAAATCATGCTTGTAAATAAACATTTTCCTGGATCTTGAATCTTTCAAAGGTGAGAAAATAAAAACAAACAAGACAAAAGTATATCTTAAGAAAAAATTGCTTCACAGCATATAATACTTGTCTTTCAGTGAAGTTATAGTAATCAGGACAGTGTAGGGTTATCACGAAGATGGCTAAATCAATCAATGGAATGGAAAGGAACCCATGAATAATTCAGCAACTTGATATTTGACAAAGACACCAAAGCAACTCAGTGGATAAAATGAGCCCTGTATGCTATGGGATTCACAAAACGTGGAGACAGTTGGCATCGCTGTTTTGGTCGGCCTAGGTGGTTTACTCCAGAACCCCTAGAAAGCATCAGAACTGCCAAACACAGCCTTAGCACGGACATCTCATGTGGCTGCATTAGTGGGGCCTTCTGAGGGTCAGGGGTACATCACTGTCCTGCGTACATGGCTCTTTTGTTATTTCTTCCCCTCCTAGTCATTAAACCACAAACATGGCTACCAAAGGGCACTCCTCAAAATATTTGGATTTATTGACCACAGTGAGGTAGAGAGGGCTGAGTGACACAAAGCTATTGTTGCTGTGTTAATACTTTTGTTTCTTTTAAGAGCTGCAGTTGTGCTTTGTATGATTTTTATTGGGCCTTTGGGCCTGGTGGAATGCTGAGGGACAACAGGTCTGTCTTGGGGAAAGTATAATCTTCTTTCCTTGTCCTTTATTTAATTCAGAACACACTTGATTTCATCTTTTTTTATTTTTTTATGTTTTTGGTTTTTTGAGACAGGATTTCACTATGGAGTTGAGATTGACCTGGAACTCACTATGTAGCCCAGGCTGCTCTCAAACTCACAGCGATCCTCCTGCCTCAGCCTCCGGAGTGCTGGGATTACAGGTGTGCGCCACCACGCCCGACAGGACACACTGGATTTAGAAGCTCTTCTCAGTGCAGGATGCTGTATCCCTGCCCTTGGGGTGGGAGGTGACGGGTTCATGGATTTCTGTTTTCCAGGCTTCTCTGCTGCCCGGAACGGTATCACTGGGCCAGAGACAGTGAGTGGCCTGGAGCGGGGCTCACTGACTGTGCAGTGTCATTATAGCTCCGCGTGGGAGACCTACCCAAAGTGGTGGTGTCGAGGAGCTCGCTGGAGTAGCTGCAAGATCCTGATTAAAACCAATGGATCAGAGAAGAAGGTGAAGGAGGAGCGTTTGTCCATCAGGGACCACCAGAAAAAACATGTGTTCAGCGTAACCATGGAGGATCTCAGGGGAGGTGATGCTGACAGTTACTGGTGTGGGATTGAAAGGATTGGAACGGACCTTGGGGTCAAAGTTAAAGTGACCATTGATCCAGGTAAAGTGTGTATGTGTGGTTGTCCCCGAGGTCCCACATAAGTGAGTGAACTGTCACTCACAGTGACTTGTCACGGAACGGGGCTGAGTCCCGAGGATTCACCGAACCTTAAATGAGCGCTTGGGTTTGGGAAGGGAAGGGCTTCTCTTGAATACCCCCAGGTCCCAAGGTCTTCTCCAACTCGAGATTAAACCTTCCCAGGTGCTTTTTCCTCACTTTGTAGCTCAGTCCTGGGTCTATTGCCTTTACAAGACAACATGGTGGTCCCCCATTTCCTTCCTTGGGCTAAAGAGATCCCCTTCTGTGATTCCCAGAGATCCCAGTCCCTGCTACTTCTTTCTTGGGACCTCACTGCCTGAGGATAATCTGCTCTTTTAGGAGCTTGGCCTTCACCACTGCTGTTCTGTGTCATCCAGCGCTGTGGTCTTATTTCTGAGGACTAGAAAACCTGTACAGTCAAGCAGCTGTATTCCTGGTGCCTGAAACCCTTCTTTGAGCCACCGTTCCTTTGAGCTTCATTTCATTCTCTTTCCAAGTCCTTCTAGGATGCAGACATTCCCAGAAGGGTCAGCTCGAGGTTCCAGTGCCTTGGTTTGGAGGATTTTCTCTCAGGCTCTGTTTCTGCTGACTCTGAAATAGGCAGCACCAGTTCTAGTGTCCCTAGGGGTACCAGCGTCATCAGGGCCCTTGCCACTCTGGGAGTCTCTGAGCCTGTTCTCGTTGGCACAATGAGAGCTTGCATCAGTTCCTGAAAATTCTGTACCCCTTGGGAGGAAGGAGTCTCCGTTATTGGAGCTTCATGCCTTGCCTAAAGTAAAGGCCTTTCTGCATGTTATCATTTTTGTTCAGGGGTGTATAAATTGATCAACAGAACGGAAAGGCAAATCCATAAATAATTCACAAATTTGCTCTTTGACAAAGACCTCAATGTTATTCAGTGGAGAAAATGAGACCTGCATGTACCACAGTACACGGAGACAGTGGCATCACTGTTTTGGTTGACCAGGGATAGTTTACTACAGAACCCCCAGAGGGCATTAGAATCAGCAAGCACAGCCTCAGCAAGGCCATCTCATGTGGCTGCATCAGCAGGGCCTTGGGGATACGAATGGTTCACCCCCTCCACATAGCCCTGTTCTAGGCCTCTCTGGCTGGCGTGGACCGTGCTCCTCCAGACTCAGAGCCAGGTCCTGGGCTGTGGGAGGGCTAGCAGGAGAGTAGCATATAATATGATTTGTGTGTCAAGCACCAACGACAGTGCCGACTACAGTCCCCACCACCTCTGCCTCCACCATGAACATGTTCATGGTGCCAGTCACCACGGAAGACACCAGAAGCCTCCTGACTCTGCCCAACTATCACTCCAATGGCAGGTAAGCCAGCTCCCATGCTGCTGTCCTGTGGCTCAGTTGGCCCAAACCTTCCCAATGGGGGCATCTCTGAAGTCTCAGTCCCCAACTAGAGCTTGGCACTTGGCTCTTCTGTGAGGGTAAAGATCTCGGGGACCTTCTCACTTGCTGTCACCTCCCACAGATTCCGTATCCTGGAGCAGAGAGAAGTCTACTTTTCATTCATTCATTCACTCTTTCATGTACCCAGTTTTTTACTGAGCTTTACATGGCACGAGGGTGCTGGGCTCTGGGGATCTAGACGTGGAGTTTGGGGTGGGGCAGTAGGTGATCTGTGAGGACAGCATGGCTGGTGTGTGTGTGAGTGTGTGTGTGTGTGTGTGTGTAGGTATAGAGCTGTAGGGCTACAGGATGGCTCTTGGTTCAACTTCTGTGCAGCCACCAAGGGCTTGGGGGAAGTCCCATTTCCCCTAATGTTCTCCTAAGTTCTGTGATGACAAGAACAGTGACCCTGGTAGCTCAGGTCTCTAGAGCTCATGAAGGGATTTCCCGTCCATTATTTTCTTTGACCCTGCCCAAGACCACGCATGAAGAGAAACAGGTAGACATGAATATTCCTTTTCTTTGGTCTTAGTAGTAGGGAACAAATGCAGGGTCTTTGCACTGAACCATAGCCCCACCCCTTTAAAATTTTTTTTTTTTTTTTTCTTTTTGAGGCAGGTCTCACTATCTCACTGAGTCGCTGGGCTGGGCTCGAATGTGTAATTCTCCTGCCTTAGCCTCCCAGAATGTTTGGACACCCAGAAGTGTGCTTTACTAATCCCCTAGGGGCCTCCTAAGCCAATCGGGTTGACTTGATTGAGTGTAACTGCAGTGGATAAACTCTTCCTCCTGGCTCCTCACATGGTCTGCCCCTTTGTGCATGTCTGTGTCCAGGCACACTACAAGAGGGCTCACCCTCAGTGATTTCATTGAACTTTAGCAAGGGCTTTGAGGACTCTCACATTCGGAGGTACTGAATGGAGAATCTGTCCCAAGCCTGTCCTTTAGCTTCTGGAGGCTGCCAGCTGCACCATACCAGTCTTTTTCTCTGCTTCCACTTCACTGCTCCTCTCTGGGTGCCCACATTTCTTTTTTCTTCCCAGTATGGGGGATCGAACTCAGGACCTTGCACTTGCCAGGCAGGCACGGCACCGCTGACCCCAGCCCGTGCCCACAGTTCTCTCTGTGAGGATGACAGTCATTGGTTTAGGAGCCACCCTGATCCAGTGTGACTTTGTCTTAGCTCAATTACGTCTCAAAGACCTTATTTCTAAATAGGTCATATTCACAGGATCTGAGTGGATGCAAATTTTGGGGACTGTGTTCAGCACAAGCAGCGAGGCATGATAAAAATATATGGTGAATATTTAAATAAAAATCATTTCACTAAAAGACGCATGGCCATAATTTCCCCTCAAAATACTTGTCCTTTGCTTTAAACACACTTATGCCATCGTTCTTACTGTAATTATGTTTTAAAAACTTTAAACATTCACTGTAGGTTTTGATGACTCCTTGTACAGAAGCAGGAAGGCCTGTCAGGAGCTATTGCCACAAGATTTCTGTTAGGTTTCCAACTGCACCGGACCTACCTCATGGAACCTTCCTCTTATTAATAACCATCTCTGAGGGCTCTCAGGCGTGAGAGTTCCTCCTGTAAACCACAGTCCTGCAGGCCATGAAGTGTGTTCCCCGCTCCTGCTACTGGGTGGCTGGGGTAGGGCTCGGGGTGGAAGGTGAGCCTGGGTGCACAGGATCCTCTCTCTCTCTCTCTCTCTGGGGAATGAGACCCAAGGCCTTTGTATTGAGCTACATCCCAAGCCCGCCCCCTCCTTTCATTTTTATTGTTTTGATACAGTTTCTTTCTAAGTTGCCCAGGCTACACTTGAACTCTCTCTCTCTCTCTCTCTGGGGAATGAGACCCAAGGCCTTTGTATTGAGCTACATCCCAAGCCCTCCCCCCTGCTTTCATTTTTATTGTTTTGATACAGTTTCTTTCTAAGTTGCCCAGGCTACACTTGAATTTATGACACTCCTGCCTCAGCCTTCCAGAGTGGCAGGATTACCGGCGTGCACCCTTGTGTCCAGCTCTAGGGCCTCCCTCTGTCGTTTGTAGGTACAGCATCGTAGACCTCAAGGTCCTCCTCCCGATCATCTTTGCAGTGCTGCTGCTGCTCTTGGCGGCAGCCTCACTCCTGGCTTGGGGGATGGTGAAGCGACAGAAGAAAGGTGAGAGGCCCTGGCCCCGTGGGGCTGGCGCTGGCTGGGTCAGAGCGTGGAGCTGACGGGTGGCGTCATCCTCCAGGAGCTGGGTGGCCCATCGTCTGAAGGGCAGCTGTCCCCAAAGATCACCGATATCTGGCGGTCTGAGGGGTCAGGGGTGGCCTGGAGCTTGCAGATGAGCCCAGTGAAGTCCCAGTGGTGGCGTCAGCTGCCTGGCCTGCGCAACCCTCCTGCTCTTCTCGTCTCTCCGCCCCACTTTCTTTAGTTTCCTGGTTTGGCTCTCAGGGGCAGCGGTGGCAATGGCAGCCTGTTTTGGATCTGTGTGGTTGTCCAGGAGGTACTGAGCTGAGGCGGGGGAAGGGAGGAAGAGCCACACACTAAGAACACAGCACCCCCGTAGTACACGCACGGTTGTGAAGTTGTGTAACACAGGCCTGCACACTCACACATGTCACACATGTTCGTGCGCACATGATGCAGTCCCCTACGTCTGACCGGAAAGGTCGGTTGACCCTGGCCCAAGCCGAGCTCCTTGCCCTGCATGACCTTGCTTTTTCAGGGAAGACCTCTTCGCTCAGAGACTGGAATTCAGTGGGATAAGTGGGACAGGACAGACAAAAGCAAGTGCCGTGCAGAGAAGGCGTAGACAGCAGGCACAACTTCGAGACCACTCCTGAAGGACGTGTGGAGTGGAGCGAAGTGGGGTGGGCAGAACTTCTGGCAGTGTGTACAGGCCATGCCCAGGACTTTGCAGAAGGAAACTGAACTGTGGGAGCCGAAGGCTGGCAGGGCCACCCGGCCGCTTGATTACAGCTCTGTGATTGGGTCTTCTTTTTAGGTGGAGCAATGGAAGCTCAGAGGGGGGGTGTGACTAATGTCACGGAGTGATAGAGAATTAGAACCAGGTCCTTGTCGCTGAGCCTCGGGCCTTATTCCTCCTTTTGTCCCCCATATTTCTCTCTCTTGTGCATGGGGGCCTCAGCGATGGGCTTATCTAATTCTGGGTTGTTTTTATCTTTTAGCTGCTGCGCTGTCCTCAGAGCAGGTAAGAGTCCCTGAGGTTGGAGCAGAGACACCAGTCAGCTCCTTCTCCCCGTCCTTGTTTTCTATCTCCCCGGAGCCCAGGTATCTACATGTTTCACATGAGCCATGTACTCATTGCCCCTGCAGGCCTGGGAGGCAGAGGCGCCTGTAGACAGCTAGAGGGTGGATGCCTGGGGGATATGGGGGCTGAGAAGTGGGAGGCATGCAGGGAGCTTGAGGGGGTCACAAGGAAGCAGAGAGGCTCTTGTCTTTCCGTGGAAGAGGAACCTATGCCCACAGATCGGGTGACTCCCAGCCTGTGTTCTCACCTGCAGCCCTTGGAAGGTGACCTCTGCTATGCAAACCTGTCTCTGCATCAGCCTGGAACCTCTTCCAGCTCCTCCTGGCCAAAGGCCTCCACCAAGTCCTCCTCTGCCCAGGCCACCCAGCAGGAAGTGGAATATGTCACCATGGTGTGTGGGGGCTGCTGTGGGGCTGGGGAGGGCAGATGAGTCTCTGGCTCCCTTTCAGGGATGGGTTTTCTCATGTCCTTGTGGGCACCCGTGAGGATGGTGGGCACTGGGCAGAGCTTCAGTAACTACGGTGCTCACCTGAGGAGCCCCCAGGCTTTCAGAAGGGTGTGCACCCCAGGTCTCAATGCTGGGGAGTCGGGGTCCATTTGATGTGGTCCTTGTGCTGGGCAGGAGAGAGAGCCAGACTGGGTGAGTGGAGCCCGTTTCTGTAGGAGGCAGCTGCCCCGGGGCAGGGGTGGGCTCTATGTGGGCTGCAGCTGGTTGGGGTGCCTGGCAGAGCAAAGGGAAGCTGGAGTCCTTGGGAATGGACTTCAGAACCTTTGAGCTTCCCACCTGTCTTCTCTGGGTTGTTTCTCATCTTGACCCATGGCCACAGGCTCCTGCCAGCCTCTCTGACCTTGTAACCATGTCTGTTGCAGGCTCCCTTTCCGAGAGAGGAAATTTCCTATGCGTCTCTGTGTTTAGACCCCTTGGATCAGGAACCAGTCTACAGCAACACTGGCCACACTCCCAGCAGGGCCTGCGAGGAGTCGGCAGAATACACCAGTATCAGGAGATCTTAGCCTGTGTTCCGACTCCCTCTCGGACCTTGCGCAAAGTCATGGCGCATGTTGCTGCCTGTCTGTTTTCTGTCCCTGTCCCTCACCAGGGCCAACCGGTGACTGAAGCTCTGCCTCATCAGCCAGCATGGCCTCCAACTCTGGCCTGTGCTTGGGGACCGATTTTAGAGGACTTTAAAGAATTAGGGCTCTCTTCACCCCCGACCTAGTTTGGGAGAAGCCTGGAGACATAGTCTGGGGCTGCATGTGAATAATAATGAGAATAATAATAATAATTACCCTTCATTTATTGCTTACTATGTGCAGTGCACTGGAGAATAGCCCCCAAACAGGTCTGCATCCTGACCCCCAGAACCGGCGAATGTACCATCCATAGTAAAAGACAAAGAGTACATGTGATTATTCTGGATTATCCAGGGGGCCCTAAAATATTATCATAAGGCTCCTTCTAAGAAGGAGACAACAAAGCCAATGTGATGCTACCGGTGGCAGCTGGAGTGATGTGGCCAGGAGCAAAGGAACCCTGCAGTCTCCAGAATTTGGGGGAGGCAAGGGACAGGTTGTCCCCTGGAGCCTCCAAAAAACCACCCCTGCCAATGCCTTGGGTTGAGCTCAGTGGAGCTGACTTTGTAATTCTGGCCTCCGGAACTGTAGTAAAATAAATTTGTGTTGTTTTTAATGAAGTCACTTAATTTGCAGTACTTTGTTGCAGCGGCAATGAGAAACTCGGTGACAGGTGCTCTTCTCTAAGTCCTTCACGTAGAATAGCCTGTTTCATCTTACCAGGGTGCTTCTATTATTGATCCACTTTACAAATGAGGAACTGAGATCTGGAGAGACTCAGCGTTGTGTACCAAGTTTAATGGTCAGCGAGAGGATAAGTGAGGCCCAGGGATGTAGCTCAGTGGTGCTGCAGCCTGCCTTGCAGGCACAAGGTCCTGAGTTTGATTCCCCAGAACAACAACAACAACAAAAAGAAGATAAGTGGAACCCAGGTATTTGGCCCCAGTATCTGGAGTCTGGGCCGTTACCTGTCCTGTTTGAATAAGCAAGATAATGTGTATATGCTCACACAGCTACTCATGCAGGGAGTATGAGTGTTTAGATGCAGGACTTATTATCTTTGATTCTAGAATCCTTGCAGTCTTCTTCCCAGCACACATCCTGAATCCCATGGCATCTCTGTTTCTGTGGTCACCAATACTAGTCCAAGCAACCACCCCATCCTGACTGTTTTCCCTGTTTGATTCTTTGCCTCTGAATCCATTTTCCTCCCAGAAGCCAGAGTGATCAGAGCTGATCGCCTGCTGCTTATGAACTTCCAGTGGTTTCTTCCTCAGCCTTCAGGGCCCTAGGGAATCCACGGGCTGCTGCTGGCCCTTTGGGTCATCTCCATCCACTCTCCCTCTCCCTCATTCTGGTCCAGCCACACCAGCCTTTCTTCTGGTCCTTCTGACAAGATGTTATAGTCGGAATCTGAAGTGTCTCCCAAAGGCCATATGCTAAAGCCTGTTCACTATGGAGAGGTAGTGAAAAATGTAGGAGGAGGAGCCTAGAAGAAGGAAGTGAGGTCACAGAGGGCACGGCCTCGAAGGGATATTGGGACCTGGCCTTTCTTCTTTCTGCTTCTTGGTCACCCTGGGTGAGCAGCTTTACTGTACCATGTGCTCCCCACTGCAGGCCCAAAGCAAGGGCACTAAGCAACCATGGATGGAAACTTCTAAAACCTGAACCAAAACAAACCTTTCTCCTTATAAACTGAGTATCACAGGTGCTTTGCCACAGTGATGGAAAGATGACCAACGTAAAAGATCAGGCTCACTCCCTTCTCAGGACATGGGTACTTGCTGCTCCTTCTTTCTGGCACATTCTGCCAAAGTCACACAGTGGGAAAGTGGCTGGGCTGGATTCAATTCCAGCCCTATTTTATTTCTTCTGTACTATGTGATCTGCTGTGAAATTACTAATTTATGGGTGTGTGGACTTGTTGTTTATCTGTTCCCACTAGGTGGCATTCTCCCGCAGGGGCGACTGTCTCACTTCCTCCTGTGTCCCCCTTGCCTAGTAGAGTCCGCCATGTGGCAGATTTCCACATGTTTGTTCATTGACTCAATGAATAAACAACACAGATGGTTCAGACTTGGGAACACAGGGCAGGCTCCCAGGAGCAGGGACAGCAGCATGCATCATTCCAGGAAGGGAGTCCTGGCCAGGCAACCTAAGGAGTTTCGGGATTGGCTTTCCTAAAGCATGCAGTAGAGACATTTCTCTCCTCCCCGGAAATCAGGGGGGCAGTACGATCCATGATGCTGGAGACAAAGGCCTGTCCCTTTACCTGGGCCAATTTTGGTGGAGACTGAGGATGAAGTCACAGAGAACGGCATCCTGGCTTTCATGGGAAAGAAGGACAAGCTAGGTCTGAGGACCACAGGCAAATGGGCCAACAGGGGGCCATGGAAGTGTCTAACCGGACATTATCAGGCTGTCCCGGGCTTTGCCTGGCTGCTCATAGCTCTGGACAGCCCAAGGCACCCGGGACAGATAGCCTTGGTGGATGGCTTATGTATCCACTGCTCCAAAGATGATTCCCTCTCACCACCCCCTCCACAGGGATTTTGCACTGAGCCACATCCTCAGCCCTTTTTTGTGATTTTAATTTTGAGAAGGAGTCTTGCTAAGTCACTATGTTGCCCAGGCTGGGCTTGAACTTAGGATCGTCCTGTCTCAGCACCCGTCACCCCCCAACCAGAGCGCTAGAATTACAGGCAAGCACCACCTGTCCAGCCTGCCTTCCTGACATCTTAAGAGCTTTTCCTTCCTGGGGGAATTTTCAGACCCCTAGAATAGTGACTGTTTTTTGAGCTGGTCATTTAAGCCGGTCAGGTCGGAGGGAGACTGTTTTGGACCAGTCCGTTTGGAGATGTACAGAGCAAGATGGGCTTACAGAGAGATCTTTACATGGAAAAGCTCAAGGGAGAGCAAAATTAGAGTGAGACGAAGTATAAGTAAAAGTCATAACATTCAGCCTCACTGTGCTGTTTTAATGATAGTTCATAAAGGGGCTTTATTTAAGTAGCCTGCACCAGAGTGTATGGGTATAGGCTCGTCTTTTTGATAATACACGATCACAGAACATTACTGCCATGATGCTGATAAGCATTTAACCCAGTTTAACTCAGCTGGAGGAATCTAAACAGTAGACACGGGCTGAAAATGGAAGTTTCTGACAGTCTGGTTGAGCAGACGAGGGGTACATCAGCTTAGGAAGTCCGATCCTGCTCTGACAACTTTTAATTGCCTTAAACAAGCTCAGAAAAGGTGTCTGTACAAGACAGATATATTGCTAGATGTGTTCTAATCCAAAATCCCAGCCATCCAGATTGGCGACCCTCCCCTACCCCCGCTCACTTTAAGTCCTCAGAGTTAGAGCTGACTAGGTCCTGACGTCTATGAACCAGTACGGTCAGTTCCCTGGCAGACGGAGCAGATTTCTGACTGCGTCCCAATGGAAACATCAGCTGGGTTCTTTACATGCCGGGTTATAACCTCTACTTTGACCGGATCTGTTCAAGCTTGAACTAGAATTTGGAGAATGCTAGGGAAATAGTCAGGGGGCCAGACCTACGCAAGGAGACAGAAAGGAAATGGTTTCACAAGGCTTACAGATCTGTATCCAGGTATTGCCTCAGCCATTTGCTGCTCCATAAAGATTTTGCTAAAGCAGATTTTGGGTGATTGGCCAGCATCTGTATTGCAAGACAGAGAATTCAGACATGGCTCCTCTGGTCTGAGCGAGGGTGGCATTTACTATCTTGCTGTACGGTTTCCAGAAAAGCACACACTGTTAAAACAAGCTGCAGGATATTGATGTTCTCAGCTCTGATTGAGTGTTTTATTATTTATTGACCATCTAAAGTGGCTGGGGTTTCCCTGTCTTTGGTTTTTGAATTATTAATATTTAAAGATTCCTTTTGATCAAAATTGGAGCATTTGGACTGTTGCCTTTGGGGAACTATGAGCATATCATTGGCTTCCAGAAGACAGGTTTTATTTGTGTGTGTGTGTGTGTGTGTGTGTGTGTGTGTGTGTGATGAAGGAGTACAAAAATACTCCCAGTAAGTACTGGATTGCTATCCTCTAAAATATATGATTAAGGTAAAAGTGGGATTGAAGTGTGGCTAAAAGTTATCTTTGCTTGACACTTAGCCTTGAGAAATAGGGGACACCTAGGCTGGGAAGGGCCAGACTACTCGAATCAGTTAATTTCATGCATCAATAGTTTTTTAGATTGGAAGAGACAGATGGAGTGGTTGGCCTTTTATTTTACCAAGTAGGTTCCTTCCCTCTTTCCTTCCTTCCTTCCTTCCTGTCCCCCCCTTGTTTTTCTTTTCTTAGTGATACTGAGGATTTAACCTGGTACAGGGGACTTTGCACTGAGCTACATTCCCAACCCTTTTCATTTTTCTATTGTGAGACAGGGTCTCTCTAAGTTGCTAAATTTCCCAGGCTGGGCTCAAATTTGTGATCTTGCTACCTCAGCCTCCCAGGGTGCTGGGATTACAGGTGTGCACCACTGTACCTGGCTCCAGTGCATACTCTCTTCTCCAATGTAACTGGATCAGTTAATTGTAAATGGGTCAGTTCATTGAAAACTAGGGAATCATAAAAGAGATACTTGTATATCTTTCCTTCACATGTTTTATTTTACTCAAAATATCTATATTGCAGTGATCTGCTAGTATTTTGATGTTGATTTAATGCCTTTTCTTCTGGGTGTAATGAAAGATGGGGGCCTCTCTTTTTCTTACATAAACCAACCCACACTGTATTTTCCTGGAGTTGCAGTTTCTCTGACATGAAGCAAGGTGCTCAGGTCACTTATGAAACAATGTCACTACCAAAACTTTCTTTTTTAAAAATATTTTTCCTTACAGTTCCCTCACCCATTCCTAATTTGGTAGCATTTTTTAAATGATAGGTTTTTAGGTAGAACCTTTTTTTTGTGTGTGTGGTACCGGGGATCGAACTTGGGCCCTTGTGCTAGAAAGGCAGGCAGTAGAACCACTGAGCCAAATCCCCTGCCCTAGATAGAACCTTTTTATTTCATTTTATATATTTATTTTTATTGGTACCGGGTATCGAACTTGGGTTCTTGTGCTTGCGAGGCAGGTGGCAGAACCACTGAACTAAACGCCCATCCCTAGGTAGAACCTTTTTAAAGGAGTTAATTTTTTGTAGAAAATTCAGTCTCCTTTTTGTTTACATTCTTATTCCATTGATTAATATTCTCTTCAGTTCCGTTCTTCATTAGTTTATGAGTAGAATTCAATCATATCATAGTAATTAACACGTATTACTGTGTAAGCGAATTTGGGCCTAAACAGGAGACTCTTGCTAACTCCACACCTTAACAAGTGGGTGCCAATGTAAGTGGCATCCCAGGAAAGAATCCTCCTGTGGTGGTGTGTAATGTGTCACACACACACAGCTGAAGTCCCCCACCAGCTGACTGAAGGTACAGGTTGGATAAGTGGGGGGGTTGGCTAAGAAAGTTTCCACTGAGCCACCTGTTATCACTATGATTTCGCAAGAGAAAGGACCCTGAATCTCGGAATAACACTGTCCCCAAGAAAGGGCCTCTGTCTGTTGTGTGTCTGTAGTTCTGTGCATATCAACTGTGTCTGTCCCTCACATGTGAATAAGAAGCAGCAACCACTGATCTGGCTCATGCTGATCTCTAGACCTGGCTTCTGTCTCCTGAGCCTCACCTGCGATGGACTCCCCTGAGGGCCTCTGGATGCTGGCTAAGGAAGTCCCACAGGGACCTCATGGGTCTCGTCAAGTAGTGAAAAGGGTCCCTTCTCTCGATAAAATTCTTCCTGGCCAGTACAAGTCCGTAATTAAGTGGACAGTCCACTGTGACCGCATCCTCACATGACCTGTGCTGAAGATTTGCATCTTTTGTATGCGGAGAGGGTGACTGCCTGCTGGGTGCAGGGGGGGGGGCACATTCTGTAATTCTAGCACTCCAGTAGGCTGAGGCAGGAGGTCTGCAAGTTCACATCCTACTTGGGCCACTTTAGCAAGTCCCTGTCTCAAAATAAAAAATAATACAAAAGGGGCCAAAGCTTAGTGCAGCTTAGTGCAAAGGCCCTTGGTTTAATCCTCAGTGCCACCAAAAGAAAAGAAAAAGGAAGAGAAAAAGAAAAAAAAAAAAAGAGAAAGGGTGACTGCTCAATTTGTTTTGATCATGGAACCAGGAAGACTGTTCCCGAGGTCAGAAATAAAGAAGAGAAGTTTGGAACCTTGTGGAGTAGAAAAAACTATGAACAAAGCAGAGTGAAGCCTTCTTGCATGTCCGCTGAAGAGCCGTTTCAGAGATTCTGAAGGCTCCCTCATCCCCAGACACCCCATCCATCATCCCCCGGCACCCTCGCTGTCTTCTGTGCCTCAAACCCAGCTATCTCCATTTCCGTCATTTACTCATTTTTAATATGTGTCTATATTATATAGGACAATAAAATACCCCTGTACCTGCCACTCTACTGAAGAAATGAAATGTTACCGAGACCATTGATGACATACAGATTATCATTTGCCTTTGTTTTTCCTTCATGGAGAAATATACCTGCACATGGTAGCTGTAGGATCCAGGACAGCTCCTGGCCCACTCTTCCGGTCTTCAGGTGAATTAGCAAATTCGTCATCTGTATCTGCATTATGAGTCCTTCTGCACCGAACTGACAAATCTCTGTACCTCTTCTTGTTTTAATATTATTTGTTGTTCCCAATAAAACGATAAACCAAGGACTGTGCTTGTGTGCTATCTTAAAATCGTTCCTTTGCTGGCATTTCTGTGAGGAACGCTGTCCTCTCTCAAGGTGCTAAGGGTTCCTGAGACAAAGAGGCAATAGGTCACAGCTCCTAACCTGCAGAGGTCGGATGGTATACTCACTTTGCAACAGCACACAGTCTTTGCAAAATTATAAGTCACAAAAGCAGAAAAATGAACCCAGAGACTTTCCGTCCCCATATGGAAATACCCTGCTTTCTAGCTGTGATGAGTGAAAGTAGAAGCCACAGAGAGGTAGGTGAAGTGTTTCATCCTGAGATACAGGAAGGATGACAGCAGATGAGAGACAGTTGGGGTAAAGTTGGGGGAGCCCCACCCAGCAACGGCACTGGTGTTGGTAAACCTTGGCCTGCTTTCCTAGGCCTATGAGGTGAATCCCCAGAGGATCCTGTTGCTTGGCTCCCTCCACCCTGAGGCCCATTAAAAGTCACTGGTGACTCTTTGCACTCAGACCTGTTGAGCAGCTCTCCAGTCAGAGTCCTGAGCCTGCTTTGTGAAGGAACATCCCCCATTGGTGTGCATGTCCTGGGCTAGGCTGAAATTGTCACTAGGGCTTCACTAGAATCTTGGGAGGTCTGTAAGAGCAAGGGGTTCAGGGAGCTTCCAGACCCTGGAGAACCCTGAGAGTCTAGAGAGCATTGTGCTGGTGTGATAATGGGGAGGATTTGGGGCTGGGGTCAGGTCAGAGTTTTAAGCCTTTGTTACTTCCTCAGTGACCTTGGACAGTCACCAAAGGTCTCCCAAGCCTGTTTGGTTCCCTGCAAAATGGGGCTCAGGAGTTCTCCTTTATCCATGGCAGGTGTGTTCTCAGTCTCCCAGTGTATGCCTAAACCCATGGATAATATCAAACCCTATGCATGCAATGTTTTTTCCCATATATACATGCATACTTGTGCTAAAGCTTAATTAACACAATAAGAGATGAACAACAATAGCTAATTAATAAAGAACAATTATTATATTATACTTTAATAACAGTCGTGAATGCAGCTTCTCTCTCTCAAAATGTCTTATTTCTTCATTATACTATAGTAATATTTTCAGGCCGAAGTTGACCACTGATAAAATAATACCATGGATAAGAGGGGAGAGGGCTGGGGATTTAGCTCAGTGGTTCCACTGCTTGCCTTGCAAGGGCAAGGACCCAAGTTCAATCCCTGGTACAAAAAAAAAAAAAAAAAAGAGGGGAGAGAAAGTGCCACAGACTCCATTGGGATAGGATTTCAAAACAACCTTCTGCTCCACTGGTCCCTCTCAGAGTGGGTCCCAGCTATCCACAGGAAGTCCACTTGTGAGAGTCCCCTAGGAGTTCCCTCACACAGGCCCAGGAGAGGCTCCTTTTAAAAATTAAAAATTGGTGAGACATGGTCTCGCTAAGTGGCCTGGGCTAGGCTTAAATTCACTATGTAGCCCTAGCTGGCCTTGAATTTGTGATCCTCCTGCCACAGCCTCCTTTTTAAAACAGACAAAATGAAGCATTTGGTAAATATGCATGTTACATACATGAGCAATTTTTTTTGGCAGCTATTCCATTCTCTTTACCCTTTAAGTTTCAAAATTTCACAATGAACAGTTAGTTTTCATGTTTATGTATAATGGGATACTATGTAATCATTCAAAGAAGAAGAAAATGTGTGACACATGCCTGTGATATGGATCTAGGTATTGTGAAGCAGTGGCATCATGGGTAAGTTTTTTCTTTCTTTTGGTATCTTCCAAATGTTGTAATTAAATATATATGAACAATAGTGGCTCTCATTATTCATGAATAGCCACCACTAAAAGCTTATTGCTTATCCAGTTCAATGCTGGACTGGTTTACTTCTCCCTAAGTCCTGTATTACACTCATTCACCCCAAGGACCTGCCTGAGGCTGGGGTCCTTCCGGTCCATCTTTTATAATATACTTTCTGTGCTATGCTTTCTGCTGCCTGTGCCTCTTAAAATGGTGCCAGCTGTTCCTGGCCTGCAAACACCACTGTTGGCCCATCTAGTGCTTTGGGAAGAGAGCTGGTCACCCTCGTGCCATCTGCCCCAAAGCACAAATGACCCCTCCCTGTTTACTCATGGCACATCTGAAACTCAGTGTGGTGGGAGGTCAACAGGAGGAGGTCCGCTCCAGGGAACACATAGAGCCATGCTCGGACCCCTTCGTAGCTTTTACCTGGTGGCAGGATGGGCTATATCATTCCATGGGATCAAGCACAAAATAAGAAGATGGGGCTCCTTGCAAAAAAATCGCCAAGACTTTCAGGTTAGAGACTGCAGAGCATTAAGCCAAGCATGGGCCCTTCTGAGTGTAAGTCCTGTGTGTCTGTGAAGCTTCCATACTTCTGAAGACAGCTTTCTGCCACAGTTCTTGTCTGCTTCTTGTATCCTTGGGCTGCTTATGCCCTAAACTAACTCTTGACTAGAAAAATTTAGGCATCTCTGTACTACCTGATGTGGTCCTAAAGACAGGAAGGAGTGTTTCCTGTCATTGCAGCCTGAGCTCCAGTTCCCGGGTTCTCCTTCTGTGCCCCAAATCAGCTTCTTCCCCAACAGCTGGAAAACTAGCTGCTATGAGGTTGTGATCCTGGAGCAACTGGTATTAATGTGACCCATGAGAATCTATGTACTTGTGAATTAAACCAGCTGGAGGGAAGAATAATGTTGAAGGATGGAGAGAATGAGACTGATGTCACTGTTTGAGCCCATGGGTCCAACTACAATGGACATCAGCAACTCCTCCGAGCTTTTCAAGTATGTGAGACAATCTTTCTTTCTTTCATTCTTTTGTTCTCTTTCTCTTTCTCTCTCTCTTTCTTTCTCATTTCTTCCCCCCTTCCTTTCTTTTTTTTGTTTATTCTGAGTTGGATTTCATCACTGGCAACTAAAAGCATTACAACCACAAGAACCTTGGGTTACAGTCGATAGCGCTGCATGGCTGTGTATACTCAGTGTGTGGAAATCAAATGAGACAGTTTATGTGCAAAGTGCTCCACAAATGATAAAGGGCCATTTGGAACAACCCAGAACACTGCGTTGGTTAATGGCAGAGGCAGGACAAAAGCCTGGCTCTAATGACATCATTGGCGTAGTTCTCTTTTTGCTACCGAGTTGGACCCTCTAAGAAAATCAGGGAGCTGGGCTAGGGGGAGTCAGGGAAGGTAGTTGTCAGGCCAGGTGGTGGACTAGACAGGGTGTAGTCAGGGCAAGGAGTGCACAGGGCAGGTGGTGGTGAGGACATCTGAAGAATGGGGCAGGTGGTGGTCAGCAAAGCTAGTGGACAGGACATGGTGTAGACAGAGCAGGGGGTGATCAGGGACTCTGCCGTGTGGCTTTCTTCTGTGCTCCCAGTGCTGTAAAATGCAGTCTTCTGGGGACCTGGTTCAGGGTGTGGAGGAGTGAGGAAAAAGAAGAAAGAAAAGTTCTTTGTGGACCAAGGGGTCAGGGCTCTGGTGTTTCTGCGTTTGGTTGGATGTTTTTCAGCTCAGAGCTTTGGAGATTACAGAGAGAGGCACCAGTTTTGTTTCTACCTGGATTCTGCCAAGCTTGGGTCATGGGTCCCCACTCCAGGGACTTCTTGGAAATGACTGAGGAACCCTTTCCTTTCTTGCATGTGGGCCTCAAGGGATCCTTGACCTGGGGACCCAGAGTCATTCTGACTTTCACAGGTGGGGCCCCCTCATGAACCTCATTGACTCAGCTGGGACCCAACACTTGGCAGCTCCAGAGACTGTGCGTATTGGGCATGCCCCCAGGGCCAGCTGCCCACCATGTGACACAGAGGTCCTTGACCTCTAGGGAGGCTTCATGGGCACCATGTGTCACACGGGCTGCAGTCAGATGTGATCTGAGTCATCTCTCTCTGAGCCATTCCTCAGAGCTGCCAGCCTTCTAGACTCAGCTTCTTCAGGGTAGGAGGTGGGTCTTGGTCCTATAAATGTTTGCTGAATTTATTCTCAGCCAGAAGCATCAGATTTCAAAAGGGGCACATTGAGTGCAGTTAATAGTGGGATGGCATGAAATGGGCTCCATTGCCATTTTTTTTCTCTTTCTGCTTTTTGCCCCTGAAACCTGAATCCCTAAGAACCTGACATGGGATCGGAATGAGACGAAGACGAGATGTGAGATGACAACTCTGGGTGTGACTGAAGGCAGTTTCTGAAGAGGAAGCATCCCTTCCTCCCCCTTCTTCCCCTGTATAACCACATCAAATCCAGGATATTCTTAAGCTCAAAGACAAGTGGCTCCATAAAGGATCATAGCAAATGTAGATGCGGAAAGAATGGAATGCAAGTCACATTTGAACACAGCTGAAGAAGGTGGAGACCAGGTGGGGAGCATGCAGGGGTCAAAAGGGCCAAAGGGACTACGGATCGAGGCTGTCCTTAGAGTGTAGCCAACTACTCAAGCAGATCAGCCTGATGGCAGCACACAATGTATCCTGCAAGTCTCCTTTCCCCCAGACTTCACTCTTAGCTAACAAGTGGCTTGGCTTCTAGGGCAGTGTAAGAGTCTTGTGAGTTTGACTAACACTAACCTGCCCAGAGTGATGGAGTCACTCCAGGGTCAGTGAGCAAAACTGGCCTTACAGAACTGGAGGCCACATATTGGACTGTTGTCCATGCCCTAAAGTAATGGCCATCTGTGAAGCCCCTATCCCTCTGCTTTTCCATCTTGCTTGGTTTTGATCTTAGACGATTAAACAAACATGTCCTTGATCATCCTTTAGCTCCTCTGTAAAATGCAGTTAAAATAGGATTGTTGGAGGATTGGGCAATTTAATAGGTAAAAGTACTTAGAGCAGTTCCCGGCATGTAAGTGCCATATAGGATTTGCTATAATTATTTGGATTTCCATAATGTCACCTGAAACCTTCATGAACTATTTTTTCCATCTGTGCCATTTACCACCTATAATATGGAAATAATAATAACAACTACTGGAAAAAGCCTGCGGTAAGTATAAAGTATTATAGCATGTACGAAAGACTTTTTTTAGTAAGCCGGAAAATGCTGTAAGACTCAGCCATATGTAGACTCAATTTTAATACTACCAAGTTCATAAGCTAACAAAAACAGAGAAGAGAACCCAAAGAAGGAGGAAGAACCTGTGTTCTACGGTTTGAGACGGAAGGGGTTTGAGACATTCTGGAGGGGCTATGTCTCATCAGGGTCGAGACTGTTCCAGCAGGTTTATTCCCTTGCAAGGATCACACAGTGTCTCCCAGTGTGAGGTTGGGGACAGGCTAGAAGAGACAAGGTCTACCGGTTCCTGACTGCCCTCTGGGAATATTGCTCTGATCGTGACAGACCTACTATTTGATAAACAGAGTTACTAGAGAATGACGGGGAAGTAAAATTCAAACAGCTGGGAGAAAGAAGAGGAAGGGAAGGGTTTGTGGCTTCTTTGCTTTTAAAAGGCCCACAACAAAAGAGGAGAGAATGTGAATGCTTGATCACTGGCCCTGCTTACAGCTTGTGAGAAGAGATGTGTGTTTGTGTGTGTGTGTGTGTGTGTGTGTGTGTGTGTGTGTGCGCGCAAATGCATACTTGTGTGTGATGATCAGGGGCAGAGGACTAGGGAGCAAGAGCTCAAACACAACCAGGTTCAAGACACTGAAAGGCGTGCCAGCAGCATTTGCAGAAGCCCAGCTTATTAAATAACTTCCTCCCATGATGGCTAAAAATTGTCTGCTAACAAACAGACGTACAGATAAGAAAGGAGGTAGCAGTCTTTGGCATCAAGTTCGGGGAAATAGGAATGGCTATTGGCTAGGAGAATTCTGAACCCTGCTTGACTCAGAACAGTTATGTTATTTTGACTGTACCCCTTAATACCTCACCACCTTCAGGAGCAGGTCGAGGTGCGAGCAGGCTCTGATTAGTGTGATGGCTTGGGATTAAGGTTTCCAGGCCGGCTGTTTGCTGCTGGCTCACAGTTCCCTCACCTGGTCCAGAAAACTTCCTCTTGGGGAGAATGCTCCAGGGCTGGGGGGACTTTGACCCCAAGTGCTCTGCAAGTTAGTGAAAGAGCTGTGATCTCTAGTTTCACCTGTATCTCCAGGGACTGTTTTTCTTGCCTGACAAGGGCGAGGAAGGAAGCAGGGAGTGCCTAGGGATACAATTAGAGCTACTTCAAGGGTCCATTTCAACAATCCCTGGCCTGGATCTGGCTTCTGGCTGTTTATTCCAGCAGAGCTCCTGCCTCAACAATGCAGGAAGTCTAAGCTTCTCTCCAGAACAGTTTACAAGGGAAAACATTCACTTCCGACTTAGTCTCAGACATTTTCTCACAAAATGCCCTAGGGAGTCCAAATTAAAGGACAGAGTGCTCAGGGACGGAAAGCCTGAGGACTTTGGAAAGTATCTGCAATGCTGGGCTGAGTCACCTACCATTTCCTGCTAAAGTTATCCCGGAGAACCAGCCAGTTCCTCTCCCCAAGCAGCTGGGAACTGGGCAGGGCTGGCCACTTAGTCCAAGAAGTCCCAAATGGCCCCATCCTGACAGTGATGTAATATATACTTCATTTGTTTATCCATGGCCTTCAGGACAACCGAGAGAAGAAGGAAACAAGCAAATGGAAAAATTACACGGGGAGAAGCTAGATTTACTTGGTTTTCTAGTTTGTTTCTCAGCTGAGGACAGAAACAATTTGGCCATAACTGTAGCTCTGAGTGTAAAAACTCTTCCCTTACAGGGCACATTTGGCTGTGGGTTTGGATTTTCGGAACACAACACTGTAGTCCATTAATATTGTGTACTTGGGGGAAAAGGCCCTTGGGGGACACAGAATGGTATAGGAAAACTGCATGGTGGGTATGGTCTTTTGCTAGTTTACTTGTCCTTAATTATAAACATTCTTTGGCAAGGAAAAACAAAGTTGTTGCAACCAGACCTTTTTCTAGGATCAGTGGGGGCCAGTGCCATGGGGGAGGGAGGCTGGCTGGTGTGTGGCGTTGTCTCTCTTATAAGTGAACTTTAGTCATGGCCATAAGTGTGAGAGAACATTTCAAACTGAGGTCATTTCAAATCTTCTTCTTGAGTCATCCCACTGCATCTTCCTGTGCCTTTCTTAGGGCCTTTCAGACTATTGGTATGGTATTCTAGCAATCTGTGTGTGCCTTATAGGCCACAAGCTTGCTAAGGGAGGGGATGATTTTGTGTCTGTTCTCTACAATGCCCAGCATAATAGCTTAAGATTTGGAAATGCTCAGTTGATGTTTGCTGAATGAATATGTAAGGCAGGTGGGATATGGAAAGATGCAGTGATTATAAGGTGAATGGCAGAAGGTGGGAGTGAGGGACAAGTACAAGGGAGAAGGAGGGAGTGTGGGAAACATTCCCCACTTGCTTTTGCCCTTTGAATGGAGTGTTTGCCCTATACAAAGTGTTGCAGCAGAAGAAATGGAAACACTTTGGAAGACAGAGACCCTTTTGCCTTTATTTGCCACTAATTCTCTTTATTCAAGGTCTGAGCCCTAGGTCAATGGATAGACAACCCCTGTCTTTCTGACCCTAAGTCTGTTTGAGATGATTCAGAGAAAATGGTCTCTGTTTCTCTTGGGAACAAGCTTGACCAGTGGCTATTCATCAGAACGCTTAGGAAGGAAGCACTTAAACTTTGTCCTGACTCACTGCGTCTGGGGCAAAATCTTGCTCTTTGTTTTCATTTCTCCGGAGCTCTAGGTCAGACTTGGCACAGCAAGGACCCAAATGTGGGCCGTTCCTGAGCCCCAAATTGGCATCACTGCCCTGAATGGCTCCTGAGACTGTACTGGTAGAAAGGCAGCACAGAGAGTTCTCCAAGGAAAAGAACAGTGCAACTGCTCACGTGTGCTGAATTATTTAGTTGCATCAAATATTCAGATTTGTGAGAACAAGCGTGCGATGGATGAACTGAATGTTTTCCTATAGCTTTCAGAATCCGATCCACACTCCAGGAATCTCCTAATTCAGGTTCCTTTGGGTCGGGCTCCAACTCCTGGGATGAGCTAAAGTACAAGTGCCAATCCCATGCCAATGATGTTTGACATATGCTCTTCATGCAAGTGGATTTTTCATGGGAGGTTGAACTATGTCCCATACTTTACCTCCCCGAGAAAGGAGACAGTCAGGTTGGAGGTCAGGGTTGGGATGTTTACACAGAAGTCTTTTTTTTTTTTTTTTTTTTTGTATAGATGGGTTGGAAACCTAATTTCTATAGAATTTTGTCTGCGAAATACTTGTGCTCTTGAGCTCTCTTGTACGAAACTGCTGCTCTTCTCACAAAGCTTTGCCATTTTAAGCGAAATCAAACGTAACACCTGCTGGAGTTGCTTTAGAGCCCAAGATGTGTGCCCTAATAACAATGATCATTTATTAAATCTTCCTATTTCCCAGATATCATATGTGGGATTAACATTATATTATCTAGGGCTTGGGATTTGGCCTAGTGGGGCGTGCCTGAGCCACAAGCATAAGGTCCTAGGTTTGAGCCCCGGTACTGGAAAACATTATCTGATATCCTTACTTAAAGCACAGGAGCCAGATGTAGGTCTTCCTGTTTTATAGCTTGAAAAGCAAGGTTCACAGATATTGTTCAGAGTCACATCAAGGACTAAATGATTCCAGCCTTGAGGTTTCTTCTCATCATATGACAATATGTCTTCGCCAGCAATATTTTCGATTATCCTACGTAAAAATCTAACTGCCCTATCAAAACTGTAAAGGGTACTCCTTCCCCTGTGAAGGTGAAGGGAGAGGGATGAGGGAGGGATCGGAGCTGTTTCTGGGAAGCTGTCGAGGTTCCATGTTTTCATTTGGGCCGTGGTTGCACTTTGCGTTCACGCAATCAATGCGTGATAATCCATCAAAGGGTACACACCAGATTCAGTTGTTTTGTGTGTATGTTGGTTGTATTTCATTTAAAAGTTTACTCAAAAAATCATTTTTGGCAGCTAAGAGGAATCTTCCCTGTTATGGTCAATACGTACTAGTGAATCAATACAAATTCCTTTGACTCTTGCGTATTAAATTTAAAAACAATACAAATAAGTTGCTACTCTGACTCTTAAAAATACCTTAAAGTTGCTCATAATGAGAGTCATGCACAGTTATAGAATAGTACTAGGAGGGGGCTGTCAGCACTATGTAATAAAAACTTTCCTTGCACGCATGGGCCACTCTGCTGGTCACCACAGAAGGCTTACATCTAGTCTCTACCTCAAAATGCTCGCGACCAAGTTGAAGAGACCAAATATTTGTTGTAGTAAGTGGAGACTTGTCTTCAAATATATTGGAACTTGTTGAAACAAGTCCTCTCCCGCCTCAATCAATAGACCTAAAGGAAGCAAAAGTTTTCTTGGACTTCATCATATACTTACTACGTAGATAATTGAAGTAGGAAAGACCACATCTGGTCAATAATTTGAACAGTCTGACCTCCCAATCCTGAAGCTTTCGAAATAAAGATTTTAATCTTTACATAATGGTTTAAAGTTAGAGATACTAAAATGTCTAGTCACCAGGATGGACTGTAATTGTATTTCTTTGCTTGCACATGCATTTTCCAATGCTGGATTCACAGCCTCAAAGAACACAGATGTTATTTCAGGTTATTTTAAACTGTGATGGGAAAGTTGTTACACATTTTTCTGCTTCTTTGTATTGTATGCATTCAGAGATGTGGAGAGAAAGGCATGTAAAAAACTCAAGCCTATAGACTTGGTTTCTTCCATGGCTGAATTTTTCATTTGTGTCAGAAGTAGCCAACATGGCACAGAGTAATGCATCTGAAACACTATTTATTTCCCAAGAATCTCATAAAAATGCAGTAGGTTTGGGTTCAGGGTGGGGCCTGAGATTCTACTTTTTTTTGGTATTGGGGATCAAACTTAGGATCTTGAGCTTTTGAGGCAGGCATGGCACCACTGAGCTAAATCCCCAGCCCCTGAGATTCTTCTTTCTAACAAGCTCTAGGTAATGACAATGCCTCCAGTTCACGAACAACTTTTTATGTTTTTTTTTTTTTTTGGTACTGGAGATCAAACTGGGACCTTGTACTTGAGAGGTAGGTGATGGAATCACTGAGCTAAATCCCGGGCCCCATGAACAACTTTTTGATGAGAAGCTTAGAAAGGATATAGAGAAAAGGAGACTAGACTTGGAATTACAGTTTCTGGTTTTAGTGCCAGCTCTGCATTTACCAGCTTATTTTCTCAGAGTTTAACTTCTTCAAACTATAATAAAGGAAGAGCGGGATCAAGTTATTTCAAAGCTTGCACTGATTTATTTTTCAGAGTGATATTTGAGTTACAATCTTCAAGTGTAGGACATGTACAGCCTTGAGGGGGACTGACTGATAAACTCACATAGAGCTAGAAAAGCAGGGAGTGTAAGGATGGGAGCACGAGGGTGTGGCCAAGTCAGGAGCAACAATCATTTCTCATTGGTAAATGTAAGTTCACAGTTTCTAAGTGGTAAATGTTGGATTGAAATATGTTACCTAGAGATAGGCTGTGATTTCCTCTCCAACAATCACTTCTGGAGGAGACCTCCATGGCCCAAAATTGAGTTGCATAAGAAACTTGAAAGAAGGGAGCAACAGATATGTTGTGGTTTTGAAATAAGAAGCACTTTGAGGAAGCTCTGGGTGACTCATAAGCTAGAGGACAGCATTGGAGCTACGAGGGAGTCTGGTTTGAATACAACAATTTGTCTCTGCTGCAGATCATTCCAGTCCAGTTGGCCAGGAATGCAGATCTTTGACCACCGCTGCCAGACCAAATGGGGCCAGAGCCTGAGGCATGGGTGGAAGGACAAACGCAGTCTCCCGCAAGGGTTAGGGGGAGCCTAGGTGCTTGCTTGGGTGTGCCAAGGGCATGGGGATTTAACTGAAGGAACACAGCACCAGGGACCTGAGCTTACGGTGGCGGCCCCTCCCCCAGCCCTAGCTCATCTCGGGCTTCTTTTTGTACCGGGGATCGAACCCTGGACCTTGTTCTTGTGAGGCAGGCGGGGGAACCACTGAGCTAAATGCCCGGCCTCTTTTTTTTTTTTTTTTTTTTTTTTTTTAGCAGTAAAAATGCTCAAATGCATCAATCGGAAAGAATTCCCCAGGCTCAGAGACACGGACTAGTTTCTCTTTAAGTCCCACTGCAAAGTCAGGGAGTAGAGAGAACTGGCGACGGGATGGGGCAGGAGGAGGTTTTTACCTTATGCAGGACGTGCTCGTTGAAGTCTGGGCCGGCTCCCTCCTGGTAGGAGTCGAGTCTCTGCGGGTCCATGCCCAGCGAGGAGCCCACTGCTCCCTGCTCTTCCAGAGCCCTGCGTCAGCGCTCTCAGGAGCTGGGTCCGGGCCCCGCCTGGGGCGGCAGGAGGGGGTCTGA
>NW_022900935.1:58651949-58673182 GCF_012274545.1 Fukomys damarensis | reverse complement strand
CGCCCGTGAGCCGGCGTCCCCGTCACCACGCAGCTCGCTCTCTCCCCCGCGGCTCCAGAGCTGAGCCCTGCGCTGCGGGCGCCGCTCCTCTTTCTGTCCCCGGACAGTTCTCTCCACTAGACAGGAGACAAAGAGCGCTTCTAAGCCTGAGCTTGAGCACGGGATTCAGAATTCAGACCTGGACTCTGAAAATTATTAGTTGTGTAACCTTGGGCTCACCAAAAGGAAATAAATACAATATCCACCTTATAGTGTCATTCTCGTGATTTAATGAGTCAGTTCAAGTAAAAAGCCTGCAACGGAGCCAGCCATATACTAAGAATTGAAGACGCGTAAGCTGTTATGCTCTCTCGGCAAGGGATGGGTGCTCTGGCTACGTCTCCTAAGCATCCTGCTGTGGGACAGTCAATTGTCAGGATTGCAACGCCATTTAGAAACGTGGGGCTGGAACCGTGGTCTCTGGTTATGCTCAAACAGTGACTCTGGTGTTCAGAAGGTGGATATTGGGGACAGGACCCATTACCATTACCCTTATAGTTGATACCAACATGGAGGGAAAGAGCCACTCTTGGGCATAAAAGGGTGTATTTCACTTTTGGATTTCAGTTATCTTTTGACTTAGCCAAGTCATTCATGTTTTCTCAGCTTGCTTAAAATTTCTCACCTTTAAAGTATGTAGAACAGCTTATGCTCAATTCACTTTTTTGGGTGAAGTAAAAATGATTGAGATATATGTATATGTACCAAATTCTCAAGATGAAGGTAATTGCTATGCACTGCAAATATATATTAGTAAAAAGATAAAAAGATAAAAGCAAGAACATAGGAATAGAAAAAAATATGGCTCTGGCTACTGTGTGGAGAATAAAGATTCACTTGAAATTAGCCAAAAGGCTGAGAGGTGATGGAGACTAAAGGTTCAGGAATAAATGTGCTCATATTTTCTTATTGATTTATAAAAACTTTTATATAACTGACACTAATCTTTTATACCATACATATCACTTTTTTCTGTGGATTGTTTTGATATAGATTTTTGCTATGTAGTCTGGGCGGGGCTTGAACTGGCAGCAATCCTCCTGCCTCAGCCTCTTGAGTTCTGAGATCACAGGAGTGTGCCACCACACCTAGAGTTTCTATGGATTTTTAAATGCTTCACTTTGTTTATGCTTTCATTATACTGTCTTAATGTTTGCAGGGTTTAAGTTTGGGCTGAGAATGAGAAGGCATTCACCAGACAGAAGAGATCCAAAGGTGTTTTGCCGAACAAACAACGAAAGGAAGAGAAATTGACATTTCTTAGGAAAGGTGTCCATTAAAATGTGACAGGATGGTAAGTCAATTTCTTCATTATAGGGCTATTTGTGCTCAAATAATGGATATTATCAACTTAACATTACTTTGTATTTCTTTTACATTTGTTCCGGTGTGTTTTGTGGTCTATCTCGGTGAAAAGTCCATCACTATTTGCCACTTGAGAAGACTGTATATTTTGCTGTTGTATACAATATCCTGTAAATGTCTATCAGATTCATAGTGACTTTCAAGTAAACTGTCTCTTTATAGATTTTCTGCCTGCTTTGTTTATCAGTTACTGTCAGAGGATTTGGAATTTTCCAACTATAATTGTGGACTTGTTTTTTTTCCTCCCTTTGGTTCTCAGTTTTTGCCTTGCATACTTACTCTGACATTATATATTTAGGACATATATGTTTCTTGGGGAACTGGTTCCTTTATCACTATGTAGTGTCCTTTTTTTATTCTTGTAACTTTCCTCATTCTGAGTCTTCATCTGAAACTAATGTAGCTAACTCAGCTTTCATCACTGTTAGTATATAACCATGATGGTGAACCTTTTAGAGCTTTCAATAACCGCTGGCTGCAGCAAGTGTGTCACTACTGGATAACTTCCTCTATTCTTTTAGTCTTTTATATTTAAAGTATGTTTCCTATAGGCAGCATATAATTGGATCTTTGAAAAATTTTCTGAAAGTTTCTGTCCTTCATTGCTCTATTAATAGGTTTGGATTAATATAACCATGTAACTATTTTCGTATCAATTGCCAGGTGCACCTACTTCTGCATTCTTTGAGCAATTTATGAAATTCTCATTTTATCTCATCTCAGAATATCTGTAAAAATTCTCCACAAAAACTTTCTTCCTTATTTTTTGAGACGGGGTCTTACTATATAGGTCAGGCTGGCCTTGAACTTGCAGTGATCCTCCTGCCTCAGCTGCCCAAGTGCTGGGATTACAGGCATGTGCCACCCTGCCCATCTCATCTTTAAAAATTTTAGGCTATTTATTAAAGTTTAGAGTGTGTTTTAAAAACTAAGCTAAGTCCACTTCAAATAATAGTATGCCTGCTTTAGGTGTGGTATGGGTACCTTAAAAACAATATATCCAATTAATTCATCTCCTCCTTTGTGACACTGCTGTCATTCACACCGCTTTTCCACATGCCATTGTCACCAAATATGCCTTCACCTGTTATCCACCAGCTGGAGTTCCCTTAGCTGGCAGTGAGGGGTAGCCTCATGGGGGTATTCTCAAAGTTTCCTCTTCCACTTTTTAATTTCAGGGTCGTAGAATTCTCTATGCTTGGTGCCCTCTCTCTCTCTCTCTCTCTCTCTCTCTCTCTCTCTCGTCTCACTATGTAATTCAGGCCACCTTTGAACTCAGTATGTAACGCAGGCTGGCCTCAAACTTGCAGTGACCCTCCTGCTTCAGCCTCCCAAGTGCTGGGGTTACAGGCATGCGCCATTGTGCACAACCCCAGTGTCCAGCAGTTTGACAGCTTCCTTCTCACATTTATATCTTACAGTTCACATTTCTGTATTATTAATAGTTTATATCCTTTCTAGTCTCTGTTAGTATCATTCTAATATATGAAATCCTCAAGGGTGCTCATTTATATTTTAAATAGAAGCACTGAACCCTTTCAGAATTCTAATATCTATAATGGGCTCTGTTTCCATATATGTCTTGATGTAAACAAGAAAGGTTAAATTTCTTTTAAAAAAGTTTCATGTTGAAACTTTTAACTGAAGTAGTGGATGCACATAATTAAAAAATGCTATAAGAAGGCTTGAATATCCCTCTTACCCTCACTTACCTCTTTCCTGTAAGTCAAGCCCCCCCTTTTTTTAGCTGTTTCTTAAAAGCAAAATGCCACAAAACAAAACAAACTCCCACCCACCAAAAAACCCTAAAAGCATTCCTAATATGCCAGGTTTCTCTTTATCAGCTGCAAACCACTTCTGTTTGCTACTAGCCTATATGTCTTCTACTCTTTCTTCTCATTGTAGTTATGCTAATGTGTTTCTGTCCTTTCACAGTCAACTGTACCATTTTACATAACAGACTTCAACCCCCACTGCTTGCTTCATTAACCATAGACAGCATTTTTTTAGTCTTCAAGATATAAGATGAAACATTAGCAACCCATTATTTCTTTCATTTTCCAACTTCTACAGGTACTTAAAAAATAAAATGTTACTGTAGAATTATTTTATATTTGCAGAAGAATTGTGAAGCTTCTCTCTCTCTCTCTCTCTCTGTCTCTCTCTCTGTCTCTTTCCATTTCTCTCTTCAGGTGCTAGAGATCAAATTGAGGGCTTTGCATTGGCTAAGCAACAGTTCTACTACTGAGCTACAACCACAACCCAGTATTTATTCTTTTAGGGCCTGGGATTTAGCTCAGTGGTTCCACCGCCTGCCTCTCAAGGGCAAGGACCTGAGTTTGATCCCCAGTACAAAGACATTTTTAAAACTCTTTTAAATAAATATACCATTGATTAAAACTGAGTATTGTTTTAATCTGTACTTCACCTTTTATGTATTTGTTTTCTTTGAAGTTTATGATTGTCTTGCTTTGGGGAAAGGAAGTACATTTCTTATTCATGATGTCTCAAGCCAATCAGCTTTTTACTTTCTTTGTGATGCATTCCATTTTTTCCTTGAATCTCACTGACTTTGTATTCTGATAAGGTCTGACTTTTTTGTATTCCCATATGACCTCTTTGTATTTAAATAATGACTTTCTCTTTCCTGAGATTCAAATTGTTTTTGAGTTGAAATCTGGGCATTCATCATAGGTTCAAGGTCCATTTTCCAAGGTCTCATCTCCATTGTCTCATAAACTTCTCTGCTGCTCTACTCTGTCTGCCAGTTCCAAAGTCAGTTCCTTTCTGGGCCTGCTTGTCTAGTCCCTGAGATTTTCCCTCAGTTCTGTTATTACAGATTTATCACTTCCTGTGGCTCATCTATTCCTCTTTCTTGGCTTATTTTCTCAAGAACAAGATTTACATTTCTTGGTTTGTTCCTCATGAATAAGCATTTAAAGAAGTTAAATACTTGAGGATGTACTCACATAATCTCTCTCTCTCTCTCTCTTTTTTTTTTTTTTTTTTTTTTGCGGAACCAGGGATTGAACTCAGGACCTTGTGATTATCACGCAGGCGCAGTGCTGCTGAGCTACATCCCCAGCCCCCACAATCTCTTAAGATGAGATCATGTGCATTCAAGTTGGTATGGCCCTAGACCATAATGTCTTAAGAAAGTGGGTGAATTTTCTGACTGCACGTCTGAAATGTGCCTGTTCTACTCTTACACAATGTGCACTGGATTCAGAATTCCAGGTTGCAGATAGTGTCTCCCAGTTTGGAAAACATTACTGCATTGTCTTCTAGGATGTGTATAGTAGTTAGCGCTCTTAATTAAAGTGTTGCTCATGGGAAATCTTTGGCAGATGAGTTCTTCTGCCTTTGAGAGATTGCTTGTTGGTTATTTATTTTTCTGGATACTGCTAAGATCTTGTCTTGATTCATGGCTTTCTGAAATTTCACATTAATTTATTTAATTGTACACCTTTTATATCTATTGTACCAGACACTCAGTAAGACCCCTTCAGTTTTCTCTTCTTTAGGAAATTCTGTTGATTAAACATTTTTTCTTTTGGTTATTACTATTATTTATGACTTTCCCAGTTAGTCAGATATTGTATTTCTTGGACCGTTCCTTTTGTGACCTTTAAAAAGAAATCTCCTATTTCCCATTCTTTCTTTTTTCTCTTTTGTTCTATGAACTAAAATTTTTCCTTTGCCTCCTCTTCAAATCCTCACTGTGTATAGTTTTAGCAATTTTATTTTGCTTCCAATAATTATCTTTTATTTTCATTAACAATTTTAACCTGTGACAAAATAAACAAAACCTAAAATTTATCATCTTAATGATGTTCTTTCTCATAGTGCTGGGGATTGAACAAAGGGCTTTATGCATGCTCTCTACCACTGAACTACACGCCCAACCTCCATCTTGATTTAAGTGAACAGTTTAGTAATGTTAAGTGCATGTGTTGTGCAACGAATACCCAGAGCTCCGTCTTGCAAAACTGAAAATCTATACCCACTGAGCAAATGCTCCTCATTGTTCTCCCCGACCATCCTCCAGCAATCATTATTCTACTTTTAGTTTCTATGCATTTGACTAATGCAGGTATCTTATATGGGTGGGATCATAAAGTCTTTTTCTAACTGATTTATTTCACTTAGTTTAATGTCTTCAAGGCTTATCCCTGTTTTTGTATTTGTCAGATTTGTCCTTTCCTTTTAGTACACACACATATAATAGTTGAGATTGACCTGGAACTCACTATGTAGCCCAGGCTGGCCTTGAACTCACAGCAATCCTCCTGCCTCAGCCTCCTGAGTGCTGGGATTACAGGTGTGCACCACCATGCCAGGCCTTTTAGTATATTTTTAAGTGACACACAATAATTGTTCAAAGTTACAGGGTAACGTTTGATCTTTCAGTATGTGTAATGATTAGATCATGATAATTAGCACACTTATCACTTTAAACATTTATCTTCACTGCTTACTATTTTGAAAATACAATTAGTTTTTAATGAATCATAGTTATCCTATTGTGCTATAGAGCATCAGAATTTATTCTCCTTATCTCGACCAGACCCCTGTACTTGCTAATCATTCTCTCCATCTCCTCTGTGCCTTTCCTAGTCTCTGGTAACTATGTTTTTACTCTCTACTTCTTTTAGATCAGCTTTTTAGGTTTCACATATTGACCAGATACTGTGTTTCTTTCTGTGCTTCACTTATTTCACTTAACATAATGTTTGCCAGTCCTGGAAGGTTGCTGCAAATGTCAGGATTTCATTCTTTGTTTTTTAAGTTAATTAAAAATTTTATTAATACATATTTGCAGTAAATAATAATTACATTCATCGTGGGGAGTTGATATGTAAGTAACATATTTTAATTCTTTTGCTCTCTCTTTCCAACCTCATTCTTTGTTATGGCCAAATAGTATCTTATTATGACTGTATACCACTTTTTTGGTGGGGGAGGCATAGCTCAGTGCTCAATCCCCAGAATTATCTTTCTTTCTAAGACTGAATAATATTCCATTTCACATATGGACCACATTTCATATATCCATTGGTGGACACATGTGTTGCTTCACCTTTCAACGATTGTGAACAATGTTGTTATAAATAACAAGTAAACAACTATCTGTTTGAGATCCTGTTTCTCTTTGTTTTGGAAAATGCCCCAGTGAGGAACAGCTGAATCATATGGCAATGCTGTGTTTACTGTATTTATTTAGTTTTTTGGTGTTGGGGATCAAACTCAGGACCTTGTGCTTGCAAGGCAGGCGTGATGCTGCTGAGCTAAATCCCCAGCCCCTGTTTTTAATTTTTTGATAAACTACCATTCTCAATTTCCTTTTATCCTTTTCTTTTATGGGTATGTTTTAGTGTCTTCTCTTCTCAAATCTTTTGAAGTATTTTAAAGTTATCTCTTGTTCCTTACATCATCTTTGCTTCGTCTCGGGTCATTTTTGTTACTTATGATGGTTTTCTTTTTCACATTGCAGATTTTCTTTCCCCCACTCAAATGCCTGAGAATTCTTGGTTGCCCATTAATGTTTCAGAATGAGGCATTAGAAAGGCTGGCTGGGACCTCTGTATGTAGCCAGGATTTGCGGAAGGTTAAATTTTTGTGTGAGTAATTAAGGAGTTTGCTGGTAGTCTGAAGACACCTTTAAGCTGGAGTGATCAGGATTTATTTTGGAGATAGTAACATCTAGGTGTCCCTCAACTAGACCTGACCTTAAAGCAGTAACATTTATTAGGCATTAGCTATGTCTATGTGCTTTATGATACCATCTCATTTAATCTGACCAATGATTCCATAAAGTAGTTATAGAAACAGAAATGTAGGTCAGAGAGTTTAACAAAAGCTTACAGAGCTAGTTGGAATTTGAGTTGAGGAATATGTGACTTTAGAGTTTCCATTTGTAAGTGATACACTGTTTTGTCTCTGAAACTTTGAACTGAACTTCACGTGGAGATTAGGCCACAGCTTCATTTCAGGTCACCAAGGAAATCATCTATAAACCACAGTGACAAATCCGAGGCAAGAGAACTGCTGAGCCGAATGGGCAGGATTTGGAGAAAATGCCCAGAACAAACTCCGTGAAGCTTTAGAGTTGGGAAGTGGTGATGGCTTTTCTAGAATTAAAGACACAGCAACATCTCTCTTGGAAAGGGCTCGGCACACTTTCAATGGCTGAGCTCTGGGCTCTTGGAATGAGTGAAGGTGTGTTGTGGGGAAGGGGCAGTGCCGCACGCGGTGACCTGTGTCAATTTCTCCTAGCTTGGATGGGTTAGAGGCTGTGGGTCATATTGACCCAGGAGGAACAATGGTCCTGCCACCCTACCTGAGACTTTGGGGAAGGTCATTCTTCATTCATTCCTTCTTAGCCAGGCACTGTGCCAGACACCAGGGTAAATAGAGAAAAAAAGAGCCACAGTTCTAGACAGTGAAGAGCTGGCCCCCTAAGACCTGTGACTAACAGGGACAGAAATAGCAGGGCCATGAGAGAGACAGTGTAGCGCAGTGGCTGAAACAAACATTGGACCCAGCAGACACTGATCTCAGTCCCGGCCTGGCCATTTGTTATGTGTGCCCTAGTCTATTAATTCGCATGGCTAACCTTCACTTTCCTCTGTTATAGGACTGTTGTGGAAATTAAATGAAAGAGTTCATGGAAATGCTTAGTGCAGCAGCTGGTACATACTGAGTGCTTAGTATGGCAGGTGGGGTTGTGACTGCTGTGGATCGAGTGTGCTGTGAAGTCTGGAGGAGAAGCGAGCACCTTGCTCTGCCTGGAGGGAAAAGGGAAGTGGAAATCAGGGAGTGTTTCACCCAGGACATGGCCACCAAACACCAGCTCTTCCTTCCCAAGAGAGGTCCGCCCGTGGTATTGTCTCCCAAACTGGTACTCTAGAAGGGTCACATTTTGGAGAGTCGAGCAATAAGCTCAAGAAGTGAGTCTCTGGGAGGCTACCTTGGTATCTTCCCAGCATACTGGATTTCTGCTGCCATATTTCCTCCTGCCTTCTTTGTTGTGTGCTTTTTGGAGATGCAAAGATGGATAATGAATCTGTATTACAACCATCGATGTGCCAAGGTTCTTTGTGTGTGTTATCTCATTTAATTTATCCATTATTCCCCTGGTGGGGATACTACTCTTCCCATTTCATAGCTGATAAAATCAGCTTCAGGAACAATAAATGATCACCATGATCCTGCCGATGGCAGATAAAGCAATTATTCAGTCCCTAGATCAGTCCCCTGCTTGATATACTTTCTTTCCATCAGCCTTCAGCTACCGTTTTCACATGGATTCATCACCCAAGCATTATCATTCAAGAAGGGACTACAGCAGTTCACTTGGGGATTTCAGCCCTGTAGTTGGAAACATTCCCTGATATACAGTACTTGTTGGACTCTGAGTTCTGACCTTTCCTGCTTCTCAGTCAGGGTCAGGAGGAGGCGGTAAAATAAGGAGACCAGTCTCTCCTGAAATACACAGGGAGCGTGTAAGACATTTTCAGATCTACTCCGACACATTCATGACACCAACCCCAACACCCTCATCCCAGGAGTGTGCAGGGAAATGCCTCAGAGTACACAACAGTCTTTCAGTGCCAGGCACAGAAAACAGCCACGGGGCCGGAAACCCCAACGGTAAGACACCCCCTGTGCTAGGACTCCGTAAGCCTGTGACCCTCACAATGGTCACCAGTACCACAGCTCTCTCCCGCCTTCCACTCAGTCCAGAAGTGCAGCCCATGGGAGAAACCTCGCATCTAGGAGGCTGCGACCCACTACCTCCTCCTTGTGGCCATTTGTCCCCAGCTGAATCTGCAACTGGTGAATTATTAAGCTCAAAGCCCCCGCGACAAGGGGATTCCTTTGCCCAATAGTTTGGAAGGGCCAGAAAAAACGAAAAAGTCAGAAGAGTTTACTTGTACTGTTCTCAGCTCCTCTTTCTGCTGTATTTCTTCTCTTTTATGTAGTGTAACCCTTTCCACACAAGAAACACACTTTCAGGAAAGATGTTGGTAAAAGGGAGCGCAGTTTTAGTGACCTATTACACATTGTGGTGACTATAGTTAATAATCACCTGCTATCTTGGCCTGGGATTTAGCTCAGTGGTGCCGCCACCTGTCTCACAAGCTCAAGGTCCTGAGTTCAGTCCCTGGTATCAAAAAATGACAGCAGCAACAACAACAACAAAACCCAAAAAACTCTGCTTTTTTTTTTGGTATTGGGGATCGAACTCGGGTCCTTGCCCTTACCAGGCAGGAGGGTGGAACCACTGAGCTAAATCCCCAGCCCAACACTATGCTTTTAATGAGGTGTCTGTCTTCTATATCTTACTACAATTTCAAATGCATATATTGTACTTTTTTGAGACAGGGTCTCACTATGTAGTTCAGGATGGCCTTGAATTCACTGTGTAGATCAGGCTGGCCTGGAACTTGCTATGATCCACTGCCTCAGCCTCTCAAGTGCTAAGATTACAGGTGTGCTGCCACCACACCCGGCTTTCAAATGCATATATTGTCTTTAAGGAAGAGAGTTGTTCTTTAAATTGCAAGCTTGACCGTATTACAGATATTTTATCCTTTAACCAACAGCAGGTGAACACATGTGTGTATGTGAGTGCAGGTATGTGCACCCGTGTGTGAGAGGAATTGCATTTGTGAGGCCATTTCTTTGATGAAATCGCATCTCTCTTGGCCATGAGCCTGTCCTGGTAGCCTCTCCTACACAGCCTGCCACCAGCTTGCAGGGATTAGTGGGTTCAATTTCAGGTGTTTTCCCAAAGACGCAGGCAGGAAGTATTTTGGGACTCCTCCGGTGATGCTTTGTGATTGTTTCATCAAGGCACGCGGCTGAGCCTCCAAACTGGGAAGAGAAGAGATCAATCCCTCCTCTCAAGAGTCATTTGTATTAACTTTGTTTTCTTTAAATTGGAACTCAGTGTGCACAGAATTGGGCCAGTCATAGTAATGGAATTCTGGCACATGTGTCCTTCAGCCACAATCTACCCACATGTCCATTTACTTATTCCAATAGGATAAGAACCTTAAGTAAAACCAAATAACTTGACAATAACTCAAATTTAACTGTATCTTGCCTGCCCCGTTCTTTTGCCTCCTGCAGTAGTTAGTGATCATCCTGATTCCTGTGTTCAGCACTTCCTTATTTTCTGTCTTAGTCTTATTATATCTATTTACACTCCTAAAAATGCATTTTTAGTTTTAGAGGTTTGGGGGCTAAAGATTATAATGCAGAAGTTTAGCAGGCTGCTGTCTGTTGTTCTGATGCTGGATTGTGTTCTGTTGCACATTTTTTCATCCATTCTTTCCCAGTACATGTGGACTGTGCCTGGTTTTTATCTGTTGTGAACAGCACTACACGCTTTCACACGTATGTTTCCAGTTATCCATGTGCAAGAGTTCCTCTTCATGTCTCCATCTCAGAAGCACTTATTCAAAGCCTGCTGCAGGCACTGCGCATGGCTTAGTGGAGAGCACGGCATGGCCTGTATCAGATATCGCTGAGCGCCAGGGATACAGGACCCCTGCTGGAGCACTGTGCAACACATGGAAATGAACCTGAGATTTTGATCTAGACAGGTGTGATTCAAGGTTTACATGGGCCACTTATAAGAGATTAACTTGGGGGCGAGGGATTTAGCTCAGTGGTTCCGCCGCCTGCCTCTAGTGGAGAGCACGGCATGGCCTGTATCAGATATCGCTGAGCGCCAGGGATACAGGACCCCTGCTGGAGCACTGTGCAACACATGGAAATGAACCTGAGATTTTGATCTAGACAGGTGTGATTCAAGGTTTACATGGGCCACTTATAAGAGATTAACTTGGGGGCGAGGGATTTAGCTCAGTGGTTCCACCGCCTGCCTCACAAGTGCAGGGACCCGAGTTCGATCCCCAGTACCAAAAAAAAAAAAAAAACAAACAAAGAAAAAACACGAACAAAAGAAGAGATTAACTTGGGTCACTTTCTTGAAATTTTTGAGTACTACTCTTCTCATTTTAAAATTGGGGAGCAATAATACTTGGGCTCACACGATTGTGAGGACTAAGTGAAGTGAGATGCCTAGCGTGGAGCAGATGCTTTCTCTATGCCTATCCATTCATTCTTCATTTATTTTGAACCCGAGATGTTACTGTCATTATTGTACTGTACCATGTATGTTACATATCATGCAACATTAAATGATCACTCCTAGTAACAGATGTGAAATATGCAACTCTCACTTTATAGGAATTTGTGATGTATTTATTTGAGGATTAAGAACGACACTCAAGAAATCACAAAAATTCCAGATGTAGCTGGGGGGATTCCTTCCAGGCTAGGGACATGGCGGGGCTGGAGGCAGCACATTGGGGTCCACATGCACTAGAGCCTCCACTTTCCAGCTCATGTCCTGAGGCACATACTTAACTTTCAGCGTCTCTGTCTCCCCACGAAGCGTAGAAACTGTACCAAGCTCTCAGGGTTTTCATGTGGACTAAGTGAGATAATCCACCAATACTTCCTGGAGCTTGCTTCACATTTTGAACCGCTGTTACTAAACCTCAGATGTATGGTGAGCTTCTTAGAGAGGCCGAGTGTCCACTGAGTGGGGACATTGTAGAGGACATTAGAATATCAGTTTTGAATGAGCGGATGTGTAATAGTATTTCCCTAGGCAGTCTTCAGATGGAACTAAAAATTGACGGAACTCCCTCAGAACTTGGGAGGTGGGTTTCCTTATCAAAAATACAGATTTCCCAGCCAGGCATGGTGGTGCATGTCTGTAATCCCAGCACTTGGGAGACTGAGGCAAGAGGATTGCTCAGCCTAGACTACACAGAAAGCTTCAAGGCCAGTCTGAACTACACAATGAGACCTTGTTTAAAACAAAAACAAAACAAACAAACCAGATTTCCCAAGATTTTCTGATATGGATCTCCTTGGATACGGCTTGGGGATTTGTCTTACCATGAAGTTCAAAGGATGATTCTGACATGATGACAAATTTAGGAACTAGTGGGCTGATGCCTGCTAATGTCCGTCCAACCACTGTGTAGTGGGATACAATTCAGAAAGGACTTTAGTTTCCCAAGAAAGATGAGGGCAGGAGCAGGGAACTGGGTAGAATTCGGGACAAAATCTGGACTTCTCAGATGATTTTGTCCGTATGGAAGACAGTGTATATGACCCTACTGTTGCCCCCCAGAACACAGTGCTGTGTTCTAGGAAATGTGGCTGTCTGAAATTGGGCAATTTATTTCTAAAGGATTATACATAATGCTTATTTACTTTGTTTCTTTCTAGAGAGTCAGATTTGGGTCCATATAGGTTTGAATCTGGGTCTATCCTTTACTAGCTGTGTGTCTTTTATCATGTCACTGAGACTTGTTTGTGTCTCGGTTACCTCATCTATAAAATAGGGAAAATAATAAAGTGTGTCTTAAGAGATTGTTGTAAGGATGAGGTATTTAAATGTGGTTTAATTAAAATTAATTTGTATATGGCTTATTTATATGTCATTAAATTAATTAATTATGGTTTAGTTTATAGGTGGTTTAATTATACAAGGTATTTATACACGGTTTACGTGGAGTAATGCTTTGCACTTAGAGGGTAATATATAGGTGTCAACCATCTTATTTTAACCATCATCATGGTGATTGATTTTCTGGCATAAATTCTACTACTCATAAACTCATCTAAATGTGTAGGGGAAGAATATCTATTGTTTCTCTCTCCCTACTGTTTTGAGGGAAAAGAGGTACTATTTTACAGTAGGATAAAAATGTGGAAGACATTGCTAATTATCCCCTTTTGTGGGAGTCACTAGAGGTTAGCTGGGCACTTGGTTGGGAAGTTAAAAAACACATTTCTCAGCTTCCCTTGCAGCTAGATATGATGACAAAAACTAAATTCTGGCCAATTGAATGTGTGAGCAGAGAAAAACCTTAGAAAGAAAGGAGCAAATAGTCCCTCTGGCTCCCCACTTCCTCTGGCTGGAATGTGGAGGTGACAGTGAAAGCCAAACCAGCCATCTTGCCTTGAGATGGATGCCATGTGCTGGATATTACAGCCATGGCTAAAAGAACTCTGAGTCATGTGGAGCTGCCATACTGGCCTTAGACTGAAGACCCTTGGATCTTGGAGGGAAGATGAATGAAATTCTCTTTTTTTCCTCCCTGCCTTTTTGCAATGCTGGGGATCAAACCCAGAATTTTGTGCATGCCAGGCAAGCACTCTACTACTACTGAGCTGCATTTCCAGTCTTGTGGGTCAATAAATTTTTATCTTGTATATGCTGTAGTTAAAAATGTCTTTTAATAGAGTAGCTGAATGGATATTCTCAACAATATAGTTGTTACAGTTATAAAGAGTAAATATTGCACCAGGTGGTTCTAAGAGCAAAGAAATAGGGAAGGATGGGAGAGAACCCCTTGTGTGAGTTGTATAAAGATAAAATCACAGGGAAGGAGGGAATAGGGCCAGGTCTAGGATAAGGCAAGAGAGATGTCCTGAGATAATCCCTCTCAGGGCTGTGGAGGTCTCCTTATATTTTGTGCCCCCAGCACCTCTCTTGCCTCCCTGCGTTCTTGACTGTGGACAGAGGCGTGGGAACTGAGGAAGAGAGCTAAGCAACACAGAAAGAGGGGAGAGTGGGGATGGGGTTGGGTGGAGAGGAATGAAAAGAAAAGAAAAGAGGGAGGGAAAAAGAAATAAAGAGTAACCTTGAAGCTAGTTATTCAAAGTGGAAAGTTTTTAATTTAGAAAAATATTTCTTCACACCTAATATTTTAGAGGTGGGAACAGATGGAAGGTCTTGTTTCATCTACCTGCTCTAGAAATCAGGTTCAGGCAAGGAAAAAATATTACTCCTCACAGGAAGAGGGTGACAAAGGGACTTGTGACAGTCAGGTGAGTGTCAGCAACACGGACACCTCCCAGCCATATTTGAAGTGAGGTCACCTGGCAGTGGATGTAGCTAAATCAAGGAGAACCTATTTTTAAGACAAGCTCTGAGGGTGGGACTTTGGCCCCATGCATTTCCCATTTCCCTGAGGCCACATGTCAGGTGTCCTGGCCCTATTGTGCTGTCTTAGCAGCTGTGGCACAATGGTCTGCCAGGTAATTAATGGGTGTGGGACACCCTAAATAAAGCCAGCCTGGAATAGTCTCTCACAGTCTATCACCGCCTATGTCTCTTACACACCCCATCATTTTGTGACCTCATCATCACCCTGCAGTTTTCCTGCAGTGTGAGGCCAGAAAAGGGAGATCCAGACTCCAAGGGTGGGGACAAAGGGTAGCAGACTGCACATTGTGGTTGCCTGTAATTGTTGTTTGATTCAAAACTAATGGTTGTGACTGAAAACATAGTTCACATAGGGCGTTATTTCCTTCAGAGCACCTAGAGAGGCTTTGGTGGAAGAGAGTAGGTGTTTGGTAGAGACAGGAGCAGATAATTTTTCTCTGAGGAAGTTTCTAAGTCTGAGAAGAGCTGCCCGGTGTGACTCCATGATCTTCCTCCGGATAATTTATACCTCTATATTTCCTCCACTTTGGTGGTCATTGGGGAAGTTATAGAAAGAATGAGTGAGCGTTGTGAACTTGAGTCTCTGATTTATGACAATAAGTATCAGTTGCTATTATCAGAAATGGTTTCTTCTGTCGTATTGCGTGAGCCCTCGATGTGACATTTGATTGGATAATGGGGTCGCACACAAAGACCTCAACGTCAGGGGGTGTCTGACTCATAAACTCACATGGTTAAGGTGGAGGGGACTATCTCCCTCTCACTTTCCCACTGCCACTTTCTCACCTCCTATGGCTCCGTTTCCCCATCTTCCACTGGCTCCCATCCCTCCCTCTCCCCTGGGATCCCACGAGGATAGATCACCAGATCCCAGGCCAGCTCTGTGTATCCCATAAAGCCTCCTTCCTCCCTCAAGCCCTGCTTTCTCAGCTTCCATGTCTCATGCTGTCTTGGTTCCCACCGGTCCTTTCGGTCATTTCCTCTTTCCTTCTCAGTTCCTTGTCTTCTTTCACTTTTAAATCTCTTTTCCTCCAGGATTCTGTCATTTTTTTTTCCTTTTCTTTGTGATGCTCACTGGGTGATTCAGCCACTTTCATGATTTCAACCCCCAACTTATTGTCAGCTACTAGTCTTAGTGTCAGATGTCCCTCAAGCTCTTGATTATATTGGAGAGATGTGCCCCATCTTACGTGGTCCTGGCCAAAGTCAGGCTGATCTTAGTCCTTCCCAGGATTCATTGTTCCTTTGAAATGAAACTCAACAAGGGTAGGCTTTCTCTAGGACCGGAATATATAGATAGAAAACTTGGGGAATGTTGTGGTTTGTGTCTAGATGTCCCCACAAAGCCTTATGCAGTTGTAGGTGGGGCTTTTTCAGAGGTGGCTGAATCCAGAGTGTGCGATTAATTCATGGTGCAGTGCTAGGCTTAAGGGCACTAGGATTAAGGATGTGAATGCTCCCTCTCCCTAAGTAGTCTGGATAAGTAAAAGGGACAGAAAGACACTGCTATGGTCCTTTGTTGCTTTTGCTCCCTTCTGCCTGCCTTGAACTGTTTCTTCTTTGCAAGGCCTGTCTGCCACACCACGCTGCCTTAGAGTCCACACATCATGGACTGAAACCTCTACAAACTGTGAACTAAATAAACTGTCCCCCTTTGGGTGTCAAGTGTTTTGTCTCAGCAATGAGAAAAGTAACTAAGACAGGGGGTGTAAGTGGTTATATTTTTCCCTTCTTGGAGGAAGTTGTCTCTAGGGAGATCGCATGGAGCCCATTAGAGGATAAGGAAAAGAGGATTGCAGATTGACTAATAATATATTAATGCCCCACCCACATATTAAAACACTGGAAATGTGAGGTTTAAAAAACGTGTGATTTATTAGAAACTTCTTGGAAGTCAGTGGAATTTATAGCCTGAACTTGCACTTGACAGAATTAGCTTTCTAAAATCACTGCTGGAGCTGGCCATGAACCCAGGGCAGGAAGGCATGGGCTGACAGAGGGACCTCACGGGTGGAGTGCTCACAGGCAACAGCTGGTGAAGTCAGTTGTAGTGGAATCTGCAGTGAAGCGTTAGAAGCTAAGGAAGCTGTGGGAGATCCTGACTTCCATGCCCGTTTACGGAAGCCCTTCTGGACCTTGCTTTGAGATTTTATTCTGGTCTCCAAAGTGTTATGTAAAAAGAGCCAAAAACCAGGACCATAACAAGCCTTTATTATGGGGAGGGTCTGCCAGGCTGTCTCTGAGGATCAAAGGAGGGAGAGCAATATGGCTGAGAGCCCTTCTTATAGGACTGGGGTGGTGCTTATAGGAGCTGGGGTGGGACTGAGTGATGTAATGGCTAGGGATTGGAGGAGCTTATGACATCACTAGTTGCCAGGAGGTAGCAAGTATCAGGTTACTCTCTTGGTGGGAAAAGAGGCATGATGGGAAGAAGAAGGCTATCCTTTAGTGGAAGAAGCCATACTTTTAGGTGAGAAGCAGGGCATTATAGGGAGGGGAAAGCTATTCTTTTTATGTAGCAGCCATTTTAGGGTGAAGGAAATCTAACACAAAGGGTGGTGACTAATCCAGGTGGTCATGAACATGACCCACAAATGATAGTGGAGAGGAAGACTTGGGGATTTGAAATAGGCCAGGAAGGAGCTGGGAGGCATCTGCCCTAGTGAGTACACCAGTATTTCACTGTGGACTTGGGGTCCAGAGGCCAGAATTCCAGTTCCACTTTGCTTCTAACCTATCGTATTTATAAAAGGAACCTCAGATCTTTGTACAACATGAACATCTGATGTGATGGTTCCTGGTAAGAATAAGAGGTAGCACCTACAGTGTGGTCTCTTACCATTCTGAGGTCCTTGCAGTAGTAAAGCCCCATGATTCTTCTACTTCTGTAACAGAATGGTCCTGAACACTCTCACCTCCCATGAGGAGTAGAGCTTCATGATTCTCCTACCACCATATACAAGGAGCTGGGATACAAGGAGGCCTCTTGACTGCATGTCCTAAATTGTTAACTTCTTGTCAGCAATACATACCCCAGGCAGCATCCTCTTTGCTTGTTCAGAGCACTTAGAGCTATGCCTAATTCTCTGGATTAATGTTAGAATAGACACAAGGACGAGACACAGGCAACATGAGCAGTCTTAGTATGTCTCAAGCATCCACCATCTGCCTAGTTCTGGACTGGGATGAACAGATGGTTTTTAGGGCATTTTTGTTTATGAACTTACTTGCTTTCATTTCCCCTCTTACATCCAGAGATACCTCATGCTTTCAGCCTCATGAGACACAACCATCAATCAACACTTACTCCCCAGATACTGGCCTGCCAGACACAACAGGATGCATTTTTATCAACCTCCTAATTTAGTCTGTTTTCAGTAGAAGCCAGACAAGAGAAATTTCCCCTATTTATCAATTCCTGCTTCTGCTTCTACTCAGAAAACCAACTATCAAGTCAAAAGATGATAGTATATGGGGATCGTTTTCTTGGAATCTTGGAGGTGGAAGGATGGTAGGAAATCAGCTGATTTAAGGAAAATGGTCATGATAAAAAAAGAAGCCAATCTCAGTTGCAGAAAAAGAATATACAGGTGGAAGGTTCTGTTCAGTGAGACCAAGTACTCATTCTCATAAAAACAGAATAAGGTTCCGGAATGTGCGTTGTCAAAGGCTTCCTGTGTCCAGCTCAGGCAGCCAGCTTTGCTTTTCATCGTTCACTATGTCACTTTCCAGAGAGACACTAGTGCATTGTTACTCACAACGATTTTTTTTTTCTGGATTATTCTTTTCCCTTTTGGATAGAATTTTGTATCTGCTTTTTATCACATAAATTCCCAAAGGCATCTTAAAATGGACATGATTTCATAAATCTTTTTTTAGTAGTCTATGTTTGCAGTGCATAATGTTTACATTCTGGGATTCTCTCTTAGTTCTTAAAAAAAGACTTGTTCATCCATCTCCAGCCCTATGGCCCAGATGCCTCTGGGAGGGGGAGATGCCCATGGGTTCTGGAATCTGGGGGGGCAGCATTTGAACCCTAACCCTACCATGCACTATGACCCATGCCAACACTCCACTCTTCTTGTTCTGTGATGGGCTGAGGCAGCTGCTGGGGAAATTCCTCAGAGTGCTCATGTTCAGAGTCTGAGGATTACTCCAGTTGGGTCCGTGATGGCCATTGGTTAGAAACAAGTGTTGCCAGGGAAAGGACTGAGGGGACACAAGATATGGAAATGCTGGAAAATTCCATGTCAATTGGAGGAATGACCTTTGGCTTCTGGGAGGATCTAAGAACTTTGGTATTCAGTTGAGAAAGCAGCTGAATGAAATTTTGATTGTTTCAAAAAGTATGTAAAAATAAATGTTCCAGAGTGGATGTTTCTAAGAAAGGAAGGGACGGGATGGGATTTGGAGAAGAAGAGGAAACAAAATAAAGGTTTAAAGAGGACTCAGGTGTGGTGCTAAAAGTCACAAACTGAAGTTTGCTTATTTACTTAATTTTGTGGATTTGGGGGTTGAATCTGGGTCCCTATGCATGCTAGACAATGGCTCTACCACGGAGCCACCCCACTCCTGCCTTAAGCTGTTCAATTATTATGCATCCGAGGTTCAGTTTCAGAAACTACAGTGAAATGAAGACAATCTCACAAAATAATATAAGATTACAGTATAAAGCTCTTGTGCAAATGCTCCATCAACAACACAGCTCTTTTAATGTTACATGTACTTTACGTTAACCACTTCCTGATGATACTGACACTATTCCAGAGGCAACCAATCTCCTCAAATATATTGTGCTCAAGTCATGGCCTGAGAAAAATGAGTTGTGAACACCCTCTCTTTGGTATTGTCATTGGTTTTACAAAGTACAAGTTCATAGAACTGGATTTTAGAGTAGTGAGGTAAGAGTCCCTCCCATTTACAGATAAGGACAGGCAGGCCCAAAGAACAAAATGGCAGGGGCCGGAGATTAAGCTCAGGGGTGCTGTTGCCTGCCTTGTAAGTGCAGGGTTCCAAGTTCAATCGCCGGTACTAAAAAAAAAAAAAAAAAAAAAAAAAAAAAAAAAGAAAGAAAGAAAAAGAAAAAGAACAAAATGGCTTTGGACAACATTGGGTAGCTGGTCCACGGAAGGTCATGGCCTTGATCATATGTCAGGCATTTTAGGGACACTTGCCATTGTGAAGAACCCCGCTGGGTGCTGGGTTCTGAGTGTACCTGGGGGACTAGAGCAGAAAACTCAAGTATGAAATGCTGCCAGTGGTAGAACAGAGGCAGAGGAACTGAAGACTTGGTGCTACTAAGGCCCAGAGGCCGCACTGCTAACTCACCTGGGCAGGATGGGCGGGTCAAGGGAGCATCACAGATGAGGTGACGTTGAGCAGGAGGCCTTAGGAGGGACACCAGGGGTAGGGCTTGGAGTGGGTGTGCTCTTTGAGGGTGTGGAGGGAACACAGGGTTTAATGCTGATGCAGGTGGAATACAACGTGTAGGAGAGGCAGCCATCAATGGCTCATGAGCTTGGGAACTTGAGGTAAGGACTAGTGGTTCTCAGACTTTTGGGGGCCTAAGAATCATGCAGGGCTGGAACGACTGTATAGTTCATTTCATAGTCCGAGTGGTCAACTCCAGGGTGGAGCACACACACATGCTTTCTTGAGGGTGGGAGGGGCATTTTAAATAATGACCTGGGGCAGTGTGCCCACACCAGGACTGTCCTGGTTGACCTGTTTTATAGCCACCCTAACTGGGGAGCTTGTTAAGATTATCACTCTTTGAAATTCTAATTCTATGACTGTGGTCAAAATAAGAATCTAGACTTAAAAAAAAAACAAAACAAGCACAAACATTTGTTGTTGTGTGTTGGTTCCATGCAAAGAAGAGTATGAATGATCTCCCTTGTCCCTCACAGCAAGCCTTTGAGGCAAGAAGATTACTATACTGTTTTTCCAGTTGAGCTAAGTGTCAGAGCAACTTCCCCAAGATCACACTGAAAGGATTTAAAATTAATAGAACTTCTATTTTAAAAACATTTAAAAATTGATGTATGGTTCAAACATTATAGTATACAGATTTTAAGTATTCACCTTGATGGGTCTTGATGGTTTTATACACTTGTGTAACCATCTTGCAAAAGAAGTCATTAAATATTTCCACTTCCCTGAAACTTCTCTTGTTCTCCCCTCTGGTCAATTCTTAGCATCCTACCCACCCAGGTAATCATTTATAGCCATTGATTGATTTTTTTTGGGTGTCTGCTTTCTTTTTAGATTCATGTTTTTCATTGTTTGTATCAGCACGTCTTTCCTTTTTCATTGTTGAGTAGTATTCCTTGTATCTTTGTATCACAATTTGTTAATCCATTATCCTATTGATGGGCATTTGGGTTGCTTCTAGTCTTTAGCTACTATGAAAAAGTTTGCCATGAAGCTAGGTGGGGCAGTACACATCTGTAATCCCAGAACTCTGGGAAGCTGTAAGGCATGAGCATCACAGTTTTAAGCCCGGTCTGGACAATTTAGAGACTTAGTAAGACCCTGTCTCAAAATAAAATAATATAAAGGGCTGGGGATGTAACTCAGTGCGAAGGCCCTGTGTTCAAATGTGCAGTACAGAAAAAAGGCTACCATGAATATTTTTTGCTCATCTTTTTGTAGATGTATGATGTATATTCACACTTCTCTTGTATGAATCACTGGTGTAGGCTGAATCTGTACAGGTATGTGTCCAACAATTCCACTTGCAAATAAAAGCGTTAGACAATTTTTTTTTTTTTTTTTTTTTTTT